>NC_086448.1:607908024-608540524 GCF_028390025.1 Pseudophryne corroboree | reverse complement strand
CTGCTTCAAGGTCAGCCGGTATTGATCCAGTGGGATAACATCACGGCAGTCGCCCACGTAAACAGAAAGGGCGGCACAAGAAGCAGGAGGGCAGTGGCAAAACTGCAAGGATTTTTCGCTAGGCGGAAAATCATGTGATAGCACTGTCAGCAGTGTTCATTCCGGGAGTGGACGACTGGGAAGCAGACTTCCTCAGCAGGCACGACCTCCACCCGGGAGAGTGGGAACTTCATCGGGAAGTTTTCCGCATGATTGTGAACCGTTGGGAAAGACCAAAGGTGGACATGATGGCGTCCCGCCCGAACAAAAAATGGGACAGGTATTGCGCCAGGTCACGAGACCTTCAGGCGATAGCTGTGGACGTCCTGGTAACACCGTGGGTGTAACAGTCGGTGTATGTGTTCCCTCCTCTGCTTCTCATAACCAAGGTATTGAGAATTATAAGACATAGAGGAGTAAGAACTATACTCGTGGCTCCGGATTGGCCAAGAGGGACTTGGTAACCGGAACTTCAAGAGATGCTCACAGAGGACTAATGGCCTCGGGAGCTAAGAAGGGATTTGCTTTCAGCAAGTACCATGTCTGTTCCAAGAGGAACCGTGGCATCGGCCTTTAAGAAAGGACCTGCTCCAGCAGGGACCTTGTCTGTTCCAAGACTTACCGCGACTGCGTTTGACGGCATGGCGGTTTGAACGCCGGATCCTAAGGGAAAAGGCATTCCGGAAGAGGTCATACCTACCCTGGTCAAAGCCAGGAAGGAGGTGACCGCACAACGTTATCACCACATGTGGTAAAAATATGTTGCGTGGGTGAGGCCAGGAAGGCCCCACGAAAAAAATTTCAACTAGGTCGATTTCTGCACTTCCTGCAAACAGGAGTGTCTATGAGCCTCAAATTGGGGTCCATTAAGGTTCAAGTTTCGGCCCTATAGATTTTCTTCCAGAAAGAATTGGCTTCAGTTCCTGAAGTCCAGACGTTTGTCAAGGGAGTATTGCATATACAGCCCTTGTGTGCCTCCAGTGGCACCGTGGGATCTCAACGTAGTGTTGGGATTCCTCAAATCATATTGGTTTGAACCACTCAAATCTGTGGATTTGAAATATCTCACATGGAAAGTGACCATGCTGTTGGCCCTGGCCTCGGCCAGGCGATTGTCAAAATTGGCGGCTTTGTCTTACAAAAGCCCATATTTGATTTTCCATTCGGACAGGGCAGAACTGCGGACTCGTCCCCAGTTTCTTCCTAAGGTGGTGTCAGCGTTTCACCTGAAACAACCTATTGTGGTGCCTGCGGCTACTAGGGACTTGGAGGACTCCAAGTTGCTAGACGTTGTCAGGGCCCTGAAAATATATATATATATATATATATATATATATATATAATTCCAGGACGGCTGGAGTCAGAAAGTCTGATTTGCTGTTTATATTGTAGGCACCCAAAAAGCTGGGTGCTCCTGCTTCTAAGCAGACTATTGCTCGTTGGATTTGTAGTACAATTCAGCTTGCACATTCTGTGGCAGGCCTGCCACAGCCAAAATCTGTAAATGCCCATTCCACAAGGAAGGTGGGCTCATCTTGGGCGGCTGCCCGAGGGGTCTCGGCTTTACAACTTTGCCGAGCAGCTACTTGGTCAGGGGCAAACACGTTTGCAAAATTCTACAAATTTGATACCCTGGCTGAGGAGGACCTGGAGTTCTCTCATTCGGTGCTGCAGAGTCATCCGCACTCTCCCGCCCGTTTGGGAGCTTTGGTATAATCCCCATGGTCCTGACGGAGTCCCCAGCATCCACTAGGACGTTAGAGAAAATAAGATTTTACTTACCGATAAATCTATTTCTCATAGTCCGTAGTGGATGCTGGGCGCCCATCCCAAGTGCGGATTGTCTGCATTACTTGTACATAGTTATTGTTACAAAAAATCGGGTTATTATTGTTGTGAGACATCTTTTTTAGAGGCTACTTCATTGTTATCATACTGTTAACTGGGTTCAAATCACAAGTTGTACGGTGTGATTGGTGTGGCTGGTATGAGTCTTACCCGGGATTCAAGATCCTTCCTTATTGTGTACGCTCGTCCGGGCACAGTACCTAACTGAGGCTTGGAGGAGGGTCATAGGGGGAGGAGCCAGTACACACCATGTGATCCTAAAAGCTTGCTTTTGTGCCCTGTCTCCTGCGGAGCCGCTATTCCCCATGGTCCTGACGGAGTCCCCAGCATCCACTACGGACTATGAGAAATAGATTTATCGGTAAGTAAAATCTTATTATTAAAGCCTTTTGTTTTTATATATATCATATGTGAAAGGGGGGAGTAAATAGATTGATTTTTTTATCAATGGAAACTTTTGTTGTTTACATTTTGTCTCTATGGTAACTATATTATAAAGAATCCCATTGGGAGTTCGGACAGATTGGCTGCTTACTCAGCCTATCAGGTACTGGCAATTGCCTGACCATTCGCGGCCATGTGACTGCAAGTGTCACATGACGGCTGATCGCATATCCCGACTCCATTCTTACTTCTGGGTTCCGCGTCACATGGCCGGGTCACGTGATCCAGCTGCGGTGCGTCATCCGGAAGCATCCATATCGTTACACATAAATTTAAAAAAAACAAATTCATCTATTCAGCCGGGTTATTTTTTCATGTCCCTATAATATTTGTTCCTTTATAGGACATTCATAGTCTATATGGAGATTCTATCTGGACATTAGTAGGTCACGTGATTCGGACCTGTAAGTACATTTTATATTTGAATTAGACTAAAACTTAGCCCTTAAACAGAGAAATAGCATTGGAAAAACAAGAAGAACAGACATTATATTACATAAATAATCAAACCTAGTTGTCATTTCAATTGTTTATCAATATTCATCAAAACATACACTCCCTTATTGTTGATACTCTATTCTCATATAATTCAGCAGAAACCAAATATAACCTAGAAAGACACACAAAGCAAATATTCAAATACTATAACAGTACATTTAGCTCCACTGCTTCGTTAAGTCCCTCAGGATAGATGGAACCTACTTTATGCATCCAATATATTTCTTGTTTGCAAAGTGTTTTAAAACGATACCCTCCTCTGATAGTGGTTGGTATGTGTTCTACCCCCACTACTTTGAGGCTGGTTGGATCGCTGTTATGATGTTCTAAAAAGTGTTTGGATACACTATGTGTCGTGGTGTGATTTAGGATATTTCTCCTGTGTTCTAAGAATCTGACACCTAGTTTTCTAGTTGTTCGCCCTACGTATTTCAGATTACAACTACAGGTAAGTATATAGATTACATAGGAACTGTTACAATTAATGAAACGCTTAATATCTACAGAGTTTTGATGGCTAATATTAAACTTGGACTTGGTTTTTTGTACAGAATTGCATGTAATACATTTGGTCCCTGCACATTTATAAAAACCTTTCGGTTTCGGTGGAGCCAGGAAAGGTTATCGCTAAGTTGTATAGTTCTATCTTCACTTTTTAAGAAGCTGGGAGCTAATAAATTCTTTAGGGATACATTTTTCTTAAAGATGAAGCACGGTTCTGAGGGTATATTTCCTATCAAAAGGTGATTCTGTTTTAGAATGTTATAGTTCTTTTTTATAATCCATTTGAGATCTGAGCAATTACCATTATAAGTAGAAATGAAAGCTACCTGTTTATCTAGCTGTTGTAGAGGTTTTTCTTTTTGAACCAAGAGTTCTTCCCTATCTAGTGCCAATACCTCTTTAAAGGCGGACTGCAGAATACTTATTGGATAGCCCCTCAGTTCAAAGGAGTTAAACATATGTTCTGCTTGTTTAACAAAATCTTTTTTTCTCTGTGCAGTTCCTCCTTAAACGGATTAGTTGTCCTTTAGGGATGTTCTGTTTCCAAGGTGGGTAATGTGCACTTCTAAAGTGCAGATATGCATTTGTGCCTACTTCTTTCATATAATTTGTAGTTTTGATTGTATTATCTTGAATTGTTAGAGTTAGATCCAAAAAGTTTATTTGAGAGGAGTGAAAAGAGAACTGTAAATTATAAGAATTGTGATTAAGGTGATCTACAAACGCAAGTGCTGAATCAAAGTCCCCATCCCAAATAATAATTAAATCATTGATATATCGCCTGTAGAGGACCAAGTTTGCGCCAGAGTCGCTCCCCCACATGAGGGTGTCCTCGACCTCCCCCATGTAGAGATTGGCGTAGCTCGGCGCAAACCTGTTCCCCATGGCTGTGCCCATAGTCTGTAAATAATGAGTGTCCAAAAATAAATAAATAATAAAAAATAATTGTGACGTAGTATGAAGACTATTTAATCCAATATGAAATCGCGGTGATCCTCTGTCAGGTCATCATCAAGGTACAATCGATTTGCTATACTCTGTATGCCTTGATCATGGGGTATGTTTGAGTAGAGACTCTGGACATCTAGAGTCAAAAAATGATTATAGGAGTCTTTCCATTTTAACCCATTGATTAGTTTACAAAATATTAGCCCTCAAAACCCTGTTGATATTAAGCGGTTCATTAATTGTAACAGTTTCTATGTAATCTATATACTTACCTGTAGTTGTAATCTGAAATACGTAGGGCGAACAACTAGAAAACTACGTGTCAGATTCTTAGAACACAGGAGAAATATCCTAAATCACATCACGACACATAGTGTATCCAAGCACTTTTTAGAAAATCATAAGAGCGATCCAAGCAGCCTCAAAGTAGTGGGGGTAGAACACATACCAACCACTATCAGAGGAGGGGATCGTTTTAAAACACTTTGCAAGCAAGAAATATATTGGATGCATAAAGTAGGTTCCATCTATCCTGAGGGACTTAATGAAACAGTGGAGCTAAATGTACTGTTATTGTATTTGAATATTTGTTTTGTGTGTCTTCCTATGTTATATTTGGTTTCTGCTGAATTATATGAGAATAGAGTATCAACAATGAGGAAGTGTATGTTTTGATGAATATTGATAAACAATTGAAATGACAACTAGGTTTGATTATTTATGTAATATAATGTCTGTTCTTCTTGTTTTTCCAATGCTATTTCTCTGTTTAAGGGCTAAGTTTTAGTCTAATTCAAATATGAAATGTACTTACAGTTCTATATATGTAAACAACTGTGCAATTGGGTGAAAGAACGTAGAAGTAGGTTTATTTACACTCACACAATAAGGTTGACCAATGGTATGAGGACTTTTCCCTATCTATCACGTGATTGGAATGGTCCGAATCACGTGACCTACTAATGTCCAGATAGAATCTCCATATAGACTATGAATGTCCTATAAAGGAACAAATATTATAGGGACATGAAAAAAAGAACCCGGCTGAATAGATGAATTTGTTTTTTTAAAATTAATTTATGTGTAAAGATACGGATGCTTCCGGATGACGTGCCGCAGCTGGATCACGTGACCCGGCCATGTGACCGGTGTGTGACGCGGAACCCGGAAGTAAGAATGGAGTCGGGATATGCGATCAGCCGTCATGTGACACTTGTGGTCACATGACCGCGAATGGCAGGGCAATTGCCAGTACCTGATAGGCTGAGTAAGCAGCCAATCTGTCCGAACTCCCAATGGGATTCTTTAGAATATAGTCACCATAGAGACAAAATGTAAACATAAGTTTCCATTGATAAAAAATCGATCTATTTACTCCCCCCTTTCACATGATATATATAAAAACAAAAGGCTTTAATAACTTATTAACTCCATAAAACGAGTTGATTATAGATATATACACCAGAAGTATAGAATAGGTCTGCCTCCAAACTATTTTTTATTTGTTTTAAATTACCTTTGAAGTGATTGGATTAACTTCCTGTTACAGGTGTTAGTGATTCTCCTCATTAACAAGGGTATATAAACCCCATTCACACACAGTAAGGTATCCTTTGATAAAGCTGCAATTTTGGGGCACAGCGAAACGCGTCGGAAGACCCCTCTTTCATCACTTTTCAGTTCCTGTGACCGAGTTCGAATGTCTGGACCAACTTCCGGATCCACTACCAACCCTGCTCTGCACTTTAAAAAGGACACCTACAGCACCCACCGTTTATATAATGAGGACCAACTACTATCACCGTGGACTCAAGCCTATGGAAGTCTTTCCACCTCTAAATACGGTGACTGGTAATTATTTCATTCCGAACTGTGCTGATACTATTGGTATCCTTATTTGGGACTAGTGGACTTTCCTGAGTACTAATAGGAACAGACTACAATCGGTCTAACTGCAAACAATATGAGAACTGAAAAAAGTATATCCATTCGTTATACCTGACCTATGAGGAGAAAATGTTTTAATTATCTTTTAAGAAATAAATACCTTACGTTCAATCTATCATCGGCGATAGCGATGCGCTGGACCGCACATCACTATCGCTGGCGGGCATACACACAACAGATCCATGCTTAAATTCTATGCAATCTAGTCAGATTGCTTAGATTTTAAGCACGGATTTCTCCATGTGTAACCCCCTTTAGTGTTTGTACTGTCTTCATTTTCTCTGTGATATGTGAATTGTTTGATTTGTTATGATGGCTAATTGGAGGAGAGGGGATGAAGACGGGGAGAACAGGAGGCAGGAGGAGACAGACATCTGAATATAGCAGTAGGCAGCAAAGGAAGTTCTGCCTCGTGATGGCAATAGGCAATGCGTGGTCCAGGCTATAGCCTTACAGATGCCAACGGCTAGTCCAGTTGACTATAAATGGAACTGGCCTGGAAGCATCTGCCACCTTTCCCTCGAGCCCAGACTGCCCTTGGTTCTTTGCCAAATTTGCTAAATATGAGTCAAGTGTATATTTTAATTCTGAGAATTTATAGGTCAGGAAAACCTGTAAAATGTCTTGTTAGTGAAAAGGGGAGGAGCTGTGGAGAGTACTGTGTGGGTGTGTACACCCCCTACAGTATCAGCTCCAGTGTCTCCATAAATACTTAAAAAAAAATAGAAATACAAGTTTAATACTATGATTTATGCATGGCTGATCATGTGGCAAACTGGGCAGCAGGTCATCCTCTTGTTATCATGATGATGGGCCTGTTTTATGTGCAGGCCTGGAGCTGTAGTCCCATCCACCTCATTGTTAATCTGGTCCTACTCATGGACTACAATTAGCGCACTTCGTTTACTGCTGGATATGTGTATTTACTTCTCAGGTTGTAAATGCTCAGTTGTAGTGTTGCATAATGGACCATTTTGAGATTGTTTAGATCCCCCTGATTTTTCTGAAGTCCTATAGGAGCTTTAATTGATTTAATTGAAGTCTGGCCCCACTTGTTTGATTAGGACAAAGGACCTTAGTTATCAAATAGGGCCAAAAACAACTATTTCTGCTGCGGGGTACACTGGGCTCCACAAGTCTGGACAATGGGGTGTAGAGTAGGATCTTGATCCGAGGCACCAACACACTCAAAGCTTTGACTGTTCCCAGGATGCACAGTGCCGCCTCCTATATCACCCCGCCTCCCAGCACAGGAGCTCAGTTTGTCAGTTGGTGCTGCAGTAAGCAGGCACTTAACAGAGGGGCTGCTCCAAGCAGCCCTGAGAAAAGCTTTTTATGAGGTAAAAAGTGAAGACTTCAAGGGCAGCAGCGGTGGTAAATGTTTTGTGACATTCACTGCTGCAGCTCCAGCTCTCCCCAGCGGCGCTGTACACTCCCGAGCCCTGGTTGCCGGGTACCTACAGCGGAGGCTCCGGTTTTCTTCATGTTAGACACACACGGCTGGGGCTCTCCAGGATCGCGTGGCCACGCTTTGGGAGGTGATAAGTGGGTCCCGCTAGCGGGACCCGGTCTTTATCGCGATCCGGCGCGGTCAGTGGGAGGCGGGCCGCGCGCGCTGGCGGTGGACACTGTGGCAGTACAGGCGATCCCACTAGATTACCAGGGCATGGGCGCAGGTCGGGTTTTCTCTCTAAACCACTTCTTATATCGCCCACAGTACCCGGTGGTTTTGCCAGCAAGGGGGATAAGGCTTAGACCTTAAGCCCATCCCCCATCCCCAGGGCGCCATTTCCCGCAAATGTTCCCACCCTGGAGCTGCATATCTGTCTTTTCCTCACTCCCAGTCAGTGTCTGCGGCGCCATTATCCCTCAGCTCACTGTTCCTGGGACTGCTTGGGCAAATCCTCCTATGTAAAGCCGCCTGGTTGTCAGCGCTGTGCCTTTACATGACACTTAAGTATTCTACCTGCCTTTTTAGACAGTGATAGTTAAGAAAGAGTGCATTTAATCAGGGTTTTATAGTACAATTACCCTGTGATATACATCCAGTTCTTACTGTGTACTGTTACATCTACTGTTATATAGCTGTGTAAGCTAGTCCAGTGCAGTATTATTGTCTGTAATAACCTCTGCATTGTACAAACTGTGACCTTCTGTGTGTGCATTTGATAACTGAGTGTTGTCCATCTCGTGTCTTTCACTCAACTTGCTATCCCTATATTCTATAACCTGAGGGGGCTTGGTGCGTCAGGTGTTATCTAATATAGGATTTTCACAAAGATATACTGTCTTACGTATTTTTCTCTGTGATTTGGTCACCATATCTCTCCTTTATCTCTGCTAGTGCTGACTACACTGCGCAGGGGTTTGGGTTTGGGATATTGTGCTGCTGATAATTGTACTGTGTTACCTCATACTGCAAGTTATATCATGTTTTGCTTCTGTAACGGTTCTGGGGCGGAACACACTGCTGGTGTTGCTGAAGCCACAGGCACATATGAGGAGAATATAGCATCTGTGGGCTCTGGTTCTGGGGGCTCCTTGCCCCCCAGTGGGACTGTGGCAACGGAGGCACTTACTGACCCACCGTGGGCCGCCTTTTTCCATGCTTCTGCATACGCTAGTTTATAAACTAACACCCCCTATGGGACCCCCAATGCCGGTACAACCGTATGTGGGCCCTGCAGCTAACCCGCCGTGGGCGGACGATTTATCTGCTCAATTATAGAAGTTGAACCAGTCCTTGACTACTAAAAAGTCTGACCAACGCTCAACTAAGTCCAAGAGGTCCTCTAAGCGAGCGCTCGTCTCCTCACAATCCACTGCTGTCACTGACACCTCGTCTGATGAGGACGGCACTTACACTGATCCCACAGGTTCTGACTCAGATACGGCTGATGGGGAGGGTAGTTTACATGTGGATGTTCCTGACCTTTTGGAGGCTATTAAATTAATTCTGCAGATTACGGATGATCCCGAGCCATCCGTGCTTCCTAAGAAACCAGATAGGTTCAAGCGTCAGAAGGTGGTTAAACAGGTTTTACCTCACTCTGATCACCTAGTGGATATACGTCAGGAACCCTGGGGAAACCCGGGTACGAAGTTTGTGCCTCAAAAGAGGATGCTGGCTCGCTATCCCCTCGCGCCAGAGCTGTCTAAGAATTGGGAAACACCTCCTCCAGTGGACTCACATGTGGCTAGGATGGTGGTTTCCTCAGCTCTACCTGTCACTACCGTCACGTCTCTGAAAGAGCCTACGGATAAACGCGTGAAGGGTTGTCTAAAAGCGATTTACACCCTCACGGGTGCTGCACAAAGGCCTACTATTGCAGCTTCATGGGCTGCTGAGGCTATTGAAGCATGGGCCTTGGAGTTAGAAGCTGAAATCTCCTCTGACCATGCTAGACAATGCTTGTCATATATTGTCACAGCTTCTGGATATATTAAAGAGGCGGCTTCTGATGCCGGTATCCTGGCAGCCAAGGCCTCTACTACGTCATTCCTGGCTCGCCGGATATTGTGGCTGAGATCCTGGCCTGTGGATCTGGACTCTAGAAAAACCCTGGAGGTACTCCCTTTCAAGGGAGATATTCTGTTTGGGGAGGACTTAAATAAGATAGTGGCTGACTTGGCTCCTGCCAAAACTGCCTGTCTACCTAATACCGCTCCTTCTGTGTCAAAGGCTAAAGGTACGTCCTTTCGACCCTTTCGTCCTTCAGGTAAAGCAAAAGGTCAGGCGTATCATAAGCAGGCCCGCACTTCCAAACCTGGTAAGCCGAAGCCCAAAAGAGCCTGGGCTGCCCGTCAGCCAGCTGCCAAGACGATATGCCTGCCACATGACGGGGTGGGCCTCCCCCTGGGGGATCCCAGGGTGAGAGGCCGGCTTCTAGGGTATACCCAGGAATGGTTGAAGACCACTTCAGATGCCTGGGTACGGGAAGTCGTCACTCGAGGTTACGCCATTGCCTTCAAAAACCGACCCCCTCATCGATTTTGCCAGACAGACGTCCCTTTGGACCGGACAAAGGCAAAAACTCTACACTCTGTGGTACAGACCCTCCTGGATACAGGAGTCGTAGTACAGGTGCCTCTTGCTCAGGGGGTACCATTCTCCGCTGTTTCTAGTCCCGAAACCGAATGGGTCCTCCCGGCCCATTCTCAACCTCAAGGCATTGAACAGGTTTGTGAAGATTTCCAAGTTCCGTATGGAAACCCTTCGCTCTATAGTTCTGGCCTTGGAACCTGGGGACTACATGGTCTCCTTGGACATACAGGATGCTTACCTACATATTCCTATAGCAGTGTCACATCAACAATACCTGAGGATTCCTATTGGCAACATCCATTACCAGTTTCGGGCGTTACCTTTTTGGTTTAACAACGGCTCCGGGAGTCTTCACCAAAGTTATGACGGTGGTACTCCGCCATCAAGGGGTCAGGATACTGCCGTATCTGGACGACTTGTTAATCCTGGCAAATTCCCCAGATCTTCTCCTGTGTCATCTGGATATGACAGTGCGGTTTCTAAAAGCCCACGGGTGGCTCATCAACTGGAAGAAATCCTCCCTGGTCCTTGCTCAGAGCATGGTGCACCTGGGAGCGCTGTTAGACACTCACAACCAGAGGTTGATCTTGTCTCAGGAGAAAGTCCTGAAGCTTCAGGACAGGATTTGTTGCTTCCTTTCTCGTCCGCAAGTGTCGATACATTCGGCTATGCAGGTGCTGGGCCTCATGGTGTCAGCATTCGACATGGTGGAGTATGCTCAATTCCATTCTCGCCCCCTCCAGAAGCTGATTCTAGCCAAGTGGGACGGCCTGCCTCACCGGATCAGGTCTCACATGATCTCATTGACTCCGGAGGTCCGTCTGTCGCTGCTCTGGTGGCTCCAGGACCAACAATTGTGCAGGGGCCGTCCCTTCTGGATATCCAACTGGGTCCTGTTGACGACAGATGCCAGTCAAAGAGGTTGGGGTGCGGTACTGGAGCAGCACTCCTTACAGGGTCGGTGAACCAAGGAGGAATCTCTCCTCTCGATCAACATTCTGGAGTTGTGGGCGGTCTTCAATGCGTTGAACCTGGCCCAGCATTTAATTCAGAACCGTCCTGTTCAAGTACAGTCGGACAACGCCACCACAGTGGCTTACATAAATCATCAAGGCGGCACTCGAAGCCGTTTGGCAATGAAGGAAGCCTCACAGATTCTACAGTGGGCAGAACGCCATCTACCGGCAATATCGGCAATATTCATTCCGGGAGTCCTGAATTGGGAAGCAGACTTTCTCAGTCGTCAGGACGTGCATGCCGGCGAGTGGGGCCTCCATCCAGAAGTGTTTCAACTCCTCGTGGAAAGGTGGGGTCTTCCAGATGTGGATCTGATGGCGTCTCGACACAATCACAAGTTTCCAGTCTTCGGAGCAAGGACAAGAGATCCTCAAGCAGCATTCGTGGATGCGCTGGTGGTGCCGTGGAGGTTTCGGCTGCCGTACGTGTTCCCTCCGGTGTCACTCCTGCCCAGGGTAATTCGGAAGTTCAAGCAAGAAAAAGGAAATCTGCTTCTCATAGATCCGGCGTGGCCCAGACGGCAATGGTTCTCAGACCTGCAAGGCCTATTGTCAGAGCGTCCACTTCTACTTCCACAACGCCCAGACCTCCTCGTTCAGGGCCCTTGTGTCTACCAGGACCTAGCCCGGCTATCTTTGACGGCGTGGCTCTTGAAGCTTCCGTCTTGAGGGCTAAGGTCACTAAAACTATGTTGTAGGCCCGGAAACCGGCTTCTGCTCGGATTTACCATAGGGTCTGGCATTCATACTTTGTTTGGTGCGCATCTAACAATTATGACACTTCCAAGTTTAGTACAGCCAAACTTTTGGCTTTTCTGCAGCAGGTCCTAGATTTAGGCCTGCGTCTGGCCTCCCTCAAGGTTCATATTTCTGCCTTGTCGGTGTGGTTTCAGAGAAAAATTGCGACTTTACCTGATGTTCATACTTTCACTCAGGTTGTGTTGCGTATCCAACCTCCCTATGTCCCGCCTGTGGCTCCTTGGGACTTGTCGTGGTTTTGGAGGCGTTGCAGGAGCCTCCATTTGAACCTCTTGGTTCAGCTGACCTTAAGTGGCTTTCCCTTAAGGTGGTGCTCTTGCTGGCTATTACCTCTGCTAGAAGAGTGTCAGATTTGGGTGCCTTGTCTTGTAGTTCCCCATATCCGATTTTACACCGTGACCGGGCGGTTCTTAGGACTCGTCCTGGATATTTACCTAAGGTGGTTTCTTCGTTCCACCTTAATCAGGAGATTGTGGTTCCAGCCTTTGTCTCTCCTGATTTGTCTCCCAAAGAGCGGTCTTTGGATGTGGTACAGGCTCTCCGTATCTATGTGAAGAGAACTGCTTCTATTCGAAAATCTGATTCTCTCTTTGTTTTGTTTGGATTTCACAAACGGGGCTGGCCTCCTCACAAGCAGACCCTGGCCAGATGGATTAGAATGGTGATTGCACATGCTTATGTGAAGGCTGGTCTGTCAGCTCCTGCTCACATTACGGCCCATTCTACTCGGTCTGTTGGACCTTCTTGGGCGGCCCACCGTGGTGCGACCCTTGAACAATTGTGCAAGGCGGCTACGTGGTCCTCCGGGAACACGTTCATAAGGTTCTATGCCTTCGATACTGCCGCTTCCCAGGATGCTTCCTTTGGACGCCAGATTCTTGTGCCCGCTACAGTGCGTCCCCTCCCATAAGGAACTGCTTTAGGACATCCCCATTGTCCAGACTTGTGGAGCCCAGTGTACCCCGCAGCATAAAACGAGTTTTATGGTAAGAACGTGCCTTTGTCAAAACTCTTTCTGCGAGGTACACTGGGCTCCACAAGGCGCCCACCCTGACGCACTTAGCTTCTTTGGGTTGATATGGCATTAGCCGCTGACACTTCTCTTGTCATGAGAGTGTGGTATATGTGGCTACTAACCGTTGTCGTCTCTTTTCCTGCTACTGCATTGGGCTGGTTAACTAAAACTGAGCTCATGTGCTGGGAGGCGGGGTGATATAGGAGGCGGCGCTGTGCATTCTGGGAACAGTCAAAGCTTTGAGTCTGTTGGTGCCTCGGATCAAGATCCTACTCTACACCCCATTGTCCAGACTTGTGGAGCCCAGTGTACCTCGCAGAAAGAGTTTTAACAAAGGTAAGTTCTTACCATAAAACTCGTTTTTCTCATTGTGCAGGGCCGTCTTAACAGCATTGATGTGTGTGTGTGTGTGTGTGTGTGTGTGTATCACATGCCCCTCCTGCACTGTCTTTCCACGTGCTTCCATACAGTGAATGGCTTTAAGCACTCCCAATTGGTGGGTAGCTCCAGCCATCCACCAATCAGCATACTGGCAGCCATTCACTGTCTGGATGCAGGCTGGGCAGGCAGGTAGAGAATGATGCCTCGCCGCTATAATTGTATGACCACCATCCACCCATGCTCAGGAGCCCCTAGAATTGGCTCTGTCATTGTGTTAATAGAAAATATTTTTTTCTGTCCTATTTACTGTGGAAAAAAAGTGCATTGCAACGCACATAAGTGCTTGCAATGCACTTATGTACTGCACCTTGAAGCCCAAACCTACTATTGCCAATCTAAAATGGTAATAGTTTAAGATGATATTATTGACACATGCACTGCTGCTGAGATATCCACCAAGGGACTGTTGCAGGGTTTGTACGGCAGTACTGATGGTGTAATGGTTAGCATTACTGCCTCACAGCACTGAGGTCATGGGTTTGATTACCACCATGGCCCTAACTGTGTGGAGTTTGTATATTCTCCCCGTACTTGCGTGGGTTTCCTCCGAATACTCCGGTTTCCTCCCACAATCCAAAAATATACTGGTAGGTTAATTGGATCCCTACAAAATTAACCCTAGCATGAATGTGTGTGCGTGTACATGTGGTAGGGAATATAGATTGTAAGCTCCATTGGGGCAGGGACTGATGTGAGTGCATGTACATGTGGTAGGGAATATAGAGTGTAAGCTCCATTGGGCCAGGGACTGATGTGAATGACCAAATATTCTCTGTAAAGCGCTGCGGAATATGTGTGCGCTATATAAATAACTAGTAATATATAATAAATAAATAAATAATAAACATTGCCTTTAAAAAAAAAAGACTTTATTAGACCAACTTTCTCAACATTATGTAAAATGGTTTTCTTAGGGTCTGTTGACCTTTGTACCTGTTTCTGTGCACTTAAAAGGCACAGTACTTATCAATGTGGCATTTCTAGAACATTTTTTAAATATATGATTGCAAAGTGCACATTTTCTGTGTTATTTGTTGGACTATGCCACCTTAATCTATTGAAAGCACATGTCCAAATATTTTAAAAGGAGAAATGTTTTAGGAGGCGAAATCACTTCCTCTCATATCACCATTCCAAAGATGAAGTACTAATAGACCCACTGCAAACATATTCCTATTGTGTTTATTTTAAGCTTACTTGGTTTCTTAAGTTACTGAGCACTTATTTTCAGTTTATTTTTGCGGTCAATGTTTTTGTTAACTCTGGCAATAATGGTGCTCTTTTTGCATTTTAATTCACAGACTAATATCTTGCAAAACATTTTTCTGTGTGATGCTATCATTTCAAAGACATTGGCAGTAATAATATTAGGTCTAAGAATATGCACATTTCCAAGGAATCCAGCATGTGTGATGATTCCATGATAGGGACGTGCAGGGTGAATAGTAGCGACAATTTAAAGATTCTGAATTGAGGGGCTCAGTAGAAATGAGGCACAAGCCACAAAATTACTTTTATACAGAACAACTAGATAATAATACAGATGTGAAATCACACTTGCTGCATGGCGTGGATTGCGGCTACGCCACTAGCAGTCCTTAGTTGTGGTATAATTCATGGGTGCATGCGTACGCAAGTACCAGTGAATGCAGCTGTAAAGATAGCCCATAACCATGGGCAGCGGGAGCATACCTGCCCGCTACCTGTTCCATACTATGCGGCCAAGTTCCCCCTAGTAATGTACGGCAGCGGAAGTATCTTACTCCAACTGCCTGCGCCAATCTTAGTTTGCAGTAGTGGGAGCGTGTGTACGTGAATGCCATTGTGTGCTCGGAGTCTTGGCAAAGATGTAAGAGCACACATCTGTATGTCCTGAAATATAATACCAGGGATTTGTATTTTGCTGCTGGTGAGAAATAGGCACATGCCACTATGTTAGAAGTTAGTGGAGTTGATGCTAGATGGCAGCAAAAATTCAAAATCCATGTAGATGTGGGGGCGTGGCTTGGTGGGCGTGTGAGGTGGACGTGCTGTGCAGGAGCTCTCTGCCCAGCCAGCACTTTTCTACGATTTCCCTGCACATTAATCTCTCCCCTGGGGCTCCCTGCATTGCCTCTCAACCCCCTTGTGCCCGGGTCCCTGTTGAGGAACGAGGTTGCATCCTTGTCTCCCCTCTCAAGCCAGGGACTCGAGTTCACCCGCGGCCGGAACTGCTACCCGCAGCTGCGCGGCTGGACGCGGCTCTACCTGGACGACTGCCCTGGTCTCCCCTCCTCAGTGGCAGCTGCGGTCAGGACCCTGCTCCCCCGGGAGTTCACTGCTGGTACCAAATGGGCCACTTGCCCTTCTGTACATGCTGGAGCAGAGGCTGCTTTGCTTGGAGCTCTGCTGCCCGGCGGCTATATTGGAAGTTGGAAGCTGCATAACTTCAGTGCACTTGATATACTGGGCTGTCTGCACCCACTACTTTATTAGGTGCTGCAGCAAGCCCCCCAAACAGTGTGGGCTTACCTCTCCTGCTCCTTTTAAAGCTCTGGCTCCACTATCTATCTAGCTGTCCTTTATATATATCCCACAGGGAGAAACTGATATTGTGTCCTCCATAGCCTCCTGACCAGACTGCCCTGCAACCTCACAGCTGTACTCTTTCATGCTCCACATGCTGCACTATTGATAAGGCTGTAATTAAATTCTGCTGCATGCTCTGTACACATATCCCATGGAATTGATAGCTCCACTACTACTCTGCTGCTGGACTTTTGCACTATAATATAACATATTTGTGTCATTCGGCTTGACCCTTTTTGACAAGGCACAGCCCTCGAACTCCCTTTAGTGGCTGATATTATTTTGTTATACCTGTTGGTGTTATGATTCCAGCACTCCTGACCAGAGTAGATCTTATGACAATGACCAGAGCGCTGGAATGGAATGCTGGTAACGGGAGCAGGAAAGACTAGTTGCCCCTGGCGCCCTAACTCTATTGTCTCACCCGTGCTATTGGAGATCCCTTGCGAGACTATGGTTTCTTGAGCCCATGGCAGCCACGTTTGAAGGGCGGATTATGTCTGCCCAACTCCGGTGCCCCCCGGTCTTAATGAGAGACAAAGGGAAATCCGAGGCAGGATGATTACAAGAGGACCTCTGACTGACAACAGGCCAGGGGCAACAAGCTAACTAGCAAAGACCTGAAGTATGTGCGGAAAAACCGCCAGGGAAAAGGACAACCAAAAATCCACTTGTCCAATACTCCTACCCAGCACCGCCGGATACCAGAGTGGACCTGTGGAAGCGGAACCCTCCGCAAAATGCTCCAAAACACAAATAATAAATGGTAAAGCGGCCAAGCCACAACACACGGCAAAGCCGCAACTCACGAACACCACTAGATGTTAAACGGTGATCAGTCAGGACTCCAGGAACAAGATGACAACTTCCGAGTACAGGACTACTGAAGACTGGAACGACCGGATACAGCAAGACTGGAAACAGACTCTCAGCAAACAAGGACAGCATGCAGGAAGCTATTACCGGCGTCTGTGAGAAGCCCTGAGAGTGCATATAAACAGGAGTCCTCCAATCAGCTGCTGACAGGGCTGATTACATAAATGCCGTGCAGCTGCCTTGCTGCACGGCCAGGAAACAGGTGCACAATCATTTTAACTGGACCCAGCAACGGGGAACGCGGTCCGCCAGTGGCGTCCCCGTTGCTAGGGTCCGTGCGGCTCAGTGCGCCCGGCGTCTAGCGTTGCCAGGGAGCCGGCGGCTGTACGCGTACGGCGTCCCTGGTTGCTAGGCGCCGGGACGCACCGACGAGCGGACCCCGGCGCCTAACAGTACCCCCCCCCCTTGAGGATGGGTCAAGGAACCCCTAAAGCCCGGCTTCCGAGGAAATTCCCGAAAAAATGCCCTCTTGAGCCTCGGGGCATGAAGATCCTTATCCAGGACCCAAGACCTTTCCTCTGGACCATAGCCTCTCCAGTGGACCAGAAAATAAAGCCTGCCCCGGGACAATTTGGAATCGAGAACCTTCTCCACCAGGAACTCCTGTTGTCCCTGTACATCCACTGGAGATCTTCCCTGAGAGATCTTCCGAGGAAATCTACTGGAAGAAACGTATGGTTTCAACAGGGAGCAATGAAACGTATTTCCAATCCGGAGAGATCTTGGTAAACGTAACCGGAAAGCAACTGGGTTGACTTTTTTAATAATATGAAATGGTCCAATAAATTTGGGTCCCAATCTAGCCGAGGATTGTCGAAGTCTAATGTTACGAGTTGACAACCATACCCTATCTCCCACCTTAAAAGTGCAAGGACGTCGGAGCCTGTCAGAAATTTTTTTCTCTCGAAAGGCCGCTTTTCTGAGAGCAAGGTGCACTTTTTTCCAAATGGCTCTGAGATGGGAGGTTAAGGTTAGCGAGGAAACTGAGGAATGTTGAAAAAAAGAATTAGCTCTGTGGTGAAAACCAAAAACTGAAAAGAATGGAGACACATTAGTGGAGGAATGACAAGAATTATTATAAGCAAACTCCGCCAATGGAAGAAACTCGGACCAATTATTCTGGAGTTTGGCTGAGTACAAACGCAAATACTGTTTCAATGATTGGTTAACTCGCTCGGTTTGCCCGTTGGATTGGGGGTGGTAACCGGATGTTAATGACAATTTCATCTTTAATGAAGCACAAAAACACTTCCAGAATTGTGCAATGAATTGTGGACCCCGATCAGAAACAATATCAGTGGGCAACCCATGAAGTCTGAAAACATGGCGGAGAAACAAAACTGCCAATCCTTGGGCAGATGGCAGTCGGGGAAGAGCAATGAAATGAGCCATCTTGCTAAAACGGTCCACTACCACCCATATGACTCGGAATCCGGCTGAAAGGGAAAGGTCTACCACAAAATCCATGGAAATATGAGACCATGGCCTGAGGGTGACATTTAAGGGCATAAGTTGCCCGATAGGCAAGGAACGGGGAACCTTATGCTGTGCACAAACCTGACATGAAAAAACAAACTCCTTAACGTCTTTAGAAAGACCAGGCCACCATACTGAGCGGGAGACTAACTCCAAAGTCTTAGAGATCCCCGGATGCCCGGAAACTTTGTTATCATGGAACTCAGTCAAAACAGTAGCTCTCAAAAACTCAGGGACGTAAAGACGACCAGCAGGAGTATTTCCAGGAGCTTGGTGTTGAAGCGGTTTTAACTGGGTAAATAAATCCTGCCCAAATGACTGAAGATGGAAGTATGGGAGTAACAGGACTGTTATTGTGAACCGGAAGAAAACTGCGTGACAGGGCATCCGCCTTGGTATTCTTGGAACCTGGCCTGAAAGTGATAATAAATTTGAAACGAGTAAAGAATAAAGCCCAACGAGCCTGCCGGGCATTCAGCCGCTTAGCTGATTCGATGTATTGCAGGTTTTTATGGTCAGTCAATACTGAAATAGTATGTGTTGCTCCCTCCAGCCAATGCCTCCACTCCTCGAAAGCCCATTTTATTGCCAGTAACTCCCGGTTACCAACGTCATAGTTGGATTCAGCGGAGGAGAATTTCCTGGACATAAAGGCACAAGGATGTAGTTCCAGAGACTCCGGATCCTTTTGAGATAGGATAGCCCCCACTCCAACCTCCGTGGCATCAACCTCCACAACGAAGGGCAATTCTGGATTGGGATGTCTGAGGACTGGAGCCGAGACAAAAGCTTGTTTCAGGGCCCGAAAGGACAACTCAGCTTCATGCGACCAGTTGGTAGGATCCGCTCCTTTCTTTGTCAGAGCCACAATGGGAGCAACCAGGTCGGAAAAAGAATGAATGAACCTCCTATAATAATTCGCAAACCCTAAAAAGCGCTGAATTGCTTTTAAATTGGTGGGTTGCGCCCAACTAAGGATGGCCTGGAGCTTCTTAGGTTCCATGAAAAATCCCCGAGGGGAAATAATGTACCCTAAAAAAGATACCTCCGTGACATGAAACTCACATTTCTCCAGCTTGGCATATAGATGATTCTCACGTAACTTTTGAAGAACCTGACGCACCTGGGTAACATGTTGTTCAATTGAGTCAGAATAAATCAGGATGTCGTCTAAGTAAACGACCACGAATTTCCCTAGGAAGTCACGGAGCACATCGTTAATGAGGTCCTGGAAAACTGCTGGAGCGTTAGACAAGCCGAACGGCATCACCAGGTACTCGTAGTGACCCGACTGAGTACTGAAGGCCGTCTTCCACTCATCTCCAGACTTGATTCGGATGAGGTTATACGCTCCTCTTAGGTCAATTTTAGAAAAAATCACAGCCGAACGCAGCTGATCAAAGAGGACAGAAATCAGCGGCAGAGGATAAGTATTTTTAACTGAGATTTTATTCAGGGCTCTAAAGTCAATGCAAGGCCTAAGCGAGCCATCCTTTTTCTCCACAAAGAAGAAGCCTGCACTTAAAGGAGATTTTGATGGCCTAATAAATCCTTTCCCTAGGCTCTCCTTAACATAATCATTCATGGCCGCAGTTTCTGGCCCAGATAAAGCATATAACCTTCCCTTTGGCAATGCGGCACCAGGAATTAGCTCAATAGCACAATCATAAGGCCGATGTGGAGGCAGAATGTCTGCATTGCCCTTGGAGAACACATCAGCAAACTCTTGGTATTCCACGGGAATGAGTTCAGGAATGGCAGCTGCTATTCTGACTGGAAACGTAATACATTCCTTATCACAGAAGGTACCCCATTGTGAAATCTCCCCCGACCGCCAATCAATGGTGGGATTATGAAAGGCCAGCCAAGGGTGACCCAGAACCACTGGAACTGCTGGGCAATGGGTAAGGAAGAACTCGATTTTTTCAGAATGAAGAGCTCCTACCGTAAGTAGTACAGGGGGTGTACAGAGGGAAATAACCCCATTGGACAGTGGACTCCCATCTAAGCCATGCATGGTGACACACCTACCCAAAGATAACTGAGGAATGCCTAAGGCCTTAGCCCAAGTTAAATCCATAAAGTTTCCTGCAGCTCCACTGTCAACAAAAGCCGACACCGAAGAACTGAGGCTGCCAAAAGAAACTTTAGCTGGGACTAAAAGGGAGTTATTTGAGGAGATAAGCTGCAGACCTAGGTGAACCCCCTCACAATTCACCTGGTCGAGGCGTTTCCCGACTTGTTCGGACAATTACGAGCAAAATGTCCCTTACCCCCACAGTACAAACAAAGACCAGAGTTTTGCCTTCTGGCTCTTTCTTCAGGAGACAGCCGGGAGAGACCCATCTGCATGGGCTCCTCTACGTCCTCAGGAATGGAATATACACATGGAGTTGACCTGACAGGAGCTCCTTTTTCAGCCCTCCGCTCTCTGAGACGACGATCAATCTTAATAGAAAGCTCCATGAGTTTATCAAGAGTCTCAGGATCGGGATACAGAAGGAGACTGTCTTTTATAGACTCTGATAAGCCGAGGCGAAACTGACTGCGCAGGGCTGGGTCATTCCAGCCACAGTCGTTCGACCAACGGCGAAACTCCGTACAATAAACCTCTGCAGGATTCCTACCCTGTCTGAGAGCGCGCAACTGACCTTCAGCGGATGCCTCTCTATCAGGGTCATCATACAATAGCCCTAAAGACCCAAAAAAGGCGTCTACTGACAACAAGGCCGGATCCTCTGCTTTCAAACCAAATGCCCAGGTCTGAGGATCCCCCTGGAGCAAAGAAATAATAATCCCAACCCGCTGAGATTCAGTACCCGAGGAGATCGGTCTTAAACGAAAATAAAGTTTACAGGATTCTTTAAAATTAAAAAACTCTTTCCTATCACCAGAAAAACGGTCAGGCAAATGCATCTTTGGTTCAGGGACTACCCTCGGGGAAGTTCGCAAAAGATCTTCCTGCGACTTCACCCGAAGGGAAAGATCCTGAACCATCTGAGTAAGTTCTTGAATCTGGCTGACTAAGAGCTGACCAGGATTTGGCCCTAAACCTGTTGGATTCATGAGGCCGATAAACTCTTACAAAACTGAATGAGAAAAAAATTAAACCCCGTTTAATTTTAAGTTTTGGTGTGGCCGGTAATAATGTTATGATTCCAGCACTCCTGACCAGAGGAGATCTTATGACAATGACCAGAGCGCTGGAATGGAATGCTGGTAACGAGAGCAGGAAAGACTAGTTGCCCCTGGCGCCCTAACTCTATTGTCTCACCCGTGCTATCGGAGATCCCTTGCGAGACTATGGTTTCTTGAGCCCATGGCAGCCACGTTTGAAGGGCGGATTATGTCTGCCCAACTCCGGTGCCCCCCGGTCTTAATGAGAGACAAAGGGAAATCCGAGGCAGGATGATTACAAGAGGACCTCTGACTGACAACAGGCCAGGGGCAACAAGCTAACTAGCAAAGACCTGAAGTATGTGCGGAAAAACCGCCAGGGAAAAGGACAACCAAAAATCCACTTGTCCAATACTCCTACCCAGCACCGCCGGATACCAGAGTGGACCTGTGGAAGCGGAACCCTCCGCAAAATGCTCCAAAACACAAATAATAAATGGTAAAGCGGCCAAGCCACAACACATGGCAAAGCCGCGACTCACGAACACCACTAGATGTTAAACGGTGATCAGTCAGGACTCCAGGAACAAGATGACAACTTCCGAGTACAGGACTACTGAAGACTGGAACGACCGGATACAGCAAGACTGGAAACAGACTCTCAGCAAACAAGGACAGCGTGCAGGAAGCTATTACCGGCGTCTGTGAGAAGCCCTGAGAGTGCATATAAACAGGAGTCCTCCAATCAGCTGCTGACAGGGCTGATTACATAAATGCCGTGCAGCTGCCTTGCTGCACGGCCAGGAAACAGGTGCACAATCATTTTAACTGGACCCAGCAACGGGGAACGCGGTCCGCCAGTGGCGTCCCCGTTGCTAGGGTCCGTGCGGCTCAGTGCGCCCGGCGTCTAGCGTTGCCAGGGAGCCGGCGGCTGTACGCGTACGGCGTCCCTGGTTGCTAGGCGCCGGGCCGCACCGACGAGCGGACCCCGGCGCCTAACAGTTGGTTATAGAGCTTACTCCCAGATTTCTGACAAAAATGGCCACTACTTAATACTGACTGGTCTTCTTAATGATAAATTGGTCACTTTAGTATCCATATATGCTCCAAATTATAACCAGGTCCCATTCCTCCGTAAACTTTTTCTATTAATTCGTAAGTCCTTTAAGGGCTCTTTAATTCTCATGGGTGACTTTGACTTCGTTTTGAACCCTAAATTGGATAGATCCTTAAACCCACTTCTGTACAGTCTCCTGTTACCTCAATCAACTCTGGTCCTTCTGCCGCGTTTTGAAATTTACTAGCTGAATTTGATCTTTACGATATATGGAGAAAACAAAATCCAACCGGTCAGGACTATACCTTTTATTCCCCTGTACATAATACATATTCCAGAATTGACCTGATTCTAGGTGATAAATGGTCTTTGCAACACTCTAAATCCCTTGACATTCTTCCTATCACATGGTCGGATCATGCCCCATTATTGTGGTGCTGGGATCTTACTCCACATCAGTTTCCACCATAGCCTTGGCGTCTGTCCCCCCATCTTTTACTTAACATCATGTCGAAAAAAATTATTTCAGATAGTATAGAGTCTTATTTGGCCACAAATGTCCTTCAAGACACATCTACGCTAAATCATTGGTGCGCACTTAAATCTGTCATTCGAGGCTCTGCCATACAGGCTGGAGCAACCCTTAAAAAACAGAATATACAACATCAACGTGACCTAGAGATTAGGCTGAAAGATCTAGAAGATAGGAATAAAGCCTTGCCTAGTAAACTCTTACGTAAAGAACTCTCTGACATTCATAGCCAATTACAGAAGTTGCTCATGGCACAAACCCAATCAGCTTTAAATAGATTACGTCAGAAATGTTATTTTTTTGGGAATAGGTTGGGTAAGATGCTAGCTCGAAAACTGAGAATGCAACAAGCAAGAGACAGGATCAGGCATATTTTCTCCTCCACTAATGCTAAGATTTTGAACCGTAAAGGCATATCGAATCAATTCGATTTCCCGGCTTTATAATCTCACCCACGACACCTTCACCTTCCAACCTTCTTCTGCCTCTATATCTTCTTTTCTAGATAAGCTACATTTACCTTCTCTTACTGATGATCAATTGGCCACATTAAATTCTCCCTGGACCACCTTAGAGGTGAATGCAGCTATAAAGTCTCTACGTAAAGGTAGAGCCCCAGGCCCTGATGGCTTCATCAATGATTTCTACCCCACATTTTGTGAAATTTTGGCCCCTTTGTTAACTGAACTTTTTAATACGATCTCCACGTTAGGTACCCTCCCCCCAGAAATGCTAGAGTCACAAATAGTTACTTTTCCCAAACCTGGCAAGGACCCCGCCTACTGCCAAAACTACTGGCCCATAGCTCTATTGAATGGCGATATTAAACTTTATGCAAAGCTTATAGCTACTTGTGTTAATTCTTTTTTGCCCTTGCTGATTCACACGGACCAAGCTGGGTTTGATCCTGGCAGGCAGACATCCGATAACA
Organism: Pseudophryne corroboree; assembly: GCF_028390025.1. NCBI lineage: Eukaryota > Metazoa > Chordata > Amphibia > Anura > Myobatrachidae > Pseudophryne > Pseudophryne corroboree. The sequence continues at coordinate 608,516,463 of NC_086448.1, read as the reverse complement.
CTCGTAGCGTGTTCAATTTAATAGATTATTTCTCGCAAGATCAGGGCCTTCTTCTGCTGTCTCTTGATGCAGAAAAAGCTTTTGACCATCTAAACTGGTCATATATGAGAGAATTTCTTCTTAAATTTGGATTTTGTGGTCAAATTTTAACATCAATTTTTTTCATTGTATTCAGCCCCATCAGCCTGTGTGTTCAGCAATGGCTTTTTATCTGATGCCTTTCCTATATTTAATGGAACTAGGCAAGGTTGCCCCTTGTCCCCTCTAATTTTTGTTCTGGCCATTGAATCCCTAGCAGTTAGGATCCGTAATGATAGTAATTTTCCAGGTGTTGTGATAGGTGATTCACATCATAAAGTGCCATCAAAGGAGTGCCAAACTACAAAGCCTGCCAATATAAGCTACTTGCCTTCATGGACCAGCTTTGACCCAGTGGATGTAAAGGACACTGCTGAAATTGCTTGGATTTTGCGTCCCACCACCTGTGATCTGGACCCGGCCTCAACCAAGCTTCTAATAAATTGTATGGATATAATTGGTCCTGTCTTTGCAAAAATTGTTCAATGCTCCTTGCAGACAGGCATTTTTCCTGGACCCCTAAAGGAAGCAATTGTTAGACCGCTTCTTAAAAAACCTAATTTAGATCCCGACTGCATGACCAACTACAGACCGGTATCAAACCTTCCTTTCCTAGGAAAGGTTATTGAGAAAGTGGTTGCAAATCAACTGGAAACCAGCCTGACAACCCATGATATTTATGATCCATTCCAATCAGGATTCAGGAGAAGACATAGCACTGAAACAGCCCTGGTGTGTGTGTTAAATGATCTTCTGATGGCAAGAGACAGAGGTGAGTGTTTAATATTAATCCTTCTGGATCTCTCGGCAGCATTTGATACCGTGGACCATGGGCTTCTGATTGAGCGATTGATACATTTCTGTGGTCTGGATGGCACAGTCCTAAGCTGGTTCAAATCATTTCTCACAGGCAGGTCACAGAGAGTATCGTCTGGATTATACTCATCACCACCAGTGCCATTGCCATGTGGTGTCCCACAAGGTTCTATACTATCCCCCATGCTTTTTGCAGTATACATGCTCCCATTGGGTGAAATAATCAGGCGCCATGGCATGGTCTACCACTGCTATACAGATGATACACAACTGTACTTGTCCTTTGCTCCGGGCACTGATAACCCAATAGCATCCCTAAATGACTGTCTAGCCAAGCTACAGGAGTGGATGAGCGCCAGTTGGCTATGACTGAACCCGGATAAAACAGAGGTCCTTATGATACGACCGCAACATCAAAGGACAAGACTGCAGCATAGCCAACCAACTGGACTTACACTCGGGGATTCAGAATTACAGACCAGTGATTGTGTGCGGAATTTTGGCGTTGTCCTGGATGGTGGCTTGACACTTAAACATCAGATATCAGCCCCAATCAAATCCTCATTCTTTCACCTGAGGAACATAGCCAGAATCAAGTACTTAATTCCCTCAGATGATCTGCCAAAAGTCATACATGCATTTGTATCATCTCGATTAGACTACTGTAATGCCCTCTACCTTGGTCTCCCAGCAAAAGAATTGCACCGCTTACAGCTGGTGCAAAACACAGCTGCCAGGCTGGTAACCAACCAGCCCCGTTCTAGCCACATAACACCCATCCTCTACTCCCTTCACTGGCTGCCTGTAAGATAGCGAATCATCTTCAAGATTGGCTTACTGAGTTTCAAAGCATTACATGACCAGGGCCCAAGGTACCTGAAGCAGCTTCTGACCCCATACTGCCCCACTCGATTACTGCGATCTGTAGATGAAGGACTTTTAGCAGTACCTAAAATCTCCCGTAATTCATCTGGGGGTCGAGCTTTTAGTCATGCGGCTCCGACTCTATGGAACTCACTTACCCGCACAGTGCGAGAGGCCCCAACTATAGAATCCTTCAAAAGTAGACTCAAGACTTTCCTGTTTACTCAAGCATTTCCATAATGTCCCTTTTAGTATCTTCATGCTTCTGTATTTTATGAAAATGTACTTCATTATTTTCTGTACTATATTATGCTATGTATCTGTTAAGCGCCTTGAGTCCTATTGGAGAAAGAGCGCTATATAAATAAAATTATTATTATTATAAACTGTGTTTATTTGCAGATGACATTCTTTTATTTGTCTCGAACCCTTCTTCTACCCTACCACATCTTCATTTAATATTGGATGACTATAGTAAGGCCTCTTACTACAACTTGAATACAACTAAAACAGACGCCCTCCCTATAAATGTCACCATTGTCTTACCCTCCTTACAAGCCCGCTACCAGTATAACTGGCAGTCTGAGTCAAATATCTCGATATTAATATCCCGGCAGTTACCTCCAAATCTTTTGAGGACAATTTCCCATCTCTTATCATGACCCTTTCTACCCTGACTAAATCCTGGGTTAATTATGATATTTCCTGGTTGGGCCGCATGGCGGCTTCAATATGTCCCTATTACCGAAGTTAATGTGCTTGTTCCATATGATTCCTTACTCTGTCCCCACTAAATACTTAACTGAATGTAACCATATTTTAGCAAAATACATCTGGCCGACTGGGCCCCCCAAACTTGCAAAATGTAAAATGATTCTACCCAAGGCTAAAGGAGGTCTCAGTCTGCCAGAACTGACCTTGTACCATGATGCCTGTATTCTGGCTCAAGTTCTACTAGGCTACAGATTTGAGTGTAAATTGGGTTAATCTGGAAAACACAGCGTGCATAAATTTTCCGCTAACAGATGCTGTGCACATACCTAGGTCTTTAAGACCGTCCTCCTCTTCCTTATTACCTTCTACACAGTCATCGTTACAGATTTGGGATAAATTAGCTGAAAAATTACATATTTCATTACTGACTCTTTCAAGCATCACTTTGAGGTCACTTTCTAAACTTATACCTAACTTGAGCCTTGTGAAGTGGGTCTCCTGTGGTGTGAAAACGCTTGCCGATCTGTTAATTACTGTTGTCCACGTTACAACATAAATTTAAAATCCCTGCTCCTGGACAAAGGGGCGGTATGGCCCCAAACGGTGTCACTGTTGATGTTTTGAATTACAAACACACTATTTAAGGACTCAGAGTGCCGCTGCATTTCTTCAGTGTCGTATATATATATATATATATATATATATACAATGTAGAAATCAGCAGCACTCCATTCATTCATAAATAATCAAATAAAGCCGGTGCCTTCCCTGTAATATCCTTGTGGTGGGTATCCATAAACAGATGTAGAGATGAGCGGCACTCACGGCTCCCAATCAGGGAATGAAAAAGCAGGACACAAGCGTTGTGTAGCCAGTCAACGTTTCAATGTTATTTAGGCAAACATTTTCCTCAGGACATAAAAAGACAATGACAGTACATACCTTTATACCCGTCTGAAGTCCTCCATGGCGCCCGCCGTTCGCCGTGTCTCAGTCCAACAGAGATGACGTCACAGATACGCGCCGGCCGCAGCGTCACGGAGGGCATCAGAACACCTGTACAAACAATGAACAGCAAAAGCTGTGTGAAAATAAACAACTTTACATGTGGCAAAATAACCAGGACCTTCATAGAGGGTATAAAACACTGCGTTATTATCACAAATAGATAGGAAATCATAATAGTATACCCAACAAGGCTGCACATGGTTGCAATCAGTTAGAACCTATGCGTATTTAAGCTATTAATTATTCAGCTGTTGATTAGGGGTAGCTATCTAGTCTAGAACACTTTACTTTACGTAATTGGAATATGAACATGAAAATATTCTTTGTCCATAATGTAAAAACAACTAGTGTTAAATAAAGACTTATGGCTGATGTGGATGTGAAACACAATGTGTCACACTAGTAACCTCACAATAATCAAGATAGAAACATTATGATAAGATATAAAAAAGAATGAAAAAATAATAAAAAAATACTGACATATTTTAACTTTAGAGAAAGCAATGAAGACCAGAGTGTTCATTAAGTCCTCTAGGTGACATAGTGTCAAGCACAAAAATCAATCTTGCTTCAGCCTTAAGTAATATAAGTCCCCTGTCTCCACCCCGTTTAAGGGGGGGGGGGGGCATGATCAATGATCTGGTGTTTGAGTACAGCAAGTGAATGTTTGGCATTCACGAAGTGGCGTGCGACCGGTTGGTCGCTTCTCCCCGTTGATAGCGCTGCTCTAATGGTGGTGCGGTGCCCTGCCATGCGTTCCTTAAAGGTACATTCCGTCTTGCCCACATAATGTAGGCCACAAGGGCAACTGAGTAAATATACAACAAATTTGGTGGAACATGTGAGTCTATGACGGATCTTGTAACGCTTTCCAGTGTAGGGGTGGCTAAAGCTACTGCCCACTATCATATGGTTGCATGTAGTGCAGCCTAAACATTTAAAGCACCCGGTTTTTTGGGGATTAAGGAAAGATTTTTCTACTGATACAACCGGGGGAAACTGAACGTTGGTCTTAACCAAATGGTCGCGTAAATTGCGCCCCCATTTGTATGCTGGCATTAAACGGGTGTTGAATAACGTGCTGAGTTGTTTATCCGACTGGATTATGGGCCAAAAATTTTCCTAGTACTATTAATTTCATGACTTAAGGTATTAAATTTATTCACCCATATAAATTTCTCCTGTGTCGTTTTTTTCTTAGTTTGTTGTAACAATTTATATCGAGGTATTTTCATAACCTTCGTTTTTATGGCTTTCAACTCAGAAACATGATATCCCCTATCTGCAAATTTTCGTATCATATCATCCAGTGCTAGTTCAAGTCTGGTGTCATCACTCACAATGCGGCGTACCCTAAGCATTTGTGAGTACGGGAGCCCCCTGCGTAGTGGTGCAGGGTGGTGACAAAGTACAGGACTGTGCACGCAGCGTAAGAGACACAGCTTTTGCTGTTCATTGTTTGTACAGGTGTTCTGATGCCCTCCGTGACGCTGCGGCCGGCGCGTATCTGTGACGTCATCTCTGTTGGACTGAGACACGGCGAACGGCGGGCGCCATGGAGGACATCAGATGGGTATAAAGGTATGTACTGTCATTGTCTTTTTATGTCCTGAGGAAAATGTTTGCCTAAATAACATTGAAACGTTGACTGGCTACACAACGCTTGTGTCCTGCTTTTTCATTCCCTGATTGGGAGCCGTGAGTGCCGCTCATCTCTACATCTATATATATATATATATATATATATATATTGTCCATGGCACATGGTAATAAGAGGTGCAGGCATTTACAATATATATTAGAGCGGGCATTTTAAATATTTGTGAGAAAGCAATTTGGCATAAACAGATGGGTGCTCGTCCGCGATATCATGGTCTTAATGATGCACTGTACATTACAAACGCGGCTGTGATCGACCGGCTCCGATGGACGCATTGCGACGCTGTTAGGGTCTCCTGCCCTGTGCTGCCACGTCGTCATGGCAACCGGGAGACAAGTGCTAGCGGAGTAACCTGAGCGCAGCTGATACTCCGGTTCGGGTCTTTTGCTGTGCAGTGGTTATAGGCTCTGTGCACGGCAGGGGATCCGGTGCTGGTTTTTGTGCTCACAGTCTGTGAGGTCTGAGTGGGGCGTGGACAGCACCTGCTTTATAAGGCCTCTTCTCAGGGTAAGCAGATGCTGCTGAATCTTTGTTGGTTAGTCAGTTCATGAAAGTTAGCCAGTACTGTGTAGCTTTGTATTTGTTTTGTTGCTTACTGCAAATAGGCCTGGGGATTTGGTATTACACTCTGCCAATCCAGACCTAGCAGTTAGACTGGAGTCAGTCGTTTAGCTTGCTGGGGTTCTGTTACTACTCTGTGAACTTAGCAAGTTTGTGGCTGTATTCTAAGACTTGCCTGTCTAATCCTGTCTCACTGTGCTAGGTGTCAGGGGTCAGTTTAGTGGCAGTAAGCTGAACCTGTGCACTGCAAGTGAGAATTAGGATTGTGGAGACTCTCCTTGTGTCTATCATTCCATCTCTGACCAAGGAGTTTACTGCCACACCCGTTGGTAACCCTTTAGGGTTTTGCTGTTGCCCTTAGCAACAGCATTTCGGGTTCTCTACGTATTTAAACACAACATCTTGCTTTTCCCATCTGAGCAGTTCTAATACAAGGGAGATACCCAGTTCCTTAGCCTCTGGGCTTCTCTGTTCACTTTGTGTGTATTTTGTTACCCTATCACCTTCTGTGTACGTTATGTCATATTCCCCAGTCTGTCTGTGAGTCCATTTGTTTTGCATAACAGTTCAAACACCAGTACATTCCTGCAGGCACTGGAGTGCATAACAGTTCTGACACCAGTACTTTCCTGCAGGCACTGGTGTGCATAACATATTCAGCAGCCTAATACTCCTGTTGAAATTTTGTGGGAATATGGAGCATACCCCTCAAAATACGTTGCAACAGGTGGTCGATCAGGTGCAGGTCCTGACTCGACAATTTAATGATTTGTCCATTAAAATGCACACCTCCCAGGCTGCTGGCGGAGCTCCCGCAGCAGCAGCACCTGCAGGGGTTAAGGAGCCGAAAGTAAATCTCCCGGATCGTTTTTCTGGAGATCGCTCGCAGTTCTTTTGTTTCAAGGAGAGCTGCAAGCTATACTTCCGGCTTAGGCCTCAGTCTTCTGGGTCGGAGATTCAGCGGGTGGGCATAGTGATTTCCTTGCTACAAGGAGACCCACAGGTCTGGGCATATGGGTTGCAGCCTGACTGTCCGTCGCTTAAAAGTGTTGATGCTTTTTTTACGGCACTGGGCATGTTGTATGATGACCCTGACAAGACGGCCTCAGCCGAGGCTCAGATTTCGATCCTTAAGCAAGGGCGAAGGCCAGTTGAGGTTTACTGTACGGAGTTTCGGAGGTTGGCCCATGATACCCAGTGGAATGACCCAGCCCTGAGACACCAGTACCGAAGAGGTCTTTCTAACCAGATAAAGGACCAACTGGTACAATATCCCTTGCCTGATAGCTTGGATCAGCTCATGCAGTTATCCATCCGGGTGGATAGACGGCTGAGAAAGCGTAGGCTTGAAAGGGAGACTGAGATTTCCTTCCTTCCCAAGGGAACCTCAGACTCTGAGGAATTTTCTGAGGAGCCTATGCAGATTGGGGCTACTTGCCTCTCCTCGCGTGAGAAGACGCGGAGGAGACAGCAGGGGTTGTGTTTGTACTGTGGGAATAAAGGTCATGTGGTAGTATCATGCCCAGAAAAGCCGGAAAACTTCAGGGCCTGAGGGTGATGGGAAATATCCTGTCAGGCCAGAAGTCAGAATTTCCCAAGAAGACTTTTATCATTCCGGTGACCTTGAAGATCCTCGGTCAAACTGTCAAGACTGAGGCCTTTGTGGACAGTGGGGCCGACGGGGTTTTTATGGACCGCCAATTCGCCCTGAAACACTCTGTTCCCTTAGTACCCTTGGCATCGGAAATTGAGATTTGTGGGTTAAACGGGGAACCATTATCCCAAGGTAAAATTACCTCTTGCACTAGCCAGATTTCTTTGTTTATTGGAGCCACACACTCTGAAAAATTGTCCTTTTATGTGACTGTCTGTACTTTTGCCCCATTGGTGTTGGGGTTACCCTGGTTAAGGGCCCACAATCCTCAATTTGACTGGGTCTCTGGGGAGATTCTTAGTTGGGGTACTGATTGTTTCAGGAGTTGCTTGAGCCTTCCAGTCAGGCTCTCGCAGCTAAGTTTGCCAGGATTGCCAGGGTGTTATGCAGATTTTGCGGACGTGTTCTCCAAAAAAGTTGCAGAGGTACTACCTCCCCATCGCCCCTATGACTGTGCCATTGATTTGTTGCCAAATGCTAAGCTTCCCAAGAGCAGGTTGTACTCCCTGTCACGTCCTGAGACTCAGGCTATGGCAGAGTACATTCAGGAGAACTTGGCTAAGGGATTTATCAGACCTTCACAGTCTCCAGTTGGGTCGGGGTTCTTCTTCGTGGGTAAAAAGGACGGTTCGTTGCGACCCTGCATCGACTTCAGGGAATTGAACTGTATCACGATTAAAAACTCATACCCACTGCCTCTCATTTCGGTCTTGTTTGACCAGCTTCGTACTGCCACCATTTTTTCTAAGATTGACCTACGCGGTGCGTACAATCTAATCCGAATAAGAGAGGGGGATGAATGGAAGACTGCCTTTAATACCCACTCAGGGCATTATGAATATTTGGTGATGCCTTTTGGGCTCTGTAATGCCCCGGCAGTCTTCCAGGATTTCATGAATGATGTGCTCAGAGAATATTTGGATAGATTCTTAGTTGTATACTTAGATGACATCCTAATCTTCTCCCATTCCCTGGAGGAACATCGGAAGCATGTACGCTTAGTCCTCCAGAAACTCAGAGACCACCGGCTTGGGGCGAAGCTGGAGAAGTGCGAATTTGAAGTTCAGCAAATCGCATTTCTAGGATATATTATCTCCCCAGAAGGTTTCCAAATGGAGGGTTCCAAGGTACAGGCAGTCCTGGATTGGGTGCAGCCCACTAGTTTGAAGGCGCTTCAGCGTTTCCTGGGCTTTGCGAATTTTTATAGACGATTTATCGCTGGATTTTCGTCTATAGTGGCGCCCTTGGTGGCACTCACTAAGAAAGGGGCGGATGTTGCTCACTGGTCTTGTGAGGCTAAAGCGGCTTTTGCCCGTCTCAAAAGGGCATTTGTTTCGGCCAAGGTGCTGCGACACCCAGATCCAGAGCGTCCTTTTGTGGTGGAGGTGGATGCCTCTGAGATGGGTATTGGGGCAGTGCTTTCTCAGATGGGAGTGTCTGATAATCGCCTTCATCCCTGTGCTTACTTTTCCCGTAAATTTTTCGCCTGCCGAGATGAATTATGACGTGGGTAACCGGTAATTGTTGGCTATTAAGGATGCACTCGAGGAGTGGAGACACTGGCTTGCGGGGGCTAAGTTTGTGGTCTCAATTCTCACTGACCATAAGAATCTGGCATATTTAGAGTCAGCGAAGCGTCTCAATGCCAGGCAGGCACGATGGGCTTTGTTTTTTGCTCGCTTTAATTTTTTGATAACATATCGCCCTGGGTCAAAAAACATCAAGGCTGATGCGCTCTCGCGGAGTTTTGCTCCAATCCAGGAGACCACCGAGGAGCCGTTGCCCATTGTTTCCCCATCATGTATTAAAGTGGGCATTACCCAGGACCTCTTATCATTAGTCCTTAGAGCACAGGAGCAGGCTCCTCCAGACCTTCCGGTAGGTCTTTTGTTTGTGCCTCCTAGGTTAAGACAGCGAGTGTTCCTGGAATTCCATGCCAAGAAGTCGGCAGGTCACCCGGGTATTGCCAGAACTCGGGAGTTGCTATCTAGGGCGGTGTGGTGGCCCTCGGTGGCTAAGGATGTGGATCAGTGGGTTCGGGCATGTGACATCTGTGCCCGAAATAAGACTCCTAGAGGGGTTCCTGTTGGCCCATTACATCCACTCTCTATCCCATCTAAGCCATGGACCCACATTTCAATGGATTTTGTGGTGGACTTGCCCAAATCCTCGGGGATGACAGCCATCTGGGTTGTCGTTGACAGGTTTTCGAAGATGGCGCACTTCGTTCCACTGGTTGGGCTGCCATCGGCCAGACGCCTGTCTGAATTATTTATGCTGCATGTTGTGCGTCTCCACGGGTTGCCACTTGATGTGGTCTCTGACCGCGGATCCCAGTTTGTGGCCAAATTCTGGAGGGCATTTTGTTCCGATCTCCAGATTTCTGTCAGCTTGTCGTCAGGCTACCATCCGCAGTCTAATGGGCAGACTGAAAGGGTGAACCAGTCCTTGGAGCAGTTCCTCAGGTGTTATGTCTCCAAGTGTCAGACTGACTGGGTTGCTCATCTGTCCATGGCGGAGTTTGCCTATAACAACGCGGCTCACTCTGCTACAGGGATCTCTCCCTTCCTTTGTGTGTATGGGCATCATCCTAAGGCCAATTCTTTTGACCCCCTGAACTCCACGCCTGGTGGTTCCTCTGTGGTTTCGGTCCTTAGAGGTATTTGGCGGAAAGTGAAGAAAGCCCTTGTGTCTGTGTCATTAGTGACCAAAAGGGTTTTTGATAAGCGGAAAAGACCCTGCAGCTTCAAATTAGGAGACTTCGTCTGGTTGTCTACCAAGAATTTGAAGTTGAGACAGCCATCTCATAAGTTAGGCCCCCGGTTCATCGGCCCTTATAAGATCACCAGGGTTATCAATCCGGTGGCATTTCAGTTAGATCTGCCCCGTTCTTTGGGTATCAATAAAACATTTCATTGTTCCCTTTTAAAACGGGCGATTAGTAATCCTTCTTCCAGTGGAAGACCTTCCCCTCTTCTGATACGTGGCCAGAGGGAGTTTGTTGTTGAAAGGATTCTTGACTCCAAGGTGGTTCGGGGTCGGCTGTCATTTTTGGTGCACTGGAAGGGGTATGGCCCGGAGGAGCGGTCGTGGGTGCGCAGTTGTGATCTTCATGCCCCCAGACTGATACGCTCTTTCTTCTCGCAGTTCCCCGATAAACCCGGTGGTAGGGGTTCTTTGACCCCTCGTCAGAGGGGGGGGTACTGTTAGGGTCTCCTGCCCTGTGCTGCCACGTCGTCATGGCAACCGGGAGACAAGTGCTAGCGGAGTAACCTGAGCGCAGCTGATACTCCGGTTCGGGTCTTTTGCTGTGCAGTGGTTATAGGCTCTGTGCACGGCAGGGGATCCGGTGCTGGTTTTTGTGCTCACAGTCTGTGAGGTCTGAGTGGGGCGTGGACAGCACCTGCTTTATAAGGCCTCTTCTCAGGGTAAGCAGATGCTGCTGAATCTTTGTTGGTTAGTCAGTTCATGAAAGTTAGCCAGTACTGTGTAGCTTTGTATTTGTTTTGTTGCTTACTGCAAATAGGCCTGGGGATTTGGTATTACACTCTGCCAATCCAGACCTAGCAGTAAGACTGGAGTCAGTCGTTTAGCTTGCTGGGGTTCTGTTACTACTCTGTGAACTTAGCAAGTTTGTGGCTGTATTCTAAGACTTGCCTGTCTAATCCTGTCTCACTGTGCTAGGTGTCAGGGGTCAGTTTAGTGGCAGTAAGCTGAACCTGTGCACTGCAAGTGAGAATTAGGATTGTGGAGACTCTCCTTGTGTCTATCATTCCATCTCTGACCAAGGAGTTTACTGCCACACCCGTTGGTAACCCTTTAGGGTTTTGCTGTTGCCCTTAGCAACAGCATTTCGGGTTCTCTACGTATTTAAACACAACATCTTGCTTTTCCCATCTGAGCAGTTCTAATACAAGGGAGATACCCAGTTCCTTAGCCTCTGGGCTTCTCTGTTCACTTTGTGTGTATTTTGTTACCCTATCACCTTCTGTGTACGTTATGTCATATTCCCCAGTCTGTCTGTGAGTCCATTTGTTTTGCATAACAGTTCAAACACCAGTACATTCCTGCAGGCACTGGAGTGCATAACAGTTCTGACACCAGTACTTTCCTGCAGGCACTGGTGTGCATAACAGACGCTGATGAAAATAACATCTACGTGTATTGTGATATCAGTAAGCCAATGATATGAAATTTCAAGGGACAATGCGTTTCTCATAATATTTAAAATGCTAAAATTTATTTTTATTGTTGCAAAACAAAGTTCAAATAAGTCATATTGTGTTTGATTCAGATTGGATTGTTTATCTGTTAAGTAGGTTTAAAAGTACATTTAAAAGTTGATGCATAGCCTTGATATAGTTTTTTTAACTCAGGCCTAAAATAACTTCTGGTGCTTGTATAATGTGTGATTTCTTTGTGACAAAGTAAGCCGCATGGTCTGTCCTCCATTTTGGACTAACCACATGGCCTGTCCACCATTTTGTGTAAACCTCATGGATGTGGAAGGGGGAGGAGCACTGGCCATTTTAGGACGGTCACTTTCTAAATAGCTGATTTTCAGTCTGCTCAGAACAATCAGTTTCCTTGGTCACATCAAACACCATTTATGAGTTACCAATGCATTTATTTAACCCATGCCATAGTCAATTACAAATAGTTTCAATTGGGCCTAGTGAGAGTAAATGGTGAGATAAATGCTTGGCTTGGTGTAAGAAATTGAAAAAAAACAAAAACTTTTTTTTCTCTTCTTCTTTCCCAGGATTTAGTTTACTCTCTGTTTGCTATAGGATAGCCATTGAAATGCAAATTAACCTGTGTAACTGCTTTTTCTTAGCAGTGAAAACCAAATAGCTTTGATATGCAAATAAGAGGTAAGGTGTCTCATAGGAGACCAGTGAATGGTACATATATATATAATATTATTATAATTATGTGTATATTTAAATCAGTGTATGTTCTGCAAGATAGCTATCCAATCTGAATCATATCATTTAAATTATTGATTATTGCTAGTCATTATAGATCTGTGTGAAATACGATACATTTGTTGCTATATAGGTAAATTTGAAATAACAGTATTTTAAGGAAGTAAGTGTAAAGACACAAACGCAGGTCTGCATAAAAGTTTATACAGAACAAGTTGTGTCTAGTGGGCAATAGTAATTAGTATTGTTCACATTTATAGAGCTGTGTGATTTGTTTTATTGCGGACGCAGGGTTTTGTACACGTGTCTCGGACAAAGTACAGGACTGTGCACGCAGCGTAAGAGACACGCACGGTCGCGTGTTTACGCAAAGTGCGTAAGAGTGCGGGCGCTAAGTACAAATTACAATAGTGTTTAGTTCAAAGGTGGGACAGTAGCCATGCTACAAAAGCACAAAACTACTCGGTTTCTAAAGCAGATTAGTATAAAACTTTTGTTTAAACTGTATTGCCTCTATGGGTAAAGCTGCCAATCTGAATGAATTAAAATTTTCTGTACAGAAAAACAAAGTGTATTTGAATGAGTGAACGTAGGAGTGAGTGGATTCGAACCCCGGAATGCGGGATCCCGTCGTTCGGTACACCAAGTGAGTGGAGGCTTGGTGGCGTGAGGCGGCTGACTCACGTTAGTATAAGGTTAAATACGTAAGTCGTGAAGAGACTTACACAGGAGCATGGTAGGGAATTGTGAATTGTGACCCATACAGTTTTTTTGATACGCTCCGGCTGAGGTTTGGCAGCTTGTGATTCGATTCCAGTGGTCGTACGGCAGATAAGTAACAAGTACCTATACGCTGTGCGATTGGACCTCACGTTTGTGGGTGCGATATATAGTGCAACTTGATACCCCTTTTACGAGCTTTTGCGTAAAACCACGGTATCATTAGCGCTGTACAGAGCATACGCAAGCATGATTTGCATATAAGTGCATAGGGAGTTTTCGCTGGTCTCTCTCAGGAAAATCTCCAGCGGTGGATATTTGCTGGAAAGGGTAAGTCACTCCTAGCACTTCCAGTAAATATAAACCAATTAGGTCGACCTCACTGGGTACGCGGTGGTCACAATTGGAGTGAGTCGTGGTACTCAGCGGAGGAGTGGGTGAAAGCGCTCTATGAACTTTCACTGTCTATCCGTGTCGTGCATTGGGGATTGCGTAAAAGGAAAAAGTCCGCGATGGGATCCAATTGCACAAGCGGTGGACGTATGGTAGCCAGGGTTCAGGTTGATGAGCCGCGGCCAAAGGGGTCAGCGAGGTTTGTTATGTGTGGGAAATATGGTCCACACGCTGAAGACTTTTTGTCTGAATGGGTACGTATGACTGACAAAGATATAGAGTACCATTCCCTAGGGTGGGCAGCTTTGAACCAGAGGTACTGCAGAATGTAAGCAGTAAAATATGTCTTCTTAAATCCAGAAAACAAAGGGTCAGACATACAAAGTGTTAAAACCTGTGGCAGCAAGAGGGGTTGGTGAGTTTGATCCTAAGGTATTGCAGGTGGTATGTCTAACCTAAGTCATATAAGACAAGAATGGAAATATAAGAACTGTTTGAACTTGTAGCAACAATAAACAAGTAGGAAGGAAAAAAAAGAATGCAAGTACACGCCATATGTAGATGTGGAAGCAGTTACGGCCAGCATACAAATTATAAAAAATAATAAAAATATGAAAAATATGACTGTAACCTATATATGTACTAATGAATGTTGAAGTTTTATTTAGGAGGAGAAGGTGACCTGATTGTTTTCAGCCATTTCTCATGCACCCAGAGGAGTATCCAACCGGTAAAAGAAGAGCAGTAGCCTGTGGGGGAAGTGGCTGAGACCAGTGGAACAGGTAAGTATGGTATCATTCTTGTACATATATAGTAAAACTCAAAAATAAAACGAAAAAAAAAAAAAAAATCAAGAAAGTAACGTCAGAAATGGAGAAAAATCTGTCCGCACATTAGTAAAGCGGACAGAGACAAGGTAACCCCAGGGTATTTCTTTCAGTTAACATATAAGAAGTATTCATTCCTAGTAATGCCCCTAGTCAAGATGAGCTTGGAAATGTTTGTTGGACCATGTACAGACCCTTAATACGGGATGAGAAGGATTGAATGAATACTTCGCATGACCTAGAAGCTTGTTAAACTTTTTTTTGTTTTTGTCTTTTGCAGTAATAGAAAACTCTCCATCTGGATAAGACCACTGGTAAACACTAATTCGGCAAATGGGAGGTGGCTGTCTCGGTGCAAATGGATGGGCTCAATAAGGCATTGAGTGTCAGGGTGCAGACTTCTTTGCAAAATTGGAAAGGGGTTGTCAAAGTCAGAAAAATATCACGATGCACACTGCCATATTTGCACCTCATACAGGTCCGTGCTGCGCATGCGTGCGCTCTCCCGTGCGTGCGCATACTCGCTGTTGCGGGCACCCGCAGGCGCGCGGTATGTGCATTTACGGTAGAGTTTATGTGTTCGTAGCGTGCGACTCAATCGTTACATATTTTCACTATATAATGTATTTTGTAGATCATGGTCCCTTTGATAGATTCTGAAAGTTTAGTTAATGTAGCATGTTCATGGACAGAGAGATCCCTCTTTGTTTGATACGAAGGGTCAGACATGGGTCATACAGTGGTGTTTAGTATCCATCGGAAGAGTATTTAATTAGCAATATTCCGGTGTTGGTTTGAAGCTGATTGATCGCTCGTGCGAATAGTTATGGACATAAGAAGTTTATGTCCATTTACTATTATTTGCACTTACTTATCCATGCGGCGGGAAACCTAGTTTCCCACCCACCTGAGCAGTTGGAAATGGTCACAGCCCACCTGTATGAATCAACCTATGACCTCTTGTTATAATGCGAAGACGAATTCCTGTGTCCAATGAACAATGAGATTGTAGGGACCATTGAATTGTATTGTGTGTGGGGCATAAATAGACAAGCCGATCACATCCAGCTCACGCTCTTCAACGGTTCTCATTGCTGATAATCGGGAGCTGGATATCGAGGCGCATGCGATCGTTCCCTTTGTGCGTAAGTTTTTCTCCGCAATCATATTGTTTTTCTTGTAATTCTGAGCCATATCTCTCTCTCTCTCTCTCTCTCTCTCTCTCTCCTCCTCTTTCTCTCTAGTATTCCCTTAAACGTAATAGTATTGTACTGTATTTCCTGTGTAGTTATCTGGTTAGTTAGTCTATGTTATATTGTAGTGTATGACTTGTACTGTATTATTCTTTTTGCAAGTATAACATTCATATAAGGCGTTAGACCCTAAGCCCGGTACCGTATTTTTCGGACCATAAGACGCACCTGACCATAAGACGCACCTAGTTTTTAGAGTAGGAAAACTGGGAAAAAAATATTCTGACCTCTAAGAGATATTTCTGTGATTTCTCAGACTCAAGAATACAGTGCAGCCTTCTGTCAGAGCCAGCATACACAGACACACACACACATCAGACAGTACCAGTGGTTCCCTGCGTCTCCTGAGAAGGGAGGAGGTGGGGGGGAGCGGGGGAGTCACATGACGCCGGCTCTGCTGCTGAGATGTGGCCGCTCTGCGCTCTGATGATGACGGCACAGCAGCAGCAGCAGCATCCAGGACCCGCCGCTACCCGCCGGCCGCCGCTACCCGCCGGCCGCCGCTACCCGACAGTACCAGTGGTTCCCTGCTCTCCTGAGGAGGGAGGAGGTATGGGGGAGCGGGGGAGTTACATGACGCCGGCTCTGCTGCTGAGTTGTGGCCGCTCTGCTGATGACGGCGCAGCAGTAGCATCCAGGACCCGCCGCTACCCGCCAGCCTCTTCTACCCGCCGGCCGCCGCCACTACCCGCTACCCGCAAACGTCTTATTCGCTCCATAAGACGCACATACTTTTTCCCCCACATTTTTTGGGAGAAAAAGTGCGTCTTATGGTCCGAAAAATACGGTAGTTGTGTATTTCTTATAGTGTTAAGTATTCTCAGAGCGTCGGTGACGCTCGAACAGCTTTAAAGTTAATAAAGTTACATTGTGTTGCATCTACACCCTATCTCTACACTAAGGTTTTACTGCATATTACATTGTTTATGGTTTAGATATAAAGGTTTAACATTGTGAGCGTCTGCACCGCTGGTGATCTCCTCGTGGTCCCGAGCGTCCGCTACGCTATAGCGAACCATTACGTTAGTCAGCAGCCAATAGCGTGCCTGCCTGTGATCACTTGGCCGTGAGCGAACGTGACGCTTGAGCGTCTCGACCACGGCTAAGCGATTGTTACGCAACGTGCGTACCCTTACGGTACTCCATACGTCAATAGCGTACAGTGTTCTTAGGCCTCTTAAAGGGTTTTAAATAAGATAAATATTTAGCTTTATCAATTGGGGTTCGTCCTGTCCTTCACATATCTCTGCTAGGTAATTTCAGCAGACATTATCCATCAGCAAAGGGCGGGAGATCATATTCTTCGCAGTGCTGACGGGATAAGCGTCTGCTTCGCTTAGTAAAGGGTGCTGAGGGAATCCGGAACCGGAGGTAAGAACAACACGCTAGTGTCTTTTAAAACTGTTTATTTCTATCTTGCGTACGCACACACGCATATCTGCATTTCTTTTTCGTGTATTTTCATATCACTCTCCTGTTTGCCATTTTATAATTGATAAAACGTGCTAAAAGAGATTTGTCGCTATTTCATAGTTAAAGTGTAAAAGTAATATATTAAGGGATAAATTGTAAAGCGCACACGCAACTCTACCTAAAGGTACAAGGAGAGATTGGTGTGGTGCTCGGTAGATGATCGAGGATCATCTACATTGATAAATGTGTACATTGTGTTACGGTGGACATTGGCTTTGTGTACACGTGTCTCTAACAAAGGGCTGAGACTCGCGTACGCAAAGGCCGACGCACGCAGCGTAAATTACGCAACGGGGCGTCCGGGTACGCCCACGTAACTCAAGTCACACGATAGTGTTGATTTTTAACAGGCGATAAATAGCGCAACAGGCGATAAATAGCGCAACAGGCGATGAATAGCGCAAAACGCGATAAATAGCGCAAATCTATTTTAATATCCGAAATTTAACTTAACAGATCCTTCTCCAAATTTACAACACATCTGGTCTAAAGAAAAATTTCTGCGCAGAAATAGAAATAGAAACAAAAGTGTACATGTGATGAGTGAGTGTTTTGTATATATAAGTTTATACAATTTTCAAGGTTGAACCACAAGAAGTCGAGTTCTCGCAGAGGTACAGGCATGTAAGTGTCGTACATGGTGGCTAGGGAGGCATCCCTTGTTAAATATAAAATTTGAGCAGTAGAGTATAGCAGACCAGGAGGTCATACTGTAGCACAGACCAGGAGGTCCAGAACAGACCAGGAGGTCCAGGTACAGCAGACAAAGAAGTCCGCTATAGATAGAGATAAGTAGCACAACCCAGGGGGTTGGTGCAGAACCCATATAGGCCAATAAAGCTCTGGCTGAAGGAATTCGCAGCTGAAATTTTCGATTCCACTGGTCGCTCTGCACATAAGATTAGTTGCTTATGTGCTGAACGATTGTACCGCACGTAATTGTGTGCATTAGTAAACCTGACCAGTACCATTTGTGTACGAACCCGGTCATAAACACTATTTGTACATTCTGATGTGATTTGTGTAATTTTTTATTTTCTGAAGGGAAGTTCGCTGGTCACTCAGGAATTATCCAACAACCAACAGTTACTGGAAAGGGTTACTGCTCTGCGGATCACACTCACATGTTCCAGTAAACGAAGGTTCATAGGAGCCCTGGGTCGAGTACGCCAGCGCTAAGGCAGTGTGTAGGTCGTATTGGTCGGCGTGGGCGAGTGAGTGGGGTACTCGGTAAACCGCCACCGTCAGCCTATCGTGAACATTTTGGTTTTTGTAAGGGTTCGCTAAAGACCCTGATTGAAGGTCAGAGGTGGTGAAAGCAACACCTGCAAGTTATGGGGGCCAATTGTTCAGGAAGGGGGCGATCAACCTCGGTTCGGGTTGATTCAGTGAACCGACCAGTCGGGTCGGCAAGGTATGTAATGTGTGAAAAATATGGTTCACACACAGAGGTTTTATGTGATGAATGGGAAAGAATGACAATGCATGACGGGGAGAAATTCCCAAGAGTAGGTAGCTTTAGCCCAGAAGTGTTACTAAATTTAAGGAGGAGGATATGTCTCATTAAATCAACAAAGAGACGAATCCAACATTATGATTATTTGCAGCTATGGCAACAGGAGGGTGAAATACAGAGAGGATTGGCTCTGGCGGCGGGATCTAATCCTATCAAGAAATTGATAGCCACGGCCCCGCCGCCACCATACATATCAGGAGAGAAATTGGTTGCGGAGAATGACGCACTAGGGTGTAACAAACAAACACTTAGCAACTGTGTAAATGTTAATAAGTTAACCAATGCAAGTATTAACCCGTGCAAGTTGTACCCTGTTTTGAACTTTCCCCAGGAGTGTGATCAAGAGGACGAATCGGCAACAATATCAGCGCTCTCTCTAGCAGCCACCATAGCAGAGACAACAGTAGGCACAGCTCCACCCCCGAGATTAGTAACAAAGGCCCCTAGTGGAGGGATAGGTGAGGTCGTATCTACGGGTAAGTATGGCACCATACACTATGCTGAAACTATTTCACCACAGGCTGTAGACTCTACACAGAATGATGTTGTTAGAATTAATCCTGTTAGGGTAATAGCAGTGCCAAATGGGAAAACGGACACTTCAGGAGTCACTCCTGTTAGGAACATTGCCATGTACAGCCCGTTTTCCCGAATGGAATTAAGGACCATAGTGTCTGAATTCCCTGACCCCAGAAAAGACTTAGTTGCTAGCCAAAAAACGAGTAGAAAACTGGCGCTGGATGTTTCCCCAATAATAAATACTATGGATGGAATCTGATAAAATGACATAAATTTATTAATTAATTTAGCTAGACATGACTATCTAAAAATAGGAATTATTCCAATAAAAACATGAAATGAAAGGCATTGATGGAGCTCAGAAATGGTTGGAAATAGCTGCTAACAAGTGTCCACAGTGGATCCCGGACTGAAAGTGTGCAAAGTTCCCTGGGAAAAATAATTAGAAACAGCTGGTGTTACCCTTTAGCGATGGAGACTTCCAGAGAAATGTAATTGCCAGCCGGCAAGCTGTGCTGTTTTGTGTGAGCACTGGGTCTCTCCAATCCTTCATGCTGCCTTCATACCAGTGTCCTGCATTTCAAACGGATCCAGATATGGACTTTTGAACCAAATACTTTGGAACTTTTCCTGTGGGATTTTCAACCAAACAGCACCGATTGGAGAGACCCAGTGCTTACACAAAACAGCACAGCTTGCCGGCTGGCAATTACATTTCTCTAATTATTTTTCCCAGGGAACTTTGCACACTTTCAGTCCGGGATCCACTGTGGACACTTGTTAGCAGCTATTTCCAACCATTTCTGAGCTCCATCAATGCCTTTCATTTCATGTTTTTATTGGAATAATTCCTATTTTTAGATAGTCATGTCTAGCTAAATTAATTAATAAATTGATGTCATTTTATCAGATTCCATCCATAGTATTTATTATTGGGGAAACATCCAGCGCCAGTTTTCTACTCATTTTTTACTGTTTTTTGGGATTGACAATCCCTACTGGCAGCTGTGACAGCGCGTCTGGGTGTGTGCTACTTGTTTTAGTTGCTAGCCAAAAATACATCAGAGACCTAGGAAACACTTTAGAGCCCAATAACAAAGATTGGTAGATATTGCTGAGGGCATGTTTACCCTCCAATGTCGACGCAGCTCAATTTTTAGCTGACTGTGGATTAGATCAGGATGTACCTCTTACAGATGTGTACAACAAAGATAATGTAAAAAGGATAAGTTTACAGTTAAAAGAGTACTTTCCAGCTGTAGTTAAATGGAACAAGATTTTCTCCATTAAACAAAAAGAGTCAGAAACTGCTGCAGAATATTTTCACAGGGCATTATTAGAGATGGCAAAATACACAGGCATAGAGGACATTAAAACAAACATAAACCATCGAGAAGTAGCAGTATCTGTACTAATGGATGGTTTAAAAGAGGCACTAAAGACCAGGGTACAGACCACGCAACCATGTTGGCGAGGTCTGTCGGTGGCTACTTTGAGAGAGGCTGCTATTGATCACGACCGGAATATCACCAAACACAGAGAACAACAAGGTGATAAATTAATGGCCGTAAGTATACAGGCCCTGACCACAAGGCAGCCTTTGTATAATTCACCAAACCCTGTGGGTAAGTCAAATGTGGTTACTTGTTTTTCTTGTCATAGACAGGGACACATAGCACGAGACTGTAGAGTGAAAAATTCACAGAGATCATACCAACCCCCTAGACAACGACACGAGACACGACATTGGGAGCAGGGTCCGCAGAAACGGAGTTATGAGCCACATGCAGGGGAAACAAAAAGATACCCCCCGAACAGAGACTGGCAAGCCACTGGTAGTTCCCATTTAACCCCTTCACAAGTAGTTGCTGCCAGCGGGATTCAGGGAGGTCACCATACCCAATAGGGGTGTGGCCATACCTGTAATCTGCAGCCAGTAAAATTGATTGCAAGTCTTGGAAGTGAACCCGAAATTGCAATTGATGTAGCTGGTAAAACATTAAACTTTCTTGTAGATACGGGGGCGGCCAAATCAGTGATAAATTCGACAGTGGGCATGAGAACCACTGGTAAGACAATTCCAGCCATGGGAGTAACAGGAGTAGTCCAGCACTACCCTGTTAGCAAACCAGCCGAGATTACAATAGGGCCTTTACATACCAAGCATTCCTTTTTGCTGGCTGCATCGGCACCGACTAATCTCCTGGGAAGAGATTTATTGTGTAAAATGGGGTGCGTCATTTATTGTACTCCTGAAGGTGTATTCTTGGACATACCTGAGAATCACGCTCAGGAAGTGCGAGACATGTTAGACTCCCCATCAAAATTAATGTCACATACCATTATGACAAATAGGACTCCATCCCAAGTAGAAGAAATGACATCCCAGATACCAGAGTCACTTTGGACTAAAGATGGACAGGACACTGGATTAATGGCAAACGTAGCTCCGGTAGTTGTACAAGTAAAAGATGGTAGATTAGCTCCAAAAATCCCACAGTACCCTCTGAAGCCAGAGGTGGAGTTAGGAGTTTATCCCGTAATAGAGCGCTTGCTACAACAGGGCATTCTGGTAAGAACATCCAGCACTGCCAATAGTCCCATCTTCCCTGTGAAAAAGAGTGGGGGGAGGGGTTACCGGCTAGTGCAGGATCTAAGGGGGATTAACAAAATAGTTGAGAGTCAGTTCCCCGTAGTGCCAAATCCAGCTGTCATCCTTATGCAAATCCCTCCCACTGCAAAATTTTTCACTGTTATTGACCTCTGCTCCGCTTTCTTTTCGGTACCCCTGCACCCTGACAGCCAATATTTGTTTGCATTTACATACAGAGGAGTCCAATACACATGGACTCGATTACCACAAGGTTTCATAGATAGTCCAAGTATATTTTCTCAGGCTTTGCATGATTGTCTACAGTCTTTCCAACCAGGGAGTGGATCAGTATTGATACAGTACGTGGATGATTTACTACTGTGTTCAGATTCATTGGAAGCCTCTCTGAAGGATACGAAACAGCTCCTGTTTCATCTTTCAGACACAGGACACAAGGTTTCCAAAGACAAGTTACAATTATGCCAAACTAGAGTAAAATATTTGGGACACTGTCTAACACAAGGACTGAGACACCTGACCGCTGATAGAATTCAAGCAATTAGAGACATGACTCTGCCACAAACCCAGCAACAGATCAGAACGTTTTTAGGAATGTGTGGGTATTGCCGTAACTGGATCCCAGGATTTTCTATTCTAGCGTTACCTTTGCAGGAGATGGTCTCCTCAAACAAGCCTGATCGGATTTCGCATACAGACGAGTCCGAAATGGCATTTGAGAGACTTAAACAGTGCCTAACGCAGGCACCAGCATTAGGTATGCCAGACTATGGGAAACCCTTTGAGCTGTACGGAACAGAAAGTGCTGGTTGCGCGGCAGGCGTCCTAACCCAAAAGCACGGTGATGCCAGCAGGCCAGTAGCATACTACAGCGCTCAGCTAGACACGGTAGCGCGATCCCTCCCCACATGCTTGCGAAGCGTTGCTGCGATAGCATTGCTAGTAACAAAAAGCGAAGATGTAGTGCTAGGTCACAACCTCACAATTCATACACCACATGCAGTATCAGCCTTGCTAAATTCTGCCCAAACCAGGCACGTCTCATCAGCGCGGTTTACAAGATGGGAATTGGCACTAATGGCCCCCGTAAACATCACCATAAGGAGATGCAGTGCATTAAATCCTGCAACATATCTCCCAGGTGTGCCTGGACAGGCACAAAGGGTGGAGGATGAGAGTGGTGGGGAAGGAGGATTTAACACAAAGGAAGACACACATGATTGTATGGAATATTTGACCCAAAATTTTACCGCAAGGCCTGACATCAGTGACAACCCACTGGAAGATGTAGAGCTCACGTTCTACACGGATGGTAGTTGTCATAGACAGTCAGACTCGGGAGACTTGTGTACTGGATATGCAGTCGTAGATGACCAAGGCACCATAGAAGCTGAACCGCTAGGCCCACCTCACTCAGCCCAGGTTGCTGAACTGGTCGCCCTAACCAGAGCATGTGAATTGGCTAAGGGCAAATCAGCCAATATCTACACCGATTCTAGATACGCCTTCGGGGTAGTCCATGATTTCGGAGCCCTATGGCGCCTCAGAAACTTCATGACGGCAGCTGGTACACCGGTAGCGCATGCAGCTCACATCAAAAGGCTTCTAACAGCGATACAGGAACCCGACAGAGTGGCTGTTATCAAGTGTAAAGCACACACATATAGCCAGGACCCAGTATCACTTGGTAACAGCCGAGCAGACGAAGCAGCTAAGTTAGCAGCTGGTACCCCCAGACAGACAGACACCACACAATTGATGGTATTTAATACCATCAACACACAGAAGTTGTGTGAAATGCAAAATTTGTGTTCCACACAGGAAAAGGCAGTCTGGAAGGCAAAGGGATATGGCCAGGAGTCCTCAGGACTCTGGACGGATGGACAAGGTAAACCAGTGGCCCCCAGAGCATATCTTCCATGTTTAGCTGAGGCAGCTCACGGGCTGACTCATCTGGGCAAGGAGGGAATGTGCAAGTTGGTAAGAGCATATTGGTGCGCCCCAGGATTTTCATCTCATGCAGGTAAGAGAGCAATGTCATGCCTTACCTGTTTGAGAAAGAACATCGGAAAGGCAATACCAACAGAACCATCTCATATCCCACCTACAGGCGGCCCTTTCCAGGTAATACAGATTGACTTCATTCAATTACCCCCTTGTCGAAATTTGAAATATGTACTTGTTTGTATAGATGTATTCTCAAATTGGGTCGAAGCATTTCCTGCGGCCACAAATACCGCTATGTTTACTGCTAAGAAAATTGTGCAGGAATTTGTATGTAGATATGGTATCCCTAGAATAATCGAAAGTGATAGGGGTACCCATTTTACAGGTGATGTCTTTCAAGGAATGTGTAAGTTGATGGGAATTGATAGCAAGCTGCACACTCCACTCTTTCCACCTTCGCACTCGCCTGTGGACGGTATGAACAGCACTATTAAAAATAAACTGAGCAAAGTTATGGCAGAGACAGGATTGACATGGCCAGAAGCTTTACCCATTGTACTGTACAGCATCAGAACCACTCCCAGGTCCCCTCTTAATCTGTCTCCCTTTGAAATTTTGTTTGGTCGACAATCGCATGTTATGATTGACCCTCAGGATGATTTGAAGTGTAACAATGAAGTGACTGTAAAGTACCTGGTTAACATGAGTAAACAGCTAAGGAATCAAAATGATAATTTGAAGTTGGTGATTCCTGATTTACCAGATAGTAATTGTCATGACATTGAACCTGGGGATTATGTAATGATACGGAATTTTCTACGCTCAGGTTGCCTTATTGACAGATGGGAAGGACCATACCAAGTCTTATTGACTAGCACTACAGCATTGAAGGTTGCCGAGAGAGAGACTTGGGTTCATTCGTCCCATTGTAAGAAGGTTCCTGATCCAGAGAGGTCCCGTGATAAGGAACAGACGGTAGAGGAAGTGGTATCACTGGAGTGTCTGTTCCAAGAGGACTGAGGCGGCACCTGAGCATTGAAAATCACAAGATCGAAAGCAGTTGTCGATTCCCTGTTCCCTTTTATTGTTTTTCTCCACTTCCCATCCCCTCTCCCTCAATTATTTTTTTCCCCTTCTCATTTTTCTCCGTTTCCTCCTATAAGATGGACTTGCCCCAAGAGACTGTGATCCGGATTTTCCTGTTGACCATGATGTTGACCAGAGCAGTCTGTTCCGGCGAGAGTACCATGGAGGTCGAGAGAGGTTCTGGAATGGGTTCTGATGACAAAGATGGAGGCGTAGTTTTCCAAGAACAACTTAACCAACAAGTAAAGGCGAGTATCAGAAAACGATCCGATAGCATTGACAATAGAAGGAATTGTGAAGGATTGTTAGCTGAAGAAAACTGTATCTGTAGGCTTTGTGACAATGTAGTTGAGGATGGGTGCATTAAGAAATGCCAATCCAGTTTTAATATCCACATCCATTGAGTGACTATCACTCCTTAGTGGGTAGTGTGTTAAATCAAACAGATTGTTGGGTATGCTCTCAAGTACCTCAAGGTCATAGCAAATCAGGACTAGTACCATTTCCTTTAACGGTAGGGGAGGTACTTGAGCTAAAGGGTGGGAGGCCGGTGGACAGGAGGTTTAATATCTCCAGTCCTCCTAGTTTGAAGCTCCACCAATATCATGTGGATAGATCCCTAATATGTTTTAACATTACCAATCCCCGAAAGCCGGGAAATTGGGAAGTGTCATGGAGTAACCAAACCATGACCTTTTCATATAGAGCAGATAGAATGCCTACAGATACAGAGCTTATACGCCACATAGCCAGTAGAGAAAAATCTTTCCGATATAGGTATACCCTAGGAAGTAGGATTACGAGAGTTGGAGAGGTATCACCAGGATACTGTGCACATATCGTACAAACTGATACGTGTACTAGACAGATGGGAGAATTAGGGGTAGGAGATTTCACATGGAGGATGTGTAATATGGTTATGTCCTACTCCGTCCCATATGTTCTCCCCGATGATGCATATTTCATATGCGGGAGGAAGGCGTATAAGTGGCTTGCCCCAAACTCTGAAGGATTGTGTTATATTGGAAAAGTACTGCCTGAAGTAATGACTGTATCACATGCCAAAATGAAAGATATACACCGTGTTGCCCAAGCTCCTTATACTCATACTCATTACGAGCACGTAGTTAAACGGCACCTGATAGAAAGAACAGAGCATCCGGCCTCTGACATGATCCATGAATCCACCGGGATTCAGTTTCTAATCGCGTTAGATTTCACTCGCACCGCCAGAGGAGTGTTGAATTATAAATACATATCTGCGCTCGCAAATTTGTTAGACAATATCACGGAAATGTATGATGACACGTTTAGGTATATTGGAAGAGAACTTCAAGCTTATAAAACAGAACTGGTCCAGCATAGAATGGTTCTTAATTATCTCACAGCAGTGACAGGTGGATATTGTGTCACACTGGCAACGCAGTACGGCGTGAAATGCTGCACATATATTACGAATAGCACCGAGGACCCGGTCGAGGTCATAGACCAAAAGATGGACGATATTCTCCAACTGAAGTGGGAATTTCGCAGGAGACACAATCTCACTCTTGCTGTTGTAGGTGATGAGCTGACTGGTTGGGTGTCATGGTTGAACCCGCGAAATTGGTTCTCTGGTTTAGGAGAATGGGCTCAAGGAGTCATAATGGATGTTGGGAAGTTTCTTCTATGTATCTTAGGTGTTGTCATATCCATTGGCTTGATATTTAGATGCGGTCAGGCTTTAATGAAGTGCAAACGTAGTACCAGGGTAATGAGTCTAAGGAGTGAGGAAATTGTAATTCCAATGGATTTGATTTATGACCCAACGGTAGAAACATTGATGTGATGAAAATGCGATTATACGGTCCGTTTCTTTCACCTGTTTTTCCGTTTTCTCCAAGGTAAAAAGACCCACTTGGACGAGGAATTTGATGATCCTGTATACAGACAACTGATGGATTAAAGAAGAAGTTTTGACAACCTAATACACAGATATTTGATGAACTATGCCATAGACCCCCAGTTTCCCTAGAAATTTTAAAATTACGCTAGCCCAACACTTTTGTAAGTCTATGGACATTGACAAAGCTTTCTGCTTGCACCTTTTGGGCAAAAGCACAAAGAAGACGGCATTCAACAGACACCGAACAAGACTTCAACCGACAAATGTTCATTAACCTGACATAGAATACCACTGCATTTACCATAAGTGTTCTTTTTCTTCATCTCTACAACCTTCAGGTAATGACACACATAGTCGATAGGGAATACAGGCACAGATATCAGCAATCACATATTCCCCCATTCATGTATCATCAACTAAAATGTGCTCCCCCATTTTGTTGCAACCAAAATCCGAAAAGAGCTCGGTAAAGTTTGACAGCCCATCCACAGACCCGTACCGCGGGATAAGAAGGAATTCAAATGTATACTTCGCAATACCTCGAAGCTTGATGTACAACACGTACGGCACGATGATACATGACCCCCCAAACATGGATTCATACACACATGCTTCTACTATCTCACTA
Source organism: Pseudophryne corroboree (assembly GCF_028390025.1). NCBI lineage: Eukaryota > Metazoa > Chordata > Amphibia > Anura > Myobatrachidae > Pseudophryne > Pseudophryne corroboree. The sequence goes on along the minus strand of NC_086448.1, from coordinate 608,489,322 downwards.
GGTCATACCCTCTTCACACCTTCTCCTCTCTCCCCCCTTACCCAACCATGGAAATGTATTAACCCCTGACATATATTTTTCTCGTTTTGAAATGTTTTAGAAGGTGGCAGTTATTGTTGACTGCCAAAGGGTGGACTGTCAAAGTCAGAAAAATATCACGATGCACACTGCCATATTTGCACCTCATACAGGTCCGCGCTGCGCATGCGTGCGCTCTCCCGTGCGTGCGCATACTCGCTGTTGCGGGCACCCGCAGGCGCGCGGTATGTGCATTTACGGTAGAGTTTATGTGTTCATAGCGTGCGACTCAATCGTTACATATTTTCACTATATAATGTATTTTGTAGATCATGGTCCCTTTGATAGATTCTGAAAGTTTAGTTAATGTAGCATGTTCATGGACAGAGAGATCCCTCTTTGTTTGATACGAAGGGTCAGACATGGATCATACAGTGGTGTTTAGTATCCATCGGAAGAGTATTTAATTAGCAATATTCCGGTGTTGGTTTGAAGCTGATTGATCGCTCGTGCGAATAGTTATGGACATAAGAAGTTTATGTCCATTTACTATTATTTGCACTTACTTATCCATGCGGCGGGAAACCTAGTTTCCCACCCACCTGAGCAGTTGGAAATTGTCACAGCCCACCTGTATGAATCAACCTATGACCTCTTGTTATAATGCGAAGACGAATTCCTGTGTCCAATGAACAATGAGATTGTAGGGACCATTGAATTGTATTGTGTGTGGGGCATAAATAGACAAGCCGATCACATCCAGCTCACTCTCTTCAACGGTTCTCATTGCTGATAATCGGGAGCTGGATATCGAGGTGCATGCGATCGTTCCCTTTGTGCGTAAGTTTTTCTCCGCAATCATATTGTTTTTCTTGTAATTCTGAGCCATATCTCTCTCTCTCTCTCTCTCTCTCTCTCTCCTCCTCTTTCTCTCTAGTATTCCCTTAAACGTAATAGTATTGTACTGTATTTCCTGTGTAGTTATCTGGTTAGTTAGTCTATGCTATATTGTAGTGTATGACTCGTACTGTATTATTCTTTTTGCAAGTATAACATTCATATAAGGCGTTAGACCCTAAGCCCGGTAGTTGTGTATTTCTTATAGTGTTAAGTATTCTCAGAGCGTCGGTGACGCTCGAACAGCTTTAAAGTTAATAAAGTTACATTGTGTTGCATCTACACCCTATCTCTACACTAAGGTTTTACTGCATATTACATTGTTTATGGTTTAGATATAAAGGTTTAACATTGTGAGCGTCTGCACCGCTGGTGATCTCCTCGTGGTCCCGAGCGTCCGCTACGCTATAGCGAACCATTACGTTAGTCAGCAGCCAATAGCGTGCCTGCCTGTGATCACTTGGCCGTGAGCGAACGTGACGCTTGAGCGTCTCGACCACGGCTAAGCGATTGTTACGCAACGTGCGTACCCTTACGGTACTCCATACGTCAATAGCGTACAGTGTTCTTAGGCCTCTTAAAGGGTTTTAAATAAGATAAATATTTAGCTTTATCAGGGTCACAGTAGCTAATCTTAGATAGTGTGCTATTGAACATCACAAGAATAGTGCTAGGCGCAGAGAACAACAGGTGGAGAGGTTGAGGACGGTAAGTATACTGGCACATACAGGAAAGACCCATCAGTCCAAACCCAAGATCCCTAATGGTCAATAATATGTAACAGTTGTGGGAAGGAAAGGCATTTTGCCAGAGATTGTAGGAGTAGTAGGACACATAGTCAATATAGATCCCCTAGACAGAAAACACAAGCCACATTATTAAACACATAGACGGGACCAAGGGACATATAGTAAGGAATCAAGCCATATAGAAAACACAGATTTGGCTAATGGGAAGAACAAAATAAATGCAACATTACCCTTTGACAAAACTTGCTGGGGTTAAGATGGGGCCTCTAAACTTTTGCTTCTTTTTCCTAGCAGAAATGGCCCCTGATTAACTTAATTTTGTTAGATATGATATACATATACTGTGCTCCCGCTCAGGAAGTACAAAGTATGTTGGACACCCACGAAGACTAATGTCGCATTCTACTGTTCTAGATGCATGTCCATCACAGGTAGAGGAAATTATCTCACAGATACCAGGTTCCCTATGAACTTAGGATGGACAGGACACTGGATTGATGGCTGTGATAGTCCCAATAGCGATACGATAAACACAGATTTTTTTTTTTAAGGGGAGTAGACCAAGTAGAGAATCACTTCCCCGTAGTGCCCAATCCAGTTGTCAAATTTTTATAAAATCTTCTTCACCTCTACAAACTCATCTGTTACCAACCTCTATTGTGTTTTTCTACAGTTTCCTCTTCATCTTTTGCGTTCACACAGGGTGGTACAATACATGGACCCAATTACAGTTCAAACTCCACATGCCTAGGTCCTTCAGAGTTCTGCCCAAACCCAGTATATCTCAACAGCACGATAACACCTGTTACGTTCCTGATGCTCAGAACTAGAAAGATGTTGCGAAGTGAGTCCAGAGCACCAGGACGTGACGCTGAAATAGGGAGGGAACGGGAATAGCCCCTAGCACCCTACCTCCGTTGTTTTACCCGTGTGGTCAGTTCACGCCTGAGTGACTATGGTTTCTTGGGCCCACAGCAGCCGCGTTTGAAGGGCGGATTAGGTCTGCCCAACTCCGATGCCCCCAGGTCTTAGAATGAGACAAAGTGTGAACCGAGACAGGATAATAACAAGGGGACCTCTAACTAAAGCAAACAGAAGCTAGGGGCTACTAACTACCCTAAAACTAAATATATGTGCGGCACGCCGCCAAAGGAAAAGAACAACAAAAGATATCACTGTCCACTCCCCCACACGGCACCGCCGAGTTCCGGTGAGGACAGTGAAAAGCGGAAACCTCCGCAAAAACCACCAATACAAAAAAGTACCAAAAGGACTAAGCGGCCTAGGCCGCAACACGCGGCAGAAGCCGCTACTCACGAAACCGGGAGAGAACCCCAACAAACGAGAACCCCCAGATGACTGCAACAGGTTCACTTGAACAGGAAGGATTCCCAGGACCGGCTTCAGAACTCCAGGACTCAGGAGCACAGGGAGCAGGATCGACCAGATACAGCTGACCAGGAACAGACGTTACAAGGCAGGAACAGCATACAGGAAGCTATCACCGGCGTCTGTACCAGGTAGTGAGGGAGAATATAACAGGGAGCCCTCCAATAGCTGCAGCGAAGCTTAATTAGTAATGTCGTGCAGCTACCCTGCTGCACGACCAGAGCTAACAGATGTATTGATTGATAGGAAGCAACGGGGAACGCGGTTCGTCTGTGGCATCCCCGTTGCTAAGGGTCCGGCGGCTACACGCGCACGGCGTCCCAGCATTGCCAGGGACCCGGCGGCTCAGCGCGCACAGCGTCCTGGCGTTGCCAGGGACCCGGCGGCTCAGCGCGCACAGCGTCCTGGCGTTGCTAGGCGCCAGGCAGGAAGGGAGGTGCGGCGGCCGTGAGCGTCGCTCGGAAGCAGACCGAGCGGCGCCGCGGACCGCGGCACCTAACAACACCAGTATTACTGCAGTGTGCCTTGTCATGCACAAAGGGTGGAGAATGGGAATACTGGTGAAGGGAAATTTTGTATAGACACTGATTTGCCTGTTGGTGAATGGCAAACCTGACATTTTCTTTTTCATTTTCTTCTTCTTTCTCTCCTCTAGAGATGTGTTTTTTTTTTTGAGTTATGCTCATGGTACTCTACATTGCAAACACACGATAGTAAATTAAAATGAAAAATTTGTGTTCCCTACAGGAAAATGCAGTCTGGAGGACAAAGGGGTATGGCCAGGAGTCCTCAGGACTGTAGGCAGGTGGACACGGTAAGCCAGCAGCCCCCAGAGCATACCTTCCAAGTCTAGCTGAGGTGGCACACGGTCTGACTCATCTTGGCAAAGAGGGTATGTGCAGGCTGATGAGAGCCTACTGGTGTGCGCCAGGATTCTATTCGCATGCAGGTAAGAGAGCAATGACCTGTCTTGCTTGCTTGAGGAAGAATATTGGTAAAGCAATACCAACAGAGCCATCCCATATCCCTCCTGCAGACGGATCTTTTTAGGAAATACAAATCGACTTCGTACAGTTAACACCCTTTAGGAATTATTGTTATGTATTGGTGTGCACTGATGTTTTCTCAAACTGGGTAGAGGCATTTCCTGCCGCCACGGATGCTGCTGTGTTTACCGCAAAGAAAAATTGTGCAGAAATTTGTTTGTAGATAATGGTACCCCTAGAAGTAGGAGCAAAGCTTGAAATTGTACTATTGTGATCATAGATACTGCCACTAGTATTATGTAGCATCGGAACCACTCCCAGATCTTCACTCAACGAATCACCCTCTTCGAAATTTGTTTTTGTTTTGGTATTTGTGTCTTTTTGGGTTGTTTTTGGAAGACAACCTCATGTCATGATTGATCCGCACAATGATCAGAAATACATCAATGAGGTGACAGTACAGTACCTTATTGAGATGAGCCAGCATTTGAGAACTTGACAAAAGAACTTGAAACTGTTGATTGCTGGTATGCCAAATACTAACTATCTTGATTGTGAACCAAGAGACTGTGTGATTGTTCTTACACTCAGGTTGCCTAATAGACAGGTGGGAAGGACCATACAAAGTTTTGTTGACAGCACTATCCCAGTGAAAGTAGCCGAGAGTGAGACTTGGGTCCACGATTGCCATTGCAGGAAAGTCGGTAGTCCGGAAGGAACTCGTAAATGGAGTGAGAACGCAAAAGTATCACTAGAGACTCTGTTCCGTGAAGACTGAGAGGCAGCACTGTTGAACACTACCTGAGCGTACTAAAGGATTGCAGAAAGACCAGTCATTGTAATTGATTTGTTATGAACAAGAGTTTTGTTCTATTTCTCTTTTCTCTCTTTCCCGCTGACAAACATTTTTTTTTCAGGATATTCTATTTTTGTGAGGTTTTTTTATGAGGAGTCGAGTGTGGGACTGGAACTGGTTCTGGAGGAAGGAGTGATTTCCTTATAGGATCCCAGGATTAGCCGATCAGTTTGTTAAAATCAGAGAAATATCAAAGGTCTAGTAGTTATGGAGTTCGGAGGTAATCAGGAACAATTAGACAATGGCTATTCACACATTGCAGATAAAGAGCTCATTAATATATGTGGAAGAAAGGTTTATGAGTGGCTCTCCCCGAACTCCGAAGGTTTATGTTATTTAGGAAGGACACTACTTATAACCCTTGTTCAATTATTAAACAGACCTAGCATACGTTCCAGAAATGGAAACAATGTTCAGAAAATGATAGGAATATGTAGATCATGAAAATTTTATATGTCACTTTCACGATTTGTTTGTGTCTTCATCTACCCAGCAGAACCTCAATCGAATCCAAACATCAGTGTACAAAGACGTAGGTACATGTATGTTGAAATGTTCGTGCAAATCAGACAAGATAGGCCAAAGCACTGTCCCAGCATACTCTATAGGTTGAATGTTGTCCCACACCCAACCAGTGGTCCCGTGACCGCCGAGTGCATATAGAGGATGTCTCGTCCTCCTCCCTGTCTTTCCCAAATATAGTCAAGTGTCTGATTTGTGAAATGAATACATACTTGTGTCTAGGTCACCGATTATTGTCTGAAATATTTTATCTTATGTTAATAATTGATGGCAGTTATTGTTTACTGCCAAAGGGTGGACTGTCGAAGTCAAAAAAATTACATAAAAAGAACATACAAACTACACACATTATGAGTCGCTATACTTGCAAATACGCGCAGCGAGCACAGCAATATATGGTAACACGCATTTACACGGACATGCCACAGAGATGGATTCGACACTTATTTCATGCAGTACATAATTATAATAATATCAAGCGCCAGACATCATGATGATTTAAATTATATAATGAAGTAATGTCATGTATGTGTATTATTTGAACGAAGCAAGATAGACCTGTCATATTTACTATTAAAGCAACCAGATTAATGTGTAGATTAATTTGATACTTGTTATTAAGTTGTAGGACATTGCAACAAGGAATTATGATTAAATGTATAAAAGCTAAAATCACTTTTATTAGAACAATAGATATTCCAAACAGGTAGTGGACAGGAAGCTCTGGCCAGCCCCTTTTGATGTCTGATTTGGCTGAACCTGTTTAGCATATACACAGACTAGTGACTCATCATGAATGAGAAAGTTCCCTCCCCCAAACTAGATAACACATTGCTGATCACACAGGAAGGCAGTTGCTGTTTTGTACCAGAGGAGGATGGAGTTGCTTTTAGACCAGATCCTGCATGATTTTACAGAGCGAGAGAGAGATATAAGATGCATTGAGGGAATGGTATTGTATGCTAACCTGTAACTATATGTATTTTGTATTAACTGATTACTGTGCTATTGTATCCATGTAACTATAGGTATACTGTACATTGTAATATATTTTGAATCCATATCCTTTTAATAACAAATATATATACATCAATGAGCTTTGGAACTCAGATAATGTGTGGGTGTACTGTTTTCTCTTATGGGATGCAGTGTTTTGCTATGTATAGTGCACATTCATGGCACATGGTAATAAGAGGTGCAGGTGTTTACAATATATATTAGAGCGGGCATTTTAAATATTTGTGAGAAAGCAATTTGGCATAAACAATATATATATATAGTCTCCAGGATTCCCGCACTCTCATCTGTATAGAAGAATAAACTAAGGGTGCTCCCAATGGGCCTAGGAAATAGGTCCACCAATGTATAGACTTTTCCACGGAAGTGAAGAGGGGCACTCACTGAAACACTATTGCTGCCAATCGTGTCAACGTTTCGATCCCCCAACGGGATCTTTTCAAGACAGGCTTAACATCAATGTCCACTATGTGGATATGGGTATCGAAATGAATGGATCCATTTTGTAAAAATCTATTGGGAAAATACATACAAAAAAAAGACAGACCACGACCACGGTGGAAAACGTATATATATATATATATATATATATATATATATACACTGTATAGTATATATTGCTTGGCTTCGGCACTCAAAAAACAGATAGATCTGTGACAGATGCTCTCACATGTAAATCGACATACTCATCCAAAGGCTCTGTACAGTGATTGGCACAACACGCAGTACTCTGAAATCATTTGTGCCATTCATTGTACAGAGTGCTGCACCTTTGGATGATTATTACACCATACTTGCCTACTCTACCGGAATGGCCGGGAGGCTTCCGAAAATCGGATGACCCTCCCGGTCCCCCCGGCTAAGGAGGCAAGTCTCCCTATTTTTCAAGTTATCCCCCTTGCCCGGGTGCCCACTTAGTGAGTAAAGTGGGCAGTCGATGGCGCAATTCTTGCTGAATCATGTCATCACAACCACGTTCCCTGCTGTATAATGCCGGCAATAGCGGCATTACAGAGCAGGGTGCGTGGCTTAAATTATGTAATGCGATAACCCTGCCCCCGTTCCGCCTCCGCCCTGCCCCCTATGCACGTAATAGCCCTGTCCCACCTCCCTGGTGAGCCGACCTGGCAGCCAGGATGTCGGCATGTATGTATTACACGCTACATCACATTCAAACCCCTCACTACAGTAATACTACCATTCCACCCACTCTACAACTGTACCACTGTTCCTATCCCCACACTACTGCAATACCATTGACCATAATTTATGTGAACCAGTGCATTACCTTTTCTACATTCTCCAAATGAATATGTTAATATATTTTTTATAACACTGTTATAATTTCCAGCTTACTAATATTAATAATAGGGTGATACCCTGATCTGCTGACGTGCAGATCATCTTGTCTAATATAAAAAAAAGCAGCAGTAAGGTCACCGCTTGACCTTACTACTACTTTTTTTTCATGTTAGACAAGTTGATCTGCACGCCAGCAGATCAGTGTATAACCTTATTTTTAATATTAGTAAGCTGGAAATGATAACAGTGTTATAAAAAAATATATTTTCTATAGATAGTAAAAAAAAATGAAAACCTTGTGGTAAAATAACATGAGAGCTGTGTTGCTATATGTATAGCTGGAGACTACTTGGCCATCGTGACGCCTGCCGATGCTCTCCCCTGCCCGCCACAGCTGTGTCTTCTCCTGGGCACTTGGCTCTAGGACCCAGCTTATGCTGCCCCCATTATACCTGTGCCTTCTGTGTTATATCCCGTCACTGTGCCCACTCCCCGTCCTATCCCGCCCACGTCAGTGTACCTGCGGGTCTCCTCCCTGACTCTTGGTGCCGGGCTGAGCTGCTGGGCATTGCAGAGCCTCCTCCCTCTGTCTTTCCCTTGCGCACTGCTTGGCAAATGGTGGGATCAGCAGCCAGCGCTTCCTTTAGGTAAACTCACAGTGTCCTGATGTGGAAGTGCTGGCAGCATAACAGGCAGGAAGTGGCTGGCAGCTCTGATCGTGGGGACCCGCGGCTGGTGCTGAGACGGAGACAATGCTGTCTCCTTCTCTGAAGTTTTTTAGCCCATTAGGGGGGTTTCTGGGTACTCGGAAAAAACCCCTGTGTACGCCACTCAGTGGTGCAAGTAGAAAAAATGTCTTACGGGTACTGTGTGCGCGCGGGACGTGGCCAATTAAAATGGGGGCGTGATACACATATGGGGGAGGGGCAGATACACGTATGACCCCAATAGTGCCAGATACACGTTGCCCCACAGTGCCAGATATACATTGCCCCACAGTGCCAGATACACATTGACTAACAGTGCCAGATACACATTGCCCCACAGTGCCAGATACAGAAATGCCCCCAGAGTGCCAGATATACATTGCCTCGCAGTGTCAGATGCCCCACAGTGCCAGATATACATTGCCCCACAGTGCCAGATACACATTGCCCCACAGTGCCAGATACACAAATGCTCCCACTGTGTCAGATATACATTGCCCCCCGTGCCAGATACAGAAATGCCCCTACAGTGCCAGATATGCCCCCAGTGCCAGATATCCCCCAGTGCCAGGTATACATGCCCCCCCAGTGCCAGATATCCCCCAGTGCCAGGTATACATGCCCCCCTGTGCCAGATATCCCCCAGTGCCAGGTATATATGCCCCCCAGTGCCAGATATCCCCCAGTGCCAGGTATATATGCCCCCCAGTGCCAGATATCCCCCAGTGCCAGATAGAAATGCCCCCTCAGTGCCAGATATCCCCCAGTGCCAGATAGAAATGCCCCCCCAGTGCCAGATATCCCCCAGTGCCAGGTATAACATGACCCCCCCTTCCCTGCTCACCGCTGCCGCTGGCCGCTGCCGTCCTGTGTGAGGGAAGGAGAGCGCAGCCTGTGCCTCTCCTTCCCCTCAGTCTCCGGCGGGTGTCTCACAGTTTAATTCAGCGCCGATCCGTGATTGGCTCACGGATCGGCGCTGAATTAAACTATGACACCCGCCGGAGACTGAGGGGAAGGAGAGGCACAGGCTGCGCTCTCCTTCCCTCACATCAGCGGCGGTGCGAGGAGCGGCGGCCCGTCTGTGTGGGTACGGCGTACCCACGGCTAAATTCTTGCGGGTACGCCGTACCCACCCGTACCCGCCCACTTGCACCACTGACGCCACTGTCCAACTTTATTCTAATGCTAGTGTCAGCCTTTCCCCTGGTGTACAAGCGTGCATCTGAATGTGCAAGGACCAGCGGCGGCTGCTGACCCAGGGCTGCAGTACCATCCAAGGTGTGCAGGAGGGAATTGGCCAGGACATATGAACATACATGTGAAGATGTATGTAACATATGTCCTGGCTTCCTTCCCTGGGAATCAACAGCCGCTGCAGCATGGCACATACTGCTCAGCCTGTCAATCGTCATTTATCCCGCACCCGGACTCCTGTGAAATCAGCCAATGGGAGTCTGGGGGCGGGCTAAATGAAGATTGACAGACTGTCACTGAGCAATGTTTTCTATGCTGCAGTGGCTGCTGATTCCCAGGGAAGAAAGCCAGGACATATGTCACATACAACTTCACATGTATGTTCAATTGTTCATATGTCCTTGCCAGCTCCCCCCTGCACACCTTGGATGACGCTGCAGCCCAGGGGCATTAACCGCCACTAGCAAGGACTGAGAAGTGCAAGCGCTTCAGCAGCACACCCACAATACTCCAATAACTCTCCCATAAGACAGACCATTTTTGTGGGTTTCAATAGCCACCTCCCAATCACTGCCCAGTTATGTCCAGCAAATTTCCAGTACACTTCTGATTCCGTGTGTCTCAATCACACTGGCGCCTCTGTGCACAAACACAGTGTAACGCATGCATCACACAAGTTGTTAAGGATTTTTATGCACGTGCAATAGCAATAAAAATCACGCAACTTCGTGAACATCGGCATTGCATGTTACGCAGAATCAGGCCCAGAGGCACATGAAGATTGAATGTTCCTGTTTGTTTTCTGTATAGGATACACATTTTGTACTGCGTGTGCACACATAAAACTACACATACAGTATGCATCTTCGACCTACAGTAAGACTCTTTGCACCTGGAGAATCTGTGCCCAGGAGAAAAAGGGCAGCCAAGCATAGGACAAATACAATGAGGGTGTGTTCAAGTAAATGCTACCCAAATGGACATGCAGATACGATTGTCAGCAGGTGTGTCACTTGCGGGTGCTAGATGTACCAAGATTGTGATGATTATCAGCACTGTGTAGTTGTATTATTTAATTTCTTAAAATCATGGCTATATTAGAGCAATTAATTTAGTTAATTAGAAGGCTAATTACTTGTTTTTTCTTCATAAAAACTTCTGCATTATGAATGACGGGAAAAAGAGGATTTGAGAGGCAGCGATAACATTTTCAGTGGTTAATATAATGAATATTACATTTTGTGAATAGTTCACATATGATGTATGGCGGCATCAATAGCTTTTTTGTGGTTATGACCAAGATACAGAAATACTATTTATAGCCAAATGGCTATACACATGATCGGAAAAATTCGGATATGCAAATAGCACTCCAATCTTCAGCCTATAGAAAGGAACTACTAAAGTTGCATCGATTTCTATGACAACCGAGACGAAGAACCAATGATGGCGGTGAAACATCCGGGTCACGTGACAGTGTCACATGACCGGATGGTACACTTAATCGATAATTGGAATTGGTGTCTGCTGCGGCCCTGGAGAAATAGATTGATTATAATTGTTTTGACTAGCCCATACAAGTGGGCAACACGATTGGATTGCAGCCCATGGGAACGTTATATATAGAAAATGTAACGGGCTCTAATTATATAAAGGATGTCACATGATTGCCACAACCCAATGATACCTGATTAGGATGTGTCACTTAGATACAGCAAAAATGTATACACAAGGGGCCTAATTCTGAGTTGATCGCAGCAGCAAATTTGTTAGCAGTTGGGCAAAACCATGTGCACTGCAGGGTGGACAGATAACATGTGCAGAGAGAGTTAGATTTGGGTGGGATGTATTCAAACTGAAATCTAAATTGCAGTGTAAAAATAAAGCAGCCAGTATTTACCCTGCACAGAAACAAAATAACCCACCCAAATCTAACTCTCTACAAATGTTATATCTGCCCCACCCCGCCCCCCCTGCAGTGCACATGGTTTTGCCCAATTGCTAACACACTTGCTGCTGCGATCAACTCAGAATTACCTCCAATACACGCAGTGGTCACCATTCGAGTGCCCCTAAACCTATAGTATTCCACCATGAAAGGATGCTAAGTGACATTAATATAAATAAAACATCTGGTTGGCGGAGTTACAATTAATATATTTTGTTTTGTTTACACAATTCAAAGTTTATTTACATTGTTACACATACTAATGTATGATGGATAGGTCTGCCTCTATATACTCCTTTTCATATTTAGCAATGTGGTTTAATATCATTTGATAGACTAATTGTACCCAGGTGCTAATTAGCAGCCATATATACAAAGGTATAAAAACCGGGTATCGGACTCCAGGTCGACACCAAAAAGGTTGGCACACCTTAGGTCGACACCAATTGGTCAACACACCTTGGGTCGACACCTGAAATATGTCGACATGGAAAAAGATCGACATTGTTTTTCTGTGTGTTGTTTTGTCGTTTTCTTCATAGAGTGACTGGGAACCCCAATTAGTGCACCGTGTACCCTTGCATGACTCGCTTTGCTCGCCATGCTTCGGGCAAGGTTACCGTTCCCAATTGTAGTCCACGTGGATCGGAAAGTATGAAAAAGTTTACAAAATGAAAGAAAATGTGAAAAACTCATGTCGACCTTTTTCCATGTCAACCTTGTTCATGTCAACCTTTTGTCCATGTCGACCTATTGCAGGTGTCGACCTAAGGTGTGTTGACCAATTGGTGTCAACCTAAGGTGTGTCAACCTTGTTGGTGTCGACCTGGAGTCCGGATACCATAAAAACCCATTTGGGACAAACATATTTACCTTTGATAAAGCTGCATTTTGGATGCAGCGAAACGCGTAATGTGACCACCTTCACCCATCAGCACTACAAATCGCTACACTTCGGGCAAGGTTACCGTTCCCAATTGTAGTCCACGTGGATCGGAAAGTATGAAAAAGTTTACAAAATGAAAGAAAATGTGAAAAACTCATGTTGACCCTTTTCCATGTCAACCTTGTTCATGTCAACCTTTTGTCCATGTCGACCTATTGCAGGTGTTGACCTAAGGTGTGTCGACCAATTGGTGGCAACCTAAGGTGTGTCGACCTTGTTGGGGTCGACTTGGAGTGCGGATACCATAAAAACCCATCTGGGACAAACATATTTACCTTTGATAAAGCTGCATTTTGGATGCAGCGAAACGCGTAATGTGACCACCTTCACCCATCTGCACTACAAATCGCTACACTTCTGTTTGAACCAGCCCTGGATTGCATGTCTCTTTCACAGCAAAATTGAGTGGACTTTAACTAGAAAATTAAACCAGAATTTACCACCGTGCATTTGTGAGGACCCCTGCCAGATTACAGGAGTATAAACATCAGAGACACTTCCTCTAACAGACACCCGGTAAATATTACCTGTTTCTTGGACATAACCACAACATTTATATTTTTGTTATTGATGCCGTCATACATCAAATGTGAACTATTCACAAGAGGGCAAAAATAGGAACGGACACCTTTTCAACTGCATCCAGTCGTATATATACCGTATATTTGTATAACTATTTGAGTGAATATATACATATATTTTAATGAATTGTATGTATAGTATATTAAAAAGTCTTTATTTTATCAATATATGTAATATTCACTACATTAACTGCTGACAGTGTTAATGCTACCTCTCAATTCCCTTTTTTCTGTATGCTAGTGGGAGTGGCTTCCCTATTTCTGTGGTAACTGCTTAGCAAAGCAAAACATCAGAGTGCCCAAAACATACCTCGGTATACTACTTTGCATTGGACTAAAAACTAAATTTAATTCCTTAGCAAAACTAACATTGGAAGTACGGTTTTGAATTTTTAAATAACAATTATGTGTAGTATATATATATATGCAGAAAATAAATATGCCTGCTGTGAAGGACATATGATTGTGTATTGCACTTGTTTGTTCTAACAAACTTAAGTCATTATTTTGTATATAATATATGGGAGCATTACAGTAAGTCAGGCTCAGTATGTAACACATTCTCATCCTATGATGACTGTTATTTTAAAGCTGATTGGTTGCCATGGTCAACTTCTCCACTGGTTCATTTCTACACTCTTTTCACTGCTCTGTGAATAGACCTCTAACTCTTGACCAAAATGAAGCAAATAAGACGTTTAACCAATTTTCAGTAAGTGACTAAAACTAAATTGAAAATCCTTGTCAAAATTAACACTGCCGGGATATTAACTACATCCCATTGTGACCACATATTTTGCTATGCATGATATAAGTGCCTCAGTGCCGGTCCATGATGGCATGATTCACATCATCAGTTCTCAATCACCAGTGCATCCTTATGAAGGTCATTTTCACAAGAAAGTGTGAGATCTGGGAGGAAGTCCTCCACAGCATTCCAGGAGAGTAGGGAAGAATGCTTTACATATGGATGCAAGTACACTTTACAGTGTAAAGTATGCCTTTTCCTACATCTGGCAAAATTGCATATGCATTTTACTGTAAATGGGGCCGCTTTGTATAGAAATTGCTATTTGTCATTATACAGTACCACACATTCTCATGTTGTGATTAAAGAACTTCCTGCTACATGTCAATTAGGCAATGTGGTTCAGCGCAGAGGCTAGCAAACAGGCTTTATATTCACTGCTTTTGTAGAACAACATATCTACAGAGTGTGGTTATACTGTAGGCTCATTATTTTGAACAGAGGCGTAACTAGGGTCTTCGGTGCCCAGGGCAAGATGAAGAATGGTGCCACACACACACATCCTGCCCCCCGCACACACAAATACAAAGTGCACTATGTGCGTGCATTGAAAAAGTGGGCGTGTCCACATACTGGAAGAGGCGTGGTCACTGTAAATGGTTCGTGCCAACATGACTCGCCACACATCTCTTGTCACTCTGGGAACATTCCCTTCCATTGCATATGCACCTTACCTATATGATGGTTTCTCACAATGTGGAACCTCTGAAGAAATGTATCCTCCCTGGGAAGACGGCGTCTTCAGTCTGTATTCATTATTTATATCACCTGGAAGATGTCTGTTTGTGTAGGAATATTAACAAGGTCAACATCATACAATAGCGGTTCAAAAAGACTTGTGCCCCCTGTGTCACTTCCTGGCCCCTGTGTCTCTAAGCCACACCATCATCTCCTCTCTGCAACTCTCAGCCACACCATCTACCCATACGTCTCTCAGCCACACCATCATCTGCATCGTCTCTCAGCACACCATCACCTCACCCTGCATCATTTCTCAGTAAACCATCACCTCCCCCTGTGTCATCTCTCAGCACACCATCACCTCCCCCACGTGCCGTGTCTCCACAAACAGTCACCTCCCCAAGTGTCGTCTCCCCGCACACCACCACCTCCCCCTGTGTAACCTCTCAGCACACCATCATCTCCCTCATGCATCCTCTCGGCACACATCTTCCTGTACCCCTGTGCCGTCTCTCAGCATACCATCACCTCCCCCTGTGTCGTTTCTCAGCACATCATCACCTCCCCCCTGCATCATCTCCCCCTTCATTCTATGTGTCCCTTTCCCCCTTCATTCTCTGCCTCTGTGTCCCCCCTTCATTCTTTGCCTCTCTGTTCTATGCCTCTCAGTGTGTCTCCCCCTTCCCATTCATTTTTTGTCCCTCTGTGTCCCCCCTCCTTATTCTATGCCTCTCTGTGTGTCTCCCACATCTCTCTTCATTCATTGCCTCTCTGTGTGTCCCCCATCATCCTTTGCCTCACTGTGTTGTCCCCCTTATCCTATGCCTCTCTCTGTGTCTCCCCCCTCCCCCTTCATTCTTTGCATCTCTGCCCCCCCCCCTCACTCTATGCCACTCTGTCTACTCCAATTACCCCCCCACCCTTCCCCCTTATTCTATCCCTCACATTCAGCTGGGAGTCAGCGGGGATGGTGAGGCCTGACAGTTGGCTGAAGCTCAGTGAGCATGATGCTTGTGTTGCTGTCACACTCTCCACAGCAGCCCCAGCAAAGTGAAAGACTAGGAGCTGCTGTTGCAGTAACACCGCTGAGTAAGCGAAATTGTAACAGGCAGGAGGCTGCAGCACAATGGTGGCGTGCGCAGCCTCCTGCCGAGCCTGCCTTAGCGCCCAAAGCACGCACCCTTCTTAACATGCCCTAGTTATGCCACTGATATTGAATGATTATTTTTGATAAGGTAGGGTGAAGTGCATTTACATTGTGTTTTTCCAAATGCATTTTATTTCACTTGTGTCCATCACAAATAAATGCATTCAAAGACCTTACAAAACACTGGTCAATTGGATTAATGAATATAAAGCAGCTTCCTTTACTTCGAAAAAAACGGGGGTTGTGATTATATTTAACAAGTCTCTTAGGTACTCCATTCTGGATACACTTGAGGACTGTGATGACAGGTATTTATTCATAAAGCTTCAGGTAGAAGGGGAATTATATACTCTAGCAACCCTATATGCTCCGAATTCGGGTCTTTTTTACCGATATATATGTCCGTTTACAGGATTGGGCTGAGGGAACTTTAATTATGGGAGGTGATTTCTACTCCACATTAAACCCAATTATAGATAGATCCGGGGCTTCTAGTGGGAGAGGACCCAACATCTCAACGGCACTGCAATTCCTGCTGTCTTCTCTAAATTTGTTTGATCCGTGGCGATTTCAACACCCAGACAGCCGAGAATACACTTTTTATTCACACCCACATGACACTTCTTCCAGGATCGACTATTGGTTGCTTTCCACAACACTGACCTCCAGAGTTTGTGACTCCAAGATGGAAAACATAGCTATCTCTGACCATGCACCCACACTGTTTCCCTAACCCCCACAAAGCTGACTGCTTATAACTGGAGATTTCCCGCTTACCTATTTATGGCCCCCGATTTTAAATCTTACTTGGGGACTAATTTTCTGAAATATGTTCCTGACAATATTCATCACATTGATGATATAAACCTCTTTTGGTCAGCTTCCAAGCCAGTACTGAGGGGACAGATTATAGAGTACGTTGCGAACAAACGCAAGCTGCTCACTCGTAGGTTCCAGGAATTAGGTGTGCAACTAACTGATTCTTATGCTTCCTTCCTGTCTTCAGCGACAGATGTTAACCGTAACGTATACCTTGAAACGAAACCAATTTTTTATACCCTATGCACAGCGAGAACACAATACGCCTTAGACTACCAAAAACATTAATATTTGAGGTGGAGCAACAAGGTCGGAAAGCTTTTGGCTAATGTAGTTCATGGTCAACGCCCTGTAACTATTATTCTTACTCTCAACACTGTTACCCAAACACTATCTGACTCTGGGGATATCACTAATGCCTTTTTAGATTACTTCAAAGGCTCCCCCAGATGACCCTACTGGGGGCATGACCTTCCTCAGATCGGCCGACTCCCCTACATGGACAGAGGAGGAATGTAACTCCCTCACAGAACCTGTTACTGACATAGAATTAGCCACACTGATCAAGAACTTTGCTAATGGCAAGTCTCCTGGCCCTGCTGGCCTAAGCGCTGAGTATTATAAGCTGTTATTACCGCATGTAACGCCTCACTTACTAGCTTTGTTCAACTCTATATTATCTGGTAGTGACGCCCCTACCACCTTTAACCAAGCATGCATCGTAGTTTTGCCAAAGCCAGGTAAAGACCTTACCCTAGTTCAATCCTACCGCCCGATTTCCTTATTAAATCAAGATTTTAAACTTATATCTGCTCTTATAGCAAATAGATTACAATCCATTTTGTCCCATCCCAAACTGGCTTTGTAAAGGGGAGAACATCAGTACATAATATAAGACAACTGATAGCTGCTTTGACTAAATCAGCTCAATTACCACACGGTACGTCTTTACTAGTAAGCTGCGATGCTGACAAAGCGTTTGACCTGGTATCCTGGTCACATCTACTACGAGTGCTTCACTGGCAACAGTTTGGTACGGGCTTTGTCCGTTTTTTTTGCACCTTATATACCTCACACTCCGCATTCCTTACTGTGAATGGGTTGAATACCAATGCTTTCACCTTACATAGAGGCACCAGACAAGGATGCCCCCTATCCCCACTCCTCTTTAACCTTGCCTTGGACCCACTCATTTGGCATTGCTATCTAAATTCTACCTGGCAAGGGATTACAATAGGATCTTACATCCTCAAGGTCTCTGCGTATTCTGATGACTTACTATTGTATTTCTCAAACCCACATATCGCTCTCCCCAGTTTGTTACAACTGTTAACAAAATTCGAATCTATTTCGGGATTCGTAATTAACAAAACAAAAACAGAAGCATTGGCATTACACCCAAAAGTATCTCAGAACTGGAAAATCCAGTTCCTCTTTCACTGACAAATCAAAAAATAGTATACAGTACATAAGGCTTCATATCCCCGCTCTTCCCTCTCAACTATACATGTCCAACGTCCCACAACTTATTGCTCGTACCTTAGCAGACTTTCGCGCTTGGAAGCACTTGCCTCTTTCTTATTTGGGACGGTGCCAACTGATCAAGATGATCACCTTCCCGAGATTATTGTACCCAATGCAGATGCTACCCTTATTATTGTCGGAAATGGATCTGTCGGTGTTGGATAAGGCCTTCAGTGGGTTTATTTGTGCTAACAAAAAACCTAGAATCTCTTTGTTCAAATTGAGTCAGTCACCAAAATTAGGGGGTGTTAACTTACCCTGTCTCAAGAGTTACATGTTGGCTGCGAACTACCGATATGCCGTCGACTGGATACATACGACGGAAAACTTTGCTAGTACTGGCTTGGAACAGGCCTTTAGCCCCGGAACATCGCTGGTTAGCCTGTTACATATGCCCCCCTCTACATTTCCTGATTCAATCAAAGGAAATTTACTAATAACAGCCACATGCACTGCATGGAGACTTACACGTTCTAGGTTGGGCATCTCCAGTCATAACACAATTTTCCTCCCACTACTCCATAACGCAGGATTCCGGGAGTCCACTGCCCATTCCACATTAACTGATATGTCTCGACAATATGTTCGATTACTATATCAGCTATTAGACCACCGCACACTCCAAATTCACCCTTACATAAATATTTGTGAAATGTTCCCTTGCACACATATTCCTTTATTTGTATATTTTCAATTACGTAGTTATATTAACGCCTTATTGATCCTCTAACGGAAGACAATAAAGCTAATAGTTAAGATAAATTATTGAGACTGTCTCCAGATGGGAATTACTCCACATCATTACTATATACTTATATTAGAAAGACTATTGATTGGGAAACCACTCAAACGGGACTATCTAAATGGTCCACCGTTTTCCCGTCCATCACGATCCCTACAATCCTTCAAGCTTTTAATCGTCTGAATAAATGCCTCATCTCAGCCTCTTATGCTGAAATGAATTACCAAATCTTGCACCGTTCCTATATTACCCCTAAATTAAGATTTCAAATGGGCATATCATCTGACTCTAAATGTTTCAAATGTAGCATGGTAGACACTGATATATATCATTGTTTATGGAATTGCCCGGTGGTATTTAAATTCTGGGGCTTAATCCAAACCTTTATTCGGGAGAAATTAGACATAAACATTGATATATCTCCTGAGTGGGCTTTTTGGGATATACACCCACTACACTGTACCCCCACACTACTGTCAGGACAACGTGTATTATTAGCTAAAATAGCTGCTGCCAGTAAGAAAACCATTGTATCGCAATAGATATCCACAGATACTCTCTCTCTCTGGCTTTGTTACTACCTCGTTTATCATTCCTGTTCCATATGGAGTGGTTGGAGATGGCGATAAATAAGGAAAAGATTATAGAGAAGTTTTTCGCTACCTGGCTCCCTAATGTTCGAATGCTACCAGAGTCTGTAAAGGACTCTCTTAGGAAAGGCTATAACAGTCACCTCCTGGTATAATCTAGAAAGTCTTGCTTTAGGCCACCCACTCTTTTAATCCCCTTTACTAGGAAAGTATTTCCCTATTCGCTCTTATAATATTTTTGGGTCTTATGGCCCCTATTGGTTGATTGATCTTCATACTAGTGACCCTTGAATTCCACTGTATCATTTATGTTGCCTACACATTACCCACTGTATGTATAATGTCTCATTGTCACTGGTTTCTTTATGTATCTGTATTGTGCAGCTGTCCAATAAACTGTTTAAAAAAAAAAAAACAACAACACTGGTAATTAAATGCAAGTGAAACATTATTTGAAACTCATATCAAACTACAGTTCAGCACTAGTGGCATAGCCAGGTTTTAAAGTGAGGTGGAGTAAAGGATAAAAATATGTGTGGTACCCACGTCTGGGGTACCCCAGTGCTCCTCAATCCACCCCCTAACGGCATCAAAAGGCTACCCAAGAGACTTGCAGTGAAGAGATCCTGCAAGGGTTACTTGTTCTCCCCTTGCATTGCCTAGCAATGCCCCACGGGAGGGGGGGGCTGAGCAAAGAGAGCGGGAACCCCTGAAGTCCGGGGATTGGAGGGAGCTGCGCGGGAAGAGGCCAGAGTAGGGGCTGGCGAGAAACAAAAGGAAGGAGAAGCGGGTCCCGGGGGTGAACAGAGTACGGCACGTGTGCGCACAGTGACCAGCGGCAGCCGGAGAGACAGAGCCACGTCGCTACATAAGGGAGCCGCCCGCCGTTGCCGTGGAAATGGAGAGCCGCCGAGCAGAGAGAAAGAGGTGAGCCGCGGCTAGTTGGAGCGCAGACCGCCAGTGGCCGGCTGCCCAGAGAGGGGGAGACGCCGCTGTGCTGCGGGGACATACAGAGGGGGAATTAATAGGGGAAGAACTCCAGCATTTTACCCACCATCACCAGCAGCCACAAGCCAAACAGTCAGCACACAGGAGAGGCTGCCATTACAGCCACAAACGCAGGTACCCAGCAGATTCATATGTAAGGGGACTTTTCACAAACAAGGTCCCTTGGGTGAGAAGGGGGACGCCCCTGATCTGAAGTGCTACCCCCACTTTGTTATTGAGAAGCCAGCCCTGATTAAGCAGGATTAAAGCCCCACCTGCCTTTTTCTACAGTGACCCTGTGTAAAACCAAGAGGGCAGACTATCCCTTATGCTAAAAATGGTCTTACAACTGTACCAGGCTGTGACAATTAGACCAGAGCGCCATCCATAGGTCACTATACCCGAAGCTGCTTGATTTCCTCTGACTTAACGTTTCTGTGGATACAATATACTTAGGAACACTAAGGTGTTCTGCTCACTGACTTACCTTTTTCGTGGATACAAATACGGGTAGCACCATTAGCTTTTGTTGCTGTGTTATGTTACAGGTATTCCGTTTTGCACCCCTTCCTACAAATACCTTACGTCCACTCACGTCTTCTCAGGATTGCATTATTAAAGTACAAGTGTTCTTTATTGAAGGAAACATTTACCCCAACGCCAACTAAGGCGCAAGAACTGAATGTTAGTGCATGAAGTACAGCGCCACCCTGTGGACAGTTTAGATAGTGTACCAGAATTACTGTCAGGACATTTCTTATCCTAAAATATTAGAAGTGGTTCATTACATTTTAATGATTGCTGTTGCACATGACCTATATGATTGTTTGATCAAGCCATTGTCGTGCCTTTGAAACATATAAGCTGCAGTTGCTGTTATAGACAGAGAAATTGAGGTATTGTAATGATGTCTAACCTATGCAATTGTCCTTAACAAGAATTGAGTTACAGCAGTGACTGATAGCCTTCCGTTCAATAAATGGTTGTCACCGTCTCCCTGTGTGGTTGTCCTTGAGCATACTGTGTTTGGGTTGTCCATCCGGGGTCCTCCTTGCCCTTCTGCCCCAGCTTTACAGGTGACGTGAAGAATAGTCGCTGTCTCGACATCATCAAGAAGTGGATCTGGTTGACAGCGAACACGACTGAACTTCAGGTACGAACACACTCCACTCATATAGAGACATTACATATGCACCACAAGGAAAATGACTATATGCCATTGGGTGTGACTGTGTCATAGTTGGCAAGTCCTTGCAATCCAGAGCAATTTATTTGCCACATGCAGTTAAGCCGCAACATAGCAGGCTTTCATGCATGCAAAGTCACACTCATAGCAGGTTCTCACACATACAGAGTCACACATTAGGTGTCACGATACTCCAAACCCCCAACTGTCCCACAGAGTAGCAGGGCAGGAGTAGAATAGATGCCATGCGCATGCACACGCAGAGCCGGCCCTAACCAATATGATGCCCTAGGCAAGATTTTGTCTGGTGCCCCCTAACACCACCGCTAGTTCCGCCTCTGACCCTGCACCCCTTTCACAGCACCATCACCCCCCCGCCCATAGCAGTCCTTTTTTTTTTTTCCTACCCCCTATAATTTAAATAAGAACAGTGGCCCTCATTCCGAGTTGGTCGCTCGCAAGCTGCTTTTAGCAGCATTGCACACGCTAAGCCGCCGCCTACTGGGAGTGAATCTTAGCTTATCAAAATTGCGAACGAAAGATTTGCAATATTGCGAAAAGACTTCTCTGTGCAGTTTCTGAGTAGCTCGAGACTTACTCTTCCAGTGCGATCAGTTCAGTGCTTGTCGTTCCTGGTTTGACGTCACAAACACACCCAGCGTTCGCCCAGACACTCCCCCGTTTCTCCAGCCACTCACGCGTTTTTCCCAGAAACTGTAGCGTTTTTTCACACACTTCCATAAAACGGCCAGTTTCCGCCCAGAAACACCCACTTCCTGTCAATCACACTCCGATCTCCAGTACGAAGAAAAAACCTTGTAATGCCGTGAGTAAAATACCAATCTTCATAGCAAATTTACTTGGCGCAGTCGCAGTGCGAACATTGCGCATGCGCAGTTAGCGGAAAATCGCTGCGATGCAAAGAAAATTACTGAGCGAACAACTCGGAAGGACCACCTGTGTGCACATTCGGTGTACAGCCAAAAAAGGGGCATGTTTTTGCTGGCAAGGGGCATGGCCACACAATAGTACCCCCAATTCAAATTATGCCTCACAGTAGTGCAATTTTAATCACAATTTATCATACGATAGTGTCCCTTATTCACATTACATCACACAGTAGTACCGCTTTACCTTATATACGTTACTCCTCACAGTAGTGCTCCTCATTCACATAACATCATAATGAATTGCTCCTTATTCACATTAAACCACACCATATTGCTCTTTATTCTCATTACACTACACCATATTGCTCCTTATTCACATTACACTATACCATATTGCTCTTTATTCACATTAGACCACACAGTAGTGCCCTTTCTATACGTTATGCCACACAGTAGAGCACCTTATACACATAATGCCACACATTGGTAATGCATTTATACACATAATACCACACAGTAATGCCCCTTACACATATGACACACATTAATAATGTCCTTATAAACATAATGTGCCTTACACATTATGCCAACCCTTATTAATGCCCTTATACACATAATTTCCCTTACACATATGCAGCACATTGTTAATGCCCTTATACACATAATGACACACATAATGTCCCTTACACATATGCCGAACATTATTAGTGCCCTTATACACATAATGACACATATAGTTCCTGGCGTGAGTCAACTGGCAGCTCTGCTAACGTCGGGTGCCTATTTTTTATGAAAGTGCATATTATTTGCATTGGTATGTGGCTAGGATGCACAAGCAGCTTCTGCTGATTAAAATGATATGCGGCATGCCTATATACTGTGTGCGACTGTGGCTGTATCTGCATACGAAATGCTACACACAGAATATAGGCATGCCGCATATCATTTTAATCAGCAGAAGCTGCTTGTGCCCCATGGCATACCAGATGCCCTAGGCAATTGCCTAGTTTGCCTATGCCTAGGGCCGGCTCTGTGCACACGGCATATATTCACAGTGTCGTGGGGGCCCAGGGGCAGCTGGGCATGCGCCCCACAGTGACACAACGGAGAAATCCTGCAAGGCTCCGCCCCCTTTCAGAGAGGTCCTGTTTTGACCAGCACCAAAGTTGGGAGGTATGCGAGACTGACTAAATTTCATACGTCCGAACTTCAGAAAGGAGGAAAGAGGGACGTGGCTCAACCACGTTCGAAAAGGGGATGGGACCTCATACGGAGGGGATGGGGCCTCGTGGCACAACCCCCTATTTCAACATTTTGGGGGCATGGTCTCTACTGACCAATCCTGTCTAGTCTGGTGCTAAGATGACACTTCCAGCCAATCCAGAACAACCCAGGGGTATAAACCTTCCTGCTATCCAGGGCACAGGTTGACAGTTCCGTAAATCTTGGGCGCGCTGCGTAGGATTACCCTGGGTGGAATAGTCTATCCCTAGAAGAGATGACACAAAATGGGGTGATATCAGCGTCTTAATGCTAAGAGTAGGGTCCCAACGAAAGAGTCAGGTTAATTTATTTTTCATCCCATCCACAAGCGTACCAGATGAGGCAGCCATGTTGGGTGCACTACAAATGTTACACTGTAGGAGGTGAGCCATACAAGGACCCAATGCATACATGGGAAAACTGACACTTCTGTAGTAGTAGTAGTAGTAGTAGTAGTAGTAGTAGCAGCATGATATACCCTGTTTGGAAAGATCCACATGAAGAACATCCTGCCTGTGAAGGAATCATCTGATGCCACCATCTGGGGTGCACTGCATAGGTCACACTGGCAGGGTATGAACCAGTGGAAGTACACACTACAGGAATAGCATGCATGGTAAAAAAAAAAAAAAAAACATTTGCAGGTAACCAACGGAGGGGGAAAATTAGGATAACATTATTGTGATAAAATTATAAATGTCCTGGTCTCATGGGAGCAGAACGGGTGAGTATGAGAATGTGGGGATCACACCCATGACGGAAATGTTGCTGCTGAGCCTGCTCCTGGTGCTCTCCCCCCATAGCTCCCTGCTTATGTTGAGGGTTAGGCCTGGGGGCAAACCTGATGTTTTCAGCCAGAGGGATGGTAAGCCTGGTAGTAGTAGTAGAGGTTCATTGCAGAGGTGTGGAGAGGTCACATAATGACTGAGCTTTGTGGTTGTAAGGCAGTCCTTCTGTAGCATGCCTCCCAACAGCAAAGCAGCCGGTGATCACTGACTGACTCTGAACAGTGCGGGGAGGAGAGGAAGGGGCTGCCCAGCTCCTCAAGGAGCGATGGGCATGCCCCCAAAACTGCAAAAAAAGGGGTTCGCATTGTGATGCCCCACCCCCTAACACAAGGCCCCACCCCTTTCCGGCCACGGCCGCGCCTTTGGTGCGGCATGTCCCTCTTCACTTATTCACAAAGTTGGGAGGTATGCTGTAGTAATGTTGGTTTGTTGTTTGCCCTCTGTTTTCCTTCGGTTTAACGCAGGTGTGGCCGGAGAGCCCCAGCCACGAGGCAAATGGCCGCTTTGGCACTGAAGGGGTTAACCCCTAGTGCCCGGCGCCATTTTGAGGGACAAAGGGCGCATGGCGCCAGATTTAAAAATGTATTGTGGGCGCTAGGTGCCGTGTTTATAAATGGTAATAACATGTATTTTAAACTGTGCCGTGGTCCCGGACCCCTCCGGAGACCACGGCAGGGAGGACAGCCCCCGGCGCGCTCAGCAGTGTGTGCGCGCCGGGGGAGAGGAGGCAGCCACTGACCGCCGGAGTCCGGGAGCTCCGCTCCCGGCAGCGGTCAGTGTAGCCCCGGGCGCACTGGAGTGTGCGCGCCGGGGAGAAGGGTGAGCGCTGCGGCTGGGAGCTCGGCTCCCGCTGCAGTGCTCTCTGTGAGAGCCGCCGCTGGGGGCCGGGAGCTCTGCTCCCGGCGCCTCAGCCCAGCCCGGGTGGCCAGCCGCAGCAGCCGGGACGGACGTCCCGGGCTGCTAGCCGGCGAGGGGGGGGTGCGCCGCAGCCCGGCTCCCCGCCGGACGCTGCGGCGAGGCCACCAGTCAGCGCCGCTCATGGGGGACCGGGCTAGCCGGCTCCCTAGCGGTGTGGGGGAAATTAGGCTGCCGAGCAGGATGGTGAGCGCTGGGGTCCGGGAGCTACGCTCCCGGCGCCTCAGCGCTGAAACAAGCCAGGGTCACGGCGGCCGGGACAAGTGTCCCGGGCCGCCGGGCTTCGGTACAGGGGGGTGCGCCGCTGCGTGCGGCGAGGCCACGGAGTTAGTGCCACACTGGGGGGACAGGGAGAGCCAGCTCCCTGGAACCCCAGAGGCAGGAAGGCAGGCTGGAGGATGGGGGAAGCCAGCCCCATACCTCCAGCACTGAGAGAGCCCTAGCAGCCAGGCTGCAGGGCTAGCACAGTAGTTACAGAACAGGACATTGTGTAAAACATGCAGTGCCTAGGTATGTGGAGCCTGTGCAGGCTCAGAGGGTATTTAAATGTATAAACATGTACAGTGTGATTTAAATGTAATGTATTTAAAGATAAATTGCACTTACTTGATTGTGTGTCCCAGGAGGGGGGAATCCATAGCTGTGCAGGCTGATGGATTCTCCCAGACCTTTTCCCCAAAAACGGAATGTTTTCCCATCCAGCCTCACATTTCCAAGGGGCACAGGGAGAGAGAGAAGCAGCTTAGCTATGAAACAAGCTGAGTGGTTTCTTGGAGCTCCATGGAGATCAGCCGTAGTGCCAAGAAACCTGGACCGGGGAGCCAGGCTGCCCAGCTCTGGAGCCCAAATCCAGGCTGCAGGCAGTGAGAGGGGTCCCGGGCAGGTTTCTGGAAGTCAGATTTAGGAGGGAAAACCTCCCCCCAGCCAGACTGAACGGCACCGTGGGAGTATCCTGAATCTCCAAGCTGGGAGAGTCAAAGGAGACCGACCACTCCCCACTGTCCATAGGGAACAATGTAAAGCTGTGCATGAGACCAGAGCATGCACAGCTCATGGGTAAATATTGATTGGTTGTGCACCACAGGGCGGGCTTACCCCCTGTGGTAAGGGGTCTTGGAGAGGGATAAAAGAAGGGCAGTTGGCCCATAGGTGTAGATTGTAACATCTTCTGCTGAAAACATCTGATTGTATGCTGTTGCCCCTAGCAATAGGGAGGAGCCTTTTTAAAGGTTATTTGAGCAATAAACATCTTTGCCTCAAGAAGACTGCTTCATCTTGTGACCAACAGGGTTAGGCCAAACCTAGCCCCGTCCTCCGGCTGTCCAGGGAAGCACCTAGCGTCTCCAAGCTCCGCCTTCCGCCAGCTACCGGTAGAGGCCTAGCAAGTGGCTAGTGGGGATTCGTCAGCACCACACAGCTGTGGTAAGGCAGTGCGTCGGCACATACAGAGCAGAACCGTGGTTCCAAACGCCACGGCAGGTTAGGAGTTTGGTGGTGGCAGCAAGAACCCGCCCACAACGCAGTGGGTGGAGTCAGTAACAGGCGGTTACTGACGGTAAGCGGGAATCCCCTATGTGGTCAGGCCTCGTGCGGCTTGACCTTCCAATCTGTGCGCAGTCGACGGGACGCGGCAAGCGACGAGTGCTTCCGTACGGTACCGTCCTGTCACAGAAATTGGTGGCATAGTGGTGGGATAATCCCAGGCGGCTTTTCATCACCCGATTGGAGAAGCCGAGTTACTCAGGAGAGGAGTAACTGCAGCGCAGGAGAACGCACAAGATGGCGGAATTCAGCGGAATGTCCAAGGAGGATCTGGAGATCGTATGCCAGGGGAAGGGTGTGGATATCCCTTCCAACGCGTCCAGAAGCGTCATGAAGGCGGCTCTCAGGAGCTGGGAGGAGTCTCATCGGGCGGAGGTGGAAAGCACTGACGGCGTCAGCATCGCAGAGAACGGCCCACCAGTGGACCTCCGTAAGGAATCGGTGAGAACCACAAGCCCCGCCCTCTCTCACAGCAGCAATGTTTCCCAGCAATCCCTAGCAGGGCCAGGATCCCAACGTCCCAGGGGGGCGGCCCGGATACCCTAGCAGATCGGCTAGCGGAATTGGGGGAAAGGGCAACGGAGCAAGAGCGCTTGATCATCATCCAGATGTGGCGTGATGAGCGGGCACCACAGGCTGTGGTACCCCGGGAGCCGTTGTCAGCTGTTGTACACAGATCGGGACGCATTCAGTTTGCCAAGTTTGCAGACAGTGATGGGGACATTGATGGACATTTGCAAGTTTTTGAAAGGACTTGTAAACTACACGATCTACCCAAGTCAGAGTGGGTGAGACACCTTGTGCCCACTCTGCATGGAGAGGCCTTGGAGGCCTATCGAGGAGTGGCCACGGAGGACTGTGGGAACTACGACGAAGTCGCGAAGGCCCTCCTCCAGCGATTCTTCATCACTCCAGAGTCTTACAGGAAGAAATTCAGAGACTTGCCTAAGAATCCTAGCAGCACCCATGAGCAGTTCGCCACCCAGCTGCGGCAGTACGTGGTGAAGTGGGTGAAGGATTCGGAAGCCACTACATGGGACGCACTGATCGACCTGATATGCAGGAAGCAGTTCTACCGCAGGTGCGCCCAAGAAGTGAAGGAGTGGGTGCTAGATCGGGAGCCACCCAGCTTAAAAATGGCTGCCCAATTAGCCGACAAATATGTGGCAATTCGGCCACGGGGGCAGAAGCGCCCCGCCAGCAGCCAGCTCCAACAGACTGTACCACCAAGGGGACCCCCCTCTTCAGCTCATCACCCCCAAAGACAAGCATCTTCCAACCCGGGTGCTCTTAGCCAGCAACCGCACCGCAGCGTCCCTGCAACTGATCAGAGATCATCGGTGCCACGACTGGAGAAGAAGTGCTACGGCTGTGGGAAAATCGGACATCTGAGGATGAACTGTCCTGCATCCCAAGCACCCCAGACTCGTGCCCCAAATCCGAGTGCTGGAGCCCGGATCGCTTGTTTGTCGAGAGGAGATGAGCCTACAGAGACTGTTCCCCCTCCAGTCAGTCCGATGGAGTGTGGCGAGAGACAGGTGCACTCTGCGGAGAGAGTCACCTGCATGGCCAAACAGCCCCTACACAACATGTGGAGGCACCTGCAGCCAGTCCACGTGGGACCCCTGCAGGGAGAAGGCCTAAGAGACTCTGGGGCCTCAATCACTGTGGTGAGCCCCCACCTTATAGATCCTGCTGCAGTATTGCAGGGTCGCACTGCCACGATCACCCTGGCAGAAGGAACAGAAAAAACGGTTCCCATGGCAAGAGTCTACCTGGACTGGGGAGCTGGACCAGAGTTGCGAGAAGTTGCCGTCATGGATGGTCTCCCAACTGATGTGGTCCTAGGAAATGATCTGGGTGGTGGGATCGTCACTATGTTTGTTGGCGCCATTCCCCGGAGTCAAGTTCCAAACCCACCGTTGACATCAGCTACTCCAGCACCGCCCAGCCCAGAGGAAAAGACTACAGCTGCTAGACAACTGCCAGCACAGCCAACCACAGCATCAACCAGCCCAGAGGAAAAGATTACAGTGGCTAGATCAGTACATCGACCCCGCATGCCTTTTGCCTCTGGTATGCCTACGTCCCCTAGCAACGCAGAGGATGTCGGTTCCAGCTCGTGTGATCCTGTGGGGGTGCCCAATGATGCTCCTGACCCAAGTGGTTTGCCAACTCCGGCGGTGAGTATGAGAAACCACACTGATTTTTCCATGACTGACCCCTACCAGACTGGCCCTAGTAGTCCCCACCTAGATCCCCCTGTAGAGTGTCCCAATTTAGGAGAGATTGAGGGCCACAGGCAGGAGTTTAGGGAGGTTCAACTATCCGACCCATCCCCGAAAGGCATGAGGCGCCACTCTGGCAGCGGCCTTGACAGGGTTGGGGCGGGAAGTTTGACCTGGCGGGAAGGGTTAAGGTACAGGGTAGACAGGAAAGTGGGAGGGGATAGACCAGATAGGGAATGTGTCCAACTGGTCCCCTCAGGGAACGTTCCTGCGCAACCGGTGTCGGTTGCCAGCGAAACCCCTTTGGACAGTAACCCGGAGACAGACCGTACCCTGAAGTGCCTGATACAGAGCTTACCCTGGTCTGGAATGTCGGATGACGCCCAGACCACATGTAAGGCTGGTGCCATGCGTTGGCAGCCGGGGCACTCCAGCGGTTGTGTTGTCTCTGGGCCTCTGCCCATAGGAGAACCCTTGCAGCAAGTTGCTGTGGACATAGCAGGTCCCTTGCCTGTGCACAGTAGATCGGGGAAGACACGCAGCCTCCCTGTAGTGGATGCCACACAGGATCCAGAGGCTGGTGGTCTGGCCGCCATCACTGTGGCACAGGTAGCGGACGAGGAGGGAAGAGTAGGCCTAGGTGACAGGGTAGGTTTCCCGAGTCATAGGTCGACAGAAGAGGATTGGAGGGCAGGTCTGACAGTTAGGGCAGACAGTTGCCAGATAGGTATGACGGAGGTGCAGTGCCTGGGGCACCATGTGGGAGGAGACAGGGGTAGGCCCAACCCAGAGGGGGTGGAGGCAACCAGAGGCTGTCCCCGACCCACATCACCCAGACCGGTACTGACCTTAGAACCTGTAAGGCCCTACGGACATGTTGTCATTGACTTTAGTCCTGTAGTGAACCCCTTGACAGAGATGGCTAGGAAGGGCATTCCCAAGTCAGTGGACTTTGCACCCGCTTGCGAGTTGGCATTCCAGTCATTGAAGGAAGCTCGGGTACCCGCTCCAGTGCTGATGGCGCACATTCTTGACCAGGACTGTGTGTTGCGAACTATTGCGCCACTGCACGGACTGGGAGCAGTACCGAGCCAGAAAGAGCCATATGGGCAGGAGCACCCTGTGGCCTGTTTGAGCAGAAAACTGCTATGGTGGGAGGTGGGGTATGCCACAGTTGGGACACCGTGGGTGGCACTTGTTTGTAACCGGCCCCCCACCGTGGTGACTTACCACCTACCTGTTAGGTGGCTGCAACCTACCTTGGGGGAATTGGACAGACTTTTGTGGTGGAGCCTTGAACTTGGACTTCAGGCAGACTATTTGAACATTGTGCACCCACAAAGAGAGGCCCACTACACTATGGATGAACTGTCTAGGCCAGAGCCTACACCCCCCAGGTAGCGTCCCCTTCACCCCAACGGACTGCGGGACCAGGACCCAAATCGTTGGGACATGGGTCCCTGGTTGACCCGCTTGAATGGGGGGGGGAGGAGTGTGGCCGGAGAGCCCCAGCCACGAGGCAAATGGCCGCTTTGGCACTGAAGGGGTTAACCCCTAGTGCCCGGCGCCATTTTGAGGGACAAAGGGCGCTTGGCGCCAGATTTAAAAATGTATTGTGGGCGCTAGGCGCCGTGTTTATAAATGGTAATAACATGTATTTTAAACTGTGCCGTGGTCCCGGACCCCTCCGGAGACCACGGCAGGGAGGACAGCCCCCGGCGTGCTCAGCAGTGTGTGCGCGCCGGGGGAGAGGAGGCAGCCGCTGACCGCCGGAGTCCGGGAGCTCCGCTCCCGGCAGCGGTCAGTGTAGCCCCGGGCGCACTGGAGTGTGCACGCCGGGGAGAAGGGCTCCCGCTGCGGCTGGGAGCTCGGCTCCCGCTGCAGTGCTCTCTGTGAGAGCCGCCGCTGGGGGCCGGGAGCTCTGCTCCCGGCGCCTCAGCCCAGCCCGGGTGGCCAGCCGCAGCAGCCGGGACGGACGTCCCGGGCTGCTAGCCGGCGAGGGGGGGGTGCGCCGCAGCCCGGCTCCCCGCCGGACGCTGCGGCGAGGCCACCAGTCAGCGCCGCTCATGGGGGACCGGGCTAGCCGGCTCCCTAGCGGTGTGGGGGAAATTAGGCTGCCGAGCAGGATGGTGAGCGCTGGGGTCCGGGAGCTACGCTCCCGGCGCCTCAGCGCTGAAACAAGCCAGGGTCACGGCAGCCGGGACAAGTGTCCCGGGCCGCCGGGCTTCGGTACAGGGGGGTGCGCCGCTGCGTGCGGCGAGGCCACGGAGTTAGTGCCACACTGAGGGGACAGGGAGAGCCAGCTCCCTGGAACCCCAGAGGCAGGAAGGCAGGCTGGAGGATGGGGGAAGCCAGCCCCATACCTCCAGCACTGAGAGAGCCCTAGCAGCCAGGCTGCAGGGCTAGCACAGTAGTTACAGAACAGGACATTGTGTAAAACATGCAGTGCCTAGGTATGTGGAGCCTGTGCAGGCTCAGAGGGTATTTAAATGTATAAACATGTACAGTGTGATTTAAATGTAATGTATTTAAAGATAAATTGCACTTACTTGATTGTGTGTCCCAGGAGGGGGGAATCCATAGCTGTGCAGGCTGAAGGATTCTCCCAGACCTTTTCCCCAAAAACGGAATGTTTTCCCATCCAGCCTCACATTTCCAAGGGGCACAGGGAGAGAGAGAAGCAGCTTAGCTATGAAACAAGCTGAGTGGTTTCTTGGAGCTCCATGGAGATCAGCCGTAGTGCCAAGAAACCTGGACCGGGGAGCCAGGCTGCCCAGCTCTGGAGCCCAAATCCAGGCTGCAGGCAGTGAGAGGGGTCCCGGGCAGGTTTCTGGAAGTCAGATTTAGGAGGGAAAACCTCCCCCCAGCCAGACTGAACGGCACCGTGGGAGTATCCTGAATCTCCAAGCTGGGAGAGTCAAAGGAGACCGACCACTCCCCACTGTCCATAGGGAACAATGTAAAGCTGTGCATGAGACCAGAGCATGCACAGCTCATGGGTAAACATTGATTGGTTGTGCACCACAGGGCGGGCTTACCCCCTGTGGTAAGGGGTCTTGGAGAGGGATAAAAGAAGGGCAGTTGGCCCATAGGTGTAGATTGTAACATCTTCTGCTGAAAACATCTGATTGTATGCTGTTGCCCCTAGCAATAGGGAGGAGCCTTTTTAAAGGTTATTTGAGCAATAAACATCTTTGCCTCAAGAAGACTGCTTCATCTTGTGACCAACAGGGTTAGGCCAAACCTAGCCCCGTCCTCCGGCTGTCCAGGGAAGCACCTAGCGTCTCCAAGCTCCGCCTTCCGCCAGCTACCGGTAGAGGCCTAGCAAGTGGCTAGTGGGGATTCGTCAGCACCACACAGCTGTGGTAAGGCAGTGCGTCGGCACATACAGAGCAGAACCGTGGTTCCAAACGTTAGGAGTTTGGTGGTGGCAGCAAGAACCCGCCCACAACGCAGTGGGTGGAGTCAGTAACAGGCGGTTACTGACGGTAAGCGGGAATCCCCTATGTGGTCAGGCCTCGTGCGGCTTGACCTTCCAATCTGTGCGCAGTCGACGGGACGCGGCAAGCGGCGAGTGCTTCCGTACGGTACCGTCCTGTCACAGCAGGTATAATACTATTATTGATTTTAAGCTGCCACTTTATAACTTTGATAAAGCTGCCAAATTGACAGCAAAACGTGTTAGGCTGCCAGTCTATGACCAGGACATCGCTACGCCAGCAATTGGGACCGTCTGCAGTGGTCCACAGAACTGTCATCTATTTGAAATTCACCATTGTGGACATCAGTGCTTGGGATTATCAACAGCGGTCTGTAGAGCTCTGACCCATCCATCATTGTGGACATTTAATAAAAGGGGAGAACCACCATTGACACTGGCGTAGAACAGAAGTACATCCAACCTTGCTAGGTGGAATACCCGGCTTTTCACCACTTGAAATCTGGTAATTATCAACCGGTTATCCCTTGCAAAGTCACTGCTTGAATAATGGGGGTCATTCCGAGTTGTTCGCTCGCTAGCAGATTTTAGCAGCATTGCACACGCTAGGCCGCCGCCCTCTGGGAGTGTATCTTAGTATAGCAGAATTGCGAACGAAAGATTATCAGAATTGCGGATAGAAAATTCTTAGCAGTTTCTGAGTAGCTCGAAACTTACTCCTACACTGCGATCAGCTCAGCCCGTTTCGTTCCTGGTTTGACGTCAGAAACACGCCCTGCGTTCGGACAGCCACTCCCCCGTTTCTCCAGACACTCCCGCGTTTTATCCTGGCATGCCTGCGTTTTTCCGCACACTTCCAGAAAACTGTCAGTTTCCGCCCAGAAACACCCACTTCCTGTCAATCACACTCCGATCACATAAACTATGATGTGAGTAAATCTACTAAGTTTTGTGCTAAAATACTTAGCGCATGCGCACTGCGTACCATGCGCATGCACATTTTTGCCTTTATCGCTCTGTTGCGAAAATCGTCAACGAGCGAACAACTCGGAATGACCCCCAATATTGGAACATTTACATCAGTTACCATTTCCACTGGCCGATATAGGTATCCATAGAAAATCATTGTGGTCAAGAGACTGGCATTGAGGCTTTCCTTTTTGATTTTAGATTTATGTGTATTTTTTAATGTTTTATTTACTGTTGATTGATTACATTTATAGTTACACAGCATTTAGTATTAGTACCTGGTCAGCACTGTTTTTTTTTAACCATTTTTATGCTTTGCCACTTTATAACTAGCCACTTCATATACTAGGCACTGTAGTGTCCTAACCTATACTGAATAAATAGGACTACTGCAAAATGTGTTAATCCTAGTAATACTTCATTAACAATAGTAGAAATTGGCTGCAATTGTGATCTGAATAGGTTTACCTAGTAATAATTCATTAAAAATAGTTGAAATGATATGGTCATGAAAGATATTAATCTCACCACCCTGGTTAAGTATTCTGAGTTATCTCCACCTGGTTCTATTCGGTAGAATTTAAAGAGTCAGATGAGTACTGCCACTTTGTTCAGAATGCATTGGTTACCCTTCCCCCATTTCCTTACCCCACCTTTTCTCTTGTTGTCCCCCTTGTTTGCCATTTTTGTCCATGGCTGACTACTTTTTTCTTATAATCTACTATACTTGATTAAACTATAGGGTTAACAATCTATGGCTACAATCTGTGCTAATGTTTTTGTGTGTCTGGATTGTTTACTGTTCTTTCCTTGTACTGCTGTCTTGGTACTTAGTAAAAACAGATTACGCAGGAATAGTTGTTTTCAGATTATACACTGTAAAATTGCTTTGGACACAAAGTTGAACACGGGAAAGAAAAATAGTAAATGGAGACTTAAAAGTGCTGGTTTATAGTCCAGTGGAAACATCTCAGTGATGGTTTTACGGAACAAATAAACAGTCTCGGCCAGACAGATGCCTGTGGCGGAGGCAGTCCTAGTAAAGTGGCAAGCTATAAAGTCACACGAGAGTTAAGTAGACAAGCAATACATAAACAGACAATCTCAATACATCAGAATGAAAAATATAATAAAACTATGACATTTTATTGATTATGGACTCATCTGTTCTAGTTAGCAAACCACTATTGAAACATATAGTCTAGAGCAGCAGTCGCCAACGGGTAGCTCACCACTGGAATCAGAGTAGCTTGCGGGTGAAATGCAGCCACCCATCTCAACCGGCATACACATGGGGACTCAGGGAGTGGGTGGCGTCCATGCGCGGCTGTATGTGGCTGTGCACGTCCGGGAGCGGCTGTGTGCAGCCGGTAGCGACATATATGGGAGAGTTGCCCCTGAGCAGCTGCTGCCACATGGAGTGTGACAGAGCCCGCACACCACGCCATCCGGACCGTCCAGGGCTAGTGCCAGCAGTAATATTATTAAAGGCTTCTGTGTGTGTGTGTGTGTGTGTGTGTGTGTGTGTGTGTGTGTGTGTGTGTGTGTGTGTGTGACAGCTGCAGTCAGCACAATGCATTGTATTATGATGGAGCATAATGTGGCTGTGCCCCAACCTCATTATGCTTCATCAGTATGCACCTGCATTGTGCTGATTTTTGGGGGGGCATTATTTGTGTATCTGGCACTGCTGGGGGCATTATTTGTGTATCTGGCACTGCTAAGGGGCATTTTTTGTGTATCTGGCACTGCTGAGGGGCACTATTTGTGTATCTGGCACTGCTGGGGGGCATTATTTGTGTATCTGGCACTGCTGGGGGGGCATTATTTGTGTATCTGGCACTGCTGGGGGGGGCATTATTTGTGTATCTGGCACTGCTGGGGGGGGGGGATTATTTGTGTATCTGGCACTGCTCGGGGGACGACATTATTTGTGTATGCTGCACTGCTGGGGGGCATTATTTGTGTATCTGGCACTGCTTGGGGGGCATTATTTGTGTATCTGGCACTGCTAGGGGGCATTATTTGTGTATCTGGCACTGCTGGGGGGCATTATTTGTGTATCTGGCACTGCTGGGGGGGCATTATTTGTGTATCTGGCACTGCTGGGGGGCATTATTTGTGTATCTGGCACTGCTCGGGGGACGACATTATTTGTGTATCCTGAACTGCTGGGGGGCAATAATTGTGTATCGGGCACTGCTGGGGGGGCATTATTTGTGTATCTGGCACTGCTGGGGGGCATTATTTGTGTATCTGGCACTATGCAGGGGGGCATTACTGTTACGAAGACACCCACTTTTCTGAGGCCACATCCACTTCCCGAGGCCACACCCACTTTCACCGGAATGCGCGCGCATTAGGGGGAGTGGGTAGCTCTTCCAGAGGTTTTATTTTCCAAACGTAGCTCACACCCCAAAAAACAATGTTTTTACACCTATAGGAAAATGCGCATATGAGCAGCAGAAGGATAGAAATCTGAGAAGGGTGTTACCTTCACCCACATAAACACTCTAGACTGTCACAAAAATTTTTTTACTCAGATATCCCTTCCTCTGCGCTCCCTATTAATGAGTAATATAGATAAGAGAACTCTACTTATCTTAAAGCATAGAGATTTCTTCGTATCCCGCTATCTCCCGGGTATATTGTGCACCTCAATTGCAAACACATGTATTTCCAGTGACGTTACATGCAAAAAAAATTAAAACACAATCTAGTGTAATACGTTCATAGCACATTAATTTAAAATTCCGCAACAGAGATTTTCACTTCATGCATAACAAATCTCAGTCCCACGGATAGATAAAAAGTCTCTCTTTTAATGTTTAAAACAGCAATCCAACATTTGTAATCTTCATCATAAGAAGAATATATTCATTTCACAATCCAAACTTATGAGGGTGGCCTCCTACCAGATTTCGAGATTTGAAAGTGCACGTAAGAAGCTGCATAGGTGTTCTTTGTCCCCAAGGAAGCCGGCTTCAATCGTGGGTACTTCGTCCTCTCCTCGTCTGGTCAGGTTTGCCACCAATCTCCTGTTTATCCAACGCGTTTCGATCGGATGATCTTTCTCAAGGCATAATCCAAATGATCCATCTTCCCTGATATTTATACCCATATGAATTGATATCCCTAATTACTGGGAGGAGCCACTCTCATTTACAATTCCAGTTCATTTATATACATCTTATTCATGCAAATTCCTGATCTAACATCTGTGAACTATTCTTTGTTGTATACCCTAACATTTTTCATAAAAAACGCTATGTTAAATCCTTTTTCCATAGTTTAAAAACAGAAAACTTTAAAAATTAAGAGACCGGAAATAGCTTGTGCATATAGAATTGGAATCCGGTTTTCCCCTTACATAAGGTTCCACATCCTAGTTGAACTCAAAAGAGGTTCCCGACTTCCGGTCACCTGACCACCAATTACTCTCAAATAGAGCTCATATATCTCTAGTAAGGGACCCGATCACATGATCCCGCCTGCCGGAAGTCTTCCCGCGGCCGTGTGCGGAAAAGAACCTGTTCGTGCACACATAAAAGCACGGCCGTACCTTCCGGTCACATGACCGCTACTCACTGTGTGTGCTATAGATTATGTACTTCCGGCAATTGGTCCGATCACGTGATTGCCCTTACCGGAAGTTCTCCCGCGGCCATCTTGTAAAATCCCGGAGGGGAGCAAAAAACACATAATTTCTGTATTACTGAATTGGAAAGCACCATATTAACTCCTGGATAAGACAGTTTTCTATCCCTCTAGACCAAACCTTCATTATAAACATATATATTTACAACAATTACTATATCCTTAAAAGTAAAATAGTGTCCAGATAGCATTTGTTCCATCTTCAGGTTTATTTCCCCTTTCTTCCATAGTATTCGAAATTCCAATGGAATAGACCAAGAAATTGATGTCTAATGGATAATACAAAATATGATTATACATTCTATTCAAAAACAAGATAATCATGCAAAAAACATATTCTAATTCAGGAACCATTTGACTTTGAAG
This sequence comes from Pseudophryne corroboree, assembly GCF_028390025.1. Lineage (NCBI taxonomy): Eukaryota > Metazoa > Chordata > Amphibia > Anura > Myobatrachidae > Pseudophryne > Pseudophryne corroboree. The sequence goes on along the minus strand of NC_086448.1, from coordinate 608,451,669 downwards.
TCTTTATTCAAGCCTCCCGGAGTCAAGGTCTTTAGAGAGTGTATATATTGCATTTCCGTCCTAGCTAAGACTGTTGCTATATTATTGCACCTCCAATTCCCTTTTACTAGTTTTATTGCTCCAAATTTTATCAGTTGTTTTGCATCTTGATTATGGACATTTTTGAAATGAGCTGAAAGGGCATGTGTTTCCATACCGTTCTTTATGTTGCGTAAATGCTCCGCAAACCTAATTTTTTAAATTTCTGCCAGTCCTACCTATGTAGAACAAACCACAACTGCACCCCAGAAAGTATACTACATTTCTTGAGGTACAAGTTATAAATTCATTGATCTTTATATTTTGGCCATTTATCACAATTTCAGTACACTTGCTTGTGCCACTGACTGTTTTGCACATACTGCAAGTGCCGCACCTAAAAAAACCTTTTGTAAGGGTGCGAACATTGGCCCTTGGAGGAGATAGAGCACTTCTAACTAACTTATCTTTTATGTTCTTAGCTTTGCGATAAATAAATTGAGGTCTCTCTGGTAACACTTTCTCCAACAGAGGATCACCTTTCAGGATCATCCAATGATTTCTAAATATCTTTTCTATATGTTTGTGATCAACATTAAAATTCGTAATAAATGCCATCGAGTAATCCTTACTATTACTGCCGGTCTCTTCCAATTTCCTCTTAGGGATTAATAAATCCTCTCTATCAATACCTTCACATTTCGTTTTGGCTGACATAATGCTTCTGTTACTGTAACCACTTTTTCTGAATTTCTTTACCATTAATTCTGCTTGTTCCTCATATACCTCCCTATCTGTGCAGTTCCTCTTCAGTCTCTGCAGTTGACTGTTCGGTATAGAGTCCAGCCAGTTGCTGTGATGGCAACTGGTGGTATGGATATACATGCCCGAATCAGTAGGTTTGGTGTAATTGCGGGTTTTCAGGTGTCCCTTGTCCACATAGATATTGAGGTCAAGGAAATTGACACTGACATTGCTAATATCAAATGTCAGGGAAATGTTATAATCGTTCTCATTTAACTGCTGACAAAAGGTGGATAAAGTCTCCTTGTCTCCTCGCCAAAAGAAAATTACATCGTCTATGAATCTAGACCAGGATACCAGGCTCGCCCCGAATTGATTGTTTTGCCATACATGTCGTGCCTCCCACATGCCCATAAACATGTTGGCATAACTCGGGGCGAACCTGGTACCCATGGCCGTTCCAACTTGCTGCATGTAGAAGCAGTCCTTAAAGTGGAAATAATTGTTACGTAGAATGAAATCCACTCCTTTTATCAAAAAGTCACAAAGTCCCGGTTCATAATCACTCCCCTCCAAATAAGTGACCACCGCCTCTATCCCTAAATCATGATTTATGATTGTGTACAGCGAACTTACGTCCGCTGTAACCATGTAACAAGTGTCATCCCATTGGATATCCTTAATGATGTTCAATGCATCCCTAGTGTCTTTTAAGTGGGAGGGTTTTTTTAGTACTAACGGCTGTAAATGGGCGTCTATGAATTCAGACATATTGGCGGTAATAGAATTGACCCCAGATACTATGGGTCTGCCCGGCGGATTCTGGGCATCCTTATGGACTTTCGGAAGGACATAAATAACCGGTATACTTGGTTCTACAGGTATCAAGAACTGTCCTACCTTATCCGTAATAGTTCCATTATCTACATAAGTTTTTACCAATGATGTTAAATTTGATAAAATTCTTTTAGTAGGATCTCCTCTTAATTTTTTGTATACATGACCATCATTTAATTGTCTTAATACCTCGGTTTCATATTTCCCAACGTCCATTATTACGATCCCTCCACCCTTATCTGTGGGTTTTATTATGATTTCTTTATTTGATTTCAATTCTTTCAAGGCCTCATTTTCTTTTTTCGTTAAGTTGTAATTAACTTTGGATGATTTAAGAGCCTCAATGTCCCTATTCACTAAGGAGAAAAAGGTTTCTACAAAGTTACCCTTCATAAAAGTGGGGTTGAAAACGGACTTCGGTCTGAAAGATGTAGTCTGAATGGTTTCATTAGTTCCTTCATCTTCCATTTGTGGTTTATTACGATATGCCGGCGGTCGGGCTCCCGGCGACCAGCCTACCGGCGCCGGGAGCCCGACCGCCGGCTTACCGACAGTGTGGCGAGTGCAAATGAGCCCCTTGCGGGCTCGCTGCGTTTGCCACGCTACGGGCACGGTGGCTTTTATTCTCCCTCCAGGGGGCTCGTGGACCCCCACGAGGGAGAATAAGTGTTGGTATGCCGGCTATCGGGCTCCCAGCGCCGGTATGCTGGTCGCCGGGAGCCTGACCGCCGGCATACTGAAGACCACTCGATATGAATTAGGCCCTCTCTGATAATACTCCGTCTCATGTTATCATTGTGTTTGTATCCAATTGTTGAGTGTAACAGAATATGATTGTGCTGTATAAATAAATGTTAATAGACATTTTAAAACATCAGTTTGGACTTTTGTGGGGGGTATTGAATTACCCTCCATGAAACATCGGGAGTGAAAAACAGGTTACTGTAAAATAGGTACAACAGGTGTTTTTCACAATTTTTCCTGATGTTTCACCGATATTGTTTTTACTAGGTATACAATTAGATCTCCCGTGAAAAAATATTTTTGGGGCTGAAAACACACAGGTTCAGTGAAACCTGTGTTTTCACTGCCGCAATAACTCCAGTCAGTGTCCCGCACCCGCTGCAATAGCCGGGTACTGCAGGGAGGGTGCCCAGAAGCTGGCGCTCAGCCCCATGTATCCACTTCTCCCTCTCTTCCCCCGCTTTGGGTGCCCCGGCCAGGCGGGGGATCATGTGATGGAGGCAGACTCGGAAATGTCGGAGGACAGCCGGAGTGCGGAAGTAGCCAGGGAAGCTGATGGCCGGTGCACCTATGCAGGTAACGAAAGCTCAGATAAGCTGCGGCTTATCGGGCTAATAGAATAACCTCACATGATATAATTATCTACAGTAATGTACCGCGGGTAATTGGATAGCCCACTTAATTGTTTTGTAATATCATTGTCAATATAATCGTGTCTGAATTAGTGGTTGTTTGCAGTGACGAATTTCCCATTAGGCACGTGAAGCACATGCCTTGGGGTGGCACTTGGATGCTTGTGTTGGTAACATTAGCCCAAAAGTACCAGTAAATGCAAAATTTTTCCACTGTACTGTACTATGGGGGTCATTCCGAGTTGATCGTAGCTGTGCTAAATTTAGCACAGCTACGATCAGGCACTCAGACATGCGGTGGAACGCCCAGCACAGGGCTAGTCCACCCTGCATGTAAGTGCCCCCCCCCCTGCAGAAATGCAAAAGCATAGCACAGCAAAAAAACGTCGCCGTCCAGCCCCCTCCCGCCCAGCGACCGCCTATGCCTGTCAATCAGGCAGAGGCAATCACTAGGCAACGACGGCCTTCGGCTGTCTGGCATGCGCCGGCGCATTTCTGACCCGATCGCTGCACTGCAATAAACTGCAGCGAGCGATGGGGTCGGAATGACCACCTATATGCCATCCTGAATGGAATGTAAACAGGTAGAACATGCACATACAGTACTGCACCTGTAAAATGTCCCACTTAGTAAATATACATATAAAATGAAGAATAAAAAGATGTCATAGTGGCTTTTTTTTATTATTATTATTCTATTAAATTGGCTATCATCAAATAAGGGCTTATAACAATTCAATAAAAATAATAAAATGTAAGCATGGTAGGGGCGGAGGCTGTTAGCCTAGGAGCGCCCTCACACCTAAATCCGCCTCTGGTTGTTTGGAGTTTGCATATTATGGGCAACTACAAATTGTCCAAACTGGGCTGCGTTTTTTGCTGCCCTTCGATCAAATAGTCGCCGCCTACAGGGGGAGGGGAAAACGCTGTGCAAGTGTGCGATCGCTTCATTAGCAGAGCTGCACAAACATCAGTTTGTGCAGTCTTTGAGCAGGTCAGGACTTACTCAGCCGCTGCTATTGTATTTCTCCTGATCGGGGCTGGAGCGGACGTCAGACACCCTCCCTCAAAACGCCTGATCCCGTCTGCGTTTTTCCGGACACTCCTGGAAAATGGTCAGTTGCCACCCACAAATTACCTCTTCCTGTCAATCTTCTTGTAAACGCCCGGGCGTTCAGATTTTTCACACCATCTCATCGCTAGGCACCGATGCCTGATGCTGTTGTGCGATGCGCCGGCGCATTGCGACTCACATGCATGCACAGTTCAGATCTGATCGCACACTGTGCGAAAACGCACAGCAGCGATCAGATCTGAATTACCCCATGTGCAGTTATCACATTTGCACATGGTGATTACCATAACCAGATTAAGGGGGGATGCAGGGCATACTGTACCCCAGGCCCTACTTTGTCAGGGGCCCCCCGGGCCAGAGCACACTGATATCACTAGCTTTCCCTCTTAATGCGAGAGCCAAAATGTGAGCAGGACAGTATGCAGTGAAGGCAGAGACACAGGAGCATACCCTCCAACATGACCCGCCCCACTAGGTACAAAATGCTCTGTTTCTGGACTTCCCTCCTAATTTATTATTGCCATCACCTGTGAAGAAACAGCTTTCTTATCATTTAACTAGTTCAACACAGGTGATGGAAATCATAAATTAAGAGGGAAGTCCAGAAACAGAGCATTTTGTACCTAGTGGGGCGGGTCATGTTGGAGGGTCTGCAGGAGTATCATGTTTCATAAGCTACTGACAGAGCTTTATGACCAGTGGAGAGAGCTGTAAGTGACACAGGTATCCCAGCTTCTCCTCCTCCCTGCCTGGGTATCTGAGTCTGTGTAAACTGTTATGCAACTAAACCATTTGGGTCTAGAGATAGAGAGACACACACAGAAAGTCCTCCTGAGTCCTGTCCCAGTATGTAAGTAGTACATTATAGGCAAGATAAATTATTTAAAAAATGTTATGTGTATTTTAAGGTCATTTTAGTTGTCTTTGCTCCACTACAAAAACAATTTTTATAAAATAATTGTCTTTCAATTAGGTGGAGCTACTGTATTGTAAATGTCGGTTTACTTACAGGACTAAAAAGCATATTCCTTAAACACACTTGATACACTTTAATATTAAGCCGCTGCAGCCGCAGTAATTAACCTTTCACCTTTATATTATTCACAAACCTTACGTACACAAGGTCGCACAGTGTACGCACTCTGCGTACGTACGCCTAAAGGGCGTAGTGACTACACAGTTTGCGTACACAGGCCTATACGCTGTTAGCACAATGCAGCAGCCCGAGTGGCTGTAAATACACTTTAAACCTTAGCAGGGAAAGGAAACACGACACCAGTTTGTATTTAAAATGCCGGGTTCCGACACACCAACATATAATTACTGAAAGGGGGTTACAATAACAATACAATACAATAGAATAATGGCTACAATCAATGGTACATACATTTTAGTTTCACCTGCGCTTCCCAGTCTGGTCCTCAGTCATCAAGGTAAATGACCTTCAGAGTCTGTGATAGTGACCTGGCATGCAGCTGGCTCTTTATACAGTGGATCAAAACATAATACACCAGACACTGTGTGCTCTTCTTTCATTGGTTCGGGGGTGGGACATATCCTGTGCACCGGGGATCATTGGTCAGCTCAAGAAGTGGGCGATGGCTAAGACTTGAGATGTGATTTCTGTTGTTTGCATCTGAGTTCCCGCCCTATGACCAGTTAAACTCATCACATTAATCATACATAAATCTGGTATTAATAACTTAATGTTGTAATATATGATGATATTCTTATTCCCACCAGATTAATATTTACATGACTCTGAACAATATGATCCCACACATGATATGATTATCTATTTCCATCCTCAAGATATACATATATCCACATATATCCATATACATACATACAGATGTGTCCACATACATCTTTGCTATATCCCGCCATGTATGGCACAGTTTTGCATGCCATAGACTCAGAGATTTAGCCATGCCTTGTGATTTTTCTTAATTTGCTTCTTTAATATGTTACTTTATACATATTCTATCATGGCAAACAAAAATTTTAAAATTCATCCACTAGATACTCGTGAAAAACAGCTAAGCCGTGTTTTGCATGTTGTGCCAAATTTGTAAAAAAGCAAAGATGTAAGTGGACACATCTGTGTATATATATACACATACTCCTGCTATTAAAATTTTTTAGGAATCATACATATCTCCAATAGTTTAGACTATGAATGTTATTACCTCAGATTTCTAAATGTCTGGTTTAATTCTGTTAGATATTGCTAATTGAGTTTCCCTTCAGCCCAGCTAGGTTCCTGGATATTGTCTTTCTTGTTTGCCCCATCCTCAGATAAGACAATGACAATCCAGTATTTTATTGTCTTCGACAGAAACTGGGCTACCCTAATACAATAGGAGTAAACAAAAGGTGTTTGTCTTCTTCATAGAATTTCAAAGCTTTGTGTAAATAAGGCCATTGTATTTGAGTCTCTGGGAGACAGTGGGTGATTTATGCAATATATGGATTAGATATATGATATGTCTTTGTGGCTTTTCCATGTGAGTACAAATTCCACTGTAATTACTCATACCACGCTCTAATGCGCAGGACCGCAGGAGCGACCATACGCAAATTGCGAATATGTGCACGCACGGCCGATTAAGTACGCACACGGAGGCCATCTGTGTGGTGTTTGTACGTAATGTGTGTACTGTAATATTTTCTGACTTCGACAGTCCACCCTTTGGCAGTCATCAATAACTGCCACTAACTGATCAATAAACAGGAAAAAAATATTATCTATACAATATATACAAAAGCTTGGATGATCGGGGAGAGTTGTAGGTGGGAAAATGTACAGCCTAGTGGGATAGTAAAAAGCATGTATGTATGAATCCATGTCTGAGGGGCATGTATCATCGTGCCGTATATGTTCTAAATAAGCTTCGAGGTATTGCGAAGTATACATTAAATACTTCTCATCCCGTATTAAGGGTCTGTAAATGGGCCAACAAACACTACCGAGCTCTTTTTGGCTTTTTGTTTCAACAAATGGGGTGCACATTTAGTTGATGATACATGGATGGGGAACATATGTGAGTGCTAGTATATGTGGATATCACCTGTCGACTGTGTGCCATTAACTGGGGGTTGAAGAGATGAAGGTAAAACACATATATAAAAATACATTCACATAAACATTTTGGGTAGGGCTGACGTCTTTTCCGGTTGGATGTATCTGGGCAGAGGGGGAGACAAAGAAAAACGGGTGAAACAGGCCATGAAATTCATTTGCAATCCTTATCATAACGCTGTCTCTATGGATGGATCATAAATGAAATCTACTGCTGTAACAGCGCCCTCGCTCCTTAGACTCATCAAATTTGTGCCGTGCTTGCGCCGTGTTAGAATTTGAACACACCTAAATATCAAACCAATAATTATGATGACTCCCAGGATACAAAGGAGAAACTTCCCCACACTCATAATTACATTTTGAGCCCACTCTCCTAAACCTGAGAACCATTTGCGTGGGTTCAACCATGAGAACCAGCCGGTCAGTTTATTACTCACAGTCGCTAAGGTAAGGTTGTGCTTCCTCCTGAACTCCCACTTCAACTGCAAGATATCGTCCATCTTCTGATCGATGATCTCCGTTGGGTCGTCAGTGCTGTTCACAATATATGTACAGCACTTCACACCATATTGAGTTGCCAGAGTAACACAGTACCCACCTGTCACGGCTGTGACATAATTAAGGACCATCCTGTGCTGGATCAGTTCCTTCTTGTAGGCTTGTAACTCCCTTCCCGTATACCTGAAGGTGTCATCATACATCTCAGTGATATTATCTATCAAGTTCGCTAGCGCATGGATATACCTATAATTTATAGTTCCTCTGGTAGTACGGGTGATGTCTAATGCGAGAAGGAACTGAATCCCGGTGGATTTGTGGATCAAATCAGAGGCTGCGTGCTCTGCCCTATCTATGAGGTGTCTCTTGATGATGTGTTCATAATAAGTATGAGTATAAGGAGCCTGAACACTGCGGTGAACGTCTTTCATTTTATCATGGGTTATGGTCATGACCTCTGGTAGTACTCTCCCAATATAACACAATCCCTCTGAGCTCGGGGCAAGCCACTTGTACGCTTTCCTCCCACATATGAAATAGGCATCATCTGGGAGAACATAGGGGACAAAATATAACATCACCATATTACAAATTTTCCACGTAAAGAAACCAATCCCTAGTTCTCCCATTTGCTCAGTACAAGTATCGGGCTGGATGATATGGGCACAATACCCTGACGATACTTTTCCAACCCACATGGTTTTGCTTCCACGGGTATACCTATACCGAAAATACCTCCCACTGTTGGCTATTTGGCGTACAAGTTCAGAGTCTATAGGTATCCTATCAGCTCTGTGTGAAAAGATCATTGTCTGGTTATTCCAAGTCACTTCCCAATTTCCTGGTTTTCGGTAATTGGAAATATTAAAACACAATAAGGACCTGTCTACATGATACTGGTGGAGCTTCAAACTAGGGGGCCTAGAGATATTGAATTTCTTGTCCACCGGTCTCCCACCCCGCAATTCGAGTACCTCATCTATTGCTAAAGGGTATGGTACTAATCCTGACTTACTCTGACCTTGAGGTACCTGTGAGCACACCCAGCATTCTGTCTGGTTTAAGACCTTACACACTAGTGAGTGGTAATCACTCAACGGATGGCGGTCCATGTCGATATTATGGTTGGACTGACATCTCTGGATGCACCCATCCTCTACTATATTCTCACAATTCCTACAAATACAATATTCATCAGACAATAACCCTTCACAGTGCCTCCGAGCTCCATGACTACCAGAGCGCTTACTGATACCAGCCTTTTCTCGAGTGATGTGCTGCTCCTGAGATCCTACAAATTCGTACTCACCATCAGAACCCATTCCAGATACCCGCTCGACCTCTCTGGGACCCTCACCAAAGCAAATTGTCCTGGTCAAAAACAGAATTACTAGCAGAACCCGAAACACAGTCTCTTGTGATCGATCCATTTCGTTAGGGGAAAGAAGGAAAATAAGAAGGAGAAAAGAAAGGAAAATGCAGGGGGAGGTGAAAAAAGAAAATGGTGCGACAACCGTCCTAGATCTCGTTGATCTCCGTGCTCAGATGCCTTTCAACAGTCCTGCCTCTCAACTTTCCCGGAATAAACACTCTAGTGATACGAGGTTCTCTACACTCTGCTCTTTGTCACGAGTTTTCTCCGGGTCAGCGACATTCTTGCAGTGGGACGAGTGGACCCACGTCTCTCTTTCGGCGACCTTTAGTGCTGTCGTGCTGGTTAACAAGACTTGGTATGGTCCTTCCCACCTGTCTATGAGGCAACCTGAGCGTAAAAAATTTCGAATCATCACATAATCCCCAGGCTCAATGTCATGACAATTACTGTTCGGTAGGTCAGGAATCACCAGCTTTAAATTTCTTTGTTGATTTCTCAGCTGCTGGCTCATCCCAACAAAATATTTCACAGTCACTTCATTATTACATTTCAAATCATCCTGGGGGTCTATCATTACATGAGGTTGTCAACCTAAAAGAATTTCAAAGGGTGATAAGTTAAGCGGAGACCTAGGAGTGGTTCTGATGCTGTACAACACTAGTGGCAAAGTTTCTGGCCCCAACAATCCAGTTTCAGCCATTAATTTGCTCAGCTTCCCATCAGTTTGCACATAACCTGAAAGACTTCACCTGTAAAGTGGGTACCCCTATCACTTTCAATCACTCTAGGGATACCATATCTACACACAAATTCCTGCACAATTTTCTTTGCAGTGAACGTAGCAGTATTTGTGGCAGCAGGGAACGCTTCTACCCAATTGGAAAATACATCAATACAAACTAACACATATTTCAAATTCCTACAGGGTGGTAACTGTATGAAGTCGATTTGCATTACCTGAAAAGGTCCGTCTGTTGGAGGGATATGGGATTGCTCTGTTGGTATTGTCTTTCCAATATTCTTCCTCAAGCAAGTAAAACATGTCATTGCTCTCTTACCTGCATGAGAAGAGAATCCTGGCGCACACCAGTAGGCTCTTACCAACTTGCACATACCATCTTTGCCTAGATGAGTCAGACCGTGTGCCACCTCAGCTAGACTTGGAAGCAGGGACGTGCAGTCAGGGGAGGCAGTGCCTCCCCTGTCATTGAGTAAAATAATACAAAGAAGACACTTATGACACACGTCCCTGTGAGTGAAGGCACAGTGATTGGCCAGCGGATCCGTCACTGGATCCGCTGTCAATCACTGTGTGGGCGTCGGTACCAGCGGAAGTGCGGGCGGCGGAGATACGGGATGCGGCGGGCCGGGCGGCGGAGGTGCTGGTGGTGGAGAGGCGGGCGGCGGTAGCGGCGGCGGGACGCGGCATTCAGACCCCTTGTGCAGAGTTTGGCAGCGGAAGCGGTACCCATTTCAAAAATGGCGCCTCAGCGTCATTTTTGAAATTCAAGATGGTCGCCGCGAGCCAATCATGGCTCGCCGCGTCATCGCCCCGCCCCCTCCCGCTGACTTATATAAGTCAGCGCGAGGCAGCGGCTGTCACAGTCCGACGGCGGAGGAGGAGCGGAGAAGAGCTCCTGAAGACGCCGTGGAAGTCCTGGATGGGCGGCGGCTATTCAAAAGAGCTTAGCAGCCGCCGCCCACCAGGTGAAGATGCTGGAAGTCCTGGGAAGGCGGCGGCCATGCAAAAGAGCTTAAAGGCCGCCGCCTCCCAGGTGAAGACGTCGTGGAAGTCCTGGATGGGCGGCTATGCAAAAGAGCTTGGTAGCCGCCGCCCACCAGGTGAAGACGCCGGAGGAAGACCCCAGAAGCCCTGGGGAGGTGGCACCCCCCCCCAGGTGAAGACGCCGGAAGCCCTGGGAAGGCGGCAGCCATGCAAAAGAGCTTAAAGGCCGCCGCCCCCAGGTGAAGACCCAGTTTAATAAAGGATTTTTTAAAGAATGTGTCGGGGTTTTTTTTTCAATATTTTCTTTACAGGTGGACTACAGGTGCCAGCGGGCCCTTTATGTCCGGGCATGCTGGCACTTGTGGTTCTCCAAGTGCCAGCATGCTGGGGCAGGCTTGCTAGGACCTGTAGGCCACCTGTAAAGAACAATATTACTATTCTTTGCGGGTGGACTACAGGTGCCAGCGGGCCCTTTATGTCCGGGCATGCTGGCACTTGTGGTTCTCCAAGTGCCAGCATGCTGGGGCAGGCTTGCTGGGATCTGTTGGCCACCTGTAAAGAACAGTATTAGCATACAATGAACCCCGCACCCACCGCTACCAGGGGTGCGGGGCATAGCACTGGGCTATCAGCCCAGTGCTGGTTGTTGCTCGGGAGGGGGGACCCCATTTAGATTTTTTGGGGGCCCCACTTTCCGAGGAATTCCAGCCCTGGGCTGACTGGTTTGGGGGGTGTTTAACGGCATGGCAGGGGGACCCCACACTGAGTGTCTCCCCTGCTATGGCATTATCCCCCCTGGCTGGTTCTGCCTGGTGCTGGTTTTAGTGGTGTGGGGGGACTGCACTTTTTTTTTTCCGGGGGGGGGGGTTGTTTAGCTGCAGTGCCTCCCCAGGCCCTGACCTCACCGCACGTCACTGCTTGGAAGATATGCTCTGGGGGCTACTGGCTTACCGTGTCCACCTGTCCAAAGTCCTGAGGACTCCTGGCAATACCCCTTTGCCCTCCAGACTGCCTTTTCCTGTAGGGAACACAAATTTTGTATTTTAATTTACTATCGTGCGTTATCAGTTGTGTGAAGTAAACCGTCTCTGGATGAGAGAAGAGACGGGAAAAATAGTACAATAAAAAAGAAAATGTCAGGTTTGGCATTCACCAACAGGCTGTCACACCATCATGCATATCGGTGTCTGTACACAGTCTCCCTTCACCAGTATTCTCATTCTCCACCCTTTGTGCCTGACCAGGCACACTGCATAAATACTGGTGTCCTTGTGCTGGTGAGATATACTGGATTTTGGCTGAACTCTGAAGGACCGAGTAGGCATGTGACGTTTGAACTGTAATCGGGTCCATGTATTGTACCCTCCTGTCGGTGAACGTAAGACATGAGGAGGAAACTTTGAAGAAAAATCACATAGAGGTTAGTAACAGATAAGTTTGTAGAGGCAAAGAGGATTTTATAAAATTTTACAACTGGATTGGGCACTATGGGGAAGTGATTCTCTACTGTCTATACCCCTAAAAAAAAAAAAATTCTATGTGTCATATCTCTACTGGGACTATCTCCCAGCCATCAATCCAGTGTCCTGCCCATCCTAGCTTCGTAGGGAACCCGGTATCTGTGAGATCATTTCCTCTACCTGTGATGGACATGAATCTAGAACTGTGAAATGCAACATTAGTCTTCGTGGGTATCCAACATACTTTGTGCTTCCTGGGCGGGAGCACGCTATATGTATACCATCTCTAACAAAACTCCTGTTAAGTTAATCAGGGGCCATTTCTGCTAGAGAAAGAAGCAAAAGTTTAGAGGCCTCATCTTAACCCCAGCAAGTTTTGTCAAAAAGGGTAAAGTTGCATTTATTCCGTTCTTCCCATTAACCGAATCTGTGTTTTCTATATGGCTCGTGATTCCTTACTATATGTCCCTTGATCCCGTCTATGTGTTTAATAATGTGGCTTGTTTTCTCTGTCTAGGGGTCTATATTGACTATGTGTTCTACTATACCTACAATCTCTGGCAAAATGCCCTTTATTTCTACAAATCTAACATATTCTTGTTCGTGATGTACCCCCAGGGGTCTGGGGTTTTGGCTGATGGGGCTTTCCTGTCAGAGCCTGTAAACTTACTGTCAACAGCTTCTCCTCCTGTTGTTTTCTGCGCCTAGCAATATTCTTGTGGTGTTCAATTGCGCACTCTTTAAGACAAGCTACTGTGGCCCCTCTCCAATTAGGCAAAGATGTTTGTACCCTGTCCCTTACTGTCTTATTGAGCCCGTCCATTAGCACAGAGACAGCCACCTTCCTGTAATTCGCATAGTTCCCTGTATCTGATATGGCAATGTATCTATCCATTATTTGCAGGACCCGATGGAAATATTCAGATGCCATTTCATTTTCCCTCTGCTTTATGGAGAAAATTCTTCTCCACTTAACAGTAGTGGGGAAATACAACTCTAGTTGCATGTTAATTCATTCCACATTCTCCTGATTGTATTCATCAGTCATAGGACTATCCGACTCTAATCCACAATCAGTGATACATTTTTTTTATTTTTTTTTGGGTGTCAATATTAGGGGGTAGGCACGCTTTCAAAAATATCCACCAATCTTTGCTAGCTGGTTCATGAACATTACCCAGATCTCTGATAAACTTCTGACATCTGGCTAAATGCTTTCTGGGGATCGGGGAAATCTGAAATGATTGACCGCAGCTCAGCTCTGGACCACGGGCAATACATTGCATTATTCCTGGTGAGGATTACTCCCTGACTATCGGTTCCCCCATTGGGAGTTACTATTTCCAAGACAGGATGTAATCCTACCATTCCGTGCCTAATCTGTTTGCTGTAAGGTGCTGTTGTCTCTGTTCAATGACCCGTCTCACACTTACCGGTAGCTGTGACCTCACCAGTTCTTTCAGTGGGGAATACTGTTACTGCTGTAACTGGGTGGACAGGCCCCACCTGAGTTTCCTGCAAGGTGACTGCTTGAATGAGAGCTGCGATTTGGCTGGGTCCTTCATCGTCCTGTGACCTATAACCTTGAAGAAACTTCAAAACAGGATACATCTTGCAAAAATTAGGGTTAATACATTTCTCTTGCATTCTATTATCATTCATAGATATACCATTGACTGTAGCCATCTCTTCCCTCTCGGCCTGTGTCGATAATGGTGTGTTTGTGTCCTCATTCCTGCTAGGTTTGGAACCTGCTTTGCGAGTTTGTTCCCTTTGCATCTCCCCCTCTTGTTGCCACAGTTTTAAACAATCTGTATGTCTAATCCTTTGTTTTCTGGATTTTATCAGACATATCCTTATTCTTAAATTCTGTAATACCTCTGGCTTAAAGCTGCCCATCCTAGGGAATGATACCCTATCTTTGTCAGTCATACGTACCCACTCATTGCATAAAACTTCCGTGTGTGAACCATATTTTTCACACATGATAAACCTTGCTGACCCTTTTGGTCTTTCTTCTACAGCCTGAACCCTGCACAAACGTCTCTCACTTGAGCAACTGGCTCCCATATTTGTGGGTCTTTTTAATAACTAAAAAAAATTCTGACAAACACCAAAATACTCAATGCAAGTAGATGGTGAAAGTTCTTAGAGCGCTTTCACCCACTTTCGCCCACGCTGGCCAGTACTACGATACTGTTGATAGTGGATCACGATGTACCCAACTTAGGGCTCCTATAAGACCTTACAGCACCGTAAAACCTTTCGGTGGAGGTTCTGTTGGAATATTTTCCTGAGAGAGGCAGCGAAAAATTCCTTTTCGGTATCTTTCTACTGGAAATTTTTGTAGGGTGAAAAACAGTGAAATTAGATAACTATCCTTCACCCTTTTCAGTGAAAGCCCACCAGGGAGATTTCCCAATGTTATCAAAGAAAAACCCATTTGTCTATACAATCACGTCTGCGTATGCTTTTCCACAGTGCATATGACACAATGGTATCACGTTGTGCTGTGTAGAACACACGGACATGTGATGCAATAGCACAGCCTATAGATACTAGTTATCTATATGCCCTACGATTGCTGTAGACCACCTAGCCTAGACCACTCCAGATCACCTAGTTGTATGGGACACCTAGACCACCTCAGATCACCTAGTTCTAATCACGCAAGGTAGCGAACCCTACGCCACCGGGCCTCTACTAACCCAGTGTTACCACTCCAGCACCTAGACCACCTAGTTCCCGGGTTCAGCTCCACTCACTCCGCTTTCACTCACTCAAATACGCTTTGTTTCTCTGTACAGAATTTTTTTCACTCGTTCTGATCAGCAGCTTTTCCCTCAGAGGCAATACAGTTTAAACAAAAGTCTTATACTAATCTGCTTTTGAAACCGGATAGTTATGTGCTATTGTATTAAATGTCTAATATCCCACCTTAATTGAACAAATATCGTGTGGTTTTATTATGCGCACACAACCCTATGCAAGCTTGCGTAATTACGCAACCGTGCGTACCCCTATGCCACGTGTGCGGCCTTGAACCACGTGCACGTTTTTTGTACGCTGTCCTAACGTTTCGTACCACGTGTACCAATGTGCGTACGCAATAAAACAAATCACACAACTCTATAAATGTGAGCGATACTAACTATACTCGCTCACAAGCGCAACCGCTTGTTCTGTGTAATCTTTAACGACTGGGCCAGACCTGCGTGTTGTGCTTTATTTTTACTTCCTTAAATACTTTTATTTCAAATTTAACTATATAGCAACAAATGTATCCAATTTCACACAGATCTAAACAAATCTAGCAATCTAAATATTGTGGCAACAATGTGAGAGGGTATGCAAAGTATCGGTGCCCTTTGTGTACACTTTTTTGCTCCAAAAAAATGCTGATTTTTAAATAGCTTTTTTCCTGTTTTACGGGTTCTATTAGCACCTCTGCAGAACAGACAGAGCAGAGACAATCTAACAGCACACAACTAGGGTTTTCAGTACATCCACCAACCAGGAAATGGTTACATAGGATAACTTTCCGCCCATTGCTGATAGATTAAGTCTGCTATGACCTGTTAGGCTGTGAGCATGTGAAAAACTGGAGGAGCCCCCAATTGTAAACGTCGGTTTACTTACAGGACTAAAAAGCATATTCCTTAAACACACTTGATACACTTTAATATTGAGCCGCTGCGGCCGCAGTAATTAACCTTTCACCTTTATATTATTCACAAACCTTACGTACACAAGGTCGCACAGTGTACGCACTCTGCATACGTACGCCTAAAGGGCGTAGTGACTACACAGTTTGCGTACACAGGCCTATACGCTGTTAGCACAATGCAGAAGCCAGAGTGGCTGTAAATACACTTTAAACCTTAGCAGGGAAAGGAAACACGACACCAGTTTGTATTTAAAATGCCGGGTTCTGACACACCAACATATAATTACTGAAAGGGGGTTACAATAACAATACAATAATGGCTACAATCAATGGTACATACATTTTAGTTTTGCCTGCGCTTCCCAGTCTGGTCCTCAGTCATCAAGGTAGATGACCTTCAGAGTCTGTGATAGTGACCTGGCATGCACCTGGCTCTTTATACAGTGGATCAAAACATAATACAATAGACACTGTGTGCTCTTCTTCCATTGGTTCGGGGGTGGGACATATCCTGTGCACCAGGGATAATTGGTCAGCTCAAGAAGTGGGCGATGGCTAAAACTTGAGATGTGATTTCTGTTGTTTGCATCTGAGTTCCCGCCCCATGACCAGTTAAACCCATCACATTAATCATACATAAATCTGGTATTATTAATAACTTAATGTTGTAGTATATGATGATATTCTTATTCCCACCAGATTCATATTTACGTGACTCTGAACAATATGATCCCACACATGATATGATTATCTATTTCCATCCTCAAGATATACATATATCCACACACACACATATATATATATATATATATATATATATACATACACACACACATACTCCTGCTATTACAATTTGTTAGGAATTATATATATATATATATATATATATATACAAACATACATATCTCCAAGAGTTTAGACTATGAATGTTATTACCTCAGATTTCTAAATGTCTGGTTTAATTTTGTTAGCTATTGCTAATTGAGTTTCTCTTCAGCCCAGCTAGGTTCCTGGATATTGTCTTTTTTGTTTGCCCCATCCTCAGATAAGACAATGACAATCCAGTATTTTATTGTCTTCGACAGAAACTGGGCTGCCCTAATACAATAGGAGTAAACAAAGGTGTTTGCCTTCTTCATAGAATTTCAAAGCTTTGTGTAAATAAGGCCATTGTATTTGAGTCTCTGGGAGTTTCATTTATGTGTGACCCATCTTCATGCTATTAGAAGAGAAAGCAGACAGTGGATAATTTATGCAATATATGGATTAGATATATGATATGTCTTTGTGGCTTTTCCATGCGAGTACAAATTCCACTGTAATTACTCATACCACACTCTAATGCGCAGGACCGCAGGAGCGACCATATGCAAATTGCGAATATGTGCATGCACGGCCGATTAAGTACGCACACGGAGGCCATCTATGTGGTGTTTATACGTAATGTGTGTACTGTAATATTTTCTGACTTCGACAGTATAAACAGTACCCAGGTATTATTAAACTATTAGTTTAAAACTAATTTACACAATTGGTTTAAATTTAATATACACAATCTTTACCTCCCACCATGACCTGTTCCAGGAGGGATAAAATGCTCTCTACCTGAACTTCTGTCTTAATTTATGATTGCAAACACTTGTGTTGAAACACCTTTCTCATCAATTAAATAGTTCAACACAGGTGACGCCAATCATATATTAAGTGGGAAGGCCAGGTAGAGAGCATTTTGGCCCTCCTGAAATGGGACATGTTGGGAGGTATGCACAATCTAATATACATCCCCCACCTTCCACCAGGGCCCCCCTGTTTTATGTTCCCCAGGGCACCCCCAAGGCTTAATTCAGCCCTGGTGATTACTTGGTTAAAATAGGAAATGTACCAACTTATGCCTTTATAGATTAACGACTATTGCTCCAGAGACCACCAGAACAAGAGCAGTTAGAGTGACTCTATTACATGAAACATAACTGTGAGTATTAGATATGTCCCAGTAGCCAGTGTTGCCAAGGGGAGGGGGGAAGCAGGTACTCTTTACTCGGGCACAAGCTTGTTGGAGCGGCCACGGGTCCCACTGCTGAGACACTGGGCAGGAGGATATTGGTGGTCATTCCGAATTGTTCGCTAGCTGCATTAATTCGCTGTGCAGCAATGAGGTAAAAAAACTAC
Source organism: Pseudophryne corroboree (assembly GCF_028390025.1). Taxonomy (NCBI): domain Eukaryota; kingdom Metazoa; phylum Chordata; class Amphibia; order Anura; family Myobatrachidae; genus Pseudophryne; species Pseudophryne corroboree. The sequence goes on along the minus strand of NC_086448.1, from coordinate 608,433,639 downwards.
ACTTCTGCATATGCGGCGCAATGCGCACGCGCGAAGTACTATTACAATGAACGATGTAGTTCCACACAAGGTCTAGCGACACTTTTCAGTCGCACTGCTGGCCGCAGAGTGATTGACATGAAGTGGGCGTTTCTGGGTGTCAACTGACCATTTTCAGGGAGTGTTCGTAAAAACGCAGGCATGCCAGGAAAAATGCAGGCATGGCTGGGCGAACGCAGGGCGTGTTTGTGACGTCAAAACAGGAACTGAACAGTCTGCAGTTATCGCAAGCGCTGAGTAGGTATTGAGCTACTCTAAAACTGCACAAAAAAATGTTGCCGCTGTTCTGTGATCCTTTCGTTCGCACTTCTCCTAAGCTAAAATATACTCCCAGTGGGAGGCGGCATAGCGTTTGCACGGCTGCTAAAAACTGCTAGCGAGCGAACAACTCGGAATGACCAAGTTTGTGTTCAGGGTTGAGGGAGGGTGCAGCAGCACACATATGGCCTGATTCAGGTTTGTTAGCAAAGGAAAAAAGCACACAATCGGGCAAAACATGTTGCACTGCAGGTGGGGCAGATGTAACATGTGCAGAGAGAGTTAGATTTGGGCATGTTATATTGTTATAAATACTGGCTGCTTTTGCACAAAACCCACATATGTTAGACAACTTTATTTTTACACTACAATTTAGATTTCAGTTTGAACACAACCAACCCAAATCTATCTCTCTCTCTATGTTACGTCTACCCCACCTGCAGTGCTGCATTGTTTTGCCCAGTTGTGTGCTTTTTTGCTTTGCTAACAATCCTGAATCAGGCGAATAGTACAGAAACACTCTGAAATGTCTACCACTGGCAGGTAGCAGGAGCAGCACAATGCACCTGGAGTGTGTCTCTGTATCACTGTGTCACTAAAACCCTATGCTGCCACTAACTTCTCTTATGTCTTTTCACAAACAGACAATGTCAGACAGTAATTAATAAATGTAGTTACCGGGCAGTCAGGGTTTTGTGTCCCATCCCCCCACCGCCAATCTGTACCTGATGTCATTGAGAGGTAAAGCTCATGCAGGGGTGTATCTACCTATTGGCCAGGATGGCACTCGCCAGGGGCGCCAGGCAAGGAGGGGGCGCCGCCTGGCGGTGCCACCCCCAGCCAAAGGGTAGAAGAGTAGTACTGTCAGATTGTACCTGGTGAGAGTCTGTTACTGCCGGCACGGCGTCGGTGTCCGTCAGCACTGCACTTGCAATCAGACTCAAAATAAACTACAGCTCCCAGCAGCCCTTGTTGCTGGGAGCTCCCGGCAGCAAGGGCTGCTGGGAGCTGTAGTTTATTTTGAGTCTGATTACAAGAGCGGTGCTGCCGGACATTAGTCTGATCACTAGTGCAGTACGGTGCTGACGAACACCGGCGGTAACACACTCTCACCCAGAGCCGGCCCTAGCCAATAGGCATTATAGGCAAATGTCTAGGGCATCTGGAATGCCCAGGGGCATCCGTTCCCAAGCCTAGGGCCAGCTCTGTTATCGCAGCCAGCCAGGAGGAGAGGGGAGTTAAGGGCCCCATACACTTATACGACATGACGGTCCATCATTTCGTCTAGGATTTCCCTTCAACCTCCCGGCAGCCTCCCGGGCGGCAGGATAGTAAAAGATACATCGTATGCGGTTCTTTTGCATACGATGTATCTTTTACTATCCCAGCCATTCCTGCGGGATCTGACATATCAAGAGTGCAGCACTCGTGATATGTCGGATCTAGGGTGATCCAATCTGATGCTCACGGGAACACGCATCATTTCAGATCGGGTGTAAAGTACAACGAAAATGCAGATTTCACCCAATATATCGGCACGAATGCTCGAATTGGGGTGAAATAGGGCATTATCGTTCTAGTGTATGGGGCCCTTTAGGACGGAGGTTGCAGCAGCACACAGAGCCGGATCTCTGCTCACACAGGCACAGTAGGAAGTGACTTTACTTTCACTTTCTGCCTGCCCTGTGGCTGAACACACTCAGCACAGACGGCAGCTGCAGAGGAAGCCAGGCACTGAACCTGCGGAGCCAGGACCCTGCCCCAGCACTGCAGCATCACAGCACAAAGGTAAGATATGGATGGGGTAACAAGGGACTTATGGGGAGAGGAAGGTGGCTAATAACTCAGTAATGGGGGGGGTGAGACCTATGAGGAGTGGGGGAAGGGGGGTAATGACACTGCTATGTGGCAGTGGGAGACCTATGGGGAGTGGGAGAAGGGGGTACTAATGACACTGCTATGTGGCAGTGGGAGACCTATGGGGAGTGGGAGAAGGGGGTACTAATGACAGTGCTATGTGGCAGTGGGAGACCTATGGGGAGTGGGAGAAGGGGGTACTAATGACACTGCTATGGGAGGGGGGGAGTCCTATGGGGAGTGGGGGAAGGGTGGTAATGACACTGCTATGAATGGGAGAACTATGGAAAGTGGGGGCGCAGGGGAATATGACACTGGTGGGAGACATGGGGGTGTAGGAGCAGCTGATAACACTTCTATTAGGGGGTAGGGCATGAGGCAGAGACACATGGGGAGTGGGGGCCAGGGGGGGATAATTGCTCAGCTATGGGGGAGGGGGCATAGGCATGCACAAGGTGGGTGGCATGTGTGCACAGGCACACCCTGATGTTGGGCACCCCCCACACGCCTAGTCAGACACTGCACAAATATATATAATATAGAACCAGCCCTGGCCAGCACTTGCTGACTAATTACACATAATACACACTATGCAGTCACAATGTGCGGGTACCATCTCTTACCAGCTCCCATTGTGTCACTGTCCGCCGTGATTCCTTACCTGCCAATGGAGCGGACACCACATACCAGGAGAAGGTTCTGTGTGTGAGCTGTACTGGCTGATAGGGGGAGATCTGTCTCAGGGGGATGGGGGAATCTTCTATATTGGGAGGAGGGGACTATTCTGTGCTACGGGCGATAATGTGTCTGAGAGGAAGGGGGGTCCCTGTACTAGGAGGAAATAATCTGTCTGAGGGAGCAAGGTGCAGGTGTAGGAGATGGGAGCGAGGTGCAGGGGAGATAGAAGGTGGGAGTGAAGAAGAGGTGTGAGAGATGGATGGTGAGAGCGAGGTGCAGGGGAGATGGAAGGTGGGAGTGAGGTGCAGGGGAGACGGAAGGTGGGAGTGAAGAAGAGGTGTGAGAGATGTAAGGTGGAAACAAGGTGCAGGGGAGATTGAAGGTGGTAGCGAGGTGCAGGGGATGTGGAAGGTGGGAGCGAAGTGCAGGGGAGACGGAAGGTGGGAGAGAAGACGAGGTTTGAGAAATGGAAGGTGGGAGCGAGGTGCAGGGGAGATGGAAGGTGGGAGCGAGGTGCAGGGGAGACGGAAGGTGGGAGCGAGTTGCAGGGGAGATGGAAGGTGGGAGTGAGGTACAGGTGTGATGAGAGAGATGAAATGAGGGAGTGAGGTACATGGGTGATAGAGGGAGGGAGTGAGAGGTGCAGGGGTGAGACTGAGAGATTGAATGAGGGACTGAAAACTACAGGGCTAAAGAGGAACAGGGGGCATGAGAGGTATAATGGGGTAAGTAAGGGAAGGAGGAAGTTCAGGCAGGGGTGACATATGAGACATTAAGGCATTTGGCATCCTGGCGTTCAGAAAGCTGACGCCAGCATCCCGAAACTGCTCGGAATGCTGATGCTGGCATCCCAACATAGATAGCGATGCAGAATGCCAAAATCCGGATTGAGTTGGTGCCAAAGTCTCCACTGGCAAGCCGTGTGGGAGGGTTAGGGTTAGGCTGTGAGGGTGGGAGGGTTAGGCTGCAGGGAGGGAGATTAGGAAGGGTGGGTTAGGGTTAGGCACCACTGAAGAGGCTGGGGGGGGGGGGGGGGTTAGGGTCAGGTTGTAGGAAAAGTGAGTTAGGGTTAGGGGGGAGGGATGGTGTAATGGGGGTCGTTCCGAGTTGTTCGCTCGGTAAAATTCTTCGCATCGCAGCGATTTTCCGCTTGATGCGCAATGTCCGCACTGCGACTGCGCCAAGAATACATCGTTCGCAATTTTAAGATGCTAAGATTCACTCCCAGTAGGCGGCGGCTTAGCATGAGCAAATCTGCTAAAATCCGCTTGCGAGTGAACAACTCGGAATGACCCCCAATGTGAATACGAGACACTACTGTGCAGTGTAATATGAATAAGGGACACTACTGTGTGAATTGGAAGTACTATTGTGTACGTGCCCTTCCCCCACAAGACCATGCCCTATTTCCATTACTCACACCTTATTTCAAATGTGTGTAGGGAGTGGGGTTGGGGTGCCTGCCCCTTACTTTGCCAGGGGCGCTCGGACCCCTAGATACACCCCTGCGCTCATGCAAGACAAGCTACATTTGCTGCAGTGTGAGTGTAATGCTGACTCCTCCTCTGGATGGTTGGTCACATGGGTATGACATCATCAGGGGTCCTTTAGGCCATTTGGACCTAGAATCTACTCTGCTGATTGGCCAGCCTGGCTCCACTTTTGCCCTTACTTGATTGTCGGGTCAGCCCCCATCTTCCACCCATATACACATATACCACGGCTGCCCTCTCTTCTGAATCCAGGACAATTGGGCATCCTAAAACTTTTTTCGGAATGCTGGGATACACGCCCCAAAAAGATTTTGAGTTCAATGCATGTAAACTTTCATGTGAGAGTAGGGGGTATATTTACTAAAGTGCAGGTTTATATAAGTGGAGATGTTTCCCATAGCAACTTATCAGATTCTACTTACCATTTATCTAGCACCTTCTAGAAGATAATAGTTACAATCTGACTGGTTTCTATGGGAAACATCTACACTTCTATAAACCTGCATGTTAGTAAATATACCCCTAGGAGTCCTCAGGTTAGACCTGGCTGTGTCTCTTCTCAAGTACTGAAACCTATGCCACAAAATCCAAACTAACTTGAGTGAGCTGAAGATTGGATAAAAAGTGAATCATTGTTTGTTTGTTTTCTTATATATTTTTTTATTTGGTTTGTCAAGAAGATAACTAATATTAGTACTACTGAATAAATGGGAAATAACAATTTTAAGGTAACTGTAAAATATGGGCAGATTTAAAAATGTCAACGAGAACATTAATAAAGGTCCACAGTAAGAACACACATTACCATATTTTTAGGAGAAAAGGGAATTTCAGGTTAGCGTTGATAGGTATGGTGTAATGGTACAGGATTAATCAACTCGCTAATCAACTCGCAATGGTAGAGTTAAACTGCACATACACACTACATATTATCCTGAGGCAGATTGGAACAACCATCTTATAGTGTGTAGACCTAAACCGTCATTTTCACCTGACGTTCTTTGTATCATCTCATCTGATGTGCTGCACGTCAGATGGGACGATGCGATGTACGATGTGTACGCACAATTACACATATAGTTTACAGAGAAATCTATTATTTGGTTCAAATCATCCAAACAATATATTGTGTTGTCATTCGGAAGATTGCATAGTGTGTAAGCTCCATATTATGTGTTCTGGGATTTGACAGTTGCATCATTAGTTACAGCATGTACCCAGCTTTAGGGGTTCCAGTCTGGTCAATAAATGGGAGAGGTAGTGCTGAAATCAAGGACTCTTTGATTGTTGGGAATCTTACTACCACATATTAAAAAGTGTCCTAGAGACCTACTCTCCACAAACAGGCATTGGGCCCATACTTTTAGCTATTAGGCACCTACTTGCACTGATAGCATGATGTGTACCAATTTCTTAGAGAATGTATCTTGACAGGATAGCATAATAAATAGACCAAAGGGTCATATGCTATTGGGGCTTCAGAGAGGCTATTAAGAGCTGTGTACTTTACTCCAAGAGTTATTACAGGGCATGACCACATATGATGTGGCTACTTGAGATAAATGTGATACCATATAGAATCATTTTACAACAAAAGCCCTCTTTCACCTCTAACAATAGGATTCATAAGTATATTGGGTGAAATTCTTAGGGGCTTTTTTTCCCCCTATAGAGTGAGGACTTTCTGGACCTTGTTTAATAGGAACAGGGGGACTGCCAGAGAATAGAGAATTTTTATAGATTGTACCCATTTAGGGAGAATATACATTTTGAAGTTGTGACCCAGCCCAGCTATGAGATGATGATTAAATGTCAGATATAACTGCAGTATCACAAAAGATACTGCAGAAAAGAGATGGCGAAGTCTTGTCTGGTGCCATTATGGATTTGTACTGAGGAAATTCCAGTAACTAAGATTTAGCTGAAGTACAGTATAAAGTGCCAGGATGCCAAAAAGTGAGTCTTGAGGGGATGGTTGCGAAACACAATGAATACAGGGACTAATTCAGAACTTATCGCTGGGCTGCGTTTTTTGCTGTCCTGCGTTCAGATAGTTGCCGCCTACAGAGGGAGTGTATTTTTGCCGTGCAAGTGTGTGATCGCATGTGATCGCATGTGTAGCTGAGCTGCAAAAATCCACTTTGTGCAGTCTGTGCGTAACCCAGTACTTACTCTTCTAGTACAATGAGAACGGACTCATCGGGGCAGGAGCTGACGTCAGACACCCTCCCTAAAAATGCTTGGGCGCGCATGCGTTTTTCCGGAAACTCCCAGTAAATGCTCAGTTGACACCCACAAACGGCCTCTTCCTGTCAACCACCTAGCGAACGCCCGTGCGATCGGATTTTTGCACCATCCCGTCGCTGACCGGAGATGCCAGTTATTGTTGTCCAATGTGCGTGCACATTGCAGGGCATGCGCATGCGCTGTTATGGCTTGATCACACGCTGTGCGAAAACGCACAGCAGCGATCAGATCTGATTGACCCCCACAGTCCATAACCAGAATGATGCTGACTAAATGAGAGACAGGGTAGCAAAAGAGTTGTGGAGTAAGAAGCCCAAGCCTGGAGACCACCTGAAGGTGCCTGAGTCAAGTCTGGCCCTGAGAAACCCAACTTCGACAGTTAGCAAAGATCCATGCTAAATGCAAGAGAAACATACAGAGACAGCAGTGTGGAGGGTAAAGGATCAACTATAGAAAGGCCATCCAGTGGAAGAAAGAGCTTCTGCTCTTGTGACCATCTGTGCATATATTTTAACAACAGATATGGTTTGGCAATAATCAAATGATTTTTCGGCATTCACAATGTTGACATTATCGCAGTGGCATAACTACTGCCCCCGCAGCCCTCGCGGTGGCTTGGAGGCGCAGGGCTGCGGGGGCGCCGCCACTGATTTAGCACAGATTGACATGCGGACAAGCCATCCGCATGTCAATCTGCAGTCTCCTCTCCCTCTTTCCCTCCGGCTCCAACCCACCGCAGCTGCCGCTGCTGTAAGGAGGGACATGGAGGGCACAGCGCACGCCTCTCCTGTGTCCCTCCTGTCTATTGAATGAAGTGCCTGTTCGTGAGCTCTGATTGGCTCACGAACCGGCACTTCATTTAACACACACACTGAAGATGCAGGAGGGACACAATAGAGGCGCGCGCTGTGCCCTCCGTGTCCCTCCTTCACAGCAGCGGGGAGTGGAGGGGGGGGGGGGGCAGTACCTGGCACTGGGGGAGGGGGAGCATATTTGGCACTGAGGGGGCATATGTGACACTCGGGGGTATATGTGTACCTGGCACTTGGGGGGCATATTTGGCATTGGGGGCATGTGTGTACCTGGCACTGTGGGGGAATATCTGGCACTGGGGTCATGTGTGGCACTGGGAACACAGCCCTGGCAACAAGCATTACCCCCTAGTAACGAGCATGACACCCAGTGCATGAGACCCCTGGCAACGAGCATGACACCCAGTGCATGAAACCCCTGGCAACGAGCATAACACCCAGTGCATGAAACCCCTGGCAACAAGCATGACACCCTGAGCATGAAAACCCCTGGCACCGTGCATGGAACCAAAAGCATGAAACCCCTGGCAACGAGCAGGTAATTTAAAAGTAATTAGCCTTACTGTAGGACTTAATGTGTAATGGGCATAGCGGTGTGTGGCATAATGTATCACGGACATTGCGGTGTGTGTCATAATGTGTCACAGGCATTACGGTGTGTGGCATACTGTATCACGGGCATTGTGGTATGTGGTATGATGTCTCAGGGGCATTGCAGTGTGGCATAATGTATAACGGGCATTACAGTGTGTGGCATAGGGTATAACGGGCATTGCGGTATGTGTCACAGGCATTACCGTGTGTGGTATACTATATCACGGGCATTGTGGTATGTGGTATAATGTCTCAGGGTCATTGCGGTGTGTGTCGTAACGTGTCACAGGCATTGTATGTGCTATAATGTATCAGGGGAATTGCAGTGTGTAGCATTATGTATAACGGGCATTGCGATTCCTGTCATAATGTGTCACAGGCATTACGGTGTGTGGCATAATGTGTCGGGGGCATTATGGTGTGTGCATATTGTGTCATGTGCATTATTGTGTGTGGCATAATGTCTAAGGGCCATTGCAGTCTGTGGCATAATGTATACTGGGCATTACTATAAGGAGGAAAAATAACAAATAATGTAAGGGGCAGGAATCAGGATTATTTTTCTTTCCTGTGGTGGCCAACGTCTGGGCGTGCAGGGTGCAAAACTGGGGTATAAGGTAGTCTTTTCCTGCAATGCCACTGCCCTTTTGCAAAGCCACGCCCCCTTTTGCTGCGCGCGCAAGTTCATCCCTTTACTAGTGCCAATTATGGGGATGGAGGGGGGGGGGGGGAGGCCGGAGAATTTTTTGGCTTGGCGGACAAAAATTTCTAGTTATGCCACTGCATTATCGGCATCATATTGTTGAGCAAAGTATGCCGAAACGTCAACACGAAACTGAAATGAGCTAAAGCATGGTAACCATGTTGGCATTATAACTTTAACCATGATGATAAAGCATCATATATAAAATTATAATGCTAACCCAGCTACAATGCTTTAACTAACATTAGTACCGCAGTGACAAACTGTGCTCAACATTATATTGCCGACAATGGGGGTCATTCCGAGTTGTTTGTTCGTTATTTTTTTCACGCAACGGAGCGATTAGTCGCGAATGCGCATGCGCAATGTCCGCAGTGCGACTGCGCCAAGTAAATTTGCTATGCAGTTAGGTATTTTACTCACGGCATTACGAGGTTTTTTCTTCGTTCTGGTGATCGTAATGTGATTGACAGGAAGTGGGTGTTTCTGGGCGGAAACTGGCCGTTTTATGGGAGTGTGTGAAAAAACGCTACCGTTTCTGGGAAAAACGCGGGAGTGGCTGGAGAAACGGAGGAGTGTCTGGGCGAACGCTGGGTGTGTTTGTGACGTCAAACCAGGAACGACAAGCACTGAACTGATCGCACTGGCAGAGTAAGTCTCGAGCTACTCAGAAACTGCACAGAGAAGTATTTTCGCAATATTGCGAATCTTTCGTTCGCAATTTTGATAAGCTAAGATTCACTCCCAGTAGGCGGCGGCTTAGCGTGTGCAAAGCTGCTAAAAGCAGCTTGCGAGCGAACAACTCGGAATGACCCCCAATGTCCTTATCGACATTGTGAATGTTGGCAAATTAACTACCTCCTGGTTTGGCACCCACTTTTTTTAATTACTTTGTGTATAACTTGCTACTGTACTACATGGATTGTTTACTAACTAGTTTCTAAAGCTGCGTGTGCAGAGGCATCTTTTTCACTCCTAACCCACCAGAGTCTGAGGGGTATATTTACTGAAGTGCAGGTTTTAGAATCAGATTCTACTTATCATTTACCTAGCACATTGCAGAAGAGAATAGCGAGAATCAGATTGGTTGCTATGGGCAACATCTCCACTTCTAAAGGCCCACACTTTAATAAATGTACCCCTCAGAGTAACTTATCCAGTGAAAACTTGTGGTTCTTGTAGAGCAAGCAGTTTCTACAAGCCATTCACAAATCTATAACACAAAAATGCTTTCTGCAAAGAGTAGGTGGGTTACTTTATGTTTATTCAGTCCGCCGCATTTGAAATATGGAGTTTTCATACTTCTAATGGTAAAAACATAGATGGTACTTTGATGTTCTACTGTATTCTAGCGTCTATATCCTCCTTGAGTGTCGTGTGGTCTAGGCTTAAATAAATCAGCAGCATGCAATACCGCCAGTAATCCTCCGGAAAACCGCCAAAAATGCAAAACTGATGCTTATTAAATATACCCGCTTGTTGTACCATTTAGATCAATAAATATGGTGCATCCACTCCTTAGCCCCTGAATGCTCCTTTTTGGGTGTAACTGATCATCACAATAGGTGCTCTGGGCTATCGGCATCCTGTTGCACGCTTTTCATAACAATTATATACTTCACACAGGATATGGCTCATTGGCTCATCTCTGTATGCCTGGCAGCAGATATTGAGCAGCATATTATTTTTGTTAAAAGACATGACAGTTAGGCATGGCCGAAGAGATGAGTTAGCATACTATAGTTATCAGCATATATAAGTAAAGTTTGTGTAAAGTTTGTGTGCTTGGTACCAGTCTTGGCTCAATCCTTTATACCATACATCAGATGCTTTGTACATTTGACACCAGTATATCAATACAGGTTGAGTATCCCATATCCAAATATCCGAAATACGGAATATTCCGAAATACAGACTTTTTTGAGCGAGAGTGAGATAGTGAAACTTTTGTTTTTTGATGGCTCAATGTACACAAACTTTGTTTAATACACACAGTTATTAAAAATATTGTATTAAATGACCTTCAGGCTGTGTGTATAAGGTGTATATGAAACATAAATGAATTGTGTGAATGTAGACACACTTTGTTTAATGCACAAAGTTATAAAAAATATTGGCTAAAATGACCTTCAGGCTGTGTGTATAAGGTGTATATGTAACATAAATGCATTCTGTGCTTAGATTTAGGTCCCATTGCCATGATATCTCATTATGGTATGCAATTATTCCAAAATACGGAAAAATTCGATATCCAAAATACCTCTGGTCCCAAGCATTTTGGATAAGGGATACTCAACCTGTATATTACACATAACACAATTTATGGCTTTGCATATTATATGTGGCTATCAGATATATTTATCTTGACAAAGGAGTAAAATCCGAAACATCGATAAGCTAAAGCAACGAGTGTTGCGCTTATTGGATGACAAAACCATTTGAGTGCCGCTATCTATGCACGTACTGTATATTGGATTTCACTGAGTTGTGCACCACAGCTACTGTTTCTATTGATAGAGTGCCTGTCAGATTCAAAACTGTCTAGATAGATAGATAGATAGAAAGATAGATAGAGATATGCATAGTATGCTGAGCATCACACCTACTCTGTAAGTTATACTTGACCCCTTGATATGGCGTAACATTATATATTTAACACTAAAAGTATTGCTCAGTCCATATAACTTTGTATGCTTGGTGCCGGATTTATACTATTATATGTCAATATAGTTGGCAGCAGATATGGATAATGGCCCTCATTCCGAGTCGTTCGCTCGTTATTTTTCATCGCATCGCAGTGAAAATCCGCTTAGTACGCATGCGCAATATTCGCACTGCGACTGCGCCAAGTAATTGTACAATGAAGATAGTATTTTTGCTCACGGCTTTTTCTTCGCTCCGGCGATCGTAGTGTGATTGACAGGAAATGGGTGTTACTGGGCGGAAACACGGCGTTTTAGGGGCGTGTGGATGAAAACGCTACCGTTTCCGGAAAAAACGCAGGAGTGGCTGGAGAAACGGGGGAGTGTCTGGGCGAACGCTGGGTGTGTTTGTGACGTCAAACCAGGAACGACAAGCACTGAACTGATCGCAGATGCCGAGTAAGTGTGGAGCTACTCTGAAACTGCTAAGTAGTTTGTAATCGCAATATTGCGAATACATCGTTCGCAATTTTAAGAAGCTAAGATTCACTCCCAGTAGGCGGCGGCTTAGCGTGTGTAACTCTGCTAAAATCGCCTTGCGACCGATCAACTCGGAATGAGGGCCAATGTTTGTGTTCTTGGTAACAAGCATGGCACTTCACCTTCATAACTTAAAAAACTGTGACTCCTGTGAATGTCTCAGAATAGGTCTAAAGGACTGAAAAACTGTGTTACCCACACAGGAAGAAGGTTTACTTCATGCACAATTGGTATGATCAGTTACTCAGACATGCGGGGGGGCCAGCACAGAGCTAATCCGCCCCACATGCCTGGCCCTGCCCCGCCGCACGGCAGTGATGCTTTTGCACCTGAAGAGTAGCTCCCTACCAGCGCAGCTACTGCGCACTGGCAGGGAGCTACTCGTTGCTGTCCAGATTGCAGCGGCTGCATGTGATGTCAAGCAGCCACCGCGGCCTGCCCCCCGCACAGTCCGGACACGCCTGCGTTGCCCGGACCGCGCCCCCAAAATGGCGGCCCAACGCCACCGGCCCGCCCCCTCCCGCCTCTGCCTGTCAATCAGGCAGAGGCAATCGCTGGGCAAAGATGCTGATCGCATCTCTGGCATGCGCCGGCACACTGCGGCACCAGCACTTGCGCAGTTCAGATCTGATCGCCCGCTGTGAGAAAACGCAGAGCAGCGATCAGGTCTGAATTAGGCCCAATGGCCAGTATATTGGTACTCACTGAGCAGGTAGCCATATATTGTCCTGGACAATAATATATAGGTCTTAAATTGCTGGACTGTTCAGTTGAATTATTTCCTGACATTATCATCAAAAAGCTCTTCAGAATATCTAGAGGTATACAAGGTGTCAATTAACAAAGGTTGAGCCTGCCTGTGACCCCTCTCATAATGAATAATACCTTTCACTTTTCCTCTGTACTGTATTTTCTGACCTAAGGTAGGATAAACCTGAGATCCAGAATTCTGAGGCTAATCCCAGAACCTAAGGGTCACCAATCCAGGCTCTACATGAAAAGCTGTTCCCCTGAAACACAGCACACACAGCATGTGGAACAAAGGAGGCTGTAAAGGCAATGCTCGGAAGCAAGACTTTGTTGACAGAACTGGCTGGTTATCATGGTTCTTTTTGGACTGTTGGATAAATTACTACTCTGAAGAAAAAGACACAAGATCTATCTATGATATCTCTGCTTGTTCTAGATGATCACTGCCTTGGTGGTAGCAGGAATATTTGTAGCTCTGTTTAGGAACCCAAGCCCATTAATAAGAGATCCAGGGTCGCTACAAAATATTGGATATTCTTGTGTCTATTTTCCCCTTTATATTTGATATTCTGCAGTTACAGATTCTGAGAGCGATACCTTTAATAATTCACTTATTTTTTATTCCAGGTGTTTGCTTATACTGTATGTGCACTTTATACCCACCTGCAAATTAAATACTGAATTGGTGCGAGAATCAGTTCTGATATATTCTTTGCCGCTTGGCTTGGTTATATAACCAATAACCAGTAGTAATCCAAAATCCTGAAATTTACATTAATGGATTTTATGTACTGTAGTTAGTGCATAACAGCAAAATGGATAAACATGATAATTTTAGTTAAATTACTTAATAAGCATTATTCATATTTCATAACTAGACCTATTCTTTGAGAAAATGTACGTGGGGAGGGTATTTATAGCACATGGCAGATGTACTAAGCCTTGGAGAGTGATAAAGTGGAGAGAGATAAAGGGGCAGATGTATTAACCTGGAGAAGGCATAAGGAAGTGATAAAGCAGTGATATGTGCAAGGTGATAAACACAGCAGCCAGTCAGCTCCTAACTGTCAATTTGCATATTGGAGCGGATTGGCTGGTGCGTTTATCACCTTGCACTTATCACTGGTTTATCACTTCCTTATGCCTTCTCCAGGGTAATACATCTGCCCCAAAGTACCAGCCAATCAACACCTAACTGCCATGTTACAGGCAATGAAAAATGGCAATTAGGAGCAGATTGGTTCTTAGTTAATTTCCCTCCACTTTAATCACTCTCCAAAGCTTAGTACATCTGCCCCTAGTGTCCCCATCCAGAAGGGTACAGTGCGATCACTATCTGTTTTTCCCCTGATCATTCAGTACAACTAGCATACTATTTCAGAACAAGGACATATGAATATGAATAGTCAAAATACAACACTACGTCATAGTGTTCCTAACATGTTACAATCAAATAAAGGAAGGCTGGTCAGTGCAATGTTTTCCAGAGATAATATTGTAGTAGTGAATTCCTTCTCCACCCTTATCCTGGATTGCAGTCACTTTCCTCTCTGGCTTCTACTTAAAGTTGGAGAAAAAAAAAATGAAAGGTGCCTGAACAAGGGATAGTGTCTGGTACACTAGGCTGAGCTTTAGTCCTACAGCTCTTAGCACTTCAGGTATCCTCCCCACTCGCTGCATATCCCTAAAGTTTTTTGGTATAATGTGCAGCATTTTTAGGAGATTACGAAAGCAGCAAATGTGTAACTGTCTGCAGGCCATGTGACAGGGCTGCCCATAAATAGCCCAGACTGGTTTCCGTTTGTTTTGTAGGAATTAAAACCGCCTCTCTCTCTCTCTCTCTCTCTCTTTTTTGTTAAGTCAGGAAATTATTTGTATGCGATCCACATGAGCATGCAAGCACAGCCTGGGAGATGTCGGTGTGCTGAATTTCTTTCCTCCTGATGATGTGTTATAGGAAACAAAAGTCGTTGTGAAGGATGGCTATCCGAGAGCTGAAAGTTTGCCTTCTGGGGGTGAGTTCTGTTTAAGCTCTTTTTGATATAAGGATGCGGGTGAGAATCTACTAGACAAAGGGATAAGGCCGGTCATTTAAATGCTCACCTATTACATCACACTGTGTTCTAAACTCCAATTTGCCGGTAACAAACTGACCCAGTCCTTATTTTTATGCATTCTCCTGCCTCTTGTGATATATAAACGACAGGACTACAAATCCCAGAGTGGTGGAGGAAAAGGCATTTCATATTACACAAAAGAGACTACTGAGAAAGCATTTAATTCTTATATGATTTTTCTTTGCTTAGTTGTTCTCTTTTAACAATAATTATTCAGGTTTCATATATCATGTTACTATCATTATTCATAGGGTATTGTTGCTTTTTTTGTGTTCGTGACTGATTTATTTACTTAAGTACTTTGAACCTTAACAAGTATTAAACATTTGTTAAAAACAGTTAATCTCCAGGTGTTTATAGAATATTATTAACTGGTTAAATTTCTACCACTTGAAATATAAACCAGTTTCTTTTAAAAGTGAACTTGCCAAACCAGCCGTTACTCTCTGCTGTGTCTCTGGATGCTTTTTAGTCTTATGGTTTTAGTTCTCCATTGACGTGTATACCTCCTGTCAGCATCCAAGCCATTATCACATATTTAGCTGTGGTTAGTCCTGGAGTTTTGTTAAAGTATAACACCAGAGGGAATGAAGATCAGAAGATAGGATGATGAATTTTGATTCTGGTTTATGACATCTATAGAATGGACAATACAGGTGTCAGGCTAGGGGGAGATGTATCAAACCTTCTAAAAGAGAAAGAGTGGCGAAGCCCGCTACTTAGCAACAAGTCAATTTCTAAATGTCATTTTATAAAGAGGTGCTATATACATTGGGCGGCGTCTCCACTTTTTCTCTTTAGAAGGATTGATACATCTCCCCAAAGAGAGCTAAGTTCCATTGCGGTAGATCCTATGCAGAATGTGAACGGTGGGAAAATGCTGATCTCTAACATGATGCAGAAGTAATACTCATCTATCATCCCTGTGCCTCAGCGTATGTTTATATGTAATTTGGACACAAAATGGTCTCAGACAAGAAAAAAACAAAACGGATGCACATAAAAAATTTGCAAATTACCATTTTTCACCCATATGCAGAGTTCAAGATGCGTTCAGATCAGTAATGGAAGTATATGCGTCTGGTTTATGGCAGGTAGACCTCACAGCCACTTAATCCCTCTTGTTCCCATTTATTATATACTATTACGCATCAATTAAGCTACAAAATCTGTGTATTAGAGCAGGAACAATTCCCTCCAATTATTGTCAGAGGAGCATTCATAAACAGCCAATCAAAAATGTTCTGGTGCTTGTTGCCATTCTAATCCACTACATGTATCTACACCTAACTATCCAGTTAAACACATTTATGGTTGCCACATATTTCTAATACATGGGTGTATCTATAATGGGTACAGGGTGTGCGATGTACATGGGCCACTGGGTCTAAAGCAGTGGTGTGCGGTGAGCTGAGACAGAGCCTTTCCTGTCATACTTTAGTATACGCCAGAGTTTTCATTTTATAAACTATATGACAAATACAAGGAATATGTTATACATAGCTGCTTTTTATTATTATAATCATTTTATAGTTAAAATTCTAGAGCAAAAAGTTTATGACAGGTGAGGCGATGCCTCCCCTGCCTACCATTTACGCACATTCCTGATCAAAACTCATCAAATTTCCAGCAGTATATACTACTGTACCTGTTTATAATGCCCACATGAACCTTTGGGCTCACATAATGGGGATAATTCCAAGTTGATCGCAGCAGGACATTTTTTAGCAGTTGGGCAAAACCATGTGCACTGCAGGTGGGGCAGCTATAACATGTGCAGAGAGAGTTAGATTTGGGTGGGTTATTTTGTTTCTGTGCAGGGTAAATACTGGCTGCTTTATTTTTACACTGCAATTTAGATTGCAGATTGAACTCACCACACCCAAATCTAACTCTCTCTGCACATGTTATATCTGCCCCCCCTGCAGTGCACATGGTTTTGCCCAACTGCTAAAAAAATTCCTGCTGCGATCAACTCAGAATTAACCCCATTGTGTGTAAATCTGGCTCTGGTACTAGCCAGTGCCTCCTCAGCCATTTACCTCATTGCACGCCCCTGGTTTAAGGGGGACCACATTGCACACTCTGCACCCATTCAAAATACTTATCTCTCTGTTGGCGTGGCAGGTATCACCGGGAACATAGCGCAAGCAGCATGTTTCCAGAGATCTGCAGCACAGATATTACCTAAAACATGACAGGCGCCATTTTTCTGGAGATCTGCGCACTTTAGAAATCACTGGGAAAATGCCATTTGTGCCAGTGATTAGACTCCAGGCATTTGCCTGGAGGCTACTGCAGAAAAAGCCAACGAGAGATGGGGGGATTCTGCACACGGGCCTTCTACTCTCTTGATTCTCCACTGTTCTAATATTCACAAAATGTAATTAAATAGACTTTTTAGAACCTGCAAACTTCAGTGTGTTGCACTACCTGCAGAAATTGCTTTCTGAAAGACAAAATAGTTATTGGCCCCTGACTTACATACAGTTTTGCAGATAATCTGTTATATCACTTTCAGACCGCCTGAGGCGGGTCGCATACGGGAGCTTGACACGTGAGCTCCCAGGGTGCCACCCGCCTCAGGCATCGGGTTGGTGACGTCAGTGGTGATGCGGCGGGGGCAGCGCAGGGAGAACACATGATCTCCAAGCGCCGCCCGTCAACACAATGTGAACGGGAAACGGGTTGCATCGACCCAGCTCCCGTTCACACCGCACAGCGAGCCGGGTTGAACATGAGTCAACCCTGCTCGCTACCAGGGTTAAAATCCCCTGGCACCTTTCAGACCGCACATGAACACGGGTTTTGCGCGCTCATGTGCTAATAACCCCATGGTCAATGCTGGCGGTCTAAAAGGGGTATTAGTTGGTTCTGGTTAAAAAGGAATTAAGAAACCCAGGTCATTTCTGTCTGAATGGCAGCTCTTTTATTCTTGTGTGACCAGTGATTCTGCGCAGAGATGGATAGGGAGGCACAACAAGAGGAAATTTTGCAACATCACACGTAACTAATTTCCCGGCTGCCTAAGGAAAAGCAAAAAAAGAGCACAGTGCAGTCGGGATGAGCAGTTTGACTGCTAGGCAAGTTTCCTGTCTGGTTCACCTCCCCCTCTCCACTTTCTAACCCCGTCCTGCTTGTTTCAATCAGAGGGGGCAGGCAAATGATGCGCTTCCTGGAAATTCTTCCAGATAACATTTCCATCTGGGAAATATATAGTCTCTTAAATGCTGCACATTTTCAGAGACTACTGTACTTGTGTTAGGCACAGGCTAACACAGAAATATACAGGTATATGCACAGAAAACTAGAGTACATGAAGGTCCTGCCTGTGCAATGTGCATATACTATTTTTACCTGACTTTTTATGTTGTACACTGATCTAAGCATAAATGTACAGATTATGTACGGTGTATAATAATGTGAATACTACATGCTCAGTTTGGGACTGATATGTCACAACACTTTAAACAGACAAAGAAGAAGGCTATTGAGGGAAAATGATTCTAGTTTATTATACACTGTTGCAAAACAATGAAACAATAATACACTACAGTAGGCCTATTGCTATATGTACATGTACCGATTCGTTGCATAAACTGTGGGATTATTAGCCACTTGCAAGCAACATTTTGAAACTATTAGGTCCTTTTTCAAGTGTGTTGTATTATATATAAACACACACAAACACGGAAGGGCACTCACCAGTCTTGAAATACTTCAGAAAATATGTATTTATCCATAAAGTGTCATAGTGCAGCAAGTAGATATATATTGTACATAATATGTACTGGGGGTATATACATAGTCATACACACATATATATCATACTTGCCTACTCTCCCGGAATGGCCGGGAGGCTCCCGAAAATCGGGTGACCCTCCCGGCCCCCCGGAAGAGCAGGCAAGTCTCCCGATTTGCGGGGTCCCCCCTACCCGTCCGCCCACTTTTTAGTGTGTAAAGTGGGCGGTCCGGGCAGTCGATGACGCGATTCTTGCTGAATCGCGTCATCATAGCCACGCCCCCTGCAGTGTAATGCCGGTGATCGCGGCATTACAGAGTGGGGGCGTGGCTTAAAGGAGGTGTCACTGACCCCGTCCTTGCTCCGCCCCCATCCCGCCCTTGCTCCGCCCCTGTTCCGCCTCCGGCCACCCCCTCCTTTACAGCACAGCCTCCCCTGCCCGCCCGCTGAGCCGACCTGGCTGCTCTCTCCCGCAGAGAGCAGCCAGAATATCGGTAAGTATGATATATATATATATATATATATATATATATATATATATCATACAGAGGAACAGGGTGGCACTTAGGGCCTAATTCAGACATGATCGCAGCAGCAAACTTGTTAGCTAATGGGTAAAACCATGGGGGTAATTCAGACCTGGTCGCACGCAGGCTGTTTTTTTGCACTGCTACGACCAGGTAATCGCCGTCTACAGGGGAGGGGGCAATCGCTGTGCAGGGGTGCGAACGGCTGTGCCGAGAGCAGTGGCGGATCTTGCCACGGGCAAGCAGGACTTTTGCCCGGGGCGCCGCCTTCCGGAGGGCGCTGGCGCCATCCGGAGGGCGCCGCACCGTGGCAAGATCTGCCACTGCTGCCCGCTGTGTCCCTGTCCGCCTCCGCTGCCGTCCCGATCCCCGTCCGCCTCCTGAAGGGAACTAGACGCTATGCATCTAGTTTCCCTTCCTGGAGAGTAACTTTGCTGAGCGGTGCGCGATGACGTCATCGCGCACCGCACAGCAAAGGTCCTCTCTACGAAGGGAACTAGACTCATAGCGTCTAGTTTCCCTTTGTGGAGAGGACCTTTTGCTGTGCGGTGCGTGATGACGTCATCGCGCACCGCTCAGCATTCAAGCGGCGCTTTTAATGTACAGGGGGCGTAATTGACCACGCCCCCTGTATTAGGCCACGCCCCATTTCCTGCCCGGGGCGCAGAGCGCCCTTGAACCGGCCCTGGCCGAGAGCTGCACAAACAAAAGTTTGTGCAGTCTCTGCACAGTTCAGGACTTACTCAGCCACTGCGATGATCTGGGATGTTGCTGACGTCAGGAACCCTCCCTGGAAATGGCCGGGCACACCTGCGTTTTCCTGGACACTCCCTGAAAACGGTGAGTTGACACCCCTGGACGGCCTCCACCTGTCAATCTCCTTGCGTTCGCCGGTGCGAACGCTTTCTTCGTACAGTCGGTCGCTGCCCACACACATGCGCTGTTCAGACCCGATCGCACGGCTGCGAAAAATGCAGCGTGCGATCGGGTCTGAATGACGTCTCATGTGCACTGCAGGTGGGGCAGATGTAACATGTGCAGAGAGAGTTAGATTTGGGTGGGGTGTGTTCAAACTGAAATCTAAATTACAGTGCAAAGATAAAGCAGCCAGTATTTACCCTGCACAGAAACAATATAACCCACCCAAATCTAACTCTCTCTGCAAATGTTATATCTGCCCCACCTGCAGTGCACATGGTTTTGACCATAGGTGTGCGCACGGCAGTGACGTGCGGTGGGGTGAGGCAGAGCCTTTCCTGTCATACTTACGTTTAAACCAGAGTTTTGACTGAATAATACATATGAAAAAATAAGAATTTACTTACCGATAATTCTATTTCTCGGAGTCCGTAGTGGATGCTGGGGTTCCTGAAAGGACCATGGGGAATAGCGGCTCCGCAGGAGACAGGGCACAAAAAGTAAAGCTTTAGGATCAGGTGGTGTGCACTGGCTCCTCCCCCTATGACCCTCCTCCAAGCCTCAGTTAGGATACTGTGCCCGGACGAGCGTACACAATAAGGAAGGATTTATGAATCCCGGGTAAGACTCATACCAGCCACACCAATCACACTGTACAACCTGTGATCTGAACCCAGTTAACAGTATGATAACAGCGGAGCCTCTGAAAGATGGCTCACAACAATAATAACCCGATTTTTGTAACTATGTACAAGTATTGCAGATAATCCGCACTTGGGATGGGCGCCCAGCATCCACTACGGACTCCGAGAAATAGAATTATCGGTAAGTAAATTCTTATTTTCTCTATCGTCCTAGTGGATGCTGGGGTTCCTGAAAGGACCATGGGGATTATACCAAAGCTCCCAAACGGGCGGGAGAGTGCGGATGACTCTGCAGCACCGAATGAGAGAACTCCAGGTCCTCCTTAGCCAGGTTATCAAATTTGTAGGATTTTACAAACGTGTTTGCCCCTGACTAAATAGCCGCTCGGCAAAGTTGTAAAGCCGAGACCCCTCGGGCAGCCGCCCAAGATGAGCCCACCTTCCTTGTGGAATGGGCATTTACATAATTTGGCTGTGGCAGGCCTGCCACAGAATGTGCAAGCTGAATTGTATTACACATCCAACTAGCAAAAGTCTGCTTAGAAGCAAGAGCACCCAGTTTGTTGGGTGCATACAGGATAACAGCAAGTCAGTTTTCCTGACTCCAGCCGTCCTGGAACCTATATTTTCAGGGCCCTGACCACATCTAGCAACTTGGAGTCCTCCAAGTCCCTAGTAGGCGCAAGACACCACAATAAGCTGGTTCAGGTGAAACACTGACACCACCTTAGGGAGAGAACTGGGGACGAGTCCGCAGCTCTGCCCTGTCCGAATGGACAAACAGATATGGGCTTTTTTGAGAAAAAAACCACCAATTTGACACTTGCCTGGTCCAGGCCAGGTCCAAGAGCATGTTCACTTTTCATGTGAGATGCTTCAAATCCACAGATTTGACTGGTTTTAAACCAATGTGTTTTGAGGAATCCCAGAACTACGTTGAGATCCCACAGTGCCACTGGAGGCACAAAAGGGGGTTGTATATGCAATACTCCCTTGACAAACTTCTGGACTTCAGGAACTGAAGCCAATTCTTTCTGTAAGAAAAATCGACAGGGCCGAAATTTGAACCTTAATGGACCCCAATTTGAGGCCCATAGACACTCCTGTTTGCAGGAAATGCAGGAATCGACCGAGTTGAAATTTCTTCGTGGGGCCTTCCTGGCCTCACACCACGCAACATATTTTCGCCACATGTGGTGATAATGTTGTGCGGTCACCTCCTTTCTGGCTTTGACCAGGGTAGGAATGACCTCTTCCTGAATGCCTTTTCCCTTAGGATCCGGCGTTCCACCGCCATGCCGTCAAACGCAGCTGCGGTAAGTCTTGGAACAGACATGGTACTTGCTGAAACAAGTCCCTTCTTAGCGGCAGAGGCCATAAGTCCTCTGTGAGCATCTCTTGAAGTTCCGGGTACCAAGTCCTTCTTGGCCAATCCGGAGCCATGAGTATAGTTCTTACTCCTCTACGTCTTATAATTCTCAGTACCTTAGGTATGAAAAGCAGAGGATGGAACACATACACCGACTGGTACACCCACGGTGTTACCAGAACGTCCACAGCTATTGCCTGAGGGTCTCTTGACCTGGCGCAATACCTGTCCCGTTTTTTGTTCAGACGGGACGCCATCATGTCCACCTTTGGTAATTCCCAACGGTTTACAATCATGTGGAAAACTTCCTCATGAAGTTCCCACTCTGCCGGGTGGAGGTCGTGCCTACTGAGGAAGTCTGCTTCCCAGTTTCCATTCCCGGAATGAAACACTGCTGACAGTGCTATCACATGATTTTCCGCCCAGCGAAAAGTCCTTGCAGTTTTTGCCACTGCCCTCCTGCTTCTTGTGCCGCCCTGTCTATTTACGTGGGCGACTGCCGTGATGTTTTATCCCACTGGATCAATACCGGCTGACCTTGAAGCAGAGGTCTTGCTAAGCTTAGAGCATTATAAATTTACCCTTAGCTATATTTATGTGGAGAAAAGTCTCCAGACTTGATCACACTCCCTGGAAATTTTTTCCTTGTGTGACTGCTCCCCAGCCTCTCGGGCTGGCCTCCGTGGTCACCAACATCCAAAACTGAATGCCGAATCTGCGGCCCTCTAGAAGATGAGCACTCTGTAACCACCACAGGAGAGACACCCTTGTCCTTGGATATAGGGTTATCCGCTGATGCATCTGAAGATGCGATCCGGACCATTTGTCCAGCAGATCCCACTGAAAAGTTCTTGCATGAAATCTGCCGACTGGAATTGCTTCGAAGGAAGTCACCATTTTTTTACCATGGCCCTTGTGCAATGATGCACTGATTTTAGGAGGTTCCTGACTAGCTCGGATAACTCCCTGGCTTTCTCTTCCGGGAGAAACACCTTTTTCTGGACTGTGTCCAGAATCATCCCTAAGCACAGGAGACTTGTTGTCGGGATCATGCTACTCCGACCTCCAACTGTTCCCTGGACTTTGCCCTTATCAGGAGATCGTCCAAGTAAGGGATAATTAAGACGCCTTTTCTTCGAAGAAGAACCATCATTTCGGCCATTACCTTGGTAAAGACCCGGGGTGCCGTGGACAATCCAAACGGCAGCGTCTGAAACTGATAGTGACAGTTCTGTACCACGAACCTGAGGTACCCTTAGTGATAAGGGCAAATTTGGGACATGGAGGTAAGCATCCCTGATGTCTCGGGACACCATATAGTCCCCTTCTTCCCGGTTCGTTATCACTGCTCTGAGTGACTCCATCTTGATTTGAACCTTTGTAAGTGTTCAAATTTTTTTAGATTTAGAATAGGTCTCACCTAGCCTTCTGGCTTCAGTACCACAATATAGTGTGGAATAATACCCCTTTTCTTGTTGTAGGAGGGGTAATTTAATTATCACCTGCTGGGAATACAGCTCGTGAATTGTTTCCCATACTGCCTCCTTGTCGGAGGGAGACCTTGGTAAAGCAGACTTCAGGAGCCTGCGCAGGGGAAACGTCTCGACATTCCAATCTGTACCCCTGGGATACTACTTGTAGGATCCAGGGGTCCTGTACGGTCTCAGCGTCATGCTGAGAGCTTGTCAGAAGCGGTGGAACGCTTCTGTTCCTGGGAATGGGCTGCCTGCTGCAGTCTTCTTCCCTTTCCTCTATCCCTGGGCAGATATGACTCTTATAGGGACGAAAGGACTGAAGCTGAAAAGACGGTGTCTTTTTCTGCAGAGATGTGACTTAGGGTAAAAAACGGTGGATTTTCCAGCAGTTGCCGTGGCCACCAGGTCCGATGGACCGACCCCAAATAACTCCTCTTCCTTTATACGGCAATACACCTTTGTGCCGTTTGGAATCTGCATCACCTGACCACTGTCGTGTCCATAAACATCTTCTGGCAGATATGGACATCGCACTTACTCTTGATGCCAGAGTGCAAATATCCCTCTGTGCATCTCGCATATATAGAAATGCATCCTTTAAATGCTCTATAGTCAATAAAATACTGTCCCTGTCAAGGGTATCAATATTTTTAGTCAGGGAATCCGACCAAGCCACCCCAGCTCTGCACATCCAGGCTGAGGCGATCGCTGGTCGCAGTATAACACCAGTATGTGTGTATATACTTTTTATGATATTTTCCAGCCTCCTGTCAGCTGGCTCCTTGAGGACGGCCCTATCTATAGACGGTACCGCCACTTGTTCTGATAAGCGTGTGAGCGCCTTATCCACCCTAAGGGGTGTTTCCCAACGCGCCCTAACTTCTGGCGGGAAAGGGTATACCGCCCATATTTTCTATCGGGGGGAACCCACGCATCATCACACACTTCATTTAATTTATCTGATTCAGGAAAAACTACGGTAGTTTTTCCACATCCCACATAATACCCTCTTTTGTGGTACTTGTAGTATCAGAAATATGTAACACCTCCTTCATTGCCCTTAACGTGTGGCCCTAATAAGGAATACGTTTGTTTATTCACCGTCGACACTGGATTCAGTGTCCCTGTCTGTGTCTGTGTCGACCGACTAAAGTAAACGGGCGTTTTAAAACCCCTGACGGTGTTTTTGAGACGTCTGGACCGGTACTAATTGTTTGTCGGCCGTCTCATGTCGTCAACCGACCTTGCCGCGTGTTGACATTATCACGTAATTCCCTAAGTAAGCCATCCATTCCGGTGTCGACTCCCTAGAGAGTGACATCACCATTACAGGCAATTGCTCCGCCTCCTCACCAACATCGTCCTCATACATGTCGACACACACGTACCGACACACAGCACACACACAGGGAATGCTCTGATAGAGGACAGGACCTACTAGCCCTTTGGAGAGACAGAGGGAGAGTTTGCCAGCACACACCAAAAACGCTATAATTATATAGGGACAACCTTATATAAGTGTTTTCCCTTATAGCATCTTTTTTATATATTTCTAACGCCAAATTAGTGCCCCCCCTCTCTGTTTTAACCCTGTTTCTGTAGTGCAGTGCAGGGGAGAGCCTGGGAGCCTTCCCTCCAGCCTTTCTGTGAGGGAAAATGGCGCTGTGTGCTGAGGAGATAGGCCCCGCCCCTTTTTCGGCGGCCTCGTCTCCCGCTCTTAACGGATTCTGGCAGGGGTTAAATATCTCCATATAGCCCCCGGAGGCTATATGTGAGGTATTTTTAGCCAAAAATAGGTTTTCATTGCCTCCCAGGGCGCCCCCCTTCCAGCGCCCTGCACCCTCAGTGACTGCCGTGTGAAGTGTGCTGAGAGGAAATGGCGCACAGCTGCAGTGCTGTGCGCTACCTTAAGAAGACTGAGGAGTCTTCATGCCGCCGATTCTGGACCTTCTTCTTGTTTCAGCATCTGCAAGGGGGCCGGCGGCGAGGCTCCGGTGACCATCCAGGCTGTACCTGTGATCGTCCCTCTGGAGCTAATGTCCAGTAGCCAAAGAAGCCAATCCATCCTGCACGCAGGTGAGTTCACTTCTTCTCCCCTAAGTCCCTCGTTGCAGTGATCCTGTTGCCAGCAGGACTCACTGTAAAATAAAAAACCTAAGCTAAACTTTTCTAAGCAGCTCTTTAGGAGAGCCACCTAGATTGCACCCTTCTCGGCCGGGCACAAAAATCTAACTGAGGCTTGGAGGAGGGTCATAGGGGGAGGAGCCAGTGCACACCACCTGATCCTAAAGCTTTACTTTTTGTGCCCTGTCTCCTGCGGAGCCGCTATTCCCCATGGTCCTTTCAGGAACCCCAGCATCCACTAGGACGATAGAGAAATACTGATCATTTGTTTGAAATATCTTCTTTGCATTATTCTAATAATTTTTATAGCCCAAACTCTGGAGGAAAAAGTCTATGGCAGGTGAGGCAGTGCCTCACCTGTGTATCCTTTCCACACATCCCTAATCAAAACTCACCAGATTTCCAGGAGTTTATAATGCGCACCTGTGTATAATGCCCAGATGTACTCTTTGGCTCATATATTGCATGTAAATCTGGCTCTAGGTTTAGCCAGTGCCTCCTGAGCCATTTAGCTCATCCCTGGCGCACGGGGGGTGCCTGGTGCGCACAGGCACCCCCTAATGTCCGGCACCCCCGCCTTCTGCTGCCGCCTCCACCAATTCCAGTCTCTGACGCTGAAGGGAGGAGAGCGCAGCGCAGGTCTCTCCTGACCCTCACTGTGTCCCCGTCTCTGGCAGTTATTTAAAATGTCTCTTGGCTGTCAGCCAAGTAGAGCTCACGGACCGGCTCTTGATTGGCTGCCGGCCCGTGAGCTTTAATTAGCTGACAGCCAGGGACACAGTGAGTGAGGTGAGGCACAGGAGAGACGCACGCTGCGCTCTCCTCCCCTCAGCGTCAGAGATGGGAATTGGCGGCAGCAGAGGAGGGTGAGCCCCCCTGGGTGCATTTGTGTATCTGGTAGCATGGGGGGCATATATGTATCTGGCAGCACTGGGGGCATATGTATCTGGCACCACTGGGGGCATTTATGTATCTGGCACTACTGGGGGCATTTGTCTGGCGCTGCAGGGGGCATTTGTGCATCTGGCAGCGCAGGGGGCATTTGTGCATCTGGCACTGCTGGGGGCATATATGTATCTGGCACTGCTGGGAGCATATGTGTATCTGGCACCACTGGGGGCATATGTGTATCTGGCACTGCCGGGGGCATATGTGTATCTGGCACTGATGGGGGCATATATGTATATGGCACCGGGGGGCATATATGTATATGGCACCGGGGGGGCATATATGTATCTGGCATAGCTGGGAGCATATATGTATCTGGCATCGCTGGGAGCATATATGTATCTGGCACCGCTGGGGGCATATATGTATCTTGCACTGCTGGGGGCATAATGGGTATCTGGCACTGCTGGGGGCATGTGTGTATCTGGCACTATGAGGGCATATGTTTATCTGGCACCACTGGGGGCATATGTGTATATGGCACCACTGGGGGCACTGAGTAAGGGGCAACACTGGGGGCATATGTGTATCTGGCATTACTGGGGGCATATGTGTAAGGGGCACTAGACACAGAATGAAGGCTAATAGACACAGAGTGCAGGGGGCAGGCTGAGAGGCAGTGCAGAGTGGGAGGCTGAGAGGCACAGAGTGAAGGGGGGAGACTGAGAGACACAAAGTGTGGCGGATTGGAAGAGATACGTGACAGTGAGACGCAGGCGGGAGATGAATGTGGATGAGAGACAATGCTGGGAGGGGATGATTGTGGGGTGAAAGACAACGCAGGGAGGGGAGGAAATGGTGTGGCTTGGAGATGAGGGTGTGGCTGAGAGACTCAGAGAGGAGATGATGGTGTGGCTTAGAGACACAGGGGGTAGGAGGTGACATGAGTCTGGTTGAACCTCTGTGACATTATGATGATCTTGGTTGTATTCCTACACAAAAAAGCATCTTCTGGAACATGTAATTTCCTACATGAATAATGATTAATGATAGACGATGCGGTCTGCCCAGGGAGGACATTTCTTCAGAGGTTCCCCGTTGTGAGAAACCACCATATACTGTAAGTAACGTGCATATGGAATGGAAAGGAATGCTCCCAGAGTGATGAGAAACAGGTGGTGTGTCATGTTGACACGCTCACATTTGTAGTGGCCACGCCCCTTATGGTATGTGATTTATATTGCTTTGAGTGCCAATAGGCGGTGCTAGACACACCCAATAGGTGGTGCTAAACACACCCCTCCAACGATGCACCCCCTAATAAATGTTCTGCACATGCCTATGGTTTTGCCCATTAGCTAACACATTTGCTGCTGCGATCAGGTCTGTATTAGGCCCTTAGACTGAATAGCAGAGAGAAATCAGCACAGGCGGCTGTAGTATCTGATCAACGTTTCAGAGTGGAGACTCTTTTATCAAGACAAGCTAGTACATGACAATACACACATATAAATACTTACAGTAAGTGCAAAAACCTCGTGCTGACAGGGACCCGTTGTCACTCACAGGGTGGCCCGATGATGTCATAGGCATCAGCCAACGCCGGCGGCCTGCATCTCCAGGGGGGCGCGATGGGGGAGTAAACCATAACCATAGTGACAATACACTGTAAACAAACTAAAACATGCAGATATGAGCCGAGATGTCTGAATGTAAACAAATACATTAGGTAGAGTACATCGTATCAGCACTGTCCAGGATGGCAGCGATTGAATGCATGCACCTCCGGTGTCTGTGCACTGTAAGGCTCAACAGTATGAATAAATTACCTAGAGGGAGAAAAGCACAAGGGGCATAGAATATGCAAATATACAGTAATAGTTCCTACAGGAATAAGAAACAAGAAAAGGGGTCATTCCGAGTTGATCACACGTAGCAACTTTTTGCTGCTCGTGCGATCAACTAGACGCCGCCTATGGGGGAGTGTATTTTAGCATTGCAGGGCTGCGATCGCTTGTGTAGCCCTGCTATGCTAGAAAAGTTTTGTGCAGAAGTAGACTAGCCCTGCAGTTACTTACCCTGTGCGATAGATCCAGTGATGAAGGTCCCGGATTTGACGTCAGACATCCGCCCTCCAAACGCCTGGACACGTCTGCGTTCGGATCTCCACGCCAGGAAAACGGTGATCGCTCTCAATCTTCTTGCGATCACGCTAGCGATCAATTTCTTCTTTATTCTGCCCGCTGCGCATGCGCAGTTCTGACCCGTTCACACCGCAGCGATAAACCACTGCGTGCAAACGGGTCGGAATGACACCACAAAGTCCATAATCTGTGGAGAATTTTTTTACAAAAAGCAAGAAGATAACATTTCGTTAAGCCCAAATGGTTAAACCATTTACAGGGTGTTTATCCATCATGATTCTTGTTGCAGTATGTCATGTCCTCAATTCCCACCTCTGATGTTGGGTGGTAAAGAGTCTATCATTATGTAACGAATAGATCCCAGACTGTGGTGGTGTACCCGAAAATTACGTGCTACTGGTTGGTCTGATCCACGACCTTCTATAGCTGCCTGAATGTTGGAACAGTGTAGGGCTGTTATTTTTCTTAAATTGGCGGGTGGTTTCGCCCACATAGAGCCCGCATTGATGTAATAAGTCACATAGCGACTTGTACAGGTGAGGAAGCATTTGATTCTGTATTTCTTCCCTGATCTAGGGTGACTAAAGAATTCCCCAGTTTCCAAACTACTACAGGTATTACATCCAAGGCATTTGTAATTGCCGGCCTTCCGTGAAAGGAAGTGTATGGGCTTGGGTTGTTTCATGTTGAAATATCATTGTGTACTACAGTGACTTTGATATTGCGTCCTCATCTGTATGAAGGTTGGATGGTACAGTCCTTAAAGTTGTAGAGGGATTTGTCTTGAAAGACTATGAGCCAGAGTTGTTTGGCCGTTTTCATCACGTCCCGGCTGGTAGTAGAATATTCTTGTGGCCACACGATGGGATGTGTGTTGGTGGCCCTGTTGCTGTTTGAAGTAGTTCCATGCGGTTTTGTGGCAAGACTCTAGATTTAGCCTTTTTAAGCAACTCCAGTTAGTAACTTCTTGAAAGGAATTTTAGTACCATATTATCAATCTGATGGCATCCTGATGGTCACTGCATATATGATAAATTCTCATAAATTGAGAATAGGGAGGACCCCATTTCAGTGCAGGAGGGTGATGGCTGCCTGCGTGGAGAGCAGTGTTCCTGTCCATTTCCTTAAAATATACTGAAGTTTGTAGGATATGACTTTGATCTTGTTGTATAGCAACAGCCAGGTAATGAATTTCCTCATGGGTGGCAGTATAGGTAAACTTGATGGAGGGAACCATTAATTTAATCTTCTACATTGTTTGTGTGAAATTTTCCTCTGTGCCCGTCCATAGGATGAAGATGTAATTGATGTAGTGAAAAAAGCTTTGATGTATATCGATGTGTTAGGGTCAGTAAATAATAAATCTTTTTCTACCTCGTACATAAAAATGTTAGCAAAGCTTGGTGCTGCGCATGATCCCATGGCACATCCCGAGCTTTGCTGGTAGATCTTGCCATAAATAAGGAAGTAATTGCAAGACAGAGTGAGTTCCAGCAGCTGAATTAAAAAATTGATGTCTTAGTTTATATTGCTGATTACAAAACGTCTGGGTGCTTTAATGCCCCGATGGTGTGGGATGTTCGTGTACAAACTCATGACGTCTGTCGTGCACATAAGGCATTTGTCCAGTAACAGTGATACTGCTTGTCATTTTATTAGAAAGGCAGTACTGTCCTTGAGAAAGGTAACTTGTTGCTGGACAATGGGTTGGAGATAGAAATCCAGATATTTAGAGAGGATGTAATATAATGAGTCACATGCTGCAATGATCGGCTGTCTGTGGGGCTACAATGGATTTTTGTGCAGCTTAAGGATGGTATATAGAACAGGTATAATGAGCCAATCTTGTGTCAGTCTATTTTGGACGTAATGATGTTGGAGACTGCTTGTGTTAATATGTCTTCAATTTATTATGTATACGCAACTGTTGGGTCATCGGGGAGAAGCTGGTAAATTTGAGGGTCAGATAACTGTCCATAGATTTCACTTTTGTACACCATTAAGTCTTGAATTTTGATGCCCCTGTATTTATCAGTGGGGTTGATCACAATATCTTGGTAGCTGCCCAAATTCTTAAGTGCCTGCATTTCGGCTTCGGTGAGATTACAATCATATATACCATACCATTATATTTAGTAGTGTGTTGTCCTGTACAATCATACAGCATGCTCATATGATTAGTGAAACATTTTATAGACGTGTTTGAAGAGATGGGGTCCAAAGTGGATGATTTATGAATAGGAAGAGGAAGCCTCTTGAGACTTTGAGAGAGGCAGGGAAACGAGGTACAACTCATAATTACAAGCTCCACACCTATGCTGAAAAAGGACACTCTGCTGTAATCACTCTACCACCATTGGGATTTTAAAGTACAGTAAGACTCCTAGGGCAAAAGGAAAGATGCGGTAAAATCCATGTTTTCAGGGATTTTACTGCATTTTTAAATGTACTAACCCCCGTCTGTTCGCTTATCGATGCGGAGGATATCGCCATCTTTTTGTGGCGATACCCTATAGAAGCCTGTGGGCTTCTTACCGCATCCCACCGCCGCTCACGACGACCCCGCTCACCTCCGTCCTGTAAGCCTCCTGGTGCGGCCCCCCACCTTCTCCTCCCCCGCAGTACAGCCATTTGTCTTTCCGTCTACAGGGGGAAGAGGAGGAGTGCAGGGACTCCCTGCACACATCACCTCCTGGGTCTGGAAGATGACGAAGACCACCGGAAACCCCTGCACACCACACCACCAACATCGCAGGGGGCCTCTGGCATTGCATTGCGATACTAATCTCATAGGTTAGTACATATGTGAATAGCATCGCTGCGATGACCGGAGATGGGCGGCGATGGATTTCCTACATGACATGTTCTTAACAGAGAAAGAGGAGGATTGCTATATTGACTCTAAAGGCGATTAATACAGCTGAAAAATGTGCTTACTGATCTCTATGTGCTAATAACCCAAAAAGAATTGGAGCATATCCCTTTAATTGGAGTGAAAAGATGAATCATTATTTTGCAGGGAGATAAGTGAAAGTGAAAATGTCCCCACAGGAGTGGATGTATATCAATTGAGTTGCTAGGAACCTGCATGTGATTGTGTTATACAAATAACAGCTACAGAGGGCAGCATTATATATGTGGAGCAAGATTCAATTGAATTTTATTGCTGTGATATTACAGATATTAGTATTAATTATGTGGGCTATGTAAAAACATAGCCATCTACATATGGCAAACTTATCTAATTTATTCTGTAGCAGGACAACGACCCCAAACATACAGCCAATGTCATTAAGAACTATCTTCAGCATAAAGAAGAACAAGGAGTCCTGGAAGTGATGCTATGTCTCCTACAGAGCCCTGATCTCAACATCATCGAGTCTGAGATTACATGAAGAGACTGAAGGATTTGCGCAAACCTACATCCACAGAAGATCTGTGGTTAGTTCTCTAAGATGTTTAGAACAACCTCCCTGCCGAGTTCCTTCAAAAACTGTGCAAGTGTACCTAGAAGAATTGATGCTGTTTTGAAGGCAAAGGATGTGTGACAGTAGACGCAGTACAGCATTAGCAGCTCATGGGCTAAAGGGTCTGCAACAGTGAAGGTAAAGGGTCTGCGACAGTAGACACAGTACAGCATAAGTATCTCATGGGGTAAAGGGTCTGCAACAGTGAAGGCAAAGAGTCTGCAACAGTAGATGCAGTACAGCATCAGCAGCTCATGGGGTAAAGTACCGATGTTCGGTACCATGCACATGTGCAGTACAGGTCTGCTACAGTGGACGCAGTACAGCATCAGACTGTCAGTGATTGACAGTCTGATGTTGTTTTGGGGAGAAGACGGCATTTGCTACTCAAAATGGAGGTGTGTCACTGCCATTGTAGGGGAGGGATGAGGCCAAGATCTCTGTCAGAGGACAAAGATGTCCAGGCTTCTTGGTAAGTCCTGCGGCGGCGTGCTTGTGCAACACCTTGGGTCACACAGCTGGTCAGTGGCATCGGAGATTATCCAATACTGCATACTGGAATGCAGGTTGGATCAGTAGTGCAGCAAGAGGTGTAACGCCCCCTGCAGCATTACCATATTAGTGCTATCGCTGCTGCTTCCATGTAAGCAGCAGCGATAGCTAAACCGTCCACATCTGAATTTTCTTTGCACAGCAACCCACTTTGCACAGGGATAAGCCCCTTTCACAGATCCAACCTGCTCCATGGTACGAACATTGCACCACAGACATCCCAGCACAAAGAACCCAGAACCCTTAATATGCAGAACTGTAGATCCTGTAGCACATCTATAATGGGTGCATGGTGTGTGATACACACAGGCTCCCAGGTCAAGGTGGGCCCAAACTGACCATGCTTTGCCCATTAAATATACTTACTGTTGTGGCCAGTGACATGATTAGTTAAAAAATAAATAAATAAATCACCAGGGAAATGGTGCAAGTGCGACGTACAGTGATTCTGCCATAGAACCAAAGTTTTCAACATATGCTTTGTAAAGTGCACACGGTCCCCTGTAGGCTGGGACCCCTAGTCCTACAGATGGATCTTCTCGTAATGTGCAAGTACACACTAATAATTAGGACGACTATGAAATTAAGCGTATGGATTTGGACAAACTATAGAGATGTGAGATAGATTAGATAGATTGACTCCGTTGAGCTTTACAGTTGTAAGCAATAATAAAAAAAAAACCAAAGGTTGTACTGTGACTATATTTGCCATATAAAGTTCATTAACTGTAGGATGCAGTTCTATGGATAGGTTTACCTCATTTGTAACCTCCATTCCCTTCCATGACCTAGAAACGTGCGTGCTATTTTGTTTTTGTTTATGAAGAATTCTTGGCTCTTGGATGTGTTTCAGTCTTCAGTCATTGAAGAACAAAATAATTTAGCAGACAAAGCTCTTTGCGAGTTTGGGCAGTTAGCCAGTAGTTTCAACATATAAGGGCTGAAAGGTAAACATGTCTGTGGGACATATTTTCTTACTGCATACAAGATTTTTTCCTTTGTCCTTAGAGGTTATGTTTTATTAAAAATGCTAAGATACTGATTTTCACCAATATGAACTTAATTTTCATATTCAATATCAGGCCCTGTGCTTTTTTTTTCACCACTAGTAACTAGAAATCTGCGCTGACCTCTGTTTTTTGGTTTTGGTTCTAATTAATTATTGTGTTTTGGTTTTGCCAAAACCACCCTAAAGTGCTTTAGGTTTGGATCTGGATTTAATTATTTTTTAATTGATAAAAACAGCTAAAATCATGTAATTTTGGCCTGTTTTTGTTCCTACAGTATTATTAATCTCAATAACATTAATACCAGTCAGTGCCGTAACTAGGCATTTTAGCGCTGTGTGCAAGAATCGACATTGGTGGCCCCCCCCCCATGCAAGATAGGGGCAGTGCGCGGCGTAGGCGCACGCAAAATTCATAGGGGCGTGGCTTCATGGGGTAGGGGCGTGGCCACAATATAATACCAATACATAATAATACATTATATACTACGGCATAATACATTACGGCAGACCGCATCCCCTTTTTACACATTACGGCAGACAGCGTCCCCTTTTTACACATTACGGCAGACAGCGTCCCACTTTTTACACATTACGGCAGACAGCGTCCCTCTTTTTACACATTACGGCAGACAGCGTTTCTCTTTTTACACATTACGGCAGCCAGTCCCCCTTTTTACACATTACGGCAGACAGCGTCCCAGTTTTTACACATTACGGCAGCCAGTCCCCCTTTTTACACATTACTGCAGCTAGTCCCCCTTTTTACACATTACGGCAGGCAGTCCCTTTTTACACATTACGGCAGGCAGCGTCCCCCTTTTTACACACACAGCCTGTCAACACCCCCCCCACACACACACACGCAGTTCCCCTTCCAGTCCTTATACACACACAGCCTGCCCCCACTAGCCCCTATATACACACACACAACCTGTCACATCCCCCCCACAGTCTTTATATACACACATACTGTCTGTCCCCTCCAGTCACCGCACACTTTACCTCCAGGGTGAATGGCAGCAGGAATTGTCAAAATATGAGAGCACACCGAGCAGGTAGAGCTGCACACAATCTGGGGGCGTGGCCTAATAGCGGATCTCCGTGACTACGCCCCCTTTTTTTAAAACCATTTCCGACCCATAGAGCAGGCACCTCCAGCTGACCTGGCTGCCTGGGAGAGGAGATCCGGTAACGCAGGCAAGCACCTGCAATGCCCAGCACTGCAGCACATAAGTTTAGGTCAGGTGCTCCTCTCAAGCTGGGACGGCGTGGGGGCGTCACCAACAGGTGTTGCTGGGCGGAGTCTCCGCCTTGCTGTCTCGGGGACTTCAGCAGCAGGCAATTGTGAGGGGCGTTGCTGTGGCTCCAGAGTTCACTTCCCCCCTCCTCACATCCCCTCACTCCGGCGGCAGCAGCCACAGCACACATCACGGGCGGCTTGTAGTGAGTCAGTCTGACTCATTACAATGCCGCACTCTTGAATGGGGATGCCGGTAGTTGCGCCCTCAGGGCGACTGCGGTGCCTGGCACACACATGGTTACGGCCCTGATACCAGTCATTTCCAGTAAATTTTGACTACCGCAAAACTCACTAATATTGGCCAAAGGCTGTCTGGCTAAACTAATCAACAGCAGCAGCACAAACACACGGCAGTTTAAAAGAACATACTATAGCACATCTAGGAAACATTGCAACAGAGCAATGATAGACAGAATGGCAATTTAATAAACTATACAGCCCCATAGAAAGAATGTTTTCATTAAACAAGAACTAGATCAGAAGCCCGAAGGCAGAACAGGTAAATGGAGGTGGGGTATGTAGTGGAAGGCAGGCAAAGGACTGATTGATCAATCAATTGATTAAGTTGATTAAATTTGATATGTGGCCTTGCAAGAGTCAAAAGACTGTTTTGCAGCAACTGAGAAGAAAAAAGGCCTTAAGAAAATACAATGTTAAGGGTACTTTTAGGGAATCCTGGACAGGGGAGGAGTCAGCCTTTGAAAATAGGATGCAGTTGGACTTCCTCTGATCATGAATGAGATTGATGATGAAGGTGTTGGCAGTGGAGATTGCATGTGCTGCGATCTAGCTGAGAACTGGGAGCTAGCTGATGCTGGGCTGTTTGGTACTATTTTACCAGATAATTCAGATTTTCCCAAATACTGTGAATGAACTCGCTGCAAATGACATAACAGGGAGGAGGTTCCTAGATGTCTAAGAAGTCTCCTTACTTTGGCTTCACAAAATGGTACAGATGCCTTGACAAATGTCAGGATTTGGGTAAAAATAATTCCACACATAAGAGGTGGTTTCTTTGGTCTCATGCATAGGCATGACAATGGCCTTCTTTTAATCATGGTCATGAAATGCTTCCACTGGTAGGTGACTTACTTTGACACAAACAACATCCTCATCATCAATCAACCTTATTAGTGTCAGATACACAAATAATCCCCGCATCCTGTTGCACAGTAGCATTCTCAATTACTATGTCACCATTTTTACAAGTGCTGCTCATCCCCACATTTGCAGAGGGTGCAGAAATGGTGGAAGTAGGCTTCTCTATGAGTACAGTGTCAGAAATGTCAGACTCACACATAGTACACTCTTCAGGGATTTGTGAGGTTCAGGGGCGGATTGGGAACAAAAAAGGGCCCTGGAAAAATTTGTACTAGTGGCCCCACATGGGCAGCACCAGAGGTGTAAGGTCTAGCCATGGCAGCAGCACCCTCCCCCAAGACTTTCTAGATAGTGGGCATGTCTAGCATCAAGGGGGAAGTTAAAAAGAAATAAAATTTAATATTTTGAGCACATTATATGATACACCTTTAGAATTTAGGAAACTATATAATTCTTTAGAAAGATATATTGTCTTGCTTATTACACCAACCGTATCCCAATCATTATTCACTCACTCAATCTTATTTGTCAGCCAAACAGGCAGGCAGAGCATACACTAGATCAGTGATGGCTACTAGATCATCTGCAATCACAGGCTAAGTGGCAAAGTAATTTTCGTATATGCAAATTATTTTGCATCTTATTCATTATGTCTATAAATAGCACCACATGTCCTCAAACAAAATAGGCCCCACGGGTGCGTCGGCCCACCGGGGATCTTCTCTGTGGACTCTATGGCCAATCCACCTCTGGTGAGGTTTGTGCACACACAGTTTGCTCTTGAGCCTTATTGATTTTTTCTCTGCACTGATTTGCCTGTTTTATGGGTGACATTTCTTCTAGACTCGAGAGCTAGAAGGTGTATCATCAACATGTGAGGTTACAGAAAAAGATGCCTGATTATGTTTGGCCCCCGACTTCCGCAATAGGCATGAAACAGCAGTAGCACTAGCAGGACCACCATTCGCAAAGAAAGGCCATGGCCTGAGCCTTTCCTTGCCACTGCATGTGGTGTATGGTATGTTAGTAATTTTACATTTTTCGGCAGTAAATGTTTCTGTTATTATTAGAGAGGATGTTTTCTTTAACATTGTGAAATATTGTTTAGATTTCAGGTGCCCTTTTTTAAACCTTCTTTCTGCAGCGGGGTACACTGGTATTCCACAGGGAATAACATCAGGGGTGTAGAGTTGGATCTTAATCTGAGGCACCAACAGGCTAAAGCTTTGACTGTTCCCAGGGTGCACTGCACCGCCTCCTCTATAACCCCGCCTCCAAGCACTGTAGCTCAGTTTGTAAGTTGGTGCCTGCAGTGCAGGCAGCTAACAGATGGGGCTGCGCTAGGCTTTTTAAGAAGAAGCATGCTGACATTCTGTGCGGCGGCTCCATCACCTCCCCCAGCGGCGCTGCATACTCCCGTGCCCTGATTGCCGGGTACTTACAGCAGAGTACAGGCACACATCACCGCTGCTGCTCTCCTGGATCGTGTGGCCGCACTTCAGGGAGGAGGAAAGAGGGCCCCCCAGGTGGGACCTGCCGAAATTGCGATCCGGTCGCGGTCCAAGGAGACGGGCCGCGCTGCTGGCATGGACACTGTGGCCGTGCAGGGTCCCCACTATATCCACCAGGACAGGGAGCACAGGTCGGATTTACTAAAATCCTTTTTTTATAGACTCTATAGTACCCGGTGGTGAAGTCCAGCAGAGGAGATAAGGTGCTGACCTGTAGCCCCTCCCCCAGCTCCAGGCGCCATCTACAGCAGGTGTTTCCGCCCTGGAGCTACATCTCTCTCTCTCCCTCACTCCCTGTCAGCGTTTGGGCGCCATTTCAGCTGCGCTGATCCTGGGACTGCTGGGCACTGTCTCCTCTGTAAAACCGCCTGCATTATCAGCGCTGTGCCAATACTTAAGTATTCTACATGTCGTTTAGACAGCATTAGTTAAGAACAAGTGCACTGCTATATGAATATTTAGTACAAGTATTCTGTGATATACATCCAGTGTTTACTGTGCATTGTTATATCTGTATGCATACATTTCTATTTCTATATGTAGTATTACTAGTCCAGTGCAGTTTTATTGTTTATATGTAATAATATCTGCATTGTACCTGTGACTGTGTACCTATAGCTGTTGTGTGGATTATATTCTGTGTATAAAACATATTGCTATCACTATATTCTGTAGCCCTGGGGGTCTAAGTGCGTCAGGGTCTCATATACCATATAGTGTTCCACAGGATATACTGTTTTGTATTTTTCACTGCGTGTTTCAGTCACCTCATACCACTTAAATCCTCTGTTTGTGCTCTGCAATTGCGGTCACATAACTTAGGGGTTTTTTGTCAGGTATTGTGTTTGAATGGCTATATTGTACTGATACGCCCTAAGGCTACATTCCCAATAATGTCTGCTACACAGGGCGGGAAATCCGCAGACGCTCCTGCATCATGCAGTGCTGGCGCCACTGATTTACCTGAGGAAATTATTTCTGCTGAGGGTTCAG
Source organism: Pseudophryne corroboree (assembly GCF_028390025.1). Taxonomy (NCBI): domain Eukaryota; kingdom Metazoa; phylum Chordata; class Amphibia; order Anura; family Myobatrachidae; genus Pseudophryne; species Pseudophryne corroboree. The sequence continues at coordinate 608,395,145 of NC_086448.1, read as the reverse complement.
GTGCTGGGTGTTCTGCACCCCCTAGTCAGACTGCAGCACCTGTGGCAGATCCACCTTGGGCTGTATTTTCAAATATGCTGACTATGCTTGTAACAAGACTTACGCCCCCTGTGGGACCTCCTGTGCCATTACAACCACATATTGTCCCTGTAGTTAATCCACCATGGGCAGATACTCTGTCAACCCAGTTACCGCAATTAAATCAGTCCTTGGTTAAATACCTAACCCTCGCCCTACTGGTACCAAAGGGTCATCTAAGTGGGCCATTTCTTACTCACAATCCACTAATATTTCGGATAATTCTTCCGATTCGGATGGGGAATATACTGATCTATCAGATGCTGATACCGCTGCTTCTCATGAAGATTCTACAACACAGGTTGATGTTCCTGACCTAGTGGAGGTTATCAAGCTGATTCTTCAGATTGATGATGAGATTGACCCTCCTGATACGTCTAAGAAAACGGATGTAGCTGAGCAACGGTCATGGCTGCCGCGCCTCCCTGTTCCCCCGCATGGCGCCTAGCAACGCCAGGACGCCGTGCGCGCTGAGCCGCAGGGGCCATGGCAACGGGGACGCCACAGGCGGACCGCGTTCCCCGTTGCCATGTAAATCATAATTAATACCTGTCTAACTCTGAGTCGTGCAGCAAGGCAGCTGCACGACATCGCTAATTAGGTTCTCTGCAGCTATTGGAGGGCTCCCTGTTATATTGTGTCTCAGTGCATTACACAGATGATGCCGGTGATAGCTTCCTGTGAGCTGTTCCTGCTCTGGAGAAAATTCCCTGTCCGGTGTTCTGTGGTCCAGTCATCTTGTTCCAGTGGTCCTGACTCCTGGTGTCGGAAGCCAATCCTTGTATTTCTCTCTGCCTTCCTGTCGGTTGTCACCTGCGTTAGAGATCCGAAGATTCCGGTTTGCTTACGGTTGTTCCCGGTGTTGTGAGTAGCGGCCTTCAGCTGCGCCTTGCGGCCTTGGCCGTGGAATTCCTTTTATTCTTGTTTTTTGGTGTTTTTGCGGAGGTGCTCCACCATAGCTGTCCTACCTGGTATACTGCGGTGCCGTGTAGTGTTTGGATAGTGTACCTTGGTTTCCTTTTCCTTTGGCGGCCGTGCCGCACATATGTTTAGTTTGTAGTTCAGAAGTAGCCCGTAGCTCAGTTTTGTGTTTAGTTAGAGGTCCCCTTGTTATCATCCCGTCTCCATTTACTCCTGGTCTCATACTAAAACCGGGGGGCATCGGAGTTGGGCAGACCTAATCCGCCCTTCAAACACGGCTGCTGTGGGCCCAAGAACACATAGTCTCGCAGGCGTAGACTGACCACGCGGGTAAAACAACGGAGTTAGGTTGCTAGGGGTTATTATTATACCTTGTCATTATTTCAGCGTCACGTTCTTGTGCTCGGGACTTACCACTCAATATCTTTCGTTCGGAGCACAAAGAACGTAACATTATCACTGGCCCAAAAAATAAATAAAAAAAATTAAACATTAGCAAGATCTAATCCGATATTCTGACTAGGGAGGTGTTGGAATTCTGTCCTCATGAATCCCAACCAGCTTTTGGCCAATCAGATTCAGGAACTCACTCAGATGGTGCAGGATCTTACCCTTCGGGTAAGGTCGCAGGAAGATCTTCTGCGGACTTCCCCGGGTGTGACTCCTGAACCAAAAATGCACCTTTCTGATCGCTTTTCAGGTAACCGAAAAGATTTCTTTAATTTTAAGGAAGCCTGCAAATTGTATTTTCGGTTAAGGCCCCGGTCTTCAGGTACAGAGTCTCAGCGGGTGGGCATTGTCATGTCTTTGCTTCAAGGCGATCCCCAAACCTGGGCTTTTGGGTTAAAATCTGATGATTCAGCCTTGCAAACAGTAGATGCCTTCTTTAAATCGTTAGGCTTGTTGTATGATGATCCAGATAAGGAAGCATCAGCCGAAAGCCACTTACGTGCACTTAAACAGGGTAAAAATCCCGCCGAGGCATATTGTACGGAATTTCGTTGTTGGTCGAAAGACTGTGGCAGGAATGATCCTGCCCTGCTCAGTCAGTTTCGCCTCGGTTTGTCTGAAGTAATTAAGGATAGTCTTCTTCAGTATCCAGCTCCGGAGACTTTAGATAAGCTCATGGAGCTTGCTATTAAGATTGACCGTCGTCTCCGAGAACGGAGGGCTGAAAGAGGGGCTAATTTCAGGTCTAGTCCATGTGTATATGCTTTCCCTGAGGATGTCGAGGAGCCTATGCAAGTGGGTCTCTCCCGGCTGTCTCCAGAAGAAAGAGCCAGAAGGCTAAATTCGGGGCTCTGCTTATATTGTGGTGGTAAGGGACAGGTGGCGCGTAACTGCCCATCTAAGCAGGGAAACGCTCTGACCAAGTGAATTGTGAGGGGGTTCACTTGGGTCTGCAGTTAATCTCCTCAAATGATTCCTTGTTAATTTCTGTAAAAATTTCTTCTGGAAATCTCAGTTCGTTTGTGTCAGCCTTCATTGACAGCGGAGCTGCTGGGAATTTTATGGATCTTGCCTGGGCTCAGGCTTTGGGAATTCCGCAGTTTCATTTAGATAGACCTATCACCATGCACGGGTTAGACCAGGGATGGGGAACCTTCGGCCCTCCAGCTGTTGTTGAACTACATATCCCAGCATGCCCTGCAACAGTTTTAGCATGGCCAAGTAGCAAAACTGTAGCAATGCCTGCTGGTATGTGTAGTTCAACAACAGCTGGGGGGCCAAAGGTTCCCCACCCCTGGGTTAGACGGTGGTCCACTATCTAATGGGGTAATTACTCATCGCACCCCTCCAGTACAAATGACAGTGGGGGCCTTACATTCCGAGAAAATTGAGTTTTATCTTACCCATTGTCCGGCTGTGCCTGTTGTTTTAGGTCACCCCTGGCTTGCCTTTCATAATCCCACCATAGATTGGCGGTCGGGGGAAATTTCCCAGTGGGGTTCCTTTTGTATTAAAGAATATATTTCTCGTCCAGTCCGGGTCGCGGCTGTCACTCCGGAACTTATACCTTCGGAATATCAGGATTTTGCTGACGTTTTCTCTAAGGGTAATGCGGATATTCTGCCTCCTCATCGGTCATATGACTGCGCCATTGACTTAGTCCCCCAGTGCCACTCTGCCAAAAGGGAGACTATATGCATTATCTGGCCCCGAGACTAAGGCTATGAATGATTATGTACAGGAGAGTCTGAAGAAAGGGTTTATTAGGCCCCTGAAATCTCCGTTAAGTGCGGGGGGGGGGGGGGGGTTTGTTGAGAAAAAAGGACAGATCCCTTAGACCGTGTATTGATTATCGGGCCTTGAATAAGATCTCTATTAGAAACACCTACCCCTTGCCATTGATTTCGGTACTGTTTGATCAGCTCCGTACTGTGGTTATTTTCTCCAAAATCGATCTCAGAGGGGCCTACAACCTCATCCGAATAAGATCTGGGGATGAGTGGAAGACGGCTTTCAGTACACAGTCTGGACATTACGAATATCTTGTAATGCCATTCGGTCTGTCTAATGCTCCTGCGGTGTTTCAGGATCTTATTAACGATGTCCTCCGCGACTTTCTAGGGAAGTTCGTGGTCGTTTATTTAGGCGACATTTTGATTTATTCTGAGTCTTCCGAACAGCATGTGGTCCATGTGCAACTAGTACTTCAGAGGCTACGGGAGAATCATTTGTACGCCAAATTGGAGAAATGTGATTTCAACATCACGGAGGTGTCCTTTTTAGGGTATATTATTTCTCCAAAAGGGGTTTTACATGGAACCAAAGAAACTCCAGGCAATCCTAAGCTGGACGCAACCCACTAACTTAAAGGCTATCCAGCGATTCCTAGGTTTTGCGAATTATTATAGGCATTTTATTCATGCCTTTTCAGATTTAGTTGCTCCTATTGTGGCGTTGACAAAGAAAGGAGCTGATTCTTCCAATTGGTCGCCTCAAGCCAAGTCTGCCTTCCTGGCCCTAAAACAGGCCTTTGTCTCAGCTCCAGTACTCAGACACCCTAACCCAGATCTTCCCTTTATTGTCGAGGTGGACGCCTCAGAGGTTGGAGTAGGAGCCATCCTTTCTCAGGAAGACCCAGAGCCTTCATGTCCAGGAAATTCTCCTCCGCAGAAACAAACTATGATGTTGGTAATCGAGAGTTGCTGGCAGTTAAAAGGGCTTTCGAGGAGTGGGGGCACTGGCTTGAAGGAGCGAAGCATACCATTACTGTGTTCACTGACCACAAGAATCTACAGTATATTGAATCAGCAAAGCGGCTAAATGCTCGGCAGGCACGTTGGGCACTGTTTTTTACTCGATTCAAGTTCATCATCACCTTCAGGCCCGGTTCTAAGAATACCAAAGCCAATGCCCTGTCACGTTGTTTTCTTCCTGCTCACAATAACCACTCTTCCGCAACCCCCATTGTCTCATCATCCGTCATCCGGGCCGGCCTCACACAGGATTTATTCACACAGCTAGTCCAGCTTCAGCAGCAGGCTCCCAGTGATACTCCTGTTGATCGTCTCTTCGTCCCTGAGTTCTTGAGAGGCAATGTCCTTGCCGAGTTTCATGATAATAAGGTTTCTGGTCATCCGGTTATTGCTAAGGGAATTTGTCCTTTCCTGTCAGGTTTGTGCTCAGCACAAGATATCCCGATCTCTGCCGGTCGGGCAACTCATGCCTCTTGCAATTCCACTCAGGCCATGGTCACACATTTCCATGGATTTCGTGGTGGATCTTCCTCTTTCATCCGGATTCCGGGTAATTTGGGTAGTGGTGGACCGTTTTAGCAAAATGGCCCACTTCATTGCTCTACCCCGATTACCCTCCGCTCAAGTTTTGGCAATTCTGTTTCTCTGCCATGTCTTCAGGCTTCATGGTTTACCCGTGGATATAGTCTCAGACCGGGGACCACAATTCATTGCCCGTTTTTGGAAACGTTTTTGTGCCTCATTAAACATGAAACTCACTTTAACATTTGGATACCATCCACAGTCTAACGGACAGACTGAACATGTTAATCAGTCACTAAAACAATATTTACGTCTTTATTCTGCCAAACTTCAGAACGATTGGTCAGATTTTCTTCCTCTGGCCGAGTTTGCCTATAATAACTCTTGCCATTCTTCCACCAAGAAGTCTCCATTTTTTTCAGTCCTGGGCTTTCTTCCTAGAGCCAATTCCTTTACTCCTCATTGTCCAGCTTCTTCGTTGACCTTAACGTGCCGTCTCAGAGTTATTTGGAGAAAGGTACACCTTGCCTTTAAGAAGGCTGCTGTCCGAGAGAAAGTTTTTTCTGAAAGGTCCCGACGCCCGTGCACATTTAAGGTGGGGGATAAGGTGTGGTTGTCAACCCGCAACATCAAGCTCCGACAACCCTTGGCTAGATTGGGACCCAGATTTATTGGACCATTTCTTATTGTCAAGAAAGTCAATCCAGTGGCTTTTCGGCTACGGTTGCCTAAATCACTTAGAATCGGCAATACTTTCCACTGTTCTCTTTTGAAGCCATATATGTTTTCCAAGAGATTCCCTCGGAAGACTTTCCAGAGTAGACCTCCGGTGGATGTTCAGGGTCAACAAGAGTTCCTTGTGGAGAAAGTCTTAGATTCTAAGTTTTCTCGTGGTCGGCTCTATTTTTTGGTTCATTGGAAAGGATATGGCCCGGAGGAAAGGTCTTGGGTCCTGGACAAGGATTTACATGCCCCTAGACTCAAGAGCTTGTTCTTTCAGGAATGGTAACATAGTAACATAGTATCTAAGGTTGAAAAAAGACAATTGTCCATCGGGTTCAACCTATTTGTGGTCTCCTATGCACGATTATTTTGTATAAAATTTTGACTGAAGTTGCTGACTGCCGTTCCGTTTAACCCTTCTTTTTTATAATAACCATAGTGTGTGACTATGCCCCGTAACCCTTGATATCCTTATCCATTAGGAATTTATCTAACCCATTCTTAAAGGTGTTGACTGAGTTGGCCATTACAACTCCCTCAGGCAGGGAATGCCAAACACGTATCGTCCTTACCGTAAAAAAGCCTTTACGTCATATTGTGTGGAATCTCCTCTTCTCTAACCTGAGCGAGTGTCCACGAGTTATCTGTGTTGATCTAACCAAAAACAGGTCCTGCGCAAGATCTGTATATTGTCCCCTTATATATTTGTAAATGTTGATCATGTCCCCTCTTAATCTCCTCTTTTCCAGTGTAAACATGCCTAGTCCTGCAAGCCTTTCCTCGTATTCCAGCGTCTCCATACCCTTAATTAGTTTGGTCGCCCGCCTTTGAACCTTTTCTAGCTCCAGGGTATCCTTTTTGTAGTATGGTGCCCAGAATTGTACACAGTATTCAAGGTGTGGCCTCACAAGTGATTTATATAACGGGAGTATAATACTCTCGTCCCTAGCATCAATTCCCCGTTTTATGCATGCTAATATTTTATTAGCCTTCTTTGCTGCAGTCCTACTGCTTAGTTTGCTATCTATGAGGACACCTAAGTCCTTTTCCAGTACAGAATCCCCTAATTTTACCCCATTTAGTAGGTAGGTGTTATTTTTGTTCTTGTTACCACAGTGCATTACCTTACACTTGTCTGTATTGAAGCGCATTCTCCATTTCGCTGCCCAAGCTTCTAATTTAATTAAGTCATTCTGAAGCGACTCAGCATCCCCCTCCGCATTTATAACTTTACACAATTTGGTATCATCTGCAAAAATTGACACCATGCTCTCTAGACCTTCTGTTAGGTCGTTAGTGAAAATATTGAACAATAGCGGTCCTAATACTGAGCCTTGCGGCACACCACTTAGCACTTCAGTCCAAGTTGAAAAAGATCCATTAACCACAATGCGCTGCTCCCTATTATCTAACCAGTTTTTGACCCAAGTGCATATTGTGCTTCCTAGCCCTGATTCTTGTAGCTTGTAGATAAGTCTCATGTGTGGTACAGTATCGAACGCTTTGGCAAAATCTAAAAAGATTACATCCACCTGTTTACCCTGATCTAGGTTTGCGCTTACGGTTTCATAAAAGCCAAGTAAGTTGGTTTGACAGGATCTGTCCTTCATAAACCCATGTTGATTCCTTTTAATGACCTTATTGACTTCAAGGAACTTCTGAATACTATCTCGTAGAATACCTTCCAATACTTTCCCCACTATAGATGTAAGACTAACTGGTCTATAATTACCTGTTTCAGCTAGACTTCCCTTTTTGAATATAGGCACTACTTCCGCTATACGCCAGTCTTTGGGAACCATACCTGATATTACTGAATCCTTAAAGATCAAAAATAGCAGTTTTGCAAGTTCAGAATGAAGCTCCATTAGAACCCTTGGGTGAATTTCCTCAGAAACCCAGATCAAGGGGTTCTTTAACCCCTCCTCAAGGGGGGGTACTGTTAGGCGTGGTGGCTCTCGCCGGCGCCTGACCGTTGCTGAGCAACGGTCACGGCCGCCGCGCCTCCGTTCCCCCGCACGGCACCTAGCAACCCAGGACGCCGTGCGCGCTGAGCCGCCGGGTCCCCGTTGCCATGTAAATCATCATTAACACCTGTCTAACTCTGAGTCGTGCAGCAAGGCAGCTGCACGACATCACTAATTAGGTTCTCTGCAGCTATTGGAGGGCTCCCTGTTATATTCTGGTTCAGTGCATTACACAGACGCCAGTGATAGCTTCCTGTGAGCTGTTCCTGCTCTGGAGAAAATTCCCTGTCCGGTGTTCTGTGGTCCAGTCATCTTGTTCCAGTGGTCCCGACTCCTGGTGTCGGAAGCCAATCCTTGTATTTCTCCCTGCCTTCCTGTCGGTTGTCACCTGCGTTAGAGATCCGAAGATTCCGGTTTGCTTACGGTTGTTCCTGGTGTTGTGAGTAGCGGCCTTCAGCCGCGGAATTCCTTTTATTCTTGTTTTTTGGTGTTTTTGCGGAGGTGTTCTGCCATAGCTGTCCTACCTGGTATACGGCGGTGCCGTGTAGGGTTTGGATAGTGTACCTTGGTTTCCTTTTCCTTTGGCGGCCGTGCCGCACATACGTTTAGTTTGTAGTTCAGAAGTAGCCCCTAGCTCAGTTTTGTGTTTAGTTAGAGGTCCCCTTGTTATCATCCCGTCTCCGTTTACGCCTTGTCTCATACTAAGACCGGGGGGCATCGGAGTTGGGCAGACCTAATCCGCCCTTCAAACGCGGCTGCCGTGGGCCCAAGAACACATAGTCTCACAGGCATAGACTGACCACGCGGGTGAAACAACGGAGTTAGGTTGCTAGGGGTTATTATTATACCTTGTCATTATTTCAGCGTCACGTTCTTGTGCTCGGGACTTACCACTCAATATCTTTCGTTCGGAGCACAAAGAACGTAACAACAGATAAGTTCAAACGTCAGAAGGTTACTAAATTAGTCTTACCACATTCTGACCATTTAATTGACATACGTCAGGAATCCTGTTTTTTTCCTGTAAAGAAATTTCCCTGTCTAAAAATATGCTAGCTCATTATCCTATCTCTGCAGAGTTGAGTAACAAGTGGGAAACCCTGCCACCAGTAGACTCACATGTAGCCCGTCTTGTGGTATCATCTACTCTGCCTGTCACCACCGTCACCTTTTTGAAGGAACCGACGGATAAGCGTGTGGAGGGTTGCTTGAAGTCTATTTACACTCTTACAGGTGCTGTACATAGACCTGGAAAATAGAGAAGGATTCCCCGCGCTCACTATAAACAAAGTCTAGGCATATATTCTTTGTAAATAAATGTGTTTATTATAAATGATTTTAGTAAAAATTATATAAATATATAAAATAAAATAATCCTAATACCGGTATACAAGACAAACATATACACTGACAATACGAAACAGTATAAGAAAGACAGATATGCGTCAGCATTTTACTCTGTCTATAATTGTATTGTGCTCTTGTCCCAAGGTACACTCTTTGTATGTCACTGTTCTTTTTTGTACCGTGATTGCACTAAATGCTCTTTTAAGGTCTATATAAACTTCTGACCGCAAAAGGTCCTTATGAAGAAGGGAATGTCCTTCTGGTGAAGGGAACACAGGCTAACGTGTAAGTTCTCCGTGGGATGATGGTCAGATTTATCTTTCCCCACTGACCTGAAACGTGTTTCCCGTACTGGGGGCTTGCGCCTCACTAGTCCAGAGGATGTGGGTGTCTGCCGGCAGACTGGTCCGGTGTAAGTAACGGCGGTAGGCTTGCAGGCTTCTCCGATCCGTTGCTCCACAATCAACGCGTTTCACCTGCGTAACCAGGATTCGTCAGGATGACCGATCCCCTCGTCCTTCTGGTTTTTTAACATGAGTTTTGCCCATACTTGTGAGTCAGAAACGGCACGTCACTTCTGCCCTCATTGTGTCCGGCATTTAAACAGCACTTTACTTTAAGCGCATCATACTTATTATATAGCTTTGTAGGAATAAAAAGTAAAAGGTATATATCCTTACTCCAAGGTGTATTTTTGTGCCAGCGTTTTCTTAAAAAATATATTATGCATTATTAAGAGACTGCATGCACAGAAAGGAAAGAAAGAAACAGACACCAATGCACACATAACAAAAAAACAAAAAAAAACACATACAACAGAGAACCTCTATATGTATCTATATATACACATCAAGGATTAGAAGTCGCTATACGCTCATAAGAGAGAGGACATTTGTTTCTATTCTCCATACCTCATATGTTACAATGTGGAAAAACCTTGGTATTTAAATGTTGTATCAACATAGTATCACATTGTGGTTTCTGTCTAAAAGAGGGTTGCGTTATCTTCTATTTATTCTAACTCAGCAATAATTTACAGCAGCAGAAATGTATTTGAAGTAAACTATATATCATAGAAATATCTGAAAATATAATTAGTCTCTGGTGGCTGCAATATAAATGTATTATAATACAGGGAGGGAAGGAGAGGAGGGAAAAATTAGAAATGGACAATGCCATTATGATGCAGGGAAGGTCAGCAAGGCTTTTTTTTATTTTCAGTGTAAAAGGCCTCCTCAACCTGTTCAGGTGTGGTATCATTAATATTCAACACATCCCTGATAGCCTCTATCATCAATTGCACCCCCTTTGCAAGAGATGCGGACCCCCGCAACACATCCCCATCACCGTCTGTGGTGTCAGAATCGGTATCCGTGTTGTCTTGTGTGACCTGCACAAGCGCAGATTTGTGAGGGTATATAGCGGGGCGTCCTGAGGTACCAGAAACCGGCCATACTGCCATAGAGCTCTGTAGTACCTGGGTTGCAGATTCATTACTTGCAACCCTGTCAGAGATCTGAGAAATCCAAGATTTGATAGAGGAAAACCACTCAGGCTCCCTTGCTGATATCTGTGCTAAACCAGTGCTATCCTGATTACATGGAATGGGATCATCCTGGGAGGACAAATCCTCTGCAACATATGACACAGTGTCCCTGAACATAGCTAAAGGAGACCACCAAACACTCCATATACACACACACACACACACACACACACACACACACACACACACACACACACACACACACGTGAGGGCAGACAGAGTCCCCCCACCCCACCCCCCCAAGAATGGCAAGAGAGACACAGAGATTGGAGCCAACCCACACACAGCGCTTTTAGGGAGACCTCTTGTCAGCGTTGACTGTACACCTTAATAGGACACACAGTCGTATTACAGCCTCCCCCCCCTCTACTACCCTCTGGTACCGTTTACAGATAACTGGAGTTGCTGTGGAGGGACCCGATTCTCCTTCTCAGTGCTGTGCAGGCAGGAAAATGGCGATGAAACGCTGCTGGGTCCGCTCTGAGGAGAAGCTCCGCCCCCTTAATGGCGCTGTCTTCCCGCTCTTCATGGAAGTTACTGGCCTGAGGAATTAGTGCTGGCTGAGATCCGGGGACCCCGACAGGCTTCTGGACCAGTGTAGGGTGTCGCGCTGGCTCAAGGCAACCCTCACAGCGCCGCACCATGTACTACTGAGCCATCCCCGAAGCGCAGTTAATACTGCGCTCCTACCCTGTGCCGCCATCTTTACACCGACCCCCCGCTTGCTAGGGGTGTCGGTGTCTCACTCGCCACTGATTCTTCAGCTCTGCAAGGGGGTGGTGGCATGCTGCTGGGGCGAGCGGTCCCTTGTGGCGGAGAACGATCAGACCCCTCTGGAGCTTAGTGCCCAGTCAGCGGAGACAGTGGCTCAGACCCTGCAGGGCAGACACTGCTCCCCCCCTCAGTCCCTCGCTGCAGGGAGCCTGTTGCCAGCAGCCTCCCTGTAAAATAATAAACTCAGGCGATAAGAACACACATGCACACCCTTCCATACAAGAGGGAAGAGGTTTAGTTATTGTAAAGATCGTCAAATCAGGTGTGCCAGGGTGGGATCCCTGTGGACATAGGAGAAATTCCGTTATCAACGGTAAGTTCTTACCATAACGGTATATTTCTCCGGCTGGGTCCACAGGTTATCCACAGGATAACATTGGGATTCCCAAAGCCATTAGTGGTGGGGACGCTCCTGATTAGCCAGGAGAACCTTCGCCTGAATTCCGCATCATGAGAGGCAAAAGTATCCAAGGCATAATGTCTAATAAATGTGTTAATGGAAGACCATGTGGCTGCCTTACAAATCTGTTCTGCTTAAGCACCATGTTGTGCTGCCCATGAAGGACCTACCTTATGTGTAGAATGCCCAGAGACATTAGCCGGAGCAGGGAGATCAGCACGAGAATATGCTTCTGAAATCGTCATTCGAAGCCATCTTGCTAGTGTCTGTTTAGTAGCAGGCCATCCTCTTTTGTGAAATCCGTAGAGAATGAAGAGAGAATCTGTCTTTCTGATGGCACTAGTATGATCTACGTAAATTCTTAATGCACGGACTACATCCAGCGACGCTTCTCCCGCAGAAAGTCCCAATACCTGAATAGCCGGGACTACCATTTCTTCGTTCAGGTGAAACTTTGAGACCACCTTCGGAAGATAACCAGATCTAGTTCTGAGAACGGCTTTACCTGGATAAGAGATCAGAAAAGGAGACTTACACGATAGCGCTCCTAAATCTGACACTCTTCTAGCTGACGCCATCGTCAGTAGAAAGAGAACTTTAGCCGTCAACCATTTAAGAACTGCTCTCTTAAGTGGTTCAAACGGAGCCCCCTGAAGTATTTTAAGAACCAGATTTAAATCCCAGGGTACTGCAGGAGGAACAAACGGTGGTTGAATGTGCAACATTCCCTGAAAAAAAGTACGCACATCCTGTAGGTTAGCAATCTTTTTCTGAAACCATACAGTTAATGCTGATACTTGAACTCTCAAGGAAGCCACCTTTAAACCCTTATCCATTCCTGCTTGGAGGAAATTCAAAATCCTGGATACTTTAAAAGATCTTGGATCCATACCTCTTTCGCTACACCAATGAATATAGGCCTGCCATATTCGATGATAAATACGAGTTGAAAAAGGCTTTCTTGCTCTACACATGGTTTGAATTACCTGTTGTGAAAATCCTCTTGCTTTTAGGATAGAGGTTTCAACAGCCACGCCGTCAAAGACAGCCGTTCCAGATGGCTGTGATAACAAGGCCCCTGCATTAGTAGATCTGGACGTTGTGGAAGCAGCATCGGAGCTTCCACGAACATCCGTAGTAGATCTATGTACCAATGCCTTCTGGGCCAGGCTGGAGCTATTAGAATTATGGCCCCCTTTACTTGCTTTATTTTCCGCACCACCCTGGGTAACAGGGAGATTGGAGTTAACAGATATGCCAGATGAAATTCCCATTTCACCGATAGTGCGTCTACAAGGATCGCCCCGGGATCCTTTGTTCTTGACCCGTATGCCGGAACTTTGTTGTTCCAACGGGACGCCATGAGATCTATCTCTGGCAGACCCCATCTATTTACTAGAGTTTGAAATACTTTCGGGTGTAATGCCCATTTGGTCTCTTGAATGGTGTGTCGACTGAGAAAGTCCGCTTCCCAGTTCACCACTCCTGGCACAAACACTGCAGACAATTCCGGAAGATGGAGTTCTGCCCACCCTAGTAAGTGAGTTACTTCCTCCATCAATCTTTTGCTGTGAGTTCCTCCCTGATGGTTGAGGTACACTACTGCTGTTGCATTGTCTGAACGGATCTGGACTGGTCTTCCTTGCAGAATGTCCTTTGCCTGAACCAGAGCCATATATATGGCCCTTATTTCCAACAGATTTATTGGCAGGCAACTTTTCCTTGTGGTCCATTTTCCCTGGAACCAGAAATTTTCGAACACTGCTCCCCAGCCTTGAAGACTGGCATCCGTTGTCAGTACTTGCCAGTCTGCTATCCAAAAGGGTCTCCCCTTATCTAGATGGTCCATCTGTAACCACCAGGCTAGTGACCTTTTTACGTTTACTGGAAGCTTTATCATCTGTCTTTTTATTGTCTGATGTCTTCCATTCCATCTGGTTAGAATGAGGTGCTGTAGGGGTCTGGAGTGGAATTGTGCATATTCCACCATGTCGAATGTTGACACCATCAGACCCATCACTCACACTGCTGCATAGACTGATACTGTCTGACTGTGCAATAATTCCTGAGTCATTACCTGCACCTTGGATATCTTTTTCCCAGGTAAGATTATCCTTTGTAGACTTGAATCCATTATGGCCCCCAAGTGAACCATCCGTTGTGATGGACTCAGAGACGACTTTTCCCAATTTATGAGCCATCCGTGTCTCTGTAGACAAGCTATTGTCTGTTGGAGATGGCCCAAGTGTAACTCCTGGGATTGAGCCAGGATTAAAAGATCGTCGAGCTATGGAAAAATTCTTATCCCCTGTTTGCGGAGATAGGCTGCCATAACAGCCATCATTTTGGTAAATACCCTGGGGGCTGTTGCTAGCCCAGAGTGCAAAGCCTGGAACTGAAATTGTTGCTGGAGGATGGCAAACCTGAGGTAACACTGATGGGACCGTGCTATGGGCACATGCAGGTAAGCATCCTGTACATCCAGAGATACCATGTAATCTCCTGGTTCCATGGTCAAAACTATGGAGCGTAACGTCTCCATGTGAAACTTTGGAACCCAAACATATTCGTTTAACCTCTTGAGATTGAGAATTGGTCGGAATGATCCATTTGGCTTCTGAATCAAAAATAGGTTGGAGTAAAACCTCCGTCCCCTTTGTGTCAGGGGTACCAGGATAATCACTCCAGACTGAAGCAATTTGTGAACTGCTTCTTGCAGAGCTGTGGCCTTCGACTCTATACAAGACGGGCTGGTGCAAAAAAAACCTTTGAGGAGGCTGCTTCTTGAAAGGGAAACCATAACCGAGAGACACCAACTTCTGCACCCAAGCATCTGTCGTCGACTGCTGCCATATGTGTGCAAAGTGAAGGAGTCGGCCCCCAACCCTGGAATCCTCCAGGTGGAGGCCCGCACCCTCAAACTGATGGCTTCTGTTCTGGTTTGGAAGCTGGCCGTCTATTGGCCCATTGCTTCCTACCCCTAGCTGATTTATTATACTGGGGTTGGTTAGAATCATACTTTCCTTCTGCTCTAACTTGCCATTGAAATGGGCGAAATTTTGAACCCCTCGGTTTAGGGTTATAACTAGCCGGAAACCTGACCTTTTTGGATTCAGCTTCCGATTCCAGAATATCTGTCAATTGCTTTCTGAACAGAATACTACCAGCGAAAGCAACACTTCCAGAGCTTTCTTGGATTCTGCATCCGCTTTCCAAGTACGTAGCCATAATGGCCTACGAGCGGCTACCGTTAAGGCTGATGCTTTAGAAGCAATTGTACCCATATTAATTGCTGCTTCTTCCAAATGCTGCGCAGTTTGTTTTATATGGCCTAGATGAGACTCCTGCCACATGTCGCATGACATGTGCATCTACTCTAGGAGGAACTTCTATTTTAGAACAGTCCTCAGCTGGAAAAGGATAGTAACAATCCCACTTTTTCGGAATTCTATACTTTTTATTGGGTGTAGCCCAAGGTTCTTCCATAATTTCCGTCAGATCTTCTGACCCTGGAAACTCAATCCTAACTGCTTTTGGACGTTTAAACACAGGTGCTTTTATAACATAGATGTATCTACCCTGGCTTCACCAGCCTGCTTACTTGTTGAAGCTGCTGGAATTAACCCACAAGAAGGGAGCTGCATGTAAGGGTTAATAGTGTATCCTACTCCCAGGTGTGGCACCACAGGTGCTAATCTGTCAGCTATTGTAGACAAAGTCTGTGCAAACACACCCCATGGTGGATCTACTGGTTGCTGAACCTGTCTTTTATTTTGCTGATACGCACAACAGTTTGCACATAACCCGTCATAAGTTAGATACTGGGCTAACACCCCTGCTTTACAAGATAGACATGTTAAGAGTGTAGGAGTCCCTGATAAAGTCTCCTCGTCACTTTTGCCGCTCATAGACATGGTAAGTAATCTGTTTATACAATATACTACACTCTCTGTGACTGAGATCACTTATATAAATATAAAAGTGATACCAATCTGACCACAACCCGAACACCTGAATTGAGGTTTAGAAACAATACTGACAAACATATAAAAGTCAGCAATCACACTAGCAGTCAGTCACATGTTAACTATTAGACATTGTCATATGAGAATATAATCAACCACAAAATACTTCTCCAGTATGTAGGAGTACAATTACTGCATTTCTGTTTTTAAACGGCTATTACCACAAGTTTTTCAGACATGTTATGCAGAAAACAACAGTACTGTACAGGCCTCATGCATTGTGTACCAGAATTAACTATTCATACTAACAAGTAGATAGAATCTTAGTACTGTATAACCCTTACTCAGTAGAGTGGGATACGGGGAGACTCACCCCACTTCCAGGATCGATCAATACGCTCGAAAGACGCCGAGTGGATTCAGACGCTACTAGTGTACACTGCCGCTCCGGTAACTGATAAGAGACACAGACGCTCATTAACGGACACAGACGCTCAGAGAATGATGAGTGTATGCAGACGCTCCTGTCTGCGACCTGGTCTCGGCGGCAACTCTAGTGTACACAACCACAGTGGCCTAAGCTGCGACGAGTACCCTCGTGGTAGCATCTGAGATGGAAGTGAGGTCATCATCAGTTCATGGACGGGAGACGTACGGAAACTGGTCATGAACTGGGGGGAGGGGTGACCAGGAGAGCATCTGACTCCCCCTGCTGACATAAACTCCAGGGATCGCGGCCTCAACCTAGTCCTGGCACCTATGATCCCTAAAGCATAGCGCTGGAGCACTTAAGAGTCTCCTCCAATACAGTGTGGCTGTGTCCGAATTCCCCTAGTAAGTGGAACCGATGCATTACCTTCTCCCCATGCTCCGGCCACAGCCTGGTAACGTCTGCTGGACCTGCTAGAACATCCGACACAGACGCCTGTCGAGACAGCACTAGTACCCGGAGGTAAGCGTTGTTGCGACCCGGTGGAGAGTTGTTGGAGCGACTCTTTCTAGCATGCGTTCAAGACGCTGTTAAGAAAGATCACTCAAAACATAGTAAGACTATAAAAATAAAATAATAAAAGCTTAGGGCTGCCTTAAAAGCAGCCCTGTGACCATGGTCCGGCTCCTGCCGCACCAAACAAAAAACTGATTTGACTGAGTCAGTGGGCGGGATTATATGGATGAGCCCGATGCATCCTGGGAGGCTAGAAAGCTTGTGACTATTTGGTGCCATTTCCGCTGTCACTCTGGCATATCCCAATGTTATCCTGTGGACCCAGCCGGAGAAATGTGTGTTTTTTGTGCATGTGATATATCGCATGCGATGTATCACAGGGAAGTTTGACTGGCACTCTCAGGACACTCCCAGCCCCTGTAGCCCTCTATCCAGCCCATCAGATATATCTCATGGTACAATTGTATGCCGTATGATATATTGCATGTGATGTATAGCTTCATCAATCACATGCGATATATCTTATGCAAAAATAGCACAGAAGTACCAAATCGTATGGAATCACTCCCGGGAATGTCCCGGGGGAGTTCAAGGGAAATTACATCCAACTTCAGCCTCAGACATATCGTTGTAGTGTACGGGGCCCTTTAGATTTGGGTGGGGTGTGTTCAAACTGAAATCTAAATTGCAGTGTGAAAATAAAGCAGCCAGTATTTACTCTGCACAGAAACAAAATAACCCACCCAAATCTAACTCATTCTGCAAATGTTATATCTGCCACACCTGCAGTGCACATGGGCCCTCATTCCGAGTCGTTCGCTCGGTAATTTTCTTCGCATCGCAGCGTTTTTCTGCTTAGTACGCATGCGCAATGTTCGCACTGCGACTGCGCCAAGTAATTTTGCTATGAAGATAGTTTTTTTACTCACGGCTTTTTCTTCGCTCCGGCGATCGTAATGTGATTGACAGGAAATGAGTGTTACTGGGCGTAAACACGGCGTTTTATGGGCGTGTGGATAAAAACGCTACCGTTTCCGGAAAAAACGCGGGAGTGGCTGGAGAAACGGGGGAGTGTCTGGGCGAACGCTGGGTGTGTTTGTGACGTCAAACCAGGAACGACAAGCACTGAACTGATCGCAGATGCCGAGTAAGTCTGAAGCTACTCTGAAACTGCTAAGTAGTTTGTAATCGCAATATTGCGAATACATCGTTCGCAATTTTAAGAAGCTAAGATTCACTCCCAGTAGGCGGAGGCTTAGCGTGTGTAACTCTGCTAAAATCGCCTTGCGAGCGAACAACTCGGAATGACCCCCATGGTTTTGCCCAACTGCTAACAAATTTGCTGCTGCGATCAACTCTGAATTACCCCCTATATCGTTTGTCCGGGAGTCCAAGGAAACGTTTGCTGGTCGTCTAATGTGTATCCAGTTTAACATCAGAGCAATATGTAGAGCAAGACCATCTGCCTAATGTGTCAAATAAACATTCAATAAAAATAACAAGTATAAAGTAAAATATAAAGAAAAGATAAGAAGAAGGTAAAGAGGGGTTAAAGTCGAAGAAAAGAAGAAGGGAGGGGATATTAAGCTCAGGACAACAGGGGAACATCTACCTAAAGATTATTAGTTATGCTGTGGGAGAGAGGGAGGACATAAAGATTTTTTTAAAGTCATCATAAGACCCATATTACAGCCAGAGGATCCAAGTTTTGGTGAAATCAGGAGGTTTGTCTATTGAAAAACCTCAAATGTCTTCTATGGACATAAAATACTCAGTGTGGGTAGGGGATTTTTGAGCACTCCAGAGTACTGGAAAAACAGAACGCGCTGCGTTACTGGGATGTCAAAGCAAAGATTACTTGTATTCACTCACGAGGATATGAGAATGGTTAAGAAGCCAGAATGCTGGGTCTACCAGGACCAGGGTTATGAATATTTGTTGGGAAATAGAGATAACCTCAGACCAGAATGTGGATAGCCGGGGACAGTCCCACCATATATTTTGTAAAGACTCTTTGAAGCAGGGACTGAGGTCTCATTTAATATCTTATCCTTTCACAGTGACATGTGGTAAAGGGTGGGGTTGAGGATGCCGCACAAGACTAAGTGAGATTGTATAGGTGTGTAATTAATGTGTGTTGCCAAGAAAACCGACGAACCAGAAAAGCTTCTGGAATTAATCACCATCTACCATTGAACAGAAAAAGGTTCTTGTTTAGGCAGAAAAAAAGGGTGATTGTCGATGGTGCTCCCATGGGTCTATTACATGGGTAATAAAGACAGGAGAGAAAGGAAAAAAGTGACCCTTGTTGGGAGCACTCCCTCTTGGAAACAACTGTGATTGGAATTATGTATAACGTATTTGTTATTTAAAACGTAACCTTTAATTCTTAATGAATAATATAGGAGTACACACAAAGTATGTTTAAAAATTGATTAAATAGTTTGAATCGTAAATTCGGGAATGCAACTGTGAACATAAGGATGAAAAAAACATAATATAAAAGGCAAACGTGCGGTACAAGTTACGGTAAAACCAGAAGATTTGCCCGCCAGGTGTTGATTAATACAATGGGTGCAATAGCCAAGGTATTGCCTTCAAACTTGACCTACAACACCTGGTATTCCTTAGTGGTCAGCCACCTAAGTACTGACCAGGCCCAACACCGTATTGCTTCCAAGATCGGACGAGATTGGGCATGTACGGTGTGGTATGGTAGTAGATTAAAGTTGATGAAGCAAAGACCTATAATGGGTATGCAATTGTTAGATCCACCCAAGGCCTGGTAGAATGGGCAAAAAATCTCTTAAAGAAGAGACTGATGTTTAACCATCATTGCACCAAAGTGTATTCCAAATGTATAGGTATACATAGGTTTTAAATCATATGGTCAACCGGTTTTGCCAAAAATAGCCGCCAATATGTTGCTTATACTGTGCTATGCAACATTGATCCCAGAGGATTTTTCACATGTAGTAGGGCAATAATGAACCCTAGTTATTCTGATGACATGCCAGCAAAGTTTGAGAGATATCAAAACATAAATGTGTTGCAAGTATAGGTACTACTGAATATGCAAAAAGATCCTGAGCAATACACCATACTCCCCCTCCCCCTTCACACAGTGTATAGGGCAGGGAATGGAAATGTGCCAGAAATCATGTATTCAGCTGAAACGACAGATTGGCAGGAGTGGATAGAAATTAGGGAATAGATCTCAAAAGACGTGATCTCCACTATCCACACTAAGGCTAACTAATTCATTAGAGCCTGAAATGTCAATTACTGTCTTAATTGCAATCTTTGATAAATAATTATACTTGCAGTAAGAAAGCACACAAATAGTATTGTATATGCTGTATGTCCACAGTGAGTCAAATAAGAGTTATGAAACAAAATGTGAAAAAAGACTCAATTGTCAATGCGAAAAGTAGATTGTTGCTGATTATACGTAATTTCATCAGCAGCCAGAGAGTAACACTGAAAAAGTGTCACAATTTGTTTCTGTATATCTGGCAACTAAAAGCAGCAAATTGCAATGAAAAGATTGAATATAGTTGATAGAAAAAAGTGCCTTATTATAAAAACGGCATGGATTTGCCCGAATGAGACTGATGCACACAGTGTTTAATTACAATTGTGCGTGGCTGGAGAGCGGGAGACAAAGTGAAAATGCAGGATATATCTGAAGAAATACTTGCGAACGCCTGTGCGTGTGTCCTGCTAGTTTGATACCGCTGACAGCTCGGCGTGATGAGCTGTGTGTCTGAGCGGCTCCACTGGTCTCCTCTCCTGCCGCTGACAGCTCGGCGTGATGAGCTGTGTGTCTGAGCGGCTCCACTGGTCTCCTCTCCTGCCGGTCTCTTGGTCACGTGAGCGCACTCACCGTGACCCCGTTCACCTCCCAACGTACGTTTTCACAGAAAGCTTGTTCACGGGTAGTGTGAACAAGCTTTCTGTGAAACGTACGTTGGGAGGTGAACGGGGTCACGGTGAGTGCGCTCACGTGACCAAGAGACCGGCAGGAGAGGAGACCAGTGGAGCCGCTCAGACACACAGCTCATCACGCCGAGCTGTCAGCGGCAGGAGAGGAGACCAGTGGAGCCGCTCAGACACACAGCTCATCACGCCGAGCTGTCAGCGGTATCAAACTAGCAGGACACACGCACAGGCGTTCGCAAGTATTTCTTCAGATATATCCTGCATTTTCACTTTGTCTCCCGCTCTCCAGCCACGCACAATTGTAATTAAACACTGTGTGCATCAGTCTCATTCGGGCAAATCCATGCCGTTTTTATAATAAGGCACTTTTTTCTATCAACTATATTCAATCTTTTCATTGCAATTTGCTGCTTTTAGTTGCCAGATAGCAGGAAATTTTTTAGCAGTTGGGCAAAACCATGTGCACTGCAGGGAAGGCAAATATAACATGTGCAGAAAGAGATAGATTTGGGTGTGGTGTGTTCAATCTGCAATCTAAATTGCAGTTTAAAAATAAAGCATCCAGTATTTACCCTGCACAGAAACAAAATAACCCACCCAAATCTAACTCTCTCTGCACATGTTATGTTTGCCTCCCCTGCAGTGCACATGGTTTTGCCCAACTGCTAAAAAATTTCCTGCTGCGATCAACTTGGAATTACCCCCATTGTCCTCTAAATTTTACGTGGTGGTGGACTCGAGTCTTGAACCCTTAATTCGAATCGGTGGAGGCACGGGAAAGAAACCTTTCAAGGTTCAACATAGGGAAAGGTGTTCAGGTGAGTGCCGTCCATAAGGGAAAAGACGAGGTCTATCATATATCTGTTGGGTATACACACAAAGAGTGAAAGAAACCTTTTGATGCACGCATTTTATTGATAAAAGGTCAGTCTTGGGATACCAGCCTATCGTATGAAGAGAGTATAAAGTATGGTCTAAGACTCTAACTGATGTGGCTTTTAGTTCTTCTACTCAGTAATCTTCTACAACAGGACGTTCAGGTGGATATCTCGGAGACTGACATTTGGCTATTCTAGCAGCGCTTGTGGACCACTCTATTGTTTGGTTGTGGGTGATCACAAGGAGATTGACAGGAAGAGGGCGTTTATGGGTGTCAACTGAGCCTTTTTAGGGAGTGTTTGGAAAAACGCAGGCGTGTCCAAGCATTTGCAGGGAAGGTGTGTGTTGTCAAATCTGGTCCTGAACAGGCTGATGTAATCGCAGTGGCTGAGTAAGTCCTGGGCTGCGCAGAGACTGCACAAAATCAGTTTGTGAAGCTCTGTTACTCAAGCGATCGCACACTTGCACAGTGAAAATAATCAGCAAAAAAATCTGATCGCAGGGCTGCAAAAATCGCTGCCCAGTGATCAGGTCTGAATTAGGCCCATATATATATATATATATATATATATATTGCATTTACATGATATGGGATGATATGGGCCTAAATGAGACCTGGTCGCAAAAGCAAAATCTTTCTCTAATAGGCAAAACCATGTGCACTGCAGGTGGGGCAGATATAACATGTGCAGAGAGAGTTACATTTCGGTGGGTTATATTGTTTCTGTGCAGGGTAAATACTGGATACTGGCTGCTTCATTTTTGACACTGCAATTTAGATTTCAGTTTGAACAACCCCCACCCATTAGAGAAAAAGATTGCTGTTGCGATCAGGTCTGAATTAGGCCCTATAGCACGTCTCTTACCATGAAATTAGGATCCAGGAATCACTTTTATAAACCAAGTGAGTCCGAGGGACGCACTCCCAACAGCCAATCACAACCTAATGGCATATCTTGCAAGGCTACGCCCCTTGTGAGTCCACACCCCTTATTGCCGTTTCCCTATCACAGTGCCCCCCTTGTCATTTTATTCTGGATCCACCCCTGTTTCTGGGTACAGGAGGCGGCTAGCGTTGCTGTTAAGATGTTTGCTGTTATGCGAGTAGATTGGTGGTTAGAGGAGGGATAGGGAAACACACACAGCACTCGTCGCCTGCTGTGAAGGATAATGTCCTAGCTATGTGAGTCCTAGATCGGTGGCTTAGGTAGGGGTTGGGACGGGGACACAACATCTTGGGGCACTGTACATCCATCTTACTGGGGTTCCCTCCTCCAAAATATATCAACCCTGGCCCCACCATCTAATTTATGCACTCTAAGTTTTAACCCATTCACTGCAACAGCTGCTCACCACAACCAGGCTCCCATATATAAACATCCAATGCAAAATTAAATTAAGTAAAAATAGACTGACTTGATTTACCAAACTACAGTCTTAATGCAGTGCTGCTTAGTGGGGCTGCTTCCTGTAATAGACGCAGCAAGTGCAGGTTCTTCTTGCTCTGCTGCCAGCTCCTCTTCTTAGATGGCCCGGGTCGCTGCAACAGTAACAAGCAGAAAGGCTGGCACAACGACATGCGCAATGACTTTGCAACATCATTCAACAACAATGCGGCAAGGGTCCCCGGGAGTTTGGACCGTACAAAGCGAAAATGTGTTTTCTGTTGCCGGCTTAGTTAATTTGTGGGTAGCCAGCTCTGTTAATTAAAAAATTACTATTAGGCACTGCAGCCCCATTTCTGTACCCATGATCCTCTGAGCCCCTCTATCCCTTGGGGCCCTGTACGGATGTCCCCTTTGCCTCCCCCCTCTGTCGCCGGGCCTACACACACACTCCTCCCTCTCCCCCCTCTCCCTCCCCCCTGTGGAGGAGAGGAATGATGAGGAGGAATGAGGTGTAGGGGCTCTACCAGGCATAATGTGTATAAGGGGCTCTTCTGTGGTGTAACGTGTATAAGGGGACTACTGTGTGGTGTAATGTGACTAACGGACACTACTGTGCGGTGTAATATAAATTGGTACTATTTTGTGGCCACACCCCTTTCCACAAAGCCACACCCCTATATTTTTTAACCAATTTTACTTATGGGGGAGGGGGGCACCAATTCTCTTTCTTGCACAGGGCACCAAAATGTCTAGTTACAGCTCTGAGCCAGACAGTGAATGGCTGTCACCATGCTGCTTGGTGGATGGCTGGAGCTATCCACCAATAAGAGTGCAGCATTCTCTACCTGCCTCCCAGCCTGCAGCTAGACAGTGAATGGCTGTCACCATGCTGCTTGGTGGATGGCTGGAGCTATCCACCAATAAGAGTGCAGCATTCTCTACCTGCCTCCCAGCCTGCAGCTAGACAGTGAATGGCTGTCAGCACGCTGATTGGTGGATGGTTGGAGTTTTCCACCAATCAGAGTGTTTATAGCAATTCACTACTTGGAAGCATGTGGGGAGATGGCACTGGACTGCCAGAGGGGTAAGTTATTATTATTATTTTAATGTATTCCTGTGAATGCAAGGGTAGGGGCCTCAGTGCACTGCTTTGCCCAGGGCCTGCAGTGCTGTTAAGATGGCCTTGCGCAATACTGCATATTCACCCCCCCCCCCCCCCCGACGCCTATGTAATAAAGGAACTGCAAAAAGGGGCATGGTCAAGCCGCACAGTAGCACAAGTTTATTCACATTACACCACATAGTAGTGTACCTTATTCATGTAATGACAAATATAAGTGCCCCTTATACACAAAGCCCACAGTAGTGGCACCCCTAATACACATAAGGCCCACAGTAGTAGTGCCCATTATGTAATGCCCACTGTAGTGGTAGTGCCCCTTATGTAGTGCCCATAGTGTTAGTGCCCCTATTCATAGCCTATAGTAGTAGTGCCCCTTATGTCCCCAGAAGTGATACCCCTTAAGTAGCGCCCACTATGCAGTGCCCTCATTAGTATTTCCCCATATAGTATTGTCCCCAGTAGTTATTCCTCCAGTAGTAGTGCCGCTTACACACATAAAAATCCAAAACACAATACTTACCTTAAGCCCCACTCCTGTGTCCGGCCGCTGCTGTCCATCTGGCCACCCACTCCTCAGAACTATGGGAGAGACGTCATGACGTCTCTCCCATAGTGCACACCATGAGAGACAGAAGCTGGATCTCAGGTGTGAGCTCCAGCCTCAGGCTGCCTCTGTTGGGAAGGAGCCCGGCGCTCACTGGTAACAAAATCTCAGCGGGCACCCGGCATCTCCCTGTGACTCTGGGCAAACTTCGCGGGTTAGGTGGGTCGGAGGAGGTGGAACCTGTTCAGTCTCCAAATGGAACTGACGAAATGCAGTTCCACCCTGTTCCGGCTCACTTTAACCCCTGGTGAAGCCATCTTTAGATAGTGTTACCCTATAAAAGCCTATGGGCTTCTATTTGCATTTCCCCTTGAGAGGGATCCAATCACATTCCTCCCAGCACGTCCTGCAGTACATGCATACATGGGGTGGTCTTCAGGTGGCCGGCTGTCGAGATACCGGCGCACATTATACCGGCGCCGGACTCCCGACAGCCGGCATACCGGCACTTTTTCTCCCTCTTGGGGGTCCTCAACCCCCCTGGAGGGAGAATAAATAGCGTGGCGCACCACCGTGCCCACAGCGTGGCAAGCGCAGCGAGCCCGCAAGGGGCTCATTTGCGCTCGCCATGCTGTCGGTATGCCAGCGGTCGGGCTTCCGGCGCCGGCATGATGGTCGCAGGGAGCCCGGCCACCAGCATACCCTACTACACCTGCATACATGCGCATTAGGACTCCCAGGTCCTCAACACAGAAGCCCTTCAATCGCAAAGGACAGCTTTTTTTTTTTTCAAATAATTTTTATTGACAGGTGGTTACAATAACAGAATACAATAACAGATGCACGTAGTACAAAACAGCCTGAGTAGGCGCATAGATTAGTGATACTCCACCACAATTCACCAATACTATGATGTGTATTTTAAAATAAACAAACAAACAAACATACAAAAATATTAACATAAAGCCATATCAGATCATATAGGAATCAAATAGAGACAGTCATGTAGGTTTAGACAAGAGTCAGAAAGGAGCAGTAGAGTCAAGAGTCTCCAAAATATACCATCTAGTATCTTGAAAGCATTTTCGCAAAGCGGCCTTGACTATCGGGGGGAGGGTTAGAACATATGGCAACCAAATCTGGAAGTGTTTTTCAGTTAGCTTATCTTTCTGTAATGTGGTGTTGGTCCAATCTAATTGAAAAAGATGAGAAATTCTAGGATATAGCAGTGAGATAGGGACTGGGTCAGTGGAGATCCATTGAGAAAGGATCGTTTTCTTTGCTGCAGCAGCCAGTTTGATTAATGAGATGCGATTACCTTTAGTTAATGTGTCGGGGGGGCTGGGTAAATACCCCAGAACACCCAGGTTTTAGTTACGGTAAACTGTGTTTTCAACTCTGTAGTGATGAATGATTGGAGTGCCTGCCATAAAACCTGCACCTAAGGACAGTACCAGAGGCAATGGACTAGACCTGCATCTGGAGAAGTACACTTGAACAGTGGGATGAGGGGGCAGCTCAATCTAGGAGTGACGTATGCTCTGTGTAATATTTTCTGATGCATCTCCGTATATGTGACTGAGCCTAGTGTTTTATCTAAATAGCTGTTGGCATCTAGAATAGATCTTAAAGTAAGATCCGGAAATTCCCTTGTCCATTTCAGCAAGCCCACCGTGCCAGAGTCTTTATTCAATAAGGGACGGGAATGTGTGTGTATGAATGCTATTGAGAAGTGTCCTTTCGGTTCAAGTCGAGCAGATCTGTCTAAGGTATTAGAAGTATCTTGGGAGGATAAGAGAGACAATAGTTTTTGTACATAGCTACACGCCTGGAGGAAGGGGAATAATGGTATTAATAAGGTCGGGAAACGTTCTATGATCTGTGAATGTGTGAGTAGAGTTAAACTTTGGGTATCTAGGAAGTGATGTACATATTTCAGTCCTCCCTCGTACCAATTGCGGAATATTGGGGAGGTAGTATGTAGCGTGAAGTCAGGGTTACCCCAGAGAGGTAAAAAGAGTGATATCTGGTTTGAGAGCTTTAATTGAGAGCGAATCAACCTCCAAGCAGCACAGGCAGAAGAGAGAAGCACATTATCCTTTATATAATCAGGCATGGAATTCGGAGGGGTGTGTAACAAGGACGTCAGGTTCCAGGTGGGTATAAAGGATTGTTCCAAGTGTGCATTGGTGTATATATTTTGTCCACCAACCCAGTCCAGGGCAATTCTATAATTAGCTGCCAGTGCGTATGCACGAAGGCATGGTAGGTTAGACCACCAAGTGATCGCGGTTGTCGCAATTTGAATAATAAAAATCGTGGGCGTTTACCCGCCCAGATAAATTTAGTCAGCGCCTTGTCTAATTGAACAAATATGCTTTTAGGTGGGATCAGCGGAAGCATTTGTAGCACGTATAAGAGGCGTGGGAAGCTGATCATCTTATACAAGTGACTTCTGCCTGTGTACGTTAGCGGGAGATGGGCCCATCTGGAAAAATCTGCGTAAGTCCTAGCAAGTAGCGGAGAGAAATTGAGGGAATATAATTTGGAAGGGTGATCAGGAATTACAATACCTAAATAAGTGAAACAGTTATTCGTTGCCCAATGGAATGGAAAGGTGTCTCCCCACCCCAGTTTGGCTGTAGGGAAGAAGGCTAGCGCCTCCGTTTTTGAATAATTGATCTTGAATCCAGACACTGCTTCAAAAGAGTTAAGTATATTGAGTAAATGCGGCAAGGCCTCATGAGGATTGCCAAAATAGAGCAATATGTCATCCGCAAATGCAGAGAATTTAAGTTCATGGTTAGCTAATTTAATACCTCGCCATCTCTTCTCCTTTAAAAAATGTCTGAGGAGGGGGTCCAAAGCTAGGTTAAATAAGAGAGGAGACAGAGGACAGCCCTGTCTGGTCCCGCGATGTAATGGGAAGAGTCTGGAGTTATGGGCATTGATTGTCAAAAAGGCTTGGGAGTTTTGATAAAGAGTACGAAATACATGTAAAAAGGCAGGACCAAAATTCTGGTGTCTAAGTATCCTATTAATATGAGCCCAAGATACTCGGTCAAAGGCCTTGTCTGCATCACAACTGAGGACTATGTTCCCCACCTCCGGTGATCCATGAGATTTGATCATGGCCGCTAATAAAGAGCGGACATTGAGCACAGAGTGTCTATTACGTAAAAATCCTGTTTGTGCAGGGTGTAGCAATGCGGGCAGTATCAACTGAAGGCGGGAAGCAAGGATCTTCGTAAAAATTTTGAAGTCTTGGTTCAATAGCGAGATGGGCCTATAGGATGAGACCAGAGTATGATCTTTGTTCGGTTTGGGTATTACAATAACTCTAGCCGTGTTAAAATTAGGCGGAGCCGGACCGCCAGTCAGAATTGAGTTATAGAGATCACCTAAGTGTCTTTTAACGTGTGGTAGGAGTATTTTATAATAGGCTGCCGATAGACCGTCTGGGTCTGGAGACTTCCCATTGGGGAGGGATTTTATGGCGAATTCCAACTCCTCATCTGTAATGGGAGTGGTGAGGAGTGTTCTATCAGCATCACTAAGAGTAGGGAGTTCAGCCCGTATTAGGAAGTCTACACCCATATCAGGTTGATCAGGTGGTGCTGTATACAGATTTTCGAAGAAGTTCAGGAAGCTGTTACTAATAGCTGTTTGGGTCAGTGAAGGCATAGTGTGGGTATCTCGAACTGAGGAGATATGTTTGGGGGTGACGTGGGTCTTTACCATGTTAGCTAGCAGTTTCCCTGGTCTGTTACCCCAATGGAAATATGTATTAGTTTGAAAGGAGAGGGATAACTTCGCTTGTTCTGCGCAAAGAGTGTCATGAACTAATTTGGCGTCCTTATATATTAACCTATTAGGTTCAGAAGGAGAGGCCAATAGTCGTGACTATGTCGTGGCTACTTGAAGGGAAGCTGCGGTCATCCTCTCCCTAAATAGTTTTTTCTTCGTGACAACATAAGACAGTATATGGCCTCTAAGAACAGGCTTAGAAGCCTGCCAGAAAAGATTTATGTCATTTATATGTACTGCGTTATCTTGTGCATAGTTTAGAAAGGACTGAGACAGATAAAGCTTAAAGTCCTCTGAAGTGGCCAAGTATTCTGGTAAGCGCCAGTTGTAAGAGAATGTGCGGGGTGTGGACAGAGTGATCGTCAAGGAGATAGGGGCATGGTCAGATAATAGGATATTAGCTATGGTGGAATCCTCTACTCTGTGAATTAAGGAAGCCGATATCAGCCAGTAGTCTAATCTAGAGAATGTTTTGTGTGGGAGGGAGAAGAAGGAGTAATTCCCTAGAATCAGGATGTATGAACCTCCAGGGGTCAAGAAGTTGTAGGGAGTCTAGCATTAATGAAAGTGTGGGTGGTGCGGACCTGCTCAAGCCCAGCTGTCTGGGACCACCTGACACATCCAACAAAGGGTCAAAAACAACATTAAGATCGCCTCCCAAAATCAGAGAGCCCTCTAGCCAGCCCTGTAAAGTAACAAAAAGGTCTGAGAAGAAGGATGCGTTTGGCCCCGTAGGGGTGTAGATACATGCTAAAGTAAATCGTTCACCTTCAATATCCATCTTCAGCAACAAGAACCGACCTTCTGGATCTATCCATTCTTCCCTTATTTCGTAATGTAGTGACTTACGGAAGAGTAGCAGTACCCCTCGCGTCTTGGTGGTATATGAGGCACTTCGGAAGTCACCGACCCAGGCATCCCTGAGTCTATTCGGGTCTGAGAGACGCCAGTGCGTCTCTTGTAGAAACACCACGTCAGGGTGAAATTTTTTAAGATGATTTAAAATTTTCTCACTCTTAATTGGTGTGTTCAGGCCCTCCACGTTCCACGAGACCAATTTGAGCGATGTCTTTGAGCCATCTATGGATGTCTCAGCAGATCGTGGGTCTGTCATTATCCAATACCCAGTCTAATGGAATTCGGAGGGAGAAGCCACAACAGAGAGTCCAACCCCCGGTCCCAGCGAGCGGGGGAAGGATGGAAGAGGCGTAACATGGCAATATGTGGAGGAGCAGTAAGATAATAATGATGTACTACAATACATATAAACTTTGATAACAAAAACAGCGCAAGCCACCAGTCAAAGCTTTTTTGAAATATCTGAACCCAAGAGGATAGTTCAAGGAACCATCTATATGTAACTGAAACATTAATTAGAATAGAGAAGAGGAAAAAGAAAAGAGTAGACAGAGAGGGTGGAAAAGCGATCTCCTCCCATCCCCGTCCCAGCATCAGATATGAGATAAACTCATTTAACAACAACAATACTAGCCAACTATATAAAGTCAGTAACGTGTCGGCCATTAGAAAAATAAGATTTTACTCACCGGTAAATCTATTTCTCGTAGTCCGTAGTGGATGCTGGGAACTCCGTAAGGACCATGGGGAATAGCGGCTCCGCAGGAGACTGGGCACAACTAAAGAAAGCTTTAGGTCACCTGGTGTGCACTGGCTCCTCCCACTATGACCCTCCTCCAAGCCTCAGTTAGGACACTGTGCCCGGACGAGCTGACATAATAAGGAAGAATTTTGAATCCCGGGTAAGACTCATACCAGCCACACCAATCACACCGTATAACTCGTGATACTATACCCAGTTAACAGTATGAATATAACTGAGCCTCTCAACAGATGGCTCAACAATAACCCTTTAGTTAGGCAATAACTATATACAAGTATTGCAGACAATCCGCACTTGGGATGGGCGCCCAGCATCCACTACGGACTACGAGAAATAGATTTACCGGTGAGTAAAATCTTATTTTCTCTGACGTCCTAGTGGATGCTGGGAACTCCGTAAGGACCATGGGGATTATACCAAAGCTCCCAAACGGGCGGGAGAGTGCGGATGACTCTGCAGTACCGAATGAGAGAACTCCAGGTCCTCCTCAGCCAGGGTATCAATTTTGTAGAATTTAGCAAACGTGTTTGCCCCTGACCAAGTTGCAGCTCGGCAAAGTTGGAAAGCCGAGACCCCTCGGGCAGCTGCCCAAGATGAGCCCACCTTCCTTGTGGAATGGGCTTTTACAGATTTTGGCTGCGGTAGTCCAGCCGCAGAATGCGCCAGCTGAATTGTGCTACAAATCCAGCGAGCAATAGTCTGCTTAGAAGCAGGAGCACCCAATTTGTTGGGTGCATACAGGATAAACAGCGAGTCAGTTCTCCTGACTCTAGCCGTCCTGGAAACATAATTTTTCAAGGCCCTGACTACGTCCAGTAACTTGGAATCCTCCTAGTCCCTAGTAGCCGCAGGCACTACAATAGGTTGGTTCAAGTGAAAAGCTGATACCACCTTAGGGAGAAACTGGGGACGAGTCCTCAATTCTGCCCTATCCATATGGAAAATCAGATAAGGACTTTTATATGACAAAGCCGCCAATTCTGATACACGCCTGGCCGAAGCCAAGGCCAATAACATGACCACTTTCCGCGTGAGATATTTTAGATCCACGGTTTTTAGTGGCTCACACCAATGTGATTTTAAGAAACTCAACACCACGTTGAGAACCCAAGGTGCCACTGGAGGCACAACCGGGGGCTGAATATGCAGCACTCCTTTTACAATGTCTGAACTTCAGGTACTGAAGCTAGTTCTTTCTGGAAGAAAATCGACAGAGCCGAGATCTGTATCTTAATGGAGCCTAATTTTAGGCCCATAGACACTCCTGCTTGTAGGAAATGCAGAAATCGACCTAGTTGAAATTCCTCTGTTGGGGCCTTTTTTGGCCTCACACCAAGCAACATATTTCCGCCATATGCGGTGATAATGTTTTGCAGTTACATCTTTCCTGGCTTGAATCAGCGTAGGAATGACTTCCTCCGGAATGCCCTTTTCCTTTAGGATCCGGCGTTCAACCGCCATGCCGTCAAAACGTAGCCGCGGTAAGTCTTGGAACAGACAGGGCCCCTGCTGCCGCAGGTCCTGTCTGAGCGGCAGAGGCCATGGGTCCTCTGATATAATTTCTTGAAGTTCTGGGTACCAAGCTCTTCTTGGCCAATCCGGAACCACGAGTATCGTTCTTACTCCTCGCCTTCCTATTATTCTCAGTACCTTTTGTATGAGAGGCAGAGGGGGGAACACATAAACCGACTGGTACACCCACGGTGTTACCAGAGCGTCCACAGCTATCGCCTGAGGGTCCCTTGACCTGGCGCAATATCTTTTATAGCTTTTTGTTGAGGCGGGACGCCATCATGTCCACCTGTGGCCTTTCCCAATGGTGTACAATCCTTTGGAAGACTTCTGGATGAAATCCCCACTCTCCCGGGTGGAGGTCGTGTCTGCTGAGAAGATCTGCTTCCCAGTCGTCCACTCCGGGAATGAACACTGCTGACAGTGCTAACACATGATTTTCCGCCCATCGGAGAATCCTTGTGGCTTCTGCCATCGCCATCCTGCTTCTTGTGCCGCCCCGTTGGTTTACATGGGCGACCGCCGTGATGTTGTCTGATTGGATCAGTACCGGCTGGTTTTGAAGCAGAGGCCTTGCCTGACTCAGGGCATTGTAAATGGCCCTCAGTTCCAGAATATTTATGTGTAGGGAAGTCACCTGACTTGACCAAAGTCCCTGGAAGTTTCTTCCCTGTGTGACTGCCCCCCAGCCTCAAAGGCTGGCATCCATGGTCACTAGGACCTAGTCCTGTATGCCGAACCTGCGGCCCTCTTGAAGATGGGCACTCTGCAGCCACCACAGTAGAGATACCCTGGTCCTTGAAGACAGGGTTATCAGCCGATGCATCTGAAGATGTGATCCGGACCACTTGTCCAACAGGTCCCACTGAAAAGTTCTTGCATGGAACCTGCCGAATGGGATTGCTTCGTAGGAAGCTACCATTTTTCCCAGGACTCGCGTGCAATGATGCACCGATACCTGTTTTGGCTTCAGGAGGTCTCTGACTAGAGATGACAGCTCCTTGGCTTTCTCCTCCGGGAGAAACACTTATTTCTGTTCTGTGTCCAGAACCAGCCCCAGGAACAGTAGACGTGTCGTAGGAACCAGCTGTGACTTTGGACTGTTTAGAATCCAACCGTGCTGTTGTAGCACTTTCCAAAATAGTGCTACCCCGACTAGCAACTGCTCCTTGGACCTTGCCCTTATAAGGAGATTGTCCAAGTACGGGATAATTAAAACTCCCTTTTTTCGAAGGAGTATCATCATTTCGGCCATTACCTTGGTAAACACCCTTGGTGCCATGTACAGTCCAAACGGCAGTGTCTGGACTTGGTAATGGTAATACTGTACCACAAATCTGAGGTACTCCTGGCGAGGATGGTAAATGGGGACATGCAGGTAAGCATCCTTGATGTCCCGGGATCCCATGTAATCCCCCTCGTCCAGGCTTGCAATAACCGCCCTGAGCGATTCCATCTTGAACTTGAATTTTTTTATGTACCCCAAACCGTGTGGAATAGTAACCCCGTCCTTGTTGAAGTAGGGGCACCTTGAGTATTACCTGCTGGGAATACAGCTTATTAATTGCCTCTAGCGCAGCCTCCCTGCCTGAGGGAGTTGTCGGCAAGGCATATTTGAGGAAACGGCGGGGGGGGAGACATCTCGAATTCCAGCTTGTACCCCTGAAATACTACTTGAATGAAACAGGGATCCACCTGTGAGCGAGCCCACTGATCTCTGAAATTTTTGAGACGGCCCCCCACCGTACCTGGCTACACATGTGGAGCCCCCGCGTCATGCTGTGGACTCAGAGGAAGCGAGAGAAGAATTTTGATTCTGGGAACAGGCTGACTGGTGCAGCTTTTTCCCTCTTCCCATGTCTCTGTACAGAAAGGAAGCGCCTTTGACCCGCTTGCTTTTCTGAAGCCGAAAGGACTGTACCTGATAATACAGTGCTTTCTTAGTCTGTGAGGAAACCTGAGGTAAAAATATTTCTTCCCAGCTGTTGCTGTGGATACGAGGTCCCAGAGACCATCCCCAAATAATTCCTCACCCTTATAAGGCAGAATCTCTATGCGCCTTTTAAAGTCAGCATCACCTGTCCAGTGACAGGTCTCTAATACCCTCCTGACAGAATGGACACTACATTCATTTTGGATGCCAGCCGGCAAAATATCCCTCTGTGCATCCCTCATATATAAGACGACGTCTTTAATATGTTCTCATGTTTGACAGGGTCACCGACCACGCTGCAGCAGCACGATCTGCAGGTCTCAGTCTAGTACCTGAGTGTGTAAATACAGACTTCAGGATAGCCTCCTGCTTTTTATCAACAGGTACCTTCAAAGTGGCCGTTCCTAAAATGGCAGTGCCACCTTTTTTGACAACTGTGTGAGCGCCTTATCCACCCTAGGGGATATCTCCCAGCGTAACTTATCCTCTGGCGGGAAAGGGTACGCCATCAGTAACTTTTTAGAAATTACCAGTTTCTTATCGGGGGGAACCCACGCTTTTCACACACTTCATTCATTCATCTGATGGGGGAACAAAACACTGCCTGCTTTTTCTCCCCAACATAAAAACCCATTTTTAGAGGGTTAATGTCAGAAATGTGTAACACATTTTTTTTATTGCCGGGATCAAGTCACGGATGTTCCTAGTGGATTGTGTATATGTCTCAACCTTGTCGACACTGGAGTCAGACTCCGTGTCGACATCTGTGTCTGCCATCTGAGTGAGCGGGCGTTTTTGAGCCCCTGATGGCCTTTGAGACACCTGGGCAGGCGCGGACTGAGAAGCCGGCTGTCCCACAGCTGTTACGTCATCCACCCTTTTATGTAAGGAGTTGACACTGTCGGTTAATACCTTTCACCTAACCATCCACTCTGGTGTCGGCCCCACAGGGGGCGACATCACATTTATCGGCATCTGCTCCGTCACCATATAAGCCTCCTCATTAAACATGTCGACACAGCCGTACCGACACACCGCACACACACAGGGAATGCTCTGACTGAGGACAGGACCCCACAAAGCCCTTTGGGGAGACAGAGAGAGAGTATGCCAGCACACACCAGAGCGCTATATAATGTGGGGATTAACACTATAACTGAGTGAAATTTCCCCAATAGCTGCTTGTATATATTATATTGCGCCTAAATTTAGTGCCCCCCCTCTCTTTTTAACCCTTTGAGCCTGAAAACTACAGGGGAGAGCCTGGGGAGCTTTCTTCCAGCTGCACTGTGAAGAGAAAATGGCGCCAGTGTGTCTGAGGGAGATAGCTCCGCCCCTTTTTCGCGGACTTTTCTCCCGCTTTTTTCTGGATTCTGGCAGGGGTATTTACCACATATATAGCCTCTGGGGCTATATATTGTGGTATTTTTGCCAGCCAAGGTGTTTTTATTGCTGCTCAGGGCGCCCCCCCCAAGCGCCCTGCACCCACAGTGACCGGAGTGTGAAGTGTGTATGAGGAGCAATGGCGCACAGCTGCAGTGCTGTGCGCTACCTTGGTGAAGACTGATGTCTTCTGCCGCCGATTTTCCGGACCTTTTCTTGATTCTGGCTCTGTAAGGGGGACGGCGGCGCGGCTCCGGGACCGAACACCAAGGCTGGGCCTGCGGTCGATCCCTCTGGAGCTAATGGTGTCCAGTAGCCTAAGAAGCCCAAGCTGGCTGCAAGCAGGCAGGTTCGCTTCTTCTCCCCTTAGTCCCTCGCTGCAGTGAGCCTGTTGCCAGCAGGTCTCACTGAAAATAAAAAACCTAATTCTATACTTTCTTTCTAGAAGCTCAGGAGAGCCCCTAGTGTGCATCCAACCTCGGCCGGGCACAAAATCTAACTGAGGCTCGGAGGAGGGTCATAGTGGGAGGAGCCAGTGCACACCAGGTGACCTAAAGCTTTCTTTAGTTGTGCCCAGTCTCCTGCGGAGCCGCTATTCCCCATGGTCCTTACGGAGTTCCCAGCATCCACTAGGACGTCAGAGAAATATAAGAAATGATTTATAATAAAAGGATACTTGACATTTCAGAACATTCAGTCTGCATCATCCATGCGGGAATTTGATCCATGGGTGGCGAAAGATTTGAGAAAGTTCCGGGCAGTTTCAGGGGAATCAAAATAATTTGGTTTGCCTGCGTGGAAGATTCTCAATTTTGCAGGGTATAGGAGTGCAAATCTGATGTTCCGAGAAAAAAGTTCCTTGCATATTGGAGAGAATTCTCTTCGCTGTGAGGAAACTTGAAAGGAGAAGTCCTGAAAGAGAAGAAGCTTGGAGCCCTCGTAGCAGAGGCCGGAACTTTTGCGGTAGGCCTCCATAATTTTCACCTTGTCCAGGTAATTTAACAGCTTGAAAATGACCGGTCTGGGGCGTGATTGGGCAGAGTGGGAGGGTTGCCTCTCAGGGCCGATGCGGTGAACTCGTTCCACTAGATATGAGGTCGGTGAGGAAGGGAGCTCTAGAGTTGTGGGGAGCCAACGGGTGACTAAGTCCATCAAATCTTTTTGCCTGACCGTTTCCGGAAGACCAACAAGGCGTAAATTGTGCCGCGATTGCGATTTTCCAAATCTTCAATTTTATCGTTCATAGCTGTTAGAGTGCTATCATGTGTTTGCAGTTGTGATTGGGTTGCTTGTTGGTCGTCTTCTAAGGTAAAGATACGATCTTCGGCCTCTGTTAAACGTTGAGTGTGTTGTGTTATTTGGGCCGCAGCCGAGTTGATGGCCTCTAATAAGGGTGCCAGTTTCGCGTCAAACAAGGGTGATATGATTTCCATAATTTCTCTGGCCTTCTGTACAGCAGATGGGCTAGCTCTGATATCAGCCGGTAATGAATCATCGGTGTCCCTTCCACCCGGTGAGATGGGTGATCGCGGTTGGATTGGGCTCTGATCCTTGTCTTTGGGTGCCGATTTGTTTTTATTTTGAGAATTTTTATTTGTGCGAGGTGTTTTGGCCACATACTTTAGTAGTAATTTTTCTTCAAGCTGGGCACAATGGGAGCGAAGAGGGGTCTTGTCGAGTAAAAGTGATGCAGAAGTGATGTGGGGTATAAGATGGCCAGTAAGTCTATGGGATGCAAGGTTGCAGGAGTGGGGAGAAAGCGCAAGGGAGGCGGCAGGGTGGGCCTATTCGAACCTGTGTGTGGAGTAGCTCTGTCAGGAGTGCGTGAAGCCGGGATAGAGGGCTCACCTGTTGTCGTCGCGGGCGTAGGGCTCAGGCAGCGGCCAGCGCGGTATCTGAGGGGTCCACAACGTAAGGTGGTACTTCACTTCTTACAGGTTCAGGCCGGAGGATGCGGGTATCCCGCGCGCCGTTGGCATCGGCGTATGCTAGGGGCTGCTGGGTGCGATGATGTCGCAAACACTGGAGGCAGCTGGTAGGCCCCAATCTCCCTGGGAGTATCAATCAGGGTACTGCAGCCGCAGTAGAGGCTCAGGGGGGGATGCCGCTAGTCGGGCCCTCGAGGGACACAGTGGCCGATCACGGGCGGTACAGTCCTCCCCGGCGGCTTAAGTAACAGTGCAGGTGAGGAGTGGGGAGAGACGAGAGTACCTCTAGGAGGACCGCAGCACGGGACTCAGCTGACGGTCCGCGATGCAGTGAGGAGGACCGGATAGTGAGCTGCAGCCGCAGCGGGAGGGGGTAGGGTGAGACGCCGCCAGTCAGTCTCTCCGGGGTCACTGTAGGAGGCCGTAGGCAGCCAGGGATCCTCAGACGGGCCGGACTCGGATGGTCGCGAGTCTCAAGATGGCCGCCGCCATACAAAGCACACAGCGTGTGAGGCCTTCAGTGGGCTCGGAAGAGGGGGGAGCGAGCCGGGGATAGCGCCTCTTTGCTCCCAGTTATCTCCGGGACCCGTGGATGTAAAAATGGGGCCCCTGGTCCAGGTATAGCCGGTGTGGGGAGCTATATAAGTGGGCTGGAGGGAGAGCTCTATGTTAAAAGCTGCCGATCCGTTCGGCCTGCCCACCGGAAGTCCTGTCCTATGCAATTTTAATAAATTATGCTTGCGATGAGTAGCGGCAGGCATCGCATGGAAAATGTGATGCACCATACATGCATCCGCCCAATTTACAGTAAAACTGGATGTTTCTCATACAGTTTAATCAGACTGTTTGGTCTAAACCACATGTGATTTGGCCTATACCGCATGGTTTACAAGACACCACATTTGTCACTGTTACGGCTTTTCACCATTCAAACCTCAGCTCTTTAATAGGAGATGAAAACTGCATCCAACGTGTCACATTTTGCAAATTACAAAAAAACTTAGTAATTTACCCCACAGACATTTTAATATATTATATCAAATTTAGTATTTTTCACCACACATATAATTGTTAAAATGATAAGAATATATATTTATATGTAATTAATTCAGATGCCATGTTGATCATCATAAATGACCCTGGATACACTGTTTAATCTTATTTATAGCCATACTAATTGCCTCTGTTAATATTGTTTCCTGAAGGAGCGGCCTCATAGCCACTATTTGCATACAATAATCTTACTGTTATATTTTGCATGTTATACATGTATATGCTCTGCTCTATTTGCTTTACTATCATTATAAAAAATCTAATAAATGCTG
Organism: Pseudophryne corroboree; assembly: GCF_028390025.1. NCBI lineage: Eukaryota > Metazoa > Chordata > Amphibia > Anura > Myobatrachidae > Pseudophryne > Pseudophryne corroboree. The sequence continues at coordinate 608,357,368 of NC_086448.1, read as the reverse complement.
AACTATCTATGACTTCAGACCAGGGCGATTGCTGCTACCTGCCACATGATGCAAGATTACTCCAAATATTGTATACTATAAAAATATATTTTGCTATCCCTAACCAATCAACTGGAATAAAGAAACTTTGAGCTCTGAAATTTGCCTTTGCTTAATTAAATATATTGTAACGATAGGAAATCATTTTCCTGGTATAGTTAGTAAAAGCCTCTTGATAGGATAGTGCTCTGGTAAGGACCCACCCGGGACAAAAGCCGGGATGTATTGAGAATGTGGAATACATTCCGCCACTTACCGCATTGACACTTATCGCATATGTACTGACATGCGATTAGTATTGCAATGCGTTAACGGCTGCCGTGCGAAGACTGCTGTGCCGGGTGAGAGGGTGTGCGGGCATCTGTAGCCAATCCCGGGCTCTTCCTACCTGCAGCCGGAAAGACAGCTGTCTGTGTTGCTGGAGGAGAAGGAGGGTTGGGATCCGGGAGCGCGCACAGGTGAGGGGGGGCAGGAGTGATCTGCACTGGGTGGCGGAATGTGGTGGGATGCGGTAAGAAACCCATAGGCTTCTATAGGGTAATGCCAGAAAAAAGCTGGTGATACCCTCTCATCGTTAGGGAAAAAATAAGATTTTACTTACCGGTAAATCTATTTCTCGTAGTCCGTAGTGGATGCTGGGGACTCCGTAAGTACCATGGGAATAGACGGGCTCCGCAGGAGACATGGGCACTTTAAGAAAGAATTTAGATTCTGGTGTGTTCTGGCTCCTCCCTCTCTGTCCCTCCTCCAGACCTCAGTTAGAGAAACTGTGCCCGGAAGAGCTGACAGTACAAGGAAAGGATTTTGATAATCCAGGGCAAGACACATACCAGCCACACCAATCACACCGTATAACTTGTGATAACCTTACCCAGTTAACAGTATGAACAACAACAGAGCATCAGTTCAACCCTGATGCAACTATAACATAACCCTTATTTAAGCAATAACTATATACAAGCATTGCAGAAGAAGTCCGCACTTGGGACGGGCGCCCAGCATCCACTACGGACTACGAGAAATAGATTTACCGGTAAGTAAAATCTTATTTTCTCCTAGTGGATGCTGGGGACTCCGTAAGGACCATGGGGATTATACCAAAGCTCCCAAACGGGCGGGAGAGTGCGGATGACTCTGCAGCACCGATTGAGCAAACACAAGGTCCTCCTCAGCCAGGGTATCAAGGGTATCAAACTTGTAGAACTTTGCAAAACTTGTAGAACTTTGCAAAGCTGTAATGCCGAGACCCCTCGGGCAGCCGCCCAAGAAGAGCCCACCTTCCTCGTGGAATGGGCCTTAACCGATTTAGGCAGCGGCAATCCAGCCGCAGAATGAGACTACTGAATCGTGTTACAGATCCAGCGAGCAATAGTTTGCTTTGAAGCAGGCGCCCCAAGCTTGTTGGAAGCATACAGGATAAACAAAGATTCTGTTTTCCTGACCCTAGCCGTTCTGGCTACATAAACCTTCAAAGCCCTGACCACATCAAGTAACTCGGAATCCTCCAAGTCAGTAGTAGCCACAGGCACCACAATAGGTTGGTTTATATGAAAGGATGAAACCACTTTCGTCAGAAATTGTGGGCGGGTCCGCAATTCTGCTCTATCCGCATGGAAAACCAGATAGGGGCTTTTATGTGACAAAGCCGCCAATTCTGACACACGCCGAGCCGAAGCCAAAGCTAGTAGCATGACCACCTTCCACGTGAGATATTTCAATTCCACCGTTTTGAGTGGTTCAAACCAGTGTGATTTCAGGAAACTCAACACCACGTTAAGATCCCAAGGTGCCACTGGAGGCACAAAAGGGGGTTGAATATGCAGCACTCCCTTTACAAACGTCTGAACTTCAGGTAGAGAAGCCAGTTCTTTTTGAAAGAAAATGGATAGGGCCGAAATCTGGACTTTAATGGAACCCAATTTTAGGCCCAAAGTCACTCCCGACTGTAGGAAGTGAAGGAAATGGCCCAGCTGGAATTCCTCCGTAGGGACATTCCTGGCCTCACACCAAGCAACATATTTTCGCCATATACGGTGATAATGTTGAGCCGTCACGTCCTTCCTAGCCTTTATCAGCGTAGGAATGACCTCATCCGGAATGCCTTTTTCTGCTAGGATCCGGCGTTCAACCGCCATGCCGTCAAACGCAGCCACGGTAAGTCTTGGAACAGACAGGGCCCCTGCTGCAACAAGTCCTGTCTTAGAGGCAGAGGCCACGGGTCCTCTGTGAGCATTTCTTGCAGATCTGGATACCAAGTCCTTCTTGGCCAATCCGGAACAATGAGTATTGTTCTCACTCCTCTTTTTCTTATGATTTTCAGCACCTTGGGTATGAGAGGAAGAGGAGGAAATACATAGACCGACTGGAACACCCACAGTGTCACCAGTGCGTCCACAGCTATCGCCTGAGGGTCTCTTGACCTGGCGCAATACCTCTGTAGCTTTTTGTTGAGGCGGGATGCCATCATGTCCACCTGTGGCAGTTCCCACCGACTTGCAATCTGCGTGAAGACTTCTTGATGAAGTCCCCACTCTCCAGGGTGGAGGTCGTGCCTGCTGAGGAAGTCTGCTTCCCAGTTGTCCACACCCGGGATGAACACTGCTGACAGTGCGCTTACGTGATTCTCCGTCCAGCGAAGAATTCTGGTGGCTTCCACCATCGCCACCCTGCTCCTTGTGCCGCCTTGTCGGTTTACATGAGCCACAGCGGTGATGTTGTCTGACTGAATCAGAACCGGTTGGTCGCGAAGCAGGGTCTCCGCTTGACGTAGGGCGTTGTATATGGCCCTTAGTTCCAGGATGTTGATGTGAAGGCAAGTCTCCTGACTTGACCACAGACCTTGGAAATTTCTTCCCTGTGTGACTGCCCCCCACCCTCGGAGGCTTGCATCCGTGGTCACCAGGACCCAGTCCTGAATGCCGAATCTGCGGCCCTCGAGAAGGTGAGCACTCTGCAGCCACCACAGGAGAGACACCCTGGCCCTGGGGGATAGGGTGATTAACCGATGCATCTGAAGATGTGATCCGGACCATTTGTCCAGTAAGTCCCATTGAAAGGTCCTCGCATGGAACCTGCCGAAGGGAATGGCCTCGTATGATGCCACCATCTTTCCCAGGACTCGAGTGCAGTGATGCACCGACACCTGTTTTGGTTTTAATAGGTTTCTGACTAGTGTCATGAGTTCCTGAGCCTTCTCCATCGGGAGATAAACCCTTTTCTGGTCTGTGTCCAGAATCATGCCCAGGAAAGGCAGACGAGTTGTAGGAATCAACTGCGACTTTGGAATATTTAGAATCCAGCCGTGTTGTCGTAACACTTCCAGAGAACGTGCTACGCTGATCAGCAACTGCTCTCTTGACCTCGCTTTTATGAGGAGATCGTCCAAGTATGGGATAATTGTGACCCCTTGATTCCGCAGGAGTACCATCATTTCCGCCATTACCTTGGTAAATATTCTCGGTGCCGTGGAGAGACCAAACGGCAACGTCTGAAATTGGTAATGACAATCCTGTACCACAAATCTGAGGTACGCCTGATGAGGTGGATAAATGGGGACATGAAGGTATGCATCCTTTATGTCCAGAGACACCATAAAATCCCCCCTTCCAGGCTTGCGATGACCACTCTGAGCGATTCCATCTTGAACTTGAAACTTTTCAGGTATATGTTCAGGGATTTTAAATTCAATATGGGTCTGACCGAACCGTCCGGTTTCGGTACTACAAACATGGTCGAATAATAACCCCTTCCTTGTTGAAGGAGGGGAACCTTGACCACCACCTGTTGAAGATACAATTTGTGAATTGCAGTTAACACTATTTCCCTCTCGAGGGGGGAAGCTGGCAGGGCCGATTTGAGGTATCGGTGAGGGGGCATCTCTTCGAATTCCAGCCTGTATCCCTGAGACGCAATATCTATTGCCCAGGGATCCAACTGGGAGTGAACCCACTTGTGGCTGAAATTTCGGAGACGCGCACCCACCGGGCCTAGCTCCGCCTGTGGAGCCCCAGCGTCATGCGGTGGATTTTGTGGAAGCCGGGGAGGACTTCTGTTCCTGGGAACTAGCTGTGTTGTGCAGCTTCTTTCCTCTGCCCCTGGCAAGAAAGGACGCACCTCGGACTTTCTTGCTTTTCTGTGATCGAAAGGACTGCATTTGGTAATACGGTGCTTTCTTAGGTTGTGAGGAAACATATGGCAAAAAATTTGACTTTCCAGCAGTAGCTGTGGAGACCAGGTCCGAGAGGCCCTCCCCAAACAATTCCTCACCCTTGTAAGGTAAAACCTCCATGTGCCTTTTTGAGTCGGCATCACCTGTCCCAATGCTATGTCGATTTCTGCCAGAAGGGTCCTGTGGACTACAGGACCCTTCTGGCAGAAATCGACATAGCATTTATTCTAGAACCCAGTAGACTAATGTCTCTTTGAGCATCTCCCATATATAGGACAGCATCTTTTATATGCCCCAGGGTCATTAATATAGTATCCTTGTCGAAGGTATCAAGTTCCTCAGACAGGGTGTCCGTCCATGCTGCTACAGCACTACACACCCAGGCCGACGCGATCGCTGGTCTCAGTAAGGTACCTGAATGTGTATAAATGGACTTCAGGGTACCCTCTTGCTTTCTATCCGCAGCATCTTTGAGGGTAGCCGTATCCTGAGACGGCAGGGCTACCCTCTTGGATAAGCGTGTTAAAGCTTTGTCGACCCTAGGGGAGGATTCCCAGCGTAACCTGTCCGTTGGCTGGAAAGGATATGCCATAAGAATCCGTTTGGAAATCTGCAGTTTTTTATCTGGAGATTCCCAAGCCTTTTCACATAACTCATTTAGCTCGTGTGAAGGGGGAAAGGTCACCACCTGCCTCTTTTCCCCATACATATGAACCCTCTTGTCAGGGACTGGGGTTTCCTCTGTGATGTGCAACACATCCTTAATTGCTATAATCATATAACGGATGGATTTAGCCAATTTTGGCTGTAACTTTGCATCATCGTAATCGACACTGGAATCAGAATCCATGTCGGTATCGGTGTCAACAATTTGGGACAGTGGGCGCTTCTGAGACCCTGACGGCCTCTGCGACATAGGATCAGGCACGGGCTGAGACCCTGACTGTCCTAAGGCTTCAGCTTTTTCCAACCTTTTATGCAAGGAATTAACATTATCATTTAAAACCTTCCACATATCCATCCAATCAGGTGTCGGCGCCGTCGGCGGAGACACCACATTCATTTGCTCCCGCTCTGTTTCCACATAGCCTTCCTCGTCAAACATGTCGACACAAGCGTACCGACACACCACACACACAGGGAATGCTCTTTTTGAAGACAGTTCCCCCACAAGGCCCTTTGGAGAGACAGAGAGACACACACCCCAGCGCTATATAACCCAGGAATAACACAGTAACTTAATGTTAACCCAGTAGCCGCTGTTTATATTGATTTTTGCGCCTAATTATGTGCCCCCCCCCCCTCTCTTTTTACCCTCTTCTACCGTGTATCTGCAGGGGAGAGCCTGGGGAGCTTCCTCTCAGCGGAGCTGTGGAGAAAAAATGGCGCTGGTGAGTGCTAAGGAAGAAGCCCCGCCCCCTCAGCGGCAGGCTTCTGTCCCGCTTCAATGTACAATTTTTGGCGGGGGCTCATACATATATACAATGCCCAACTGTATATATGCTAAACTTTTGCCAAAGAGGTCCCAATTGCTGCCCAGGGCGCCCCCCTCCCCCTGCACCCTTACAATGACCGGAGTATGTGAGGTGTGTGGGAGCAATGGCGCACAGCTGCAGTGCTGTGCGCTACCTCAGTGAAAACTGGAGGCTTCTTCCGCCGATTTCGAAGTCTTCTTGCTTCTCATGCTCACCCGACTTCTGTCTTCCGGCTCTGCGAGGAGGACGGCGGCGCGGCTCTGGGATCGGACGACGAGGGTGAGATCCTGTGTACGATCCCTCTGGAGCTAATGGTGTCCAGTAGCCTAAGAAGCAGGACCTATCTTCAGAGAGTAGGGCTGCTTCTCTCCCCTCTGTCCCACGATGCAGGGAGTCTGTTGCCAGCAGAGCTCCCTGAAAATAAAAAACCTAACAAAATACTTTCTTACAGCAAGCTCAGGAGAGCTCACTGAACAGCACCCAGCTTGTCCGGGCACAGATTCAAACTGAGGTCTGGAGGAGGGACATAGAGGGAGGAGCCAGAGCACACCAGAATATAAATTCTTTCTTAAAGTGCCCATGTCTCCTGTGGAGCCCGTCTATTCCAATGGTCCTTACGGAGTCCCCAGCATCCACTAGGACGTTAGAGAAATGGGTTTTTACATTTTTTTTAGTACATCCCAGCCAAAGACTCAATATGTAAAGTGATAGTTTATGTTACTATACTGATGGGTTCCTTCAGACCATACTTGCCTACTTTTGAAAACTAGTTTCAAGGAGATTTGCGCCATTAAGAAGGGCAAGTTATGCTCCACCCAAAGGGTATGTCTATCTCCACCAATGGGCGTATATATTGCCACTGAGGGGTGTATCCTGCAGTGGCAGGTGAGAACTAAAGTATTAAGCACAGCATGCAGCCAGAGAGAGTTATACCGCTTTCACATCGCTAACCCAGTAAGGAACCGGCTTTTGAACACGCTTCCGACCCGGGTCTGACTAAGATTGGAGTTTAGTGTAAGATGGGATGTTGCCCATAGCAACCAATCAGATTCCATGTATTATGTTCTAGAAGGTGCTAGAACCGCCGCCATTTTTATTATTACAGTCCATGCATGAGCATTGTCGCATCACCAGGGCCGGTTCTAGCCCTTGTGGCGCCCCGGGTGGAAAATAGGGGGCGTGGCTTCATACAGGGGCGTGGTCAGTTATGCCCCCTGTACAGTATCGCCGCTTACCAAAAAATTTTTTTACTTACTATCCCCGCTCCTGATTCCCGACCACTGCAGACCTCCGCCGGCGCCGCTCCTCGGATCAGCATAGATAGACACTAGAGGTCATTTATGACCCCTAGCGTCTGTGCCAGTCCCACAATGCTGTGCGCTGCGCCATGACGTCATCGCGCACCGCACAGCAAAGGTCCTATCCACGAAGGGAAACTAGATGGGTAGCATCTAGCTCCCTTCACAGCGGGGGGCACTGCCAAACAGTAGCGGATCTTGCCATGGTGCGGCACCCTCCGGATGGCGCCGGCGCCCTCCGGAAGGCAGCGCCCTGGGCAAAAGTCCTGCTTGCCCGTGGCAAGATCCGCTATTGCGCATCACCAACCCGTGCTGAATAAGGCCCTTTAACATTAAAGAATCAAAATATTAATAACAGGTTTAGCATTACAAACCTAATATAGTGAAAAACGCATGTCATTGCCTCCCTGCTATACTTTTATTCCCCAAGGACAGTAATGCTAAAATCTGTTAATAATATTTAGATTATTTAATGTTATTGCTATTAAGTATATATTTATTTTTATTTTTTTCAGGTCGGGGTTGAACAAATGAAAGGTGAATAATATAACAAATAAGACAACCCCACTTACATTATTTTAGGCCACCTTGGGGGTGCAGTGGATGCTGCTGCAGCTGCCCAGCTTAGTTACTGTGTTGCCGTGGATTCTCTCTCTTGGTAGAGGGATCCCCTAATTTATGGAGAGTTGGCGTGGGTGCACTATAGTAAATATTGAGCTATAATAAATAATGACATACAATGGAAATGGTGAGTACAAACAATGAGCTCTCACCCGTAGGAGCCCTGGGCTGTATGTATCCTCATAGTGTGGTGGGGAGTCAGGACTTGTTGGAGGGAGAAAATCGCGGGCCGTGGAGGGGGTGGGGCCTGTGTGAGGGGCGGGGCCTCGGCTGTGGGACGGCTGCTGCTGATGAGCCTGTTCAAGGATAATATGTTTCCCTTTTCTGTGAGGAGGGAGGAAGGAAGACGCGGCCAGGGGAATTTGGAATGAAGGGCATTGACAGTGTTGTCCTGCAACAGCTGGTATTTGCGGAGCGCCTCTCCAACAGGGCGCGTTCCTGCGTTGCTAAGCCTCCCACACACCTCAGACCTCTCACATTGCACACCCTGGACCGTAATTTACCTGTGACAGGATCCAGTCTTTGCCTGCAGCTCCTGTACTGCAGCACTGAGGCCGGCTGCAGTGAAGACACTGAAGAGCCTCCGCTCGGACTGCCTCTGCAGGACAGCCACCGCTAAACACAACAACAGCAATGACGTCTCCCGTGCAGGACCCCGCCCCCAGCATTTCAGGACTAGCACATGCGCAGTACAGATTTTTACATACGGACCCTAAAAACCGGGATGCAAACCAAGGTTTGCAGGGTAGTGGGAGGCTCAATTAAAAATCGTGAGCCTCCCGCTAAATGCAAGCCTGCTTCAGACCCAGCTTACCTACTCTACTGCAAATGCGCAGCCCCTGGGTCGCATATGTTCATATTTAGGCAGCTGTAGAGGGATCTGAAAAAAATTTGCAAAAAGGTAACCTATATACTGCACTGGCTAACACCATGGGGTAAATTTACTAAGATTGGAGTTCAATGTAAGATGGGATGTTGCCCATAGCAACCAGATTCCATGTATTATGTTCTAGAAGGTGCTAGATAAATGAGAAGCAGAATCTGATTGGTTGCTATGAGCAACATCTCATCTTAAATAGAACTCCCATCTTAGTAAATTTACCCTCATGTGTTCTTAGCTTCTGTGTATCAGCTCTGAAAAGCAAAGATTTCCAGAGCTTGGTAAATCGCTCATTTTCACAGTCCCTATAGAAAGTTATGTGACCAAAAATAGAAGGACCACTGCAGATATATTGTATATATACCAGGCTGGCCAACCTGTGGCTCTCCAGCTGTTGTAAAACTACAAGTCCCATCATGCCTTGCCACAGTTTTGCTATTAGGGGATGCTAAAACTGTGGCAGGGCATGCTGGAATGTGTAGTTTCACAACATCTGGAAAGCCACAGGTTGGCCAGGTCTGGTATATACTGTATTGATGGGAGGTATGTTCCTTTTCCACTGCTTGTACACTTGTCCCTATTCAACCAGGAGAATAGTTAAAGGCTTACACATATGCAGTGTGAGGAATGAGCAGACCAGAGCTTCAAATTATCAATGTGGAGCGGAAACAGGATTTTTCAGGGAGAGGATCCAAATTACTTAAATATCAGCGCTTTCACATTCTGTATAGCTGCAAATAATCAGCTACACTGAATGTGTTTTAGTGCAAAGAAAAAGTACAAATTGATAAATACATTACTTGTTGCTTCTACGCAACTTGGAATTAATTGAATGCATATCTAACATCTGTTCTGTTTATACCCACCAGGGTGCTGAAATCCCTTTGATATATGGAAGAATAGACCATTGTCTGTAAATTACATTGGAGTCCTAAAACCAAATATACCATAAGCCTGTAGGTCAAGAACTTTTAAACAGATAAAATAACTCCAAGGTGACTTCTGATTTCCTTGGATTTACTGTATAGATAGATTAAACGTCATGAGACATATATTTTCCTAGTGAATACTGAATTTACCCATAATAATTAAGTACATCAAAACACTTTCAAGAATATTAAATTAGCCACAGGGTGTGCCCTGCAGATAATCACAGCACCTGCTCGATCTAGTTAGTGGGGATCCACCTGTTGTGGCAGGCCAAAGTACTTTTTTTGTGTGGGGGGGGGGGATCTAATTGCAGGATACAGTATGTGGCCCCTTACACAAAAAGAGTATTTTCAGCACTGAACAGGGGACTCCATCATCCAGAGGGGGGCACGATCAGTTTGATAGCTTCCCCCGTAGCCCCCTCCCCACACTGCACAGGACACCGTGAAGATGGCCGCTGCACCATTTTCATGGTGATTCCAGAGCGCCGCCGACATCGGAGCGGGACTCCGGAGGAGTAGTATTTTGAAAATGGGTGCAGCATGTGCGGTGGGCGCCCCCTCTGGACTCAGGGGCCCGTGTGCACCGCACACACTGCACCCATTATAGATACGCCAGTGCCTACCACAGTTTTAGCATTCCCTGATAGCAGAACTGTGGCAGGGCATGCTGGGACTTGTAGTTTCACAACAGCTGGAGAGCCACAGGTTGGCCAGGCCTGGGCTAGCCTTTCGCTCCGAGCACACAGCAATAGGCCATGTTCACCCATGACCCTGTCGCTGGTTCACCAGTTGTCCTTCCTTGGACCACTTTTGGTAGGTACTAACCACTGTATACTGGGAACAACCCACAAGACCTGCCGTTTAGGAGATGATCTAACTCAGTTGTCTAGCCATCACACAACTTGTCCCTTGTCAAAGTCACTTGGATCCTTACATTTGCCCATTTGTCCTGCTTCCAACACACACACACACACACACACACACACACACACACACACACACACACACACACACACTATATATATATATATATATATATATATATATATATATATATAATTGAATCAGTAGTGCGTGGTAAGGACTGAGGTGTGGCAGGGGATAGAGTAGGGACAGAGGTGGAACAGAGAAGAGAGGTGGGACAGACAATAGAGGAGGGACAGAGGATGGGGTGGTGTAGGATGGAGGTGGGAATGGGCATCCAAAGTAGGAGTAATTCAATTTCAAGTTGGATGCCAAAGGTGGATGAGTCAAATGATAGTATTGCAAATAAATATAAACAGAATGGCACTTCAAACTTATTATTTGCATAAACAAGACGGTTTATTTGCAATATTCAGTAGCGTTCCGGACCCTTGGCTTGAGAAAGGACCTGAGGCTTTGAAATGTTGAATATAGCTAATAAACCATTGTGATTATGCAAATTACATGTTTGGAGAGAGAGATTTTATATACAATTAATTTTAATTGCTCACCAAAATAAATCATTAGTTTTACACAAACACACATATATAATAACTGCTGTCTTACATTATATATATATATATATATATGTAAACAATATGAGTAAAGCGCCACATGTGGGGGAAAACAACACCTGAAATTAAATATACTTATATGTAAAAAACACTCCCTTATGAGTAATAGGGTGTCAGCCGTCCCCTAAACAGTTTTACAGCATTGGTGAGATGCTGTATAAGATTAGATAAGTATGGGTAGATAGGGGTGATGGCGACCAGCTGGTGTTTTTATATACCACAATACTTAGCGGACTAGTATCATAAATAGAGGACTGGATTAAGGAAAAAACTCCTTTTTATGTAAAAGAGAAATAACAATTTATTTTATCAATAAAAAAAAAATATATATATATTTTACACTTGCTTTTCTAAAAGATACATATAAAACCGATTCCTCTACAGCAGTGGTTCTCAAACTCGGTCCTCAGGACCCCACACAGTGCATGTTTTGCAGGTAACCCAGCAAGTGCACAGGTGTATTAATTACTCACTGACACATTTTAAAAGGTCCACAGGTGGAGCTAATTATTTCACTTGTGATTCTGTGAGGAGACCTGCAAAACATGCACTGTGTGGGGTCCTGAGGACCGAGTTTGAGAACCTGTGCTCTACAGATATAAAAAATGTATTAAAACGGATTATATAGTAAAAAGCAATTGTATAGAATATTTTAAGACATAAAATGGAAAGAGATAAAAATGTTTTTTTTTTAAATTTTTGTAGTTAGTAAAAAGCAGCTTAACTTAGGGTGGAAGGTCATACAGGAGATCCCAATATATATATTTATTCCATTTCATTAGAATTAATTAAAAAAAATGCTGCTGTCTTACTTTTTCCTCTTCGCATTCAGCATTACAGGGTATCACAATATACAAACACTGCATTGACTGCTGAAAGCTCCAATCCTGACATCATCCTCCATGTGCCTGCCTCCTCTCCCTGTCCTTCCCTGCAGCACGCGCTGCAGCCAGTCAGTTTCATTATACTGAGGGTCTGCACAAGCATTCACTTCATATCCTATGTTCTCATCATTAGACAGCCACCGGCGCCAACAGCCCAGTACTGCACTGCTGTGAATCACTGCAGCGCTACAGATTGGTGATCAAGATCTGATCTGTGGCGGGGGGCCCTGGGGAACCTGCCCCTTAAGCCCCGACCTTAACTCAGCCCTTCCTACTAGCACGCTTACAGTATTTGCTAGGTTTCTCTGACAAAGATTATTGTGTGAGGCAGACTCTGCACATATTTATTAATATTTCTCTAACGTCCTAGTGGATGCTGGGGACTCCGAAAGGACCATGGGGGAATAGCGGCTCCGCAGGAGACTGGGCACAAAGTAAAAGCTTTAGGACTAGCTGGTGTGCACTGGCTCCTCCCCCTATGACCCTCCTCCAAGCCTCAGTTAAGATTTTGTGCCCGAACGAGAAGGGTGCAATCTAGGTGGCTCTCCTGAGCTGCTTAGAGTAAAAGTTTAAATAGGTTTTTTTATTTTCAGTGAGACCTGCTGGCAACAGGCTCACTGCATCGAGGGACTAAGGGGAGAAGAAGCAAACTCACCTGCGTGCAGAGTGGATTGGGCTTCTTAGGCTACTGGACATTAGCTCCAGAGGGACGATCACAGGCCCAGCCATGGATGGGTCCCGGAGCCGCGCCGCCGGCCCCCTTACAGAGCCAGAAGAGTGAAGAGGTCCGGAAAATCGGCGGCAGAAGACGTCCTGTCTTCAATAAGGTAGCGCACAGCACCGCAGCTGTGCGCCATTGCTCTCAGCACACTTCACACTCCGGTCACTGAGGGTGCAGGGCGCTGGGGGGGGGGCGCCCTGGGACGCAATGAAAATACCTTAAATGGCTAAAAATACATCACATATAGCTCCTGGGCTATATGGATGTATTTAACCCCTGCCAGTTTTCCACAAAAAAGCGGGAGAAAGGCCGCCGAAAAAGGGGCGGAGCCTATCTCCTCAGCACACAAGCGCCATTTTTTCCTCACAGCTCCGTTGGAGGAAGGCTCCCTGACTCTCCCCTGCAGTCCTGCACTACAGAAACAGGGTAAAACAAGAGAGGGGGGGCACTAAATTGGCATATTAATATATACAGCAGCTATATTAGGGAAAAACACTTATATAAGGTTATCCCTGTATATATATATATATATAGCGCTCTGGTGTGTGCTGGCAAACTCTCCCTCTGTCTCCCCAAAGGGCTAGTGGGGTCCTGTCCTCTATCAGAGCATTCCCTGTGTGTGTGCTGTGTGTCGGTACGCTGTGTCGACATGTATGAGGAGGAAAATGGTGTGGAGGCGGAGCAATTGCCTGTGTTAGTGATGTCACCCCCTTAGGGAGTCGACACCTGACTGGATGGTCTTATGGAAAGAATTACGTGATAGTGTCGGCACTTTACAAAAGACTGTTGACGACATGAGACAGCCGGCAAATCAGTTAATACCTGTACAGGCGTCTCAAACACCGTCAGGGGCTATAAAACGCCCGTTACCTCAGGTCGATACAGACACTGACACGGACACTGACTCCAGTGTCGACGGTGAGGAAACAAACGTATTTTCCAGTAGGGCCACACGTTACATGATCACGGCAATGAAGGAGGTTTTGAACATTTCTGATACTACAAGTACCACAAAAAAGGGTATTATGTGGGGTGTGAAAAAACTACCCGTAGTTTTTCCTGAATCAGATGAATTAAATGAGGTGTGTGATGAAGCGTGGGTTTCCCCCGATAAAAAACTGCTAATTTCTAAAAAATTATTGGCATTATACCCTTTCCCGCCAGAGGTTAGGGCGCGTTGGGAAACACCCCCTAGCGTAGATAAGGCGCTCACACGCTTATCAAAACAAGTGGCGTTACCGTCTCCTGATACGGCCGCCCTCAAGGAACCAGCTGATAGGAAGCTGGAAAATATCCTTAAAAGTATATACACACATACTGGTATTATACTGCGACCAGCAATCGCCTCAGCCTGGATGTGCAGTGCTGGGGTGGCTTGGTCGGATTCCCTGACTGAAAATATTGATACCCTGGACAGGGACAATATATTATTGACTATAGAGCATTTAAAGGATGCATTTCTATATATGCGAGATGCACAGAGGGATATTTGCACTCTGGCATCAAGAGTAAGTGCGATGTCCATTTCTGCCAGAAGAGGATTATGGACACGACAGTGGTCAGGGGATGCGGATTCCAAACGGCATATGGAAGTATTGCCGTATAAAGGGGAGGAGTTATTTGGGGTCGGTCTATCGGACCTGGTGGCCACGGCAACGGCTGGAAAATCCACCTTTTTACCCCAAGTCACCTCGCAGCAGAAAAAGATACCGTCTTTTCAGGCTCAGTCCTTTCGTCCCCATAAGGGCAAGCGGGCAAAAGGCCACTCATATCTGCCCCGGGGCAGAGGAAGGGGAAAAAGACTGCAGCAAACAGCCTCTTCCCACGAACAGAAGCCCTCCCCCGCTTCTGCCAAGTCCTCAGCATGACGCTGGGGCCTTACAAGCGGACTCAGGCACGGTGGGGGCCCGTCTCAAGAATTTCAGCGCGCAGTGGGCTCACTCGCAAGTGGACCCCTGGATCCTGCAGGTAGTATCTCAGGGGTACAAATTGGAATTCGAGACGTCTCCCCCTCGCCGGTTCCTGAAGTCTGCTTTACCAACGTCTCCCCCCGACAGGGAGGCGGTATTGGAAGCCATTCACAAGCTGTATTCCCAGCAGGTGATAATCAAGGTACCCCTCCTACAACAGGGAAAGGGGTATTATTCCACGCTGTGTGTGGTACCGAAGCCGGACGGCTCGGTGAGACCCATTTTAAATCTGAAATCCTTGAACACTTACATAAAAAGGTTCAAGTTCAAGATGGAGTCACTCAGAGCAGTGATAGCGAACCTGGAAGAAGGGGACTATATGGTGTCTCTGGACATCAAGGATGCTTACCTCCATGTCCCAATTTGCCCTTCTCACCAAGGGTACCTCAGGTTTGTGGTACAGAACTGTCACTATCAGTTTCAGACGCTGCCGTTTGGATTGTCCACGGCACCCCGGGTCTTTACCAAGGTAATGGCCGAAATGATGATTCTTCTTCGAAGAAAAGGCGTCTTAATTATCCCTTACTTGGACGATCTCCTGATAAGGGCAAGGTCCAGAGAACAGTTAGAGGTCGGAGTAGCACTATCTCAAGTAGTACTACGACAGCACGGATGGATTCTAAATATTCCAAAATCGCAGCTGATTCCGACGACACGTCTGCTGTTCCTAGGGATGATTCTGGACACAGTACAGAAAAAGGTGTTTCTCCCGGAAAAGAAAGCCAAGGAGTTATCCGACCTAGTCAGGAACCTCCTAAGACCAGGCCAAGTGTCAGTACATCAATGCACAAGGGTCCTGGGAAAGATGGTGGCTTCTTACGAAGCGATTCCATTCGGCAGATTCCACGCAAGAACTTTTCAGTGGGATCTGCTGGACAAATGGTCCGGATCGCATCTTCAAATGCATCAGCGGATAACCCTGTCTCCAAGGACAAGGGTGTCTCTCCTGTGGTGGTTACAGAGTGCTCATCTCCTAGAGGGCCGCAGATTCGGCATTCAGGATTGGGTCCTGGTGACCACGGATGCCAGCCTGAGAGGCTGGGGAGCAGTCACACAGGGAAGAAATTTCCAGGGCTTGTGGTCAAGCATGGAAACGTCACTTCACATAAATATCCTGGAACTAAGGGCCATTTACAATGCCCTAAGTCAGGCAAGACCTCTGCTTCAGGGTCAGCCGGTGTTGATCCAGTCGGACAACATCACGGCAGTCGCCCACGTAAACAGACAGGGCGGCACAAGAAGCAGGAGGGCAATGATGGAAGTGGCAAGGATTCTTCGCTGGGCGGAGAATCATGTGATAGCACTGTCAGCAGTGTTCATTCCGGGAGTGGACAACTGGGAAGCAGACTTCCTCAGCAGACACGATCTTCACCCGGGGGAGTGGGGACTTCACCCAGAAGTCTTCCACATGATTGTGAACCGTTGGGAAAAACCAAAGGTGGACATGATGGCGTCCCGCCTCAACAAAAAACTGGACAGATATTGCGCCAGGTCAAGGGACCCTCAGGCAATAGCTGTGGACGCTCTGGTAACACCGTGGGTTTACCAGTCAGTGTATGTGTTCCCTCCTCTTCCTCTCATACCAAAAGTACTGAGAATCATAAGAAGGAGAGGAGTAAAGACTATACTCGTGGCTCCGGATTGGCCAAGAAGGACTTGGTACCCGGAAATTCAAGAGATGCTCACGGAAGACCCGTGGCCTCTACCTCTAAGAAAGGACCTGCTCCAGCAGGGACCATGTCTGTTCCAAGACTTACCGCGGCTGCGTTTGACGGCATGGTGGTTGAACGCCGGATCCTGAAGGAAAAAGGCATTCCGGATGAAGTCATCCCTACCCTGATCAAAGCCAGGAAGGATGTAACCATACAACATTATCACCGTATTTGGCGTAAATATGTTGCGTGGTGCGAGGCCAGGAAGGCCCCTACAGAGGAATTTCAACTGGGTCGTTTCCTGCATTTCCTGCAAACAGGACTGTCTATGGGCCTCAAATTAGGGTCCATTAAGGTTCAAATTTCGGCCCTGTCAATATTCTTCCAAAAAGAACTGGCTTCTGTTCCTGAAGTTCAGACGTTTGTCAAGGGAGTACTGCATATACAGCCTCCTTTTGTGCCTCCAGTGGCACCTTGGGATCTCAATGTAGTTTTGGGATTCCTAAAATCACATTGGTTTGAACCACTCACCACTGTGGACTTAAAATATCTCACATGGAAAATGGTAATGCTGTTAGCCCTGGCTTCAGCCAGGCGTGTCTCAGAATTGGCGGCTTTATCCTATAAAAGCCCTTACCTAATTTTTCATACGGACAGGGCAGAATTGAGGACTCGTCCTCAATTTCTTCCTAAGGTGGTTTCAGCATTTCACTTAAACCAGCCTATTGTGGTGCCTGCGGCTACTAGGGACTTGGAGGATTCCAAGTTGCTGGACGTAGTCAGGGCCCTGAAAATATATGTTTCCAGGACGGCTGGAGTCAGAAAATCTGATTCGCTGTTTATCCTGTATGCACCCAACAAGCTGGGTGCTCCTGCTTCTAAAGCAGACGATTGCTCGTTGGATTTGTAGTACAATTCAGCTTGCACATTCTGTGGCAGGCCTGCCACAGCCAAAATCTGTAAAAGCCCATTCCACACGGAAAGTGGGCTCATCTTGGGCGGCTGCCCGAGGGGTCTCGGCTTTACAACTTTGCCGAGCAGCTACTTGGTCAGGGGCAAACACGTTTGCTAAATTCTACAAATTTGATACCCTGGCTGAGGAGGACCTGGAGTTCTCTCATTCGGTGCTGCAGAGTCATCCGCACTCTCCCGCCCGTTTGGGAGCTTTGGTATAATCCCCATGGTCCTTTCGGAGTCCCCAGCATCCACTAGGACGTTAGAGAAAATAAGAATTTACTTACCGATAATTCTATTTCTCATAGTCCGTAGTGGATGCTGGGCGCCCATCCCAAGTGCGGATTGTCTGCATTACTTGTACATAGTTATTGTTACAAAAATCGGGTTATTGTTGTTGTGAGCCATCTTTTCAGAGGCTCCTCTGTTATCATGCTGTTAACTGGGTTCAGATCACAAGTTGTACGGTGTGATTGGTGTGGCTGGTATGAGTCTTACCCGGGATTCAAAATCCTTCCTTATTGTGTACGCTCGTCCGGGCACAGTATCCTAACTGAGGCTTGGAGGAGGGTCATAGGGGGAGGAGCCAGTGCACACCAGCTAGTCCTAAAGCTTTTACTTTGTGCCCAGTCTCCTGCGGAGCCGCTATTCCCCTATGGTCCTTTCGGAGTCCCCAGCATCCACTACGGACTATGAGAAATAGAATTATCGGTAAGTAAATTCTTATTTATTTTGCAGGAAATCCCAAAAAACAGCAATTTTGGGAGTAAACCCTCATCTAATTTAAGCATACCCAGGATGCAAACAAGAAGGAACCACAGTAGATACGTATCTCTGATATCTGAATGAGTCCTCAATTTCTGACCGCAAAAGCAAGGTCCATAGGATTCTATGGGGGCTACTAAACTGTTGGAATGTGAAGATGGAGTCAGGCCATAGTAGCCTATGAGCTACTGTAGCATATATTTTACTGGGTCCCTTCCAGATCTAAACACATGCACCAGATAGCTCTATCACTTTGCTTCTACCCATTTTTGTGGGACATGGCTTTGTGGTTCTGCAGATCCTAGTCAGTACACTGAATGCCATACTTGGGTTAATGCCTGCAGACCTAATACTGTGTCTGTTTCTTCCCCAATTTGGCTTTCTACAATAAGCACTTTAGAGTTGAATTACATGCCATCCTATAGATTACTTTATATTATTCATTCAGTTCTAAGGAGAATGTACCCAAAATCTCCTGATTATTCATTATATAGTATGTCGGCTTATTAGGCTCATCAATATCTTCTAGTTTTTAGTCCTGTATTGTTTTCAAAATATCTATTTTGTTGCGGGTATTAAATACTATTTTTATACAGAATTGTGAAACTTTATATAAAATGTATACTTTTTATATACGAGTCTGGTATAACCTTTGTTTATATATTTGCATATTCACAGCACTTTAGGATACTTTTTTCTTCTTTTTCCTTATTATTTAAAGGTTAGGGTTTCCCTATGCCCTTTATTTATTAAACAATATTGTGGGTACCCACAAATATTAAAGATCCCTTGTACAGTATTTAACATGCAGGGACAACAGCAGATATCTTCTATATTTGCCGCAGTCCCTGTATTTCTGAATGCAAAGCAGCCCGCTTTGCAGTTGTTCCGTAATGCAAATAATTCTGGAGCTTGGCCACAGTAGCTGACGCCATCTGAAGATGATGTTCGCCTACAATAGCGTATGGGCTACTGAATTGGGGATTTCTCTGGATCCCTCTCTGGCGGTATCCGTTCACATGGTCGACCATGTTATGGTCGACAGTCATTAGGTCGACCACTATTGGTCGACATTGACATGGTCGACATGGACACATGGTCGACACATGAAAATGGTCGACACATGAAAGGTCGACACATGAAAAGGTAGACATGAGTTTTTCACTTTTTTCTTCTGGGGAACTTTTCCATACTTTACGATCCACGTGGACTACGATTGGAACGGTAATCTGTGCCGAGCGAAGCGGTAGCGGAGCGAAGGCACCATGCCCGAAGCATGGCGAGCGAAGCGAGCCATGCGAGGGGACGCGGTGCACTAATTGGGTTTCCCAGTCACTTTACGCAAAAAACGACACAAAAAAAGTTAAAAAACTCATGTCGACCTTTTCATGTGTTGACCTTTCATGTGTCGAACATGTGTCCATGTCGACCATGTCAATGTCGACCAATAGTGGTCGACCTAATGACTGTCGACCATAACATGGTCGACCATTCATACCGGAACCCTCTCTGGTACCTCCCATTGATGCATGCACCAGTCGATGACCATGCATGCGCAATACACGCTCAGGTGCCAAACCAGGTAATAATGATCGCGTAATCTATCACCCGCTTCCAGCTGTTCGCCAGGATGGGCTTTTATCAAAGCCAATCTCCTGGCAAGAGCTTAATAATAAATGTGAGTAAAAATTTACATTTTCCAATTGTGAACTGAGTGCAAAATATTTATCACATCTACATTCAAAGTACAGATTGTGATAAATATTCCCCTTACTGAGTTAAGTTGGAGAGGTAGGATTTCTGCATGTGGGTACCAGTGATTTATCTACAACTGCGGGAAGTGTGAAGACACCTTTTTTTATGTGTTAGAAAATGAATTTGAGCAGGTAGTGTCTTCATTGTCTTTTTAAGTTGTCCTCAGAAGTTATGCATGATCAATTAAAGTTATGCATGGTGTTTTAAATAATTGACCCTTTATCACTGGGAAGACTCGTTAAGAACTCACAAATACCTACAAGCCACAGGCTCTTACATTTACCCCAATGTCTGAAACATGGGGACACATAAAGAGATTGGAGTTATGAAGACAGGAAGAACATTTTTAAAGGAAATTGGTGACCTACCTGCTGCGGTGCAGAACAATACAATAAAATAATCTACAAATGCATGGGACAGACGGGATCCGGTCTGAAGATCGACAGTGTCTAGGTCGACAATGTTTAGGTCGACCACTATAGGTCGACAGTCACTAGGTCGACATGGATGGAAGGTCGACAGGGTTTCTAGGTCGACATGTGCTAGGTCGACAGGTCTAAAGGTCGACATGAGTTTTTCACATTTTTTTTCTTTTTTTGCATTTTTTCATACTTAACGATCCACGTGGACTACGATTGGAACTGTAAAGTGTGCCGAGCGAAACGGTAGTGGAGCGAAGGCACCATGCGAGGGGACGCGGTGCACTAATTTGGGATCCCGGTCACTCTACGAAGAAAACGACACAAAAAAAAAATCCTCATGTCGACCTTTAGATCTGTCGACCTAGCACATGTCGACCTAGAAACCCTGTCGACCTTCCATCCATGTCGACCTAGTGACTGTCGACCTATAGTGGTCGACCTAAACATGGTCGACCTAGACACTGTTGATTTGATGAACCACACCCGGACAGACGTGGTTATTGCATGCTTACCAACTCTCCCTGAATGTCAGGGAGACTGAAATAATAGAAATCTACCTGACTCCCTAAAAAGTCTAGCAATCTCCTTGGTTGTGCTATACTCACATTATGTAACTGTTATGTGCTTGGGGGAAAAAAAAAAATACAAATTACACAATCGTATATACATATATATATATTTACTTAATGAATACGTAGCGTGTATGTATGTATATATATATATATATATATATATATATATATATACTTTATTTTATGAATATGTAGTGTGTATATATATATTTTTTTTATTTAATGAATATTTAGTATGTATATATATATATATATATATATATATATATATATATATATATATATATATATATAGTATGAATATGTAGGCAGGCGTGGAATGTAGGTTAAAACACAGTCATTAACTGAAACGGAAACAACTGTGTGAGAAACAGCCAAACTCTGCTACAAATGTGAGGTTGTGGAAGAAAGTTCATGTCACAAGTCATACACAGTGGCAAGACTGAGCACAGAAACATGACATAGGGTAGTTATACTGCATCAGCAAGGTATCTCACAGACAAAGGGGTATTTTCAACAGGAGTCGGATCCATTCCGACATGCAGTTGTCGGAATGGATCCGACAACCCCTATTCAATCCTGTCAGGCCGCTGCTGTCAGCGACTGCGGATGCGCTGACAGCAGCGGCCAGGGGAGCAGAGAGCGGCGGCCGTGAGTGGGAGGTGCTGGCTGCAGGGACATATGTGGAGCCGCAGGCGGAGCTGGCAGCAGGAAGAGAGGTGCTGTGGTGGCGGGGGGAGCATTGATCGGCAGCCAGTGGGAGGTACTGGCAGCGGGGTAACATTTTTGTGGTGGCGGGGGGAGGCGCTGCAGGGAGAGAGGTGCCTGACCGGGAGACGGCCAGGCACCTCTCTCTCTGCAACGCCTCCCCCCGCCACCGCAGACATGCTACTTTCGCCAGCCGCCAATCAATGCTCCCCCCGCCGCCGCAGCACCACTAGTCTCCTCATCTCAATCCAACTTTTTTTAAAGTCGGATTGAGATTGTCGGAAACGGGGCTAAAACCTGTCGGGTCTGGCCCTGCTTCCGACTTGTCGGAATAAACCTGACGGTTTCCCGACTTGTCGGAATAAACGGGGCACTAATGAATAGGTCGGAACCTCTTCCGACCTAAAACTGTTGGAAGCTGCAGTTATTGAATATACCCCAAAGACTTTAAAGCAGATTGGGGTTTCAAGATGTGCTGTTTAAGCTCTTTTGAAGAAACACAAAGAAATGGGCAACATTGAGGACCGTAGACGCAATGATTGGCCAAGGAAATTTCGTGCATCAAATGAAAGACACATTATGCTTACTTAAACAGAGTAAAGGCACTCAAAAACAACCCTAGGTTATTGCAGACCAATCTCTATGGTACTCTTTCAAAAAAATTAGTGCTAGCCAGCCCCCTTAAGCTCAGTAATGAAAAATAATAAATACAGCCAGAGAGCACAAAAGTGACAGGTAATAGTAAAATCTAATATGACAACATATTAATACAATTTATAAAAGAAGACATATACAGTATAAATACATCTCAGGCCACTGTGAAAACTTACATAAACATAAAGTTCAATAGTATTCAGTGAACTATGTAACGTATCTACTTCCAGGACAAAATATGTTGTAAAAAGTAACAATGTCCTGGGAAAGAGATACAGAACTGTTTGTTGCAAAGTGGTTTAGCCACTGTATCAGCTATAGCTAATACTAAACAAATATAAACACATGAGATACAAATGCAAAAATTGAGAACGGAAGATCTCATGTGGTACAGCACTCACCACACCTAATGTAAGTGTTCACAGCATATGCATAACACGGGATCAGTATGAATTACAGACAGTCGGGACGCTGGCTGTCAGTATACAGACAATGACATCCCGGCCATCAGTATGCCAGCTGCGAGGCGAGTGCAGAAAGTCCCCTTGCGTGTTCGCTGCACTCGCTGAGGGCTTGGTGTCGTGGACACCCATGAGTGGGAATAGCCCGCGAGCCAGGATTCAGGCTGGCTGCATTGTCAGCAGTTGGGATGCCGACATCGGTATCCTATCCTCCAGTATCCCAACTGCTGGCAATTTAACTGCATCCCCATAACACGGTTCTAAAAAAAACCACTCTTAAAGAATGAAACATGGACTGTAGCCAAGTGCAAGTAAAGTTGGAGTATTATAGACCAGTGTCCTTTTTATACCTGTCTGCAGTACAGATTGTCCAAATCCCTCCAAATATATTCAGTTGTTATTTATTTTTTGGGTCTTCTGGCAGCATCTTTAAATCCAACATATGCTGATGAAAACAGAGCAAGTCTTAAGGCCCATACACACTAGAAGATATTTTCCATAGATATGAGCGATAACGACGTTTGTGAATGATCAAATCGTTCTAGTGTGTACACAGCAAACGATGAATTATGTGCACACCTGTGATCTTTTGAAGCAGGTTGTCAGTCATCCATGCATGCAGCTCAATCCCCTCAATCCCAGCAGAGCAGGTTGTTCCTCATTAAGATCGTTTGAAAAAAAGCTCAGTGTGTACAATCTCGTTTGTCAAGGTATTCAAGGGAAATTGCTCATCTTCCACATTGCTCATCTTTCAAGTCTTCTAGTGTGCATGGGCCTTAAGTTCTCCAAATATGGGGATTCAGATGGCGTATATCCCTGTTACTCCCATTCTCCAAATATGGGGATTCAGATGGTGTATATTCCCGTTACTCCTGTTCTCCAAATATGGGGATTCAGATGGTGTATATTCCCGTTACTCCCGTTCTCCAAATATGGGGATTCAGATGGTGTATATTCCCATTACTCCCGTTCTCCAAATATGGGGATTCAGATGGTGTATATTCCCGTTACTCAAGCTCTTATATATGCTGTGTTTATAAACGTATTTATATCTCTGTGTAAGATTAAGCTCACTTGTCGGCTCGCCAGCCATGTGTACGCTCCTTTCCTGAGCTGTCCATAATGAACCAGCAATAATGTGGATCCTGGTGAAAGCAGAGCAGCAATGCAATGTATCCAGCTGCTCACCCATTGAGATCACTCCCAGTTCAATGATCCCGGTGCGGCAGTGCGGCGACACTAGTCCATCCTGCTGGTCACCTATAGGGATTGCTTCCAGCTCGGCAGCTAGCCATGGTAATTTGCTGGAAATGATCAGTCTCAAAGGTGCAATGGCCTGGGTCATTACTGACGCGTTTCTCAACCTGCAACACTGGTCGTTTCTTCAGATAAAAGCAGTATAGTGAAATCCTGTCCTGCCCATGTATTAAAAGGCCAGGGATAATTAGATAATTTATGTCTGCTGAAATGTGAAGCGCCTAGCTGGTTGTAATGACTGGAGTTAGGCTGTATGTCAATATGCCTAAAGACGGACAGAGCATAGCAAGCAATACAAATCAAGCGTGTTCACAGTATAAAAATAAAGATACGTCTATAGATATAAAAAATATATGTAATATAAGAAATGATGCTCTGCCGCGCCAGGACCCACATCATTGCTGGTTCATTATGGACTGCTCGGGGAAGGAGCGCACACACCATAGCATGGCTGGCCAGCTGACAGGTGATTTTAATCTTACACAGAGAAATAAATACTTTATGTTTATGAACACAATATATATGAGAGTTTGAGTCATTGGGATATATTCCATCTGAATCCCTATATTTGGAGAACTTAGACTTGCTCTGTTTTCATCAGCATATATTGGATTTAAAGATGCTGCTGGAAGACCCAATAAATAAATAACAACAAAACAATTGAATATATTTGGAGGGATTTGGACAATCTGTACCGCTGATGGATACAAAGAGGACACTGGTCTATAATACTCCCAAGTTTATTACACTTGGCTACAGGGGTGTAGTATGTTGTGCCAGCAGTCGGGCTCCCGGCGGCCAGCATACCAGTGCCGGAATCCCAACCGCCGGCATACCGACAGCTGGTCGAGCGCAAATGAGCCCCTTGCAGGCATGGTGGCGCGCAATCACGCTATCTATTCTCCCTGCAGGGGGGGGGGGTCGTGGACCCCCAAGAGGGAGAAAAGCTGTCGGTATACTGGCGGTCGGGATTCTGGCGCCGTTATGCTGGTCGTCGGGAGCCCGGTCGCCAGCAAACTGAAGACCACCTGGCTACGGGTGTATTATGTTATCCCGGCGGCCAGCATACCGGCGCCGGAATCCCAACCAACGGCATACCGACAGCTGGGTGAGCGCAAATGAGCCCCTTGCAGGCTCGCTGCGCTCGCCACGCTGCGGGCACAGTGGCGCGCTATGTGCGCCATGCTATCTCTTTAAGAGAGGTTCTTTAGTTCCGTGTTATGCATATGCTGTGGACACTTACATATACAGTAGGTGTGGTGAGTGCTATACCACATGAGATCTTCGGATCTCATTTTTTGCATTGATATCTCATGTGTTTATATTTGTTTAATATTAACCATCGCTGATACAGTGGCTAAACCACTTACAATAAATAATTCTGCATCCCTCTTTCCCAGGACATTGTTACTTTTACAACATATTTTGTCCTGGAAGTAGATACATTAAGTAGTTCACTGAATATTATTGAACTTTATATAAGTTTTCACAGTGGCCTGAGGTGTATTTATACTGTATATGTCTTTTATAAATTGTACCAATATGTTGTCACATTAAATTTTACTATTACCTTACCTGTCACTTTTGTGCTCTATGGCTGTATTTTTTATTTTTATCTTGCTTACTTCCCTTCAAAATCGAAAGTTGTCCAGCTATACCATCAGCTCAGAACTGGCAGAAACCAGTGGGACATAGGCAAACCCATGTACTGTTCGGAAGGAGTCTGGCCAGAAGTGGTCTTCATGGAAGAATTGCGGCCAAAAAGTCATACCTTGAATGTGGAAACAAGGCCAAGTGACTCAACTATGCATGAAAACAGGTTCAGTATGTTTGACCGGCAGATGGGATGTCGGCGGTTACAGTACCAACGCCAGCATCCCAATGTTTGAAATCCCGACAGGTGAGAGAGAAGTATGTTATCCCCTCTCCCCTAAACTGTTGCGCAGAACAGAGGTGAGGAGCAGTTAGCCTTTTATTATATAGGATTTAAATGTGGTCTTCAGTTCCATTTCCTTGCATTGGTTATAAGGCACAGTGATCCCTAAGGGTACATGGATTTTCAAAATAGGTGTCTCATGGCTACTTGTATTGAACCACGTGCGAATAGAGCACAATACATGAACGGAAATGTGTCAGTGTCTTTTCGTCAACAAGTAGACACTGTAACCGTGCTTGGGCGGAGCAGTATATGTCTAATTTAACACCACGTTCATAGGTGTTGCTTTCTCAATCTTCATGAAATGCTTTTTGAAAAAGTAGGAAAATATGGGTTGTTGTTAACATAAAAAATAAGGCTCCTCCTTCCCAAAAGGAAAAAGCACAAAAGAGAGCACAGGAGATGGACAGTTTTTTTTTTTTTTGTTTGTTACTAACAATCAAATTCAAAGTATTGGAAGGTTGTTTTGCAAAGAAGCAAAAAAAGAGGACTACTTTTGTGTCTCACTGGGGCACACTTTGTTATTGATTGACTAATTGGTGAAATGATAGTACTTGTACAATGTATGTGCAAAAATAAATAAAACTTAACTTTTATTACTTTAAACAGACGAAAAGACAATAAAATTACAAAACTATTACTGTATATAACAGCAAAAAAAGGGATTAAAACAAGTATTAAATAACAATATGGTGATATGTCACTCACTGGATATAAAGTAGGTGGCAGAAAATTTAACAGCACACCCACTGGTTGTGAGCGAGTATTAATGTTCGACGTTAGTCTGTGAGCGAAAGTATAGAAATTCTTGTTATCTCGATCAACTTATGAATTGATATACACCTGTATATTCATAAGAGAGATTCAAGAAAAACCGGCTTTAAAGAATCCGGACTAGTCAGCTTAGGTAAATATACTCCAATAATGTTTAGGATGGAATTCACTGGTCAGCAGAAGGTATATTCCTTAATACTACAGTACCCAGTATTCCCAGAGGGTCACCCTTTCTGGTACTAACCAGGCCCAATGCTGCTTGGCTTCCAAGATCAGACGAGATCGGGCATGTCCAGCATGGTATGACTGTAAAAAGTCAGGTGGATACCTGTCAGCATGGGGAATAGCTACTGCTTAGACAAACTGAAGCAAAATTGTCTAAAGGATAACGTTGTAATGGACACAAATTCGCCAGGGATGCGGCTTGATAGAAAAACCAAAATTGGATAAATGCAAAGGAGGCCCTAAAAGGGCAGAAAGATTTCTTACTTTTTTTGAGAGAAGTCCCCCACACAGAAAATTTATAGTGGCGGGAACACATACAAACTTCTCCACATAGGAATTGTGGTGGAGCAGTAAGAGGAATGGTATGTCTTAATTACTAAGGTATGTCATGTAATTGAATATACGGTAAGGAAATAACCTTTACATCAATTTCTGAAAACACATTAAAGATATCAAATAATCATGAATTGAAATGAGTTCTGGATATATTGCAGGTATCCCATATGAATCAAAGCAATAATAAAACCTGAATAGGTAATATAAGAATATTCAGAAAAATAGAAATTAAATGAGTTCTAGATATATTGCAGGTATACGATATGCTAACTCGGGGAACATGAAATTTCACATGGAATCCAGCACATAAATTGCCTGAGCAGCTGTCTGTCTGCTACAGGAAGATGCAAAATTATTCAAATAATTATCACAATAGTGAATTGCTGAATGTATTGCGAAAGTGCTGATAGCACCCTGAAAATTCACATAGAATCCAGCACATGAGCTGCATCAGCACCTAACTGTCTGTTACAGAAAGATACAATTGTATTTAAATAATTGTCACACATAGAATCCAGCACATGAGCTGCCTGGGCAGTTGTCTGCCTGTTGCAGGAAGATACAATTGTATTCCAGTAATTGTCACAATAGTGAGTTGCTAAATGTATTGCGAAAGTGCTGATAACCCCATGTAAATTCACTTAGTATCCAGCACATGAGCTGCATCAGCAGCTATCTGTCTGTTACAAAACAAAAAATTATATATATACAATTGTATTTGAATAATTATCACAGTAATTAATTGCTTAATATATTGCATATATTGCAGAAATACCATATGCTGACTCATAAAACAGTATAAAGAATCACATAAAATCCAGCACATAAGTAGCATAACCAGCTGTATGTCTGTTGAAATGAACGATACATTTGTATTCAAACAATTGTCATAATTGATGTAGACAGACTGTATGCAAATACTTGTGGTAATATGAGTAAAGCAAGGCTCTCCTATCACAAAAATGTGTGTGGTCTGATGGGAACCTGACTGAGCTGCTAGTTCTGGTGCTAAAAAATATAATTGCTTAATGCAGAAATTGACAGCCCAAAACTAGATTCCCTACACTGGGAAAATGCCCTGTGTAGGTCTCTTCACTATATCAAGAGAAGCGTCAGGCAGGCGTTGTTCCCAGCAAACTAGTTGCTAGGGAACCAGTGCTGTCTGTGCAGCGTGCACAGAGTGGAAGGAGCTTCTGCCCTGTGTATTACTTGAGTACACAGGGAGAAAACCAGACCAAAAAGCTGAGGCCAGCTTCAGAGAGCGATGCTGATACTTGCGGCGTGTGTGCTGGGGGGAGTACGCCCGTCGGAGCTCCGTTACGGAGGTCCCGGAAGTCGGGTGCCGGACCGGAAGTGAAGCGCGTTTCGCTGGGAGGAGCTTGTTCACAGGATCCTATGAACAAGCTCCTCCCATCGAAACGCGCGTCACTTCCGGTCCGGCACCCGACTTCCGGGACCTCCGTAACGGAGCTCCGACGGGCGGACTCCCCCCAGCACACACGCCGCAAGTATCAGCATCGCTCTCTGAAGCTGGCCTCAGCTTTTTGGTCTGGTTTTCTCCCTGTGTACTCAAGTAATACACAGGGCAGAAGCTCCTTCCACTCTGTGCACGCTGCACAGACAGCACTGGTTCCCTAGCAACTAGTTTGCTGGGAACAACGCCTGCCTGACGCTTCTCTTGATATAGTGAAGAGACCTACACAGGGCATTTCCCCAGTGTAGGGAATCTAGTTTTGGGCTGTCAATTTCTGCATTAAGCAATTATCTTTTTTAGCACCAGAACTAGCAGCTCAGTCAGGTTCCCATCAGACCACACACATTTTTGTGATAGGAGAGCCTTGCTTTACTGATATTACCACAAGTATTTGCATACAGTCTGTCTACATCAATTATGACAATTGTTTGAATACAAATGTATCATTCATTTCAACAGACATACAGCTGGTTATGCTACTTATGTGCTGGATTTTATGTGATTCTTTATACTGTTTTATGAGTCAGCATATGGTATTTCTGCAATATATGCAATATATTAAGCAATTAATTACTGTGATAATTATTCAAATACAATTGTATATATATATTTTTTTTTGTAACAGACAGATAGCTGCTGATGCAGCTCATGTGCTGGATACTAAGTGAATTTACATGGGGTTATCAGCACTTTCGCAATACATTTAGCAACTCACTATTGTGACAATTACTTGAATACAATTGTATCTTCCTGCAACAGGCAGACAACTGCCCAGGCAGCTCATGTGCTGGATTCTATGTGTGACAATTATTTAAATACAATTGTATCTTTCTGTAACAGACAGTTAGCTGCAGATGCAGCTCATGTGCTGGATTCTATGTGAATTTTCAGGGTGCTATCAGCACTTTCGCAATACATTCAGCAATTCACTATTGTGATAATTATTTGAATAATTTTGCATCTTCCTGTAGCAGACAGACAGCTGCTCAGGCAATTTATGTGCTGGATTCCATGTGAAATTTCATGTTCCCCGAGTTAGCATATCGTATACCTGCAATATATCTAGAACTCATTTAATTTCTATTTTTCTGAATATTCTTATATTACCTATTCAGGTTTTATTATTGCTTTGATTCATATGGGATACCTGCAATATATCCAGAACTCATTTCAATTCATGATTAATTGATATCTTTAATGTGTTTTCAGAAATTGATGTAAAGGTTATTTCCTTACCGTATATTCAATTACATGACATACCTTAGTAATTAGGACATACCATTCCTCTTACTGCTCCACCACAATTCCTATGTGGAGAAGTTTGTATGTGTTCCCGCCACTATAAATTTTCTGTGTGGGGGACTTCTCTCAAAAAAAGTAAGAAATCTTTCTGCCCTTTTAGGGCCTCCTTTGCATTTATCCAATTTTGGTTTTTCTATCAAGCCGCATCCCTGGCGAATTTGTGTCCATTACAACGTTATCCTTTAGACAATTTTGCTTCAGTTTGTCTAAGCAGTAGCTATTCCCCATGCTGACAGGTATCCACCTGACTTTCTACAGTCATACCATGCTGGACATGCCCGATCTCGTCTGATCTTGGAAGCCAAGCAGTATTGGGCCTGGTTAGTACCAGAAAGGGTGACCCTCTGGGAATACTGGGTACTGTAGTATTAAGGAATATACCTTCTGCTGACCAGTGAATTCCATCCTAAACATTATTGGAGTATATTTACCTAAGCTGACTAGTCCGGATTCTTTAAAGCCGGTTTTTCTTGAATCTCTCTTATGAATATGCAGGTGTATATCAATTCAAAAGTTGATCGAGATAACAAGAATTTCTATACTTTCGCTCACAGACTAACGTCGAACATTAATACTCGCTCACAACCAGTGAGTGTGCTGTTAAATTTTCTGCCACCTACTTTATATCCAGTGAGTGACATATCACCATATTGTTATTTAATACTTGTTTTAATCCCTTTTTTTGCTGTTATATACAGCAATAGCTTTGTAATTTTATTGTCTTTTCGTCTGTTTAAAGTAATAAAAGTTAAGTTTTATTTATTTTTGCACATACATTGTACAAGTACTATCATTTCACCAATTAGTCAATCAATAACAAAGTGTGCCCCAGTGAGACACAAAAGTAGTCCTCTTTTTTTGCTTCTTTGCAAAACAACCCTCCAATACTTAGTCCTGAACTAATGTCCGGGAGCACCGCCAACCCTACTCTACCCTAAAAGCCTTACTGGCAAAGTTGGTAGATTTATGTTGGTTCATTATTATTATTATTATTATTATTATTACTATTATTATTTTTGCCTCATATGGTATAAAAATTGTATGACATTTATTCATTTATTTTACAATCTGGCCCTGTGCAGATTCCAAACCCCCCCCCACCCATTACTAACAATCAAATTCTACATTTCTATACAATTTGATTTAATAGTCTCAACGTTTTGTTGCAGGACACAGGGGTAGGAAAATCAAGCATAGTTTGTCGGTTTGTTCAAGACCATTTTGACCACAACATCAGCCCTACTATTGGGTAAGTAAATTACAGCATGAAGTCATTTCCCCAGCATGTAAATGTTATTATGTTAGGGAATAGGACTGCTTGCTAGAAGTGTGACTGAAATGTTGTCTACTTGTGTATGGGATAACGTAATAATCCCATAATGAATTGCTGTTGTCATTTGTGATTTCGCTAAAGGAATTTAATAAAATAGTCACATACCTCCCAACATGACCCTCTCCAGAAGGGACACAATGCTCTGCTCCCGGACTTCCCTCTTAATTTAGGATTATCATCACCTGTGCTGTAACACCTTTCTTATCCATTACCTGTTCAAAACAGGTGCCGACAATCATAAATTCAGAGACATGTCCAGAAGCAGAGCATTGTGTCCCTCCTGGAGAGGGTCATGCGAGATATGCAGTCATGCAGAATGTATGAAGTATGTAGAAGCAAAATATAGCCTACGGCATGATCTCAGTGCAGTACATTTATGTGCTAGATATAGGATTAGACTGCTCCCTAGTGGTACCCATCAGTAATGCATTTTTATTTTCTTCCAGTGCTTCATTCATGACTAAAACAGTGCCTTGTGGGAATGAGCTGCACAAATTTCTGATATGGGACACTGCTGGACAGGAACGTGTGAGTATCTGTTACATACTGTGTATGCTATGGGGCTTATTAAATTATCTAAGAATAACAGTATAAAATAGCAATTAGTGGAAAAGAAGTTTTAGGTCTGAGTGAAATAAGGAAGTGTAGGAATATATGCTGACATAAATAAATTCTTTGTGCTGATCAACATTTTTCCTCTCCAGAGGCATTAGAGAAAATAGTTTTGAAAATACCTCCCAACATCTTGAAAGCCTTCAGCGCGCACTCCCAAAGAATGGGTGTGACTTCTGCAATAAGGGGTGTGGCTTCACGGCAATGCCACGTTCGCAAGCTACACCTCCATTTCCCGTCACTGTGGGGGAATGCCCAGTGCTCTATGAGCTGCTGGTATGCCCCCAGTATCTCTGTCTCCTGTGAATAGCAGTTGTGCACATGCGCACAGAGTCTACTCACTGCAGAGTAGTGAGTGACAGGAGCTTCCCAGCCTCCCCCCATGGCGAGGCACTGTGGACCACAGGTGGGACAGTGGGACAGTCCACCCAAAAATGGGACTGTCCTGCAAAAGTCGGGACAGTTATTGTTATGACATTTTATTTATAAGGTGCCACACGTGTTTTGCAGCACCGTACATATGACTCACATTAGAATAATACAGGGTGCACAACTTAACATTACAGAGAGACTGAAAAACTAAAACAGAGCTCAAGTAACAACTAACACCACAGTTCACAATACATCGGAGATGTAAGGATGCAAAGGAGTAATTGGCGTACTACTGGGGGCGGGCAGCCATTGGAAGAGATGAGCGGTTACAAGCAATAAGAAATGCAGGTATAGACAGTCACTGAGTAGGAGAGTGCTGTAACTGAAGTGCAAAAGAAAAGGGCTGTGAGAACAGGAGGGAAGAGGGCCCTGCTCCAAGGAGCTTACAATCTAGGGGGAGGAGGGAGACAGAAAGGTGACATGAGGCACAAGCAAGCAGAAGGTGAGGCAGAGATTTCCAAGGCATGAGGCAGCGGGCTGGGAGAGCAGCCTTGATGTGAGTGTGAGGAGTTTGAAGAGGATTCCATAGGGAAATGGGAGCCAGTGCAGGTTTTGTCGAAAGGCAGTGAGGGAGAGGGAGCGGAGGAGGCGGAAGGGGAGGGGGTCCAGGGGGCAGGTGGAGGTGGGAGAGGATAAGATGAGGGAGTGAACTTCCTTGTCTGTGGACTAAGAGTTTTGGCAGGAGGGAGAGGATGGTGTTGGCGGTAGGGCTGCCAAGGGGAGACAGGAGGAAATTTCGCGTCGGATTGTTTACATTTTTGAGGAGGAGAAGACAAAGGAAAATTCAGTGGCAGTGAGGGAGGGTAGGAGGCAAAGGAGAGTGTTGAAAGTATCAAAGAGGTGGCAGGGACTGGAGGACTGAGAAGAGATGAGTAATTGGAAATAGGATTGCTTTGCGAGGGAGAGTGCAGAGCTGGAGGAAGAGAAAATAAGTTGGGAGGTATGCTTTGACTATGCCCTTTATGCAGCAATATCACATTTACGTATGAGATCCAAAGTGAATACATCATTACACTATTCGGGATGCAATCAATTTGCCGGCTGTTGGGATCCCGGCAGTCAGGATACCGATGCCGGAGTCCCGACAGCCAACAATGCCGACAGCCACAATCCCGGCGCACAGGTCCTAGTCCCACATGTGGGTGTCCACAACACCCATAGAGTGAGCATAGAAGCTGTGGCGAATGCAACGATCCACCAAGGCCACAGCGTGGCGTGCGCAGCGAGCTTGCAAGGGGACTCTTAGTGCTCGCCCCGCTGCCGGCATTCTGGTGGGTGTGATGCCGCTGTCGGGATCTTGACAGCCGGCATCCTGCTTACTAATAAATAGTATGTAACCCCACTATTCTGCATTTGCATAACAGACATGGCAAAATAGACTTTTAGGTCTAAAGAGATAGATCAGTCAGTGACACCACATCTTTCAAATAAGTAACCAGACCAGAGCCGGACTGGAACACAGAGGTACAGGGGAAATTCCTAGTGGGTGTCACAGCTTCAGGGTCTACCTCCTCCTCTATGAGTCAGGTTCCCAAGTGTGCGGTCGAATTATACATGGTTTCCTGGTGGAGAATGACCATGCATGAAAAGCGATGAAAGTTTCTATAGAAACTGGTGTAGTGGTGTTACTGTGCAGCGTAATTTGAATAATGGAGACTACTGTGCACCGTAGTATGAATTGGTATTATTTTGTGGCCACACCCCTTCCCTATGAAGCCACACCCCTATATATTTTTTGCGCGCCAATGCCGTTTCTTGCACACAGAGCTAAAATGCCTACTTACGGCACTGGTATTAATCAGGAGTGGCTATATTTTGAATGCGTATTGAATGCGATCTGGATGGGATCTTACCTCCCAGGTTCGCATTGCAATATGTGAGCCTATAAGCTGGATGTATTATCCAGCACATGCTGGGTCACCAAAAGGAGCCCGTCTCTGCGATGTGCTCAGATGGCTGCTGGGGAGTGTGCACATGCGAGGTCAGACAGGCCGCACAAGCACAGAGGCCACTTCCAGGGAGGGTTCTGGGTGAACCCACTGCAGGCTACAATTACAATGTGTAGTCCATAGGCTACAAGTGGCTACCGCCATTTCCAGATGGTGATAGCTGCGGAATGCATCACATTCTGGATATTGGTAAATCTAGCAGCATCGCATCCTTCATAGAAACCTTTGGTGGTGTTGGCGGTGTCCTCAGTGCAGGGGTGCCAACACTGTCGGTAATGCAGGAGTGCCAACGGTGTCCTCAGTGCTGGGGTGTGTCAGCAGTGTGGGGGGGTGCCGACTGAGTCAGCAGTGCAGGGGTGTCAGCAGTGCAGCTTATCCAAGCCCCAGGCTCGACTGCCGCGGATAGGGGAAGTTCGGAGCAGTTCAGATTTCTCAAAGTGTCCGATGTTTAATAGTATGTTCCTCTATACCCCCTCCCCCCCAGCTTACCTGGTTTCCACCCTCCTCAATACCCCCAATTATGTTCTTAGAAAAGTGAAATTTAAATTTTTCAAAATGTCCTCTGTGTTACTGTCTCGGACTTGTTAAAACTAATGTTGATGTGTCTTTTTTACAGCCATTGTGCATGTTTCTAAAATGTCTGAATAGCCAATGGTTGGGGAAAAAAAAAAAAAAAGTATATTCTCTCATTCAAAACAGAGATCTCTCTTGTTTTTGCAGTTCCACTCATTGGCACCTATGTACTATAGAGGATCAGCGGCTGCTGTTATAGTATATGACATTACAAAGCAGGTAAGTTTTATTAATTTAGGTTTTCTGTTTCGTAATCCATACTCTATTTTGTGTTTAATATAATAGAATTGGTAATCATGGGTATTTACTGTACAGTATGTATGATTTATAATAGACTGAATTTTGTTTTCTGGACTCAAAACAAGTGGGGACTAAGTAGGGCATTTATTAAAGTTTCAAAGAGATAAATTGTAAGATATAAAGTAACAGCCAATCAGCTCCTGCCTTACAATTTCCAGGCTCTATTTGAAATAAATAAATAAAACTATGGATATGTTGGACGGATGATCACATTCACTTTTCTCCAAATGTAATGCTCAAACCAGTTGTAAATAACATAATGAAGGAAACATGTCTAAACAACAAACAAGCAGTCACCCCAGGGCACAGCATAAACTAACAGCATCCCAGCATCTATACCCGTGGCATATCTATAATGGGTGCAGTGCACATGGTCCTCTAGGGTCCAGGGGGGCCCACACCGCAAACCCTGCACCTATTTTTTTTTTTTTTTTTAACACTCACCTTTCCGGATTACCCCGCCAGCAGCAGCATCTATCCACAAGTCTCCGAGTAAATGGTGCAGCATCCATTTTCAGAGTTTTGCACATGTGCAGTAAGAATCTCTGGGAAAATGGCCGCCATGCCATTTTTTCAGAGAAGGTGAGACTTCTGACTCATACCGTGCAGGGTATGTGGTGTGTGCCTTGATGTAACAAGATGGGTTCCAGCTGGGCAGCCCAGCACCACACCACACACTTGGCCCAATCGCAGATGGAAACAGCGGAGACGGTAGTAAAGTCTGATAGTGTAGGAGCTTCCGCAGTTTAGTATATATATATATATTGATTCACGTTTTTCGCATTTATTAAGATATTTACTGTTAATCACAAAATGAGTTGATATGTCCTTAAGAAAAATGTGCAGAGCTGGTCAGAATGTTGTATTTGCTGAATAATCTTGTTTTAAGGCATGACTTGTACAAGACAAATGCAACATTAAATGTATTGGAAATGTATCTAGGACGGACAAAGCAACACCAGATATATCCAAGGCTAATTGAGAAGAATAAAGAAAGAAATCTTTTGAGTTTATGTCCGAAAGACTGATAAACGAAACAATAACCATTTTCAAGGCTGTCCTAGTTGCCACTTCTAACATTGTATAACAATCGATGTATTTTCAAGACATACATGGTGTATTCTGATTGGCTAAATATATTGGCAAGCATAAACCCTTTGTGTTCAAGCTATAAATAATAAAGCCATGACGGCCCCCAAACAGATCAACTATGAACTGCTTAGGTTACACAATGATCCGGTGTCACTTATTCATTCACTGATCTCCAACCGGTTGCTAAGGGAAACAGCATTCTGACTGATGACTGAAGAGAGTTCATAATCAGACCTATTGTTAACATACCCTATCATTTTGGGGATCTCGTCCAGGGATATTCCAGCATCTCCTCCACTGGCAATAAATCCTCTGATCTTTCAGGAACCGCTGATAACAAACAAAACCGGTAAGTGAGATTTACTGTGTAGATTTCTACCTGCTCACTTGAACTCAGCGCTTCTTGTGTAAATCAAGGGGAAGTCCAGTCGAGAAGGTCAGAGAATATCTTAAAGAGCCCAGCGTCAGTCAGAAGAAATTTTTTTTAAGGTACCATACATGTATGTTATATTGTTGAATTGTGTTATATTGTTGAATTATGTTATATTGTTGAATTGTGGGTAAATAATTTCAGATAATTTGTCACAAGTGCACAGGGGGAATTAATCAAGTATGCAGAAAACTTTTAAATTGTGCAAATACTGATGTGTGTTTGTTGAGAAAATAGAGCCGTTTTATAAAGGTGGCGCATGGCCAAGATATGTTCTAATGCTGATAACCAGTTTGAATTGATAAATAACCAAAGAGGTATATGCAAATCTTGTACCTGTGTTGTTGTGTTAAGAAAATACGAAGGGTCTGTAGCACCAAGATTGCTGGCAATTACAGGCACTGAAGTCTCATTTGGTTATGTGGAAAATGATGATGAATTTTATTGTACAAAAGGTTGTCATTTTAAAAAGAGAATTGTTGGAACATTACATTAAGAATGATTGATTTAACATCATAACCTATTGGCCTAGGAACCACATAATTCCAGGTCTAAGACCCATGTGCCGTGCAATCTCAAACAGCTGCCGTGCACGCAGATAACAGATATAGGATTTACTGTCATCTTTGTTTTTGTATCCTTGCACTGTTATATGTACTCTGTCAATATGCTTTTGAAAAGGTGGGGGGGAGTCGGGTTGTCTGCTGAATAATGAAACTAGAGTCTCCTACACGCACTGATAGGTATTTCTAAGCAGTCCCCGGAGTTAGCTGTTACTTTCTGAAGAGAAACAAGCATTAAACTACAACAGGGATACTGATACAAGCAGGAGTCCATATAGGCAGGGGGATAGACCCTTGGAGTAACTTAACAATAATATTAGGGACGCATCTCAGTGATCCAGAAGAAATAATCTATTATGCAGGTCTCACTTGGGGAGCAGTACTAACAGATTTTCCACCAACACAGGGAGGAAGGGGCAACACTACAACCCCAGTCATTTGTCCACAGATGGATTGAAGAAGCTCTTTTAGAGATTCTTTAACAGGAGATTTTAATTCCCTCAAAAGGAGTTATTAAAATACCACATCAGGATGGGTTCAAACCCGTGGATATTGTTGATAACAGGGAGGGTAATGAATCTCTGAAAGGAATTTCAAAAAGAACAGGCTTCCCGTCACTTGACCTAGATAGAGATTCTTTAAAAGGAGATTTTAAGTCCCTCAAAAGGAGTTATTAAAATACCACATCAGGAGGGGTTCCGCGCACGTTCACCCAGGCATGGGAGCGCGGTCTGAAAAGATGTCAGGGCCCGACAAACCCGTGGATATTGTTGATAACAGGGAGGGTAATAAATCTCGGAAAGGAATCAAAAGAGCAGAAGGGACACTTGACCTAGAGAAATGGGAAAAATTTGCCTCCTGTAACAAGAGTTGGATAATTCATAATAGTAGAGATCAAGCATCCATCTGGATCACTGAAGCACAAGAAAGAGAAAATGAAACAATAAGAAAAGCCAAAGAAAAGAATGCCATACCGAAGGTAACAGTTCACGTTGTCCAGGAACAAAGCAAGTGGAAAATCAGAAACCCAACGCAAGGGGCCACAGGAAGGAACTCAAAAGAAGGAACCAAGCAAGATGACAGAAAGTGTTATTTCTGTAAGAAAAAAGGACATTTCAAGAAGAATTGCAGAAAATACAAGAAATGGTGTGAAAACCAGCAAGAAAAACCTAAAGCATAACTGAGACCTAGTCCAGCAACAGCACCTCAACACTATACCCCACCCCTATACCCAGACATGCATGCACACCCAGGTACCCCTAGTATGAACAGAATGCAAATACCTACAAGCTCACTAAAAGTGAAATTAAAAAGATACGAGCAAGGAAAAGAGTGACGAATAATCAGCCCTATTTTAGAAGGATCTGTGGTTGAAAATCCGAATGATTTACCTGAGCTATGTGTACAGAGTATGCCCCAGTGTCCTGATACTTTATCACAAGAAACCCCAACAAGACCAACCAAAGAAATTGGGCAGCTAAAGTTCCCCTTATGTTTAAACGAGTGATAGACACCTGCAATCAAGTTATGAGTCCAGAAAATAATAGTCCACAATCAGGAACTATAGGCGAAAGGGTGCAAATCAGGTGAAGAGGAGAAGCAAGGGGTCAAGACACAGCCTCTACAGCTTTTCATGCCCAGGTGCATAATGTACAGAATAAACTGACATATTTTCCAGAAAGATTGTGTCCGGTATGTCAGTTTTGCGTTCCAGAAGGATATGATCATTGCCTGTTTCTCTGTATCCAGCACAAGTACAGTGAATACGCAACCCAGATAATGCAGCCAGGACGAACGAACCATACATCGTACAGAGCCAACACCACAAACCATGGTATGGCAATGACCTCGCAAATATAGTTGCAGAATCCCCAGATCCTAGATAAAACCCAATAGCAGTTTATGCCTATATGGAAAGAATTCAAACCATATGGACACCGGCATGGGTCGACTACCACCAGTTGTGTGAAGCTATACTAGGACCAGCAACTGCCCAAACAGTAAGCACCATGTTAAAAACAGATGCAGTAGATGATTGCTCAGCCATAACGGACGTTCCGACAGAGAAAAATAGAACAACGTTTGAAAGTGGAAAGATGTACATGACAAGACTTAAGAGATGGTGTCATGCACAGACACTCAGGGCACCAGCAGCCCCAGATTTGAAACAGGAAAAGACTGAGTCCATCAGAACTTACTATGATAAAGTCACTATACAACACACAAGATGATAGAATATGAAGGTGTGCAACTCCTGTGTCGACAACAGTGTACTCAGTCACCACTGGCAGTTCGATAAAAGTGACT
Organism: Pseudophryne corroboree; assembly: GCF_028390025.1. NCBI lineage: Eukaryota > Metazoa > Chordata > Amphibia > Anura > Myobatrachidae > Pseudophryne > Pseudophryne corroboree. The sequence continues at coordinate 608,318,004 of NC_086448.1, read as the reverse complement.
TTACCCACAGGAGACCCAAGGGTTTCAAGAGCTGTTTTTATGCACAACCAGATTCCTCTACGTTTACTTACAGATCAAGCCATTGCAACGACTGGATTGGGAGATTAAGCCCTACCCTTGCAAGAAAGCAAAGATGTAACCTGAAATACAAGCTGCTATACAAGACCAACTCTCACAGGAAAAGTAAGACAAAGAGGAACAACAACTCCCAGCATAAACATCATTATGTTAAACATCAGCCTGGGTGGACTTGGACTAAGAAAATGACATGCTAGCAGCAGTGAGAAAGAATATGCAAGTTAAGAAGGACAAAGAAAGACATCTGACAAGTGGTCAGTACTACCTGGCAAGATTAACAGAGATAATGCCATGATTTAAAGCAACAGAAGCTCCGGGATTTAAAGCAAATAATAAGGAACAAGACAGAAAAAAGTTCCAGAAAACAAATGAATGATGCTTCTTCTGCCAATATGAAGTACAAGCTTCTTCAGGTACTCCCCAGTGAACATAATGTCTCCAGAAGGAACAGCAGAAGGTATGATTACAGTCACCTTGCCCACTGGAGAAATACTTCTGTGCCTAATGAATACTGGAGCCAGCACACGCAGAAGACAGCAGAGGGAGATACCACAAGAACTGGTGATATCAGAAATTCTTAAAGGGACAAGAGATGAAAGAAATACAGTCACCAATACCAGCCCAGTTCTTGACCTTGGAGTACATGTCCAGTGACTTTGCTGAAGCACAATGTACTAAACCTTATCTAAGGAGAATACAGTACACACCAGCAGAAGTTTAACTTTCCAGCAACTTATCAAAGGAAAGAACAAAAAACAAAAACAAAAAAAAAGCCATTTAGAAGCAAGTTAAAACAGAAGTTCAGTATTGGCTCATTCCCGCAGTACCAGTTGTAGAAGAAAGGAAGCAATACTACTGGACCAGAATAGCCCTGTGGAGGGGCTATATCACCAAGTGATTTATCTACAAAACACACAGCTAAATACAGGATGTGAATGAACTGCTGATTGCCACCACTACTAAAAGAAGCACCAAGAAGGGGCAGTGTCCTTAGTGAAGTTTCTGGAAGAACAAGACTGCAGAGCCTCAGAAGGAGAAATTGCAGCTAGTCAAGCAAGAGTTAATCTTCCTAGGACACTCAAGGTACCAGACATCTAACAAAAGTGAAAAGGAAAAGATTCAGACTGCAAGCTAAGATGCCAACTAGTGTCAAGCAAGTCAGATGATCATTCCTGGGCCTAGTAGGATACTACAGAACACGGATACCTCTAGCAAGCATTGTATGACAACACTGAAAGGGAGGAGGGTCCGCATCCTACATACAGCAACAGATGAATTAGGCTATTGAACAGTTGGAAACAGCAGTTGCCTCATCTCAAGCCCTAGAACTACCTGACTATTAAAGAAGGAGGCCATACATAGAAGTCCTTATGCAAAATCATGGACTGAGGTGAAAACCAGTGGCCTACAACTTAAGCAAGCTTGACAGCGGTAATCAAAGAGCACCTACCGGCATCAGAGCAGTGATAGCAGCAACAGCCCTAGAAGAGTATAAGAGCACAGACACAGTGATGAATCAGAAGTCCTAGAAGAGGACAAGAGCACAGGCATAGTGCTGAATCATGAACTTATCATCCAGGGTCCACATGCAGGTACAGAGAAGCTTCAACAAGCAAGAACCAAACACCTGTCAGTGGCAAGGCTGACCATGTATGAAGTAGCACTGCCAAAATGCGACAAGTAACCATCAGAAGATGTATTACCCTCAACGCAGCAACCCTTTTCCAACATTGATCAATAAAGGTGTTGAATCTCAAGATTCAAAAGGAGGGACAATTACCCCAAGGCAGGAGCCACTAGTCCATCAGATTTCTCAGAGGCAATGGCATTAATTCTGCAGAAATGGAGACCACACTTTACAGACACCCAGTTAGTTGGTTATTGCAGAGAATGGATTCCATCGGCCTCATTACTGATGCAGCCCCTATATGAATTAATAAAAAAAGGAGGCGTCAGCAGAAAACAGGGACACCATTGAAGAAGCAGTAAGACAACTAAAGCAAACCATAATCACAGCCCCAGCCTTGGGATTGCCTGATTACAAAAAAGCCTTTTAACCTATTCTGCCATGAAAACAGAGGGCATTCTTTAGGGGTGCTCACCCAGAAATACGGACCAAAACAAAGACCAGTGGCATACTATTCAGCCCAGCTGGATCCGATTATCAGAGGAGCACCATCCTGTGTCCGAGCAGTGGCAGCAGCAGCAATAATGAAGGAAAAGGTGACAGACATCATTGTGTTTGATCATCCACTGTGTATACAAGTACCTCACGCTGTAACAGAAATATTAAGTCAAGAAAATAGCAAGCATCTTTCTGCAGCCAGACTTACCAAATATGAAGTGATTGCCTAGCCTTCATGGAATTAGAGACTTTACCTCTTCCTAATGTCCAAGATACACCATTGGACAATCCAGACATGAACCTGTTCGTCGATGGATCAAGATATTATGATAATGGATCCCCAAAGACAGGATATGCAGTAACAACTGAAACTGAAGTCATAGACTCTGGAGCATTGCTACCAAGTATGTCAGCACAAGAAGCAGAACTCATAGCAATGACCAAAGCCTGCATACATGCTGAAAACATGACAGCTAACATCTAGTCCCAGGATTACGCTGTTATATGGAAAAGTAGGGACTTCAAAAGTGCAAACGGAAAACCCATCAAACATGCCAGTTTGATTATGGAACTCTTCAGAGTATTGGAACTACCTAAAAGAATTGGAATAATCAAGGTACAAGCACATACTAAGAGCCAAACCATGGAAGCTAAAGGAAATGCATTTGCAGATGCAGAAGCCAAGAGAATTGCCTTACAATCAAAAGAACCTGAGCAAGTCTTTGTAGCTCAAGATGTGAAGCAAATGCCCAGTGAACAGGAGCTGATCAAAATTCAACAACAAGCATCACAAGGAGAAAAGGAGAAATGGAGACGATTGGGGGCAGAAGAAGATGAACATGGACTTTGGAAGTCAAGAGAATTGAAGTACTGTCTACCAGCAGCTCTATTTCCACCTATATTACAAGTAGCTCATGGACAAGTACACCATTCAAAGGAAGCCACGGTGAATAGAGTACAAGAGCATTAGATAGCTCCAGGCTTCAATAAAGCTGCAACAAACTTTGTAGCAGGATGCTGGATCTGTGGAATCAGCAATCCAGGAAAAAGAACCAAGACACCTCTAGGAACTATACCCAAAGCCTCTTACCCATTTGAAAGACTACAAATTGACTATATACAGTGGCGACGAAGCAGTCCATATGAATATGTACTAGTAGCAACGGACATGTTTAGTCACTGGGCCGAAGCCTGGCCAGTAAGCAAAAACCACTGCAAAGAAACTGATAGCAGAAGTAGTATGTAGATTTGGGATACCTGAGGTTATAGAATCAGATAGAGGTACACATTTCACAAGAGAAGTCATGCAGCATATAATGAAAGATTTGGGGGTACAGCAGGCCTTCCATGTGCCTTACCAGCCCCAGGCGAGTGGGAGGGGGAACATCTGAACTTTGACCTTAAGCTAAAACTACAGAAAATGACAGAAACCAAAAGAACTTGTCCAGAATGCCTACCTATAGTCTTGTTTAATATTAGGACCACACCCATGAAACCTAGTAAACTGACTCCATATGAAATATTGTTTGGGTCAGCTCTAAGAACAGGTTGTTATTATCCACAACAATTACAACATAATCATGATGATTTTTACAGGTTATGTACAGGAGGTCTGTAAAACATTGACTAACCTCCATGGCCGAGTGTTTTCTTCCATTCCAGACCCAGAAGGATCAGCTACGCATAAGCTAAATCCAGGAGATTGGGTCTATTTAAAGAGACATGTGAGAAAGACCTTTAAACCAAGATATGATGGTCCATATCAAGTGCTGCTAACCATGTCTACCTTAAATTAAGATGAAAGGTCGTGATACTTGACTACGTGCATCCCACTTGAAGAAGTTGACAGTGACTCTCCAGCCAGAAGAATGAAGTTGCTTATCCTTTGATTGTTGTTAGGGGTAATCCCCAAGGTTTGGACTATAAGTCCAGGGGACTGGTTTACTGAAAGAGAATGTTTCAGGCCTAGATAGTGTAGGTAGAATAGGGAGAAAAAGTGGAATCAAAAAGAGGGGAAATGATAGTGTAGGAGCTTCCGCAGTTTAGTATATATATATATATTGATTCACGTTTTTCGCATTTATTAAGATATTTACTGTTAATCACAAAATGAGTTGATATGTCCTTAAGAAAAATGTGCAGAGCTGGTCAGAATGTTGTATTTGCTGAATAATCTTGTTTTAAGGCATGACTTGTACAAGACAAATGCAACATTAAATGTATTGGAAATGTATCTAGGACGGACAAAGCAACACCAGATATATCCAAGGCTAATTGAGAAGAATAAAGAAAGAAATCTTTTGAGTTTATGTCCGAAAGACTGATAAACGAAACAATAACCATTTTCAAGGCTGTCCTAGTTGCCACTTCTAACATTGTATAACAATCGATGTATTTTCAAGACATACATGGTGTATTCTGATTGGCTAAATATATTGGCAAGCATAAACCCTTTGTGTTCAAGCTATAAATAATAAAGCCATGACGGCCCCCAAACAGATCAACTATGAACTGCTTAGGTTACACAATGATCCGGTGTCACTTATTCATTCACTGATCTCCAACCGGTTGCTAAGGGAAACAGCATTCTGACTGATGACTGAAGAGAGTTCATAATCAGACCTATTGTTAACATACCCTATCAAGTCCGAGAAGGCTTGCAGGTCCCACTCCAGGCACAACGCATTTCGGATTGTTATCCTCAGGGGTCTCTGTGTAACATCAGCCTGCACTGTTTCTGGTCCTGGAAGACATAAATACCAAAATTCTGTAAGAATAGCTATACTTTCTTGGAACATTCTTTTCGGCTAATACCATTATTTGGCCTCAGACAAATTGGGACTTTTGTTCTGGTATTTCATCATTAGTTCACCTTTGCACAATATTGTTTTATGAACAACTAATTATGAGGAATTTCTATTAGAGGTCCCATCTCGTTACATTCCCCAATTTTATATTAATAGGTATTATTTTTATCAATAATGATATACTCTTTATCGTTTATGTATTGTTGTTTAATGTTATATGAAACTTCTATTTACATTTCAAATTTACTGTAATTATTTCTTCTATGCAAAGATTACTATATTTAAGTTTTTTTTAATGAGTGCTTTCATTTAATTCTTAATAATAAGCACAGGGAACTGAATGCTTGATCTTATTTACTGTATACAGGACTCATTCCATACACTGAAGAAATGGGTGAAGGAACTGAAGGAACATGGACCAGAGAACATTGTTATGGCTATTGCTGGAAACAAATGTGACCTCTCTGACATCAGGTAGAATAATTAATTATCAGTTTTAGGGGTCTCTTATGTAGTTTCAAGTGTTAAATTGCAAATTTACTAACATTTAAAAATCTATATATAAACATTTTCTGTTAGTAAATGTGAGTTTTAGCCCCTGAAAAGCAACATCAGTTTAGATTAATTTTAGATCGAGAAATACAGATTTAAAAAATCGACCTTTAGTAAATTTACCCCTTTTTGTGAAAGTGTTACATAATAACGAGGCAGCATACCACCTGCACAGGTGGCTTGTAGGGCAACAAGACCTATTAGGCTTTATTTTATTTATTTATTTTCTATGGATCTTAAAACGTGTTACATTGTGAGAACCTTCCTCTCATAGGTTATCACCAGATGACCTACTCTTTGGCTGGATCTTGTTTGGTTCTTAGATAAACAGGTCAAGCAAGCTATGCATGTTTGATCAGTTATGTGCTGCAATGCAGGCAGAGTTTCTGACGTATGTACAGAGAATTAGTAGCATATCCTGTGAATCTTTTGCCTGAAATAAGTAGTGCAGCTTTTCACTATCACCCCCATATAGCCAGCCTAAACCAACACCATGTTGCATTCTGATTCCTGCATTATGCTAACTGCACTTTTCACTCTATGGGGGAGATGTATTAAGCCTGTAGAAGGGATAAGGAAGTGATAAAGCAGTGATAAGTGCAAGGTGATAACGCATACCTCCCAACATTGAAGTAGAGGAAGGAGGGACATCTTGGCGCGCATAGCGCGCCCGCGACCTAAAAGGGTGTGTGGCCTGTGTAGAATGGGGCGTGGCTTCGCGGGAGGGCCGCAATCGCGAGCCACGCCCCGTTTTCGTCACTGAGGGGGCATGGCCAGTGCTCTGTGAGCTGCTGGCATTCCCCTCTCCCTCTAACTCACTGGAATAGACGCTGTGCGCGTGCGCACAGCGTCTATTCACCGCTGCTCTGCTCTCAACTGAGCAGAGCAGTGAGTGATCAGGAGCCTCCCAACTGCCCCCCCCCCCCCACCGCGGGACACTGCAGCCCGCGGGAGGGACAGCGGGACAGACCCAAAAAAACGGGACTGTCCCGCGAAAATCGGGACAGTTGGGAGGTATGGATAACGCACTAGCCAGTCAGCTCGTAACTGTCATTTTTAAAATCCGTAATGATTGCTTGGTGCATTATCACCTTGCACTTATCACTGCGTTATCCCTTCTTTATCTCTTCTACAGGTTAATACATCTGCCCCCATATAATAATTTAATTAGCACAAATGAAGGCAATTCACAGAATGCAAATCGGCTGCTCCACAGTGCAAAAAGATTTCCTCCAAATCTCACACACTTGTATAGCAAGTTGACTAGCGGGTGGAGGAGGGAGTATGCCGCTGGCCATGCTGCCGGCTCCCTGCCACCTTGTCCCTACTGGTGACTGGGTCCGGGAACCTGTACAATGCAGTTGACAGATGCCGGGACAGGCATGGGCTGCAGGCCACAGAAGCCGGCTAGGCCTCCCCGAAAGGCAGAGAGTGACTTTCTACAGAAAGCCAGCTCTCTGCTAATCGCATTCTGGCCTGGAAGTCCCAGAGGGAGGAAACACATCCCAATGGAACAGCCTGTCCTGCAGGTGACTCACAGACTGCATCTGGCTCACTAATATAAGCTGAGGTGTGGGATTTTACTGGGGTGCTGCAGTCCTGCAGCCCATAGGCAAAATCTGCCACTGATTAGATAACCATGGTAGCAGAAGAGCTACAAGTTATATGGACCGAGGGAAGGCAATGGCAAGGGTATCTGTTTGGTAGGTCGACAGTCACTAGGTCGACCACTGTTGGTCACCATTGGCATGGTCGACATTGGCAAATGGTCGACGCGTGAAAATGTTCGACACATGGCAGGTCGACACATGAAAAGGTCGACATGGCTTTTTTTTTTTTAAATAGACTTTTAACTTTTTCATACTTTACCATCCATGTGGACTATGATTGAGAATAGCAACCTGCGCCAAGAGCAGCGGTAGCGGAGCGAGGCACCTTTTGCTCGCCATTCAAGGGGACGCGGTACACTAATTGGGGTTCCTGGTCATGTTACGGAAAAAATTACATCAAAAACAGTTTAAAAAAATCAATGTCGACGTTTTCATGTGTTGTCCTGTCCTGTGTCCACCATTTTCATGTATCGACTATTTTTTCCCTATGCCGACCATATCAATGTCAACCAATAATGGTCGACCTAATGACTGTCGACTTTAACATGGTCGATCATTCATACCAGAACCAATGGCAAGGTCTTCCTGCTGAAGTACAGAGGGGGCTTACTGTTTTGTGCAGTAATAGAGAATCAAGCTAACATTTTGTGGAGTAAAATTATTATAGTGACATTCCTCCATTTTGCCTCATTTCAAAGCTGATGGGCTTTGGGACTGTTTTCTTTTAAAAGTGCCCAGGTGCACATCCATGGTACACTTCAGGCAGGGCCAGATTAACATTGGGGTGGATGGGACTACAGCTCTAGGCCTACACATAAAAATAGGCTCATGTCATGATGGCAAGATGATGACCAGCTGCCCAGCTTGCCACATGGTCAGCCATAAATCATAATAGTGAACTTGCATTTATATATTCCTGACAAAATAATGCAATTTTTCTGCTATTACATATTTAGGGAACACTGGGGCTGATAGTGTAGGGGGGTGTACACGCCCACATATCTCTTGCTACACCCACACAGTGCTGGCTACAAGTCCTCCTTTTCGCACTGTAGGCCCTTGATCATTTTCAGACCCAGGCCCATGTGGCCCTAAATCATCTATCTATCTATCTATCTATCTATCTATCTATCTATCTATCTATCTATCTATCTATCTATCTATCTATCTATCTATCTATCTATCATTTAGATCAAAGCAAGGTTACATTACACATGTGTACTCATGTACTATATATAACACAAGACGCCCAGCATGTCTGAGCCACTCTGAGACGTGTAGTATACTGTTGTTTCCTTTAAATGTTGCATCATATCCGAATCGCAGACACAGCTAAACACCAAAGTGTAATACAGACGCTGTGCTGTGACCTTAACTCCACAGGAATTGGTTTTGAATCCATAGAAAATCACAGATGAAACATGGAACTTGGTGTGAGAAATAGCCGCTGCAGTGTAGCACTTCGTATACAGATTGAAAAAGACTCATTTGCACTTCATTTGCACACAGATGTACAAATGTTGCACATCTAATTGATCAGTGCAATTAAGCAAAGTGGTTTTGTCATTTCCAATTTTATTTGTGCACATGTACTGTAAGATACACATTTTAAACGAGAGAGACGCTAAAATTATTTTCATATAACATTTAGATTAAAATAATCATACCTTATATTGTGAGATGTCATATCATCAGAAGGTACAGTTGATAATTGACTTCTCTACAGAACATTGACCTTTCTACCAAAGCTAGGTGACATCACAAAGGCTGTTTATGAGGTATGCAAGTCACATGGTCAGCATATAAAAAACACAAGCATTTTGTCATTGTCTGTTTCATTGTCTATCTATCTATCTATCTATCTATCTATCTATCTATCTATCTATCTATCTATCTATCTATCTATCTATCTATCTATCTATCTAGCTATGTAGACTGCTGATCAATTTGATATGCAACACACTGTGGGCACGGTGGCGCACTACACGCTATTTATTCTCCCTCCAGGGTTGTCGTAGACACCCCAAGAGGGATAATAGTTGTCGGTATACCGGCGGTCGGGTCCCGGCGCTGGTATGCTGAGCACCGGGATCCAGACAGCCGGTATAACGAGTGCCACCCATATATCCGTGGTCGATTGAGTCTGTATAAGAAGCACAACACTTGGTATGGAAAAAAACCCACAACCGCGCCTGCATCGCAGCATTTCATATGCAGATTCAGAGACTCAGTTGCACACAGACATACAAGTGTCGCATATTAATCAGCGCAGTCTAATGGTGCATTCTAGTTGCATTGTGTTGTGTCCAAAATGCATTTTTGGCAAGAAAAGACACATAAAAGGTGCCCAGCGCTAGAGGGGCAGTCTGGCGTGGCTGCATCCACTGCAACATGCTTTTCATATAACATTTATATTAAAATAAGCATACCTTATATTGTGAGATGTCATATAAGCAGATACAGTTGCTAACTGACAGTTATCTATACAGAGGTAGTCTTTCTATCAAAGTTGAGTGACCTCACAAAGGCTATTTATGATGTAATCAGCATACTGAAGTAAAAAATCACATCCTATAGCTATAGTGGGTGCCATTGCTATGGGGCGGGTGGTCTTCTGGTTGCCGGCGGCCGGCCTCCCGGCGCCCACCATACCGGCGCCAGAACCCCGACCACCGGTATACCGACATCTTTTCTACCTCTTGGGGGTCCATGACCTCCCTGGAGGGAGAATACATAGCGTGGCGTCCCGCAGCGCGGCGAGCGCAGCAAGCCCGTAAGGGGCTCATTTGCGCTCGCCCAGCTGTCGGTATGCCAGCGGTCAGGATTCCGGCGCCAGTATGCTGGTCGCCGGGACCCCGACCGCCGGCAAACCATACCACACCACTATGGGGCTTAGACCAGGTCATATGGTTGTCTAGCAGCATTACAATGTGGCATATTTTGAACTGGGGTCACTACAATGTAGCCTAATATGAAGTGGGGGAACTGTGTATTGTATATGAACTAGGACACTACTATGGGCCATAAAATGAACAAACAAAATCGAAAGAGGTGTCTCTGTAGACGCACTGGGTTGGGGGCACCTTCATAATGTTACTATGGAGCCTGCAAAGTTCTGGCTACACCCCTTTTATAGTCTGTCTAAGAATGATGTGGAATGCTCTAAGCAATGTAATAGTAAATGTAAACACACAACTGCCATATATGATATGTACAGTAGTACTGATGTTTCATCATTCTCTAGATTAATTCAAGCATAACAAAATTGACTATAGTAAGCAGTACTGCAACAAAACAAAAACAAAACAAAACTTTATTTTCTTGAAATGACTGGTAGGAGGCGAGACATTAATTTGATGTTTCAAGTTTTGGAATTGCCACCCACTTCTAAGTTGTGGAGGTGTTTCCCAACAACAGAGGGTAGATGTGCAACCTGAAGTGTCCTGGGTGGACCAAGTAGGCACACTGGTGTTACATGACACGCATCGAGTACGGGTGGTCTTCAGGTTGGCGGCCGCCGGGCTCCCGGCGACCACCATACCGGAGCCGGAATCCAGACCGCCGGCATACCGACATCTTTTCTCCCTCTTGGGGGTTCATGACCCCCCTGGAGGGAGGGTGCCACCGTGCCCATAGCGTGCCCGCAAGGGGCTCATTTGCGCTCGCCCAGCTGTCGGTATGCCGGCGGTTGGGATTCCGGCGCCGGTATGCTGGTCGCCGGGACCCCGACCGCCGGCAAACCATACTACACCCATCGAGTACACCTCATCTCATGCTTACAGTTATGTTTATATAATGCCAGTTGTCATCTTAGTTGGGATTTGTCACCAGATGTGTACTAAATTGTTTTGTGTACCAGTTACCAGAGTAAGCTTTGTGATGTGTTCTACTTAAATATGAATAATTTGATAGAAGTATTTGTTTTTACTTTTAAACAGGTTTTGTATGCTTAGGAAAGTCCTTTCTATAGTAGTTTAATTGCATAGTTCACTGTTTGACCATACAGAATGGAAATACATACAGCAGCAAAATGGAAAATATCGTCTGGGGTGATTAGGTTTTAATAGTTTTTTTTTAACTACATTTTAATACAAACAAAAATAGTATTTTATCCTGCTTTAATAAATGTATATATATTTTTTTTATAAAGAAATATTTTTATTGAGAGAAATGTCGCATAAACCAATACAGACAAAAAGGAAATGATGTTGCAGAACATATCAAAATAACGCATAGGGTATCACACAGGATACCAGATAAGAGGCACATCAACTGCACATATGCCGACATTAATTTTCTATAAACCGAGTTTAATAAGGACGGTAAGATGTACCGACACATAAACCCGTATAAAAAAAGAGAGAATAGGAAAGAGACAAGGAAGAAGAAGATGAGGAAGATAAAGAAGAAGAGAGAGAGAAGAGGGGCGAAGGAGACCACCATGAAGAGTTTCAGATAGAAACTCACAGAGTGAGAATGAAAGAAACATTCATCATATATAAACATAAAAAATAGCAATACAACCATATATAAGCACAAGTAATACAATTCCAAAGTGATATATCATACCCGTGAGATAGAGGTTTTAGAATAAGAGAACCATGGTTCCCAAGTTCGTACATATTTGTCCGACCTATCATGCAAGGAAGCAATAATTTTCTCCATTGTAGAGATATACCATATTTTAGATAGTACAATGCTTATAGGTGGAGAAACAGACTTTTCCCCAAGATTTAGCTATCGCACATCTGGCAGCGTGGAGAAATTGGAGAACAAGCTTATTAGCAATTATACTTAAATCAGACAAAGGGAGGCCCAGCAAAGCCGACCAGGGACCCAAAGCCACCTGGGAGGAAAGGATGGACCCAATAAGGGTTTCAATTTGGTCCCAGAAAGGACAAATTTTGGGGCAGGACATTATTAACATAATGAATAGGCCCATAGGAGTACCTATGATTCGTAACCTAGTATAAATATGTATAGCATCTAAACAAAGGCACATTCATAAATATACAATAAACAAAATATAAATTGTTTGTAAAAAAAAAAAAAAAGGTCAACATTTGTAAATATAACTGTAGGAGGAGGTAAGCCATGTCATTCTCAACTATAGTATTTTATTATAACTATGTGCCAAATAATTAATTAGCAGTTTTACTTGTGTGCAAATTGTGAAGATTGAGAAACTAGTCCTTGGTTAGCTACAATCTATCAAATTAATTCCAAATAGTGACCAGAGAACACAATTTCCTCAAGATACTATAGGTCTTTAGCCAATGGTTGATCAAAAAACATGTATTTTTTATCTGTGGGCCTGATTCACAGTAGTAAGCTAACGCGATGGTACACAGCAATGTGTGGATCAATCTGAGCTCTTGACTCATCGCATCCGTCAGTCTGCTAACAGAGTCATGGAGAAAGATAAGGATGAGCTGGAGCTAGCGGGAACCAGCATTTCCAAATACCTGAGGAGGATGGATCCTGAGAATAGCGCAGAGGCTGAGACAATTAGCAATTAAATCCTATATAGGGGCAACAGGGGTGAACTTATTCCTTACACCAGTCTGACAGAACCCACCTCAGTGCCCAGACAGGAAAAGTTTAGGCCCACCAGTCCTGCATCATTGACTTAGCCATCCTCATAACCACAAAGGCACTATCTCCTATTTACCTGCCCTCCATCACCAAAAACTGTAGCTACGGCGGGAAATACTAGCATGCTACATCTTCTATTGAAAGCTTGGAGAAAGAACTCTTTTAGTCATAGTTACTATTAGTTTTGAAAATCTTAAGTTCATTTATAGTTATTATTTATAGTTTTGTTTGCTTTCTTTGTTTATAAGTTAATATTTATAGTTATTATGTGTAGTTAGGTTTGCTATACATTTTAATATATAAGTGCATTTTGTTATTTATATGTAAAATTGATTTAAAAAAAAAATACATTAACATCTGTGTATTTACATATTGCTCCGAAACAGCTTGAGTGAGGTCTCAGATATGATCTATCCCAGGGCTTCAGCAGATATCGCTGTACTGTGCCTTAGATCAGCAACTGTCCTTCCAGTAGTCAAAATCCGTAATTCTATAACGCAGATGGGTCCTCTTAGATCTTTGCTGCTGAAGGCTGCTTCTTGGGGTTCAGCTTCCTGCAGCCCAAGCTCTCGCATTGTATGCTATTATATATGGGAACGTGCATACGCACGCTCGCACAACCGCTGCCTTCCTGCTTATAAACTAACGGATAGCGGGAGCAGAAGTGCCCGCTCCCCATGTTACACATTGTGCGCCGGCACCCTGTAAGAGTGGGTAGCAGGAGGACAGCTGCCTACTATACCGTTTCGGCTGCCTCCGGTCCTTCTGCTGTGCTCGGGGGCAACACTGTAGGAGGACACATCTGTAGGCATTGCCCTTTTCTATGAGTGGGGTAACCAGTTGGAGAAGCTTCTAGAAAGTAGACCCATTCATATGCAGACAATTCTTGAAATTAGTAATATTCTTACAAATCTCCAGGATCAATGGTGTATGGGAATAGGTGTCTCGCCTTTGCAGCCAATCTTTTGTCCAGCTACTATGCATTCTGCTCCTAATTTTTATTTTATTTTTTTATTGTGTGTAGTGCTGTTACCATAACAAGCACAAGGCATTTTTGGGGGGCTCAAATTGATGATGGAGGAGTTCACAGAACGTATTCTACACTCAGCAACTACTGTAGAAAATGAAGATGTTATGCTTCCAATTCTCCTCCTGTATGTTTATGTGCTGTAGTCCAGCCCTTTAGCAGTCCATTATTCTAATTGTATTTACAACTGGCATCAGTATTGCCGGAAATCTGTAGAGTATGTACTGTGTCACAATCTTATTATTTAATAGTTTAGACAGAGCAGTTTCGTGTTTTGCAAGTTACATTGTAAAAAGGTGTTTATGCATGAATCACCACTTTGGGCCTGATTCAGAGAAGTTCGCTAATGCCACCACACCTGCCAAATTGTACGCAGTGGCTGTGCAATAATATGAAATGTGGCAGGCATCGAGATTTGTATTGAGTTGTCCATTGGTTGGAAAGATGCAAACATGGGATGCACATTGGTCAAACATCGACCTTCTGAGTCGTATGGTCGCGCAGCATGGCCGCTGGCAGTAAGACACTGGACATGCCTGTGTTTGAGTAACTACTCCCCCATTACCTCCCACAAATGGTCCCTTCCTATAAGTCACTATGCAGATAAATCCTCAGTATGACAGCCATCACAGGACCATCGGAACACATGTACATGCAGTTTATACGCATATACTGTGGCAAAACAATCACTCCACTGCTTACAAAATCAACATTTCATCCATCTCTTAATCAAGCCCTTTAATAGGAAGTTCCAAACGTAAGTGAACTTGCATCAAAAGCATGATTGTAGAATTGTGTATCTAGCTTAATACAGTAGATCAGTGGTTCCCAAACGCGGTCCTCAAGGCACCCCAACAGTCCAGGTTTTAGGTATATCCATGGCTCAGCACAGATGGTTAAATTAAATTGACTAGGTGCTAATTAAGTCACCTGTGGCCAAGCTTGGATACATTTAAAACCAGGACTGTTGGGGTGCCATGTGGACCGCGTTTAGGGACCTCTGCAGTAGACACTGCAGATATGTATGGGGATGGCGTGGTTGCCCTGTTTATAAGGCTCCAAAAATTAAAGCTTTTTGAGCTTGACTCCAGTAGCTAATGCCATTTTTAGATGGCATTAGCCAACTTCTACCTGTTGGTAGGGGTCTGGATTGCAAACACTACTGGGACGTTACCTGGCAATGTAAACCTTGTTGCTACTAATAGCAATGAAAGTGTAGCTGTTAAGCTTCACCAAGACAGCTGCTTATCAGAGCAGATGTAAATTACCATGAAACATGTTGCTAAATCGTAGCGAATATCGGTGCTAAGCTGGGCAGTAACTGGGGTGGTGCAGACGGTGCTTTGCACACAGCACATTTGCCCTGTGGGGGCAACACCATCCGTATCCAGCCGCGATTCTGCACTACCCCCAGCTGCTATGTACCGGCCGGCGCAAAGATCACAAGGGGCTGAGCGGTGGCAGTGACTATGCATTAATAGGCGATGTGAGACCACTCTGCATCAGCGGAAGTATAGAACTGTACCTGTCTCTGATACAGCCAGTGTCACAGGCAACTGCTCCTTACTGTGGCATACTGGAGAGACAGTAAGCATTATACCCACACCTGCTCCTGCGCTACCATCCTGTGTCACCCAGCTATTCATACAGTCTGCTGTGTGTTACACATATGTGAATGGAGGGGTGGGGGCAGCTGAGAAGTATATACATATAGATGTATATATTCTATACACATACAGTACATATATATATATATATATATACACACATACACACACACGCGCATATATATGGATTTATCGATATTGTAGAATGTAAGGTCAAGGTGCGTACACACGCACTGATGCAGGCTAACGGCTGATACTGACTACATTGTGCCCAGAGGCATGTAGTCAGTATTGGCCCCGCCTGCGGGACCGCGCATCGGCATCACAAGTGCATACACACGGTGAGATTTGCACTATGTTTCCGTGAGATATGGACTATATAGTCCATATCGCATGGAGAATCGCCCATGTGTATGCAGCTTTACAGTCCAACGAGAGAAAACAGAAACGGTTTGCGAGACAAAAATCCCTTTGAACTTTGGAGTTTGTTCATTGTGCACAATAACCAGCAAAGGATAAAATGTACACAAGGTAGATTTGTAATGTTTTTTGGGAGTGTGTGGGGACAGATGTATCAGGGTATCAAATAATTCAATCTTATATTTGGTAATACACTTCAGATTAAATACAAATTCTCTGACTACAAACTATGCATCTAAGCATGAGAACTATAATATCCTGTATTTTTATTCCTTTCAGAGAAGTAACGATGAAAGATGCAAAGGAGTATGCAGAATCTATTGGAGCAATTGTTGTTGAAACTAGTGCAAAGAATGCCATCAATGTTGAAGAACTCTTCCAAGGCATAAGTAAATGTTTAGTCTTATATTTCTCTGATTTACAGGCATGCAGCTTTTACTTCTACCACAACATGTATAGAATTAGGACAGTGCTGCTACTGTAGCAAATAATTATGACTTCAACCATATTTTTGCAGCATCAGGCTGGCAGCTGAGCATCATGAGTGAAGCTCCTATGGTGGTAATGATAGTTGTGTCTAGCATTGCATTGATTGCTGTCATCACTAAAACTGTAGTGTAACTACTTTTTTTACACAATAATACTGATGAAGTAAGTTAGACACACACAAAAGTGGAGAAAAGAACTGAAATTCTCCCTTTCTGGGTTCTTACACTCAACCTCTCACTGCCAGCCCCTGTGTATTCCCATGACTCTCTTTCAGTATAGGCTCTCACTCTCGGCTAGGTGCTACTGATGGGTATCTCAGGTTACCCATGACCAGGGCACTGAGAGTTCTGGTGGGCCCTGGTACAAGGAGGGGGCATGGCAAAATGGAAGAGGCATGACCAGACCCCTCCATTAAAAAAATAACAATTATACTCTCCGTGCATTTTCTTGCTCACCCTCGCACGCAGGGAGAGAGAGGACAGGCTGCTTCTGCGGCTGCCTCTTTCCCCAGCTCAGCACACAGCACTGAGCAGCAACGGTAAAGGGGGAGGGGAGGTGCAGCAGGGCCCATGTAAAGATTACCACCCCTCCCTCAACGCCACTGAACATGACACATATGCCCATGCTAGTTATCTCCTGTATCAGGCTACATAGCTTTCACAGATTGCATCTCAGACACATCTGGTTTACTACACCCTGCCTCATTCTCTGACACCGAGCGCTGATGCAGACATCTCTTCATCTCCCCAAGGTAAGCAGCACTACTGTGGGCATTATGTGTATCTGGCACTTTTGGGGGCATTATGTATATCTGGCACTATTGGGGCAGGCATTATGTGTATCTGGCACTATTGGGGGCAGTGTGTATATCTGGCACTATACTGGGGGTATTATATGTATTTGGCATTACTGGGGCATTATGTGTAACTGGGACTATAATCGGCTATTATGTGTACCTGGCACTATACTGGGGCATTATGTGCACTTGGCACTATAGTGGGGGCATTATATGTATCTTGCACTATACTGGGGCATTATGTGTATCTGGCTCTGGCATTGACGTCATATCAGGATGATGTTACGTGTACATTTAGTAGGCCACAGGTTCTCAAACTCGGTCCTCAGGACCCCACACAGTTCATGTTTTGCAGGTCACTTGTAGATTTTAGAAATGTGACAGTTGGTGACACACAGTGCAGCTGCTGGGTGACATGGAAAACATGAACCGTGTAGGGTCCTGAGGACCGAGTTTGAGAACCACTGTAGTAGGCAAAACAGATAAAACAAGAAGAGATTGTTCTCTTCCTGCTTTCTCACAGAGAAGTGCTCCTGCGGCTCCTCCACAGTCATTCTGGCATAATCACCCCTGTAACACACCCACCCACTCACTATGAGAACTTCGGGCAGCAGCAACCTTCTTCTCCTTCCCGCTGGTGCCTTACTCTCTGCCAGTGTACATCAGCCTCCCTGAACCCTCCAAAGTCCAGAACACAACAGCATGTGCTGGGCAGGGGAGGGAGGCTGCATTTCTCTCTCTCTCTCTCTCTCTCTCTCTCTCTCATTGCTGTGCCAGGTGCTTCACTGCTATAGCGGCCAGAAGTGAGAAGTGTTACGAGAGGGGGTAAGGGTGTCAGGCAGGGGTCTGAGTGGTAGCTGACCGGGTAAGAGGCAGCAGGAATTGGTCAGGATAGAGGCAGCATTGCAGTAGCAGCTGACACATGCGCATTGGAGATTATGCTGGCATCATAGTGGTGAAGCTGATCTCCGGGAACTTCGCTGGGACAGACCTTTACCGAAAGGTCTGTCCTGGAATGAAGTTCCATTCAAATAGAGTGGTAATAGGTTTTAAATAATGCTCCAGCCTATCAGCTTCTAACAGTCATTTTTAAAATACATGACAGTTTGGGGCTGATTGGCTGGAGCCCCATTTTACATTTGTTATGAGTGATAACAAGAATATCACTGCCCCTATTACTACATTTATAATTATAGAGCCCTAAATAAGTGACTTTGTATCTGTTTGTTTCAGGTCGGAGAATTCCTCCCTTGGATCCTCATCCGAATGGTTCTAATGACGCAATGAAACTTGGAAGACAATCCATACAGTATACAAACAGATGCTGCTGATCTGACCGGTTACTCTGTGTTAAAGTAAACACATGTAATGGCTAAGTTCACTCAAGGGGTTGGCTACCAACAAGGAGCAGTCCATTGGAATCAAATGACAACTAGATGAAACAAGAACAAGACAGATGTATAAACACCAATATTATGTAATTAAAGGAAAAAAAATTGTTTACAGATAGTTTGTAGTTCAATTATGTTTACTTGTTGTGAAACAAATATTGTAACTGTACAACTTTTTTTTTTTAAAGGATTTGTTTTTAGTGTGAAATACATTGAGATAACTAGTTCCCTTTATGGAACACAGCAGTTTTTAGGGTGTAGTAATATACTATTGCAAATTTGCAACGATGTCCAAATTTCTCATTGGATGTTTTTTATATTAGTCATGTACAGATGTATCCACCGTTATCTTGAGTAGTTTTCTGTGCCTAGTCACAACATGACTTATTATTCTGAAGCAGGATCTTAATAAATATGTCATTCAGTGGAAATGAAGGAAATTTCCGTGCAAGTCTTTACTAATGGTGTGAACACACGGTGAGATATTTTCTTACGATTTTGACTATATAGTCAAAATCGTAAGAAATAATGACAATGGGTTTTCACAGGTAAGAAAAGTTAGTGCAGATCGCAAGGTGAAAGTCACCTTGCGATCCCGATTCCATGCCGATGCGCGGTCCCGTGCGGTCGGCATCGCAAGACTAGATAGACTGTGCAGGCAAATCAATTTTGACTATCTCTATAGAAGAGATAGTCAAAGTTGACACTTAGCCAAAATCGCACATGGTCAGTATCGCAAGCACACAATGAGTGTGCTTGCGATACTGACTATGTGCCGACCTACCCCCTGTCGCATAGTGAGAATCGGGCATAGCCTGAATCTCACCGTGTGTATGGGCCTTAACACTGCAATAGTCCTGACTCCTACTCTTAGAGAGTTAGCAAATGAAAGTTCTGAATAATGCTGTTTGAAAATTAATATAATACAGATTAGCTGTACCTGACACCATCAGTGAAGTAGTCACATCATTAGGTTTTTTTTAGCAAAGAAATCTGGATGTGGAAGATCCTGGACTCTGTCAGAGCCCAATAGGAGACATCATTCAACTTTTTCCTACAATCCTAATGTTTGGTGAATCACGCTCTTAATAGCGATCTTTCCCAAGAAATAGTAAAAGTGCAAATTGTAATAGTGGAAACATCAAATATTTGCATTTTGTGCTGTAGTGCTTGATCTCTGAAAAAAAGAAAAAAGGCATTCAAATGGAATAAATCTATTATATGTCACCATTTTTATAATGTAATACAGGGATGGGGAACCTTTGGCCCTCCAGCTGTTGTTGAACTACACATACCAGCATGCCTTGCTACAGTTTTGCTATTTGGCCATGCTAAAACTGTTGCAGGGCATGCTGGGATGTGTAGTTCAACAATAGCTGGCGGGCCGAAGGTTACCCATCCCTGATGTAATACAATAAAGAAAAACGTGCAGAATGTTTAATCACCAGCCCAAGCTCACATAGCAATAATAACTGTACAGTGTTCTGAGTCTTTATTTAATCATCTGGACAAGCTGAGCTATCTAGTGACTGACTTTGGTTATATATAATACCGCCGATGTTGAACTGCATATTTTTAATTCCTAGATAGTTTAATACTTTATTTGCACTTTAAAAAAACAAAGGGAGAGTTATCATTTACATTAGTTTTAATATACTAGGATAACCCAACTAGAAGAGGGCTTTCCCATAGAAGGCGGGCATACCCTTGAACCCTTGCTGTTACTTGCAGTAAGACTGAATTGTCTTAAGGAGGAGCTGCATATATAGAATTGCATATTCTATGATTTACTTAACACATAACTCAGAATGTCACATGCTACATTTTATTTAGTCATGAAAGGTGAAATAATTATTTATTTTGGCACCATGATAATCTTAGAACACATGCTGCTCCAAATGCAACTACAGGCAGGTGCTTATAAAGTAGGGGGACTCTGTTCATTAGATTGCGTCCTCCTCAATTGTCAGTTCATACATAGAAATCGCACTGTCCAATTCCCAGGTACTTGCAGAGGCAGCAGATAACAAGCAGGTACCACCCTCAGGGACAGGGGCCTGACCCTGCAATGTGGTTGGAGTGAAGGGACCACATCATCGTTTTTTTCACACCTCTAGCAGGACTCCTGTGCATGTGCGGTCTACTGACAGGGAGGGTTCCAGAGGAACACCCTCTTCCGGTAACTTTTGCGAAGTGTAACCCATAGGATATAATGGCCTAACGCCATCTTCAGATGGCATTTGCTGCAGGGGCCCAATCTCTGGGATGATAAATCTGACAGGTTTGCATCCCCATAGAAATCTATGGAGGCTAGGGTATGGGTCGTTGGATAGACACAACTTAGGTCGACAGTCATTAGGTCGACCATGGAAGGTTGACATGCATTAGGTCGACAGGGACAATAGGTCAACATGGTCATTAGGTCGACAGGTCAAAAGGTCGACATGGGTTTTTTTACTGTTTTTGGCGTCGTTTTCTTCATAAAGTGACGGGGAACCCCAATTAGTGCACCACGTCCGCTCGCCATGCTTCGGGCAAGGTGCTCCGCTAACGCTGCGCTCGGCACAGGTTACCATTCCAATCGTAGCCCACGTGGATCGATAAGTATGAAAAAATCCCCCCCCCCAAAAAAACAATGTGAAAAGCTCATGTTGACCTAGTACATGTTGACATAATGACCATGTCGACCTATTGGCCATGTCGACCTAATGCATGTTGACCTTCAGTGGTCGACCTAATGACTGTCGACCTAAGCTGTGCCGACCGAACGACCGTCCCCCGGAGGCTGCATATGCTGTCAGAAATGGAGGGAGCACATCAGATATTGGAGATTTCTGCAGCGGTCCCTCCATGGTACATCAGGGGGATACTTAATATTCATGGATATCCCATAGAAATGGGTGTTTTCAGGGAATATCTTACAAATTTTATTTGATAAATAGGCCCCGTGATGAAATAACCTATGACATTTATATTTGTTGTTGCCAATGGAAAATAAAATGTTGCATGGAAAATACATTGAAACGTGATGGTATGAACTGAATTATAATTGTCACTGTGCTTGAGTATACTGCTTGACTGACCAAAGTTGTCATGATTTGTGTTTACTAGTGTAGTGAATACAAAATAATCTGATTTAATCTTTCATATGTATTGGTTACAATATACTACTTTAACCTTACTTGTTTAAACTTTTTTCACTTTATCAAACTTTAGTGTTACTATGTGCGATGTTTATTCTTTGTATGTTTTACTCTGTAAATTTACGACTGGGCTGGTTCCCAATTTTTGCCTTAATGTATAACACCCAGAAAATATGTTCATTATTATAATCATTATATTCTACATTATGTGCTTATAACTTTATTCAACAGCATCAACAGAGAATAAATGTTTTTTTTAAATATGGGTTAGAGCGTGAGAAGTGATTTCAGACAGTTGTAAGCACCACAATCTGGGTGGTTTGTGTACAGATGTGTAAGGTCATGTATTTGGGGGTCATTCCGAGTTGATCGCTCCCTAGCTGTTTTTAGCAGCCGTGCAAACACTATGCCGCCTCCCACTGGGAGTGTATTTTAGCTTAGCAGAAGTGCGAACGAAAGGATCGCAGAACGGCTACAAAGTTTTTTTGTGCAGTTTTAGAGTAGCTCAAAACCTACTCGGCGCTTGCGATGACTTCAGACTGTTCAGTTCCTGTTTTGACATCACAAACACGCCCTGCATTCGCACAGCGACACCTGCGTTTTTCCTGGCACGCCTGCGTTTTTTCGAACACTCCCTGAAAACGGTCAGTTGACACCCACAAACGCCCACTTCATGTCAATCACTCTACGGCCAGCAGTGCGACTGAAAAGGATCGCTTGACCTTGTGTGAAACTACATCGTTCGTTGCAATAGTACATCGCGCGTGCGCATTGCGCCGCATGCGTAGAAGTGCCTTTTTTTGCCTCATAGCAGCACAGCGATCGAATGCAGCTAGCGATCAACTCGGAATGACCACCTTAGGCCAAATAGGTATGCTGGATGATATTTTTACAAAACAACAGAAAAAGGGATCTAGAATTTATCCCTTAAATCAATGGGGGTAATTCCAAGTTGATCGCAGCAGGAAATTTTTTAGCAGTTGGGCAAAACCATGTACACTGCAGGGGAGGCAGATATAACATGTGCAGACAGAGTTAGATTTGGGTGGGTTATTTTGTTTTTGTGCAGGGTAAATACTGGCTGCTTTATTTTTACACTGCAATTTAGATTGCAGATTGAACACACCACACCCAAATCTAACTCTCTCTGCACATGTTATATCTGCCTCCCCTGCAGTGCACATGGTTTTGCCCAACTGCTAAAAAAATTCCTGCTGCGATCAACTTGGAATTACCCCCAATATAACAAGACAATAAGGACAGCCAGCAGAACACTTATAACTTGTATAACTTGTATCAAACTGTTATGTCCAATTCTCAAAAAATGTACAAACAATACGGATGAGGCTCGAGACCGGGCAGGTCTTATGGAAGTATATCCTCACGTGGGTTATAAATAGTACCAATTACTAATTTAGAGTGAGTATTTCTAAATGTCACACTACAGAGTGTGGCATTCTCTATACCTCCTTGGGTCTGATTCAGGTTTGGTCGATGTTGCGAGCTTAAGGCAGTTTTCTGAGAAAACTGCGCGTGCACAGGACCAGTACTGCGCATGTGCAGTATGGGCCCTGTGTCCTCGCATGTAGTGAGGCTGCAGATATCAGGTGATTGACAGTCTGCACCCATTTGGGGGCAGGGAGGGGGCGGCGATAGGCTCAGTTTCACAAAATGAAGACGTGGGAGTGCCGTGCCCAGGGTCTCCGATTTCCTGGCCCCAGCGACAGAGCATTGGCTGCTGGTCTGTGTAACATGGTAACACACCCATTCTGGGTCCTAGGGGGGGTGACATGGTAACACATACTAGGGCCTGGGGGTGATGGTGATACACATACTAGGGCTTGGGATGGGGGCATTGTGACATATATATATACACACACACTGGTTCCTGGGTGGATGACAAGGTGACACATATACTATGGCCAGGGTGTGTGTGTGTGTGTGTGTGTGTTTGTGTGTGTGTGTGTGTGTGTGTGTGTGTGTGTGTGTGTGTGTATGTATGTATGTATGTGTGTCATTGTGATCCAAACATACAGTGGGCCCAAGGGGATGGAGGGAGGTGCATGGTGACAAACACACACATATACAGAAGGTCTCATGGGAGTAGGGAGCATGGTGATACACATACTGGGGAGGGGGGTCATGATGACACACATACATACAGTGGGTCTTGGGGGAGAGAGGCATGGTGATAAACATATGGGCTAAACACACCTACATATGGGTTACACACATATACAACATATGTTCAGTATAATGTATAGTGTAGTCAGAGTTGCATCAGTTTCTAAGTCAAGAGCACAGCTCGGGTTGGTCACATACAGTAGTCAGGTATGCAGCGTTGTGTAATTTATAGTGCTATTAGCTGGTCAGGCAGATGCAGACAGTAGTACCCCAACACATTTCTCTAGGCAAATCTTTATAGTGTACAACCCAAGCTGTGCTCTTGACTTAGAAACTGATGCAACTCCGACTACACTATACTTTATACTGAACATATGTTTTATATGTGTTTAACCCATATGTAGGTGTGTTTAGCCCACATGTTTATCACCATGCCCCACTCCCCCAAGACCCACTGTGTGTGTGTGTGTGTATGACACCATTCCCCCCTCCTCCAGGACCCACTGTATGTATGTGTGTCATCATGACCCCCCTCCTCAGCATGCTCCCTACTCCCATGAGACCTACTGTATATGTGTGTGTTTGTGTGTGTCACCATGCACCTCCCCCCAGTATGTATATCACAATGCCCCCGTCTCCTTGGACCCACTGTATGTGTAGCTCACAATGACACACACACACACACACACACACACACACACACACACACACACACACACACACACACACCGGCCCTAGTATATGTGTCACCTTGTCATCCACCCAAGAACCAGTGTGTGTGTATGTATGTCACCATCCCCCCCCAGGCCCTAGTATGTGTTACCATGTCACCCCCCTAGGACCCAGAGTGTGTGTGTTACCAGGCCCCCCCAAGCCCTGGCATGTGTATCACCATGCTGTCCCCCCCGGGCCCCAGTGTGTGTGTGCTACGATGTCATCCGCCCAGTGTGTGTCCTCCCTCCCGGAGGTGTGTCAGTGGGGTCCCTAAGCATATTTTTGCACCTGGGCCGACCACTTGCTAGTTCCGCCACTGGCTAGCAGTATACTAGCAGTATACTTAGTGATGCCCGCATCCACCCTACCATACATTGTTGGCAACGCACATGAAACCCCTGACAACGTGCATGAAACCCTTGGCAACAAGCATGAGACACCTGATAACAGGCAGGTAATTTAAAAGTAATTAGAAGCCTTACTGTGCTGCATCATTTGTAAGAAGCATTATTGTGTGTGGGGCATAAAATGGTGTGAGGGCCATAACTGTGTGTGGCATAACGCATAATGGGCATTACGGTGTGTGGCATATTGCATAATGGGCATTACGGTGTGTGGCATAATGTGTAATAGGTATTACGGTGTGTGGCATAATGTGTAATGGGCATTAAGTTGTGTTGCATAATGTGTAATGGGCATTAGTCACTGCCGCGGCCGCCCGTTCATTCGCGCTGCCGCCTCTCACCGAACACCCACCATCAAAAACATAAATCGGCACCTATGAACACACCGCCACTGCTGCTAGCCGCCTCAGCCCCCGCAGTGGATTGAGAGAGACGCGCTGGAGGCTGCGGAAGCGCTTCCATACAGGGCAGTGTAAAAAAAAAAACCCATAAAATGCCCGCCATTGGGGAGACAGGCGCTAGAGGTCAAATGTGACCACTAGCGTCTGTCTCCTCCTTGGCGGCGGCCATTTTTGGTGGGTTTTTTCTTACACTGCCCTGTACGGAAGTGCTTCCGCAGGCCCCAGCGCGTCTCTCTCAATCAACTGCGTAGGCTGCGGCGGCTTGCAGTAACTGGGGCAGCGGCTGGTTCTGTGGGTGCTCCTGATTGTCCGTGGGCGCTCGGGCCCGGGAGCACCCACGGAATTGGCGCCTATGAATGTACACCAATATAGCCTTATATTTCTTCACTGGCTCAATGTTCTCACTCTCTTTGAATCTTTAGACTAGGTTGTGATGAGGCCCCTGGGGTGGCAAATGTGGGGACATTAGTCATCCAACCTTCACCCCCTGCTTCTCTTTGTGAAGAACCATAGTGTGGGAAGTTAGGGATGTGTGGCAATGGGGCATCTGACATCGCTTGGTCAAAAGTTGTGTTATAGTCACACACTTTCCAGGGAATTCAATTGATTTTGGGAGCCCTGCACACGAAAGACCAATTCAATTGGTCTACTGATCGGGCACAAGTGCCATGGGCACCCGTTATTTCTGCTCACACACTCCTAAGATGGCAAGCAGAAATCTGAAAAAAGTCTGACTTTTGTGTACCCAAATGTAGCATGCCCAGTACTTTAGATGGGTTTAGCCTCTTTATGCAGCTTAACCCAGTGTATTTGGGAACAACATGCACGAAAAGTACAAACACTTGAATATAGCACCATCTAAAGTGACGGAAGATCGAGCAAAAACAACTGAATTGCCACTTTGTGTCACACTGTTATACGTCAAATTGTTTATGAATGCACCCATTTGGCTCTGTAAAATTATTATATATAACCCCTAGATATAATATAACCCTGGCCGTCATATGTATTATTGTGAGTTGAGGGATTTGTGGAGTTTTTGGCAATGCATAGTTAATGTGTGTTTTTAAAGCTTATTTGGGTTGGTGTGTAAGGTAAGCACAATCTTAAAGGAGCAGTAAATCCATTGTGCTTATTAAAGCTGTGACTAGATCAGTGGTTCTCAAAGTGCATGCATAGGCTCTCCTGGGGTGCCTCAGGACACTTGCAGGGGTGCTTTGGATTGGTGGTTCAGCACTAATTCAAATTATTTATGGTCAGTGTAATAGGCAAAACCAGTGCTGGTAGCTGTCAATCATAAACTATGTGGACAAAGAGAAGCAAATCTGGTCTCTCAACACACAACTAAACCTAAGGATGACATACAAACACAATTTACTTCATTTAATATTTATTTCTAAATTTCTCAATAAGAAAATGTTGGCCTAGGGGTGGCGTGAATTTTTTTTTCTAATACTCTAGGGTGCCGTGATTCAAAAAAGTTTGGGAACCACTGGACTAGATTATTTTTGTTAAGCTATAATCATATTTATGATTAATCTTTTCCAATATTCTGTCACAACTGAGGGCTGGTGCTGACGGCAGGAAGCCTCAGTTGTAGGGGCTGAGGAATATCTAAACTTAGGAGGCTGAATAGGATTCCTGAACATGCGTGTACCCTTGTAGTACCAAAGCCCGAAGGCGTGACCACGACAACCAGAGGATAAGTTTCAAAGGTTTTATTGAATACACAGCTCACAGGTTATTGGCAGTTGCAATGCTGAAGTCACAGGTAATGAGTCACAGTTCACAGTGGAAGTCTCTAGGTGTGGTTAACAGGTGAGAGTCTTAGAGGACCTTGAGGGTATGTCCTTACCAACACCGATGCAGAGTAGTGACTTTGGGAACAGAAGCGGGTTTAGCAGATGGGACTGGTCCAGTGGATGAGCTGTGTGGATAGTGCTAGTGAGCACTAATGAAGCTAGAGAGCGGAGACAGGTAATGCTTGGGAGCATATAAAGGAAATGCTTGGGAGCATATATAGATGATGCTTTGAGAGCATATACGAGAGATGCTTGGGAGCGCTGATTACCAGACACAGAGACAGGACACCGCTGGGAGCTGGAGTGCTGGGAGCCGGTGTTCGTATTCTGGCAAACACAGGATGCAGTTTAGGGACACTGTGGAGTCAGGCTGCTCCAGAGGGAGTGGAACTGGTGCGAGTCTCTAGTGGAGTTTGCAGGCAGGAACGGCCACAATGGAAAGAGAATGGTATCACTGGGATGACAACTGAAACACTGACAATCCTCCAGCAAAGAAACAGGATATTTATACCTGCAGATCTGCAGGCATTGGCTGAGCAATTAGGTAGTGTTCTGTAGCGCAGAGGATTGGAGGAAACAGCAACTTGTGACCACAAGCAAGATGGCTGCGCCCATGTTACCACTTGGAGGGAAAGTCAGCTTGGGAAGAAACATGTGGAAACAACAGTAATGGCGGTGGAGGCCGCGGCAGGCAGGAGACGTCACACCGATCCATTTGCACAGCCAGACCACAGGGACAGTGGCAGAGACCGCAGTGAGTATAAGACGTCATACCCAGCTCTCTGCGCACTGAGGGCATGGTCCGGCGGCAACGGAGATCGCGGCGGGGAGGAGACGCCACACCTGCTCACCCGCGCAGCAAGGCCACAGGGACAGCGGCAGAGACCACAGTGAGTAGAAGACATCATACCCAGCTCTCTGCACACTGAAGGCACAGGCACGGCTGCAGCGGTTGCGGCGGGATGAGAACGCCATTCAGGCACCTGACAAGTATACTGAAAGAGGACACTGTACCAGTGCTACGGGTTAACAGTGGAGCGATGCTGAATACATACATCAGCAACACTGCTGGGACCCGAACCTGGAACGCAGAGCCAACCTCAGAAGACACTTGACGGGTAAGAAATGACGAACAGTTACCCGGACCGTGACATATACATGGGAACCTCAGCTACTTCCTTGTTTGAAGATATTGTATTTACCCAATCCAATGTGTTTTTTTGCATTATGCTGACAGTCATTGCATGATTGTCCCTATCCCACAAACTTGCAGAGCAATCAGAGAGTTTGTATTCCATTTGACAGATTGTCCTGGCAGTTATCCAAGAAAATTCTGATAAAAAGGTATTTGTCAAATTGTATTCAAACTTGGGGGTTGCTATCAAAGCGTGTGCAACCAGCCTACCTGCTAACTTGGGGGTTGCTATCCAAGCATGTGCAACCAGCATACCTGCTAACTGGGGGTTGTTATCCAAGCGTGTGCAACCAACCTACCTACTAACTGGGGGTTGCTATCCAAGCATGTGCAACCAGCATACCTGCTAACTGGGGGTTGTTATCCAAGCATGTGCAACCAGCATACCTGCTAACTGGGGGTTGTTATCCAAGCATGTGCAACCAGCATACCTGCTAACCGGGGGTTGTTATCCAAGCGTGTGCAACCAACCTACCTACTAACTGGGGGTTGCTATCCAAGCATGTGCAAAGCAGCATACCTGCTAACTGGGGGTTGTTATCCAAGCATGTGCAACCAGCATACCTGCTAACTGGGGGTTGCTATCCAAGCATGTGCAACCAGCATACCTGCTAACTGGGGGTTGTTATCCAAGCATGTGCAACCAGCATACCTGCTAACTGAGGGTTGTTATCCAAGCATGTGCAACCAGCATACCTGCTAACTGGGGGTTGCTATCCAAGCATGTGCAACCAGCATACCTGCTAACTGGGGGTTGTTATCCAAGCATGTGCAACCAGCATACCTGCTAACTGGGGGTTGTTATCCAAGCAGTGCAACCAGCATACCTGCTAACTGGGGGTTGCTATCCAAGCATGTGCAACCAGCATACCTGCTAACTGGGGGTTGTTATCCAAGCATGTGCAACCAGCATACCTGCTAACTGGGGGTTGCTATCCAAGCATGTGCAACCAGCATACCTGCTAACTGGGGGTTGTTATCCAAGCATGTGCAACCAGCATACCTGCTAACTGGGGGTTGTTATCCAAGCATGTGCAACCAGCATACCTGCTAACTGGGGGTTGCTATCCAAGCATGTGCAACCAGCATACCTGCTAACGGGGGGTTGTTATCCAAGCATGTGCAACCAGCATACCTGCTAACTGGGGGTTGCTATCCAAGCATGTGCAACCAGCATACCTGCTAAGAGCCATGGACCAGAGAAATAAGGTAGAAATTATTATTGCCTTTCACTTATACAGTATAGCAACACAATGAGTGCATGGTGCCATAAACAGGCACTGAAACATACAACACATTCTATAGATACAAACTAATACAGATAGAAGAACATAACTTTAAATATATAAATAATTACAGTACTTAAGTTATGACATAATTACATAGAGAATAAAAAGGAAAACGGGCACTGATTGTACTTTCTTACATTCTAAGGGATGGGCGGACAAAGAGAGAGTGCGAGAGGAAACAATGAAAATAATGACCAGTTTTTTAGCACTGTTGACTTAATTCCTAATTCAGATTTGCATGCAAACCCGATGGTTTATGTACAAATCCAATGGTGTGGGGTCAGTGCAGGCGCAGAGCAATTCCATCAAAACACGAATTAGGCCCTGAATGTCGTGAAAAGGTGGCGAGGGTTGGAGGACTGAGAGGAATTTGAGAGTTTTAAGAAGGATTGGCAAGTGAAAGTGTAGAAGGAGAGAATTCATTTGGAAGGAAGTCATCATGATCTCCTCTATAGGTGCTCAGCAGAGAAATGCTGGGATCAGTTTGGTATACCTGAGTACATATGGTCCCCCTTTCCATATCTCTCACACTTCACTGCTTCCTTCTGTTAGAAAAGCACAATGGTAAATCAGTAGACTATTGGAGCACAGCACAAAATGTTGAATCGGTAGAATACTGGAGCACAGCACACAATGGTGACTCAATAGACTACTGGAGCATAGCACACAATGGTGAATCAGTAGAATACTGGAGCACAGCACACAATGGTGACTTGGTAGAATATTGAAGCACAGCACACAATGGTGAATCGGTAGACTAATGGAGCATAGCACACAATGGTGAATCAGTAGAATACTGGAGCACAGCACACAATGGTGAATCAGTAGAATACTGGAGCACAGTCAAGAGTCAACATACAATGGTGAATCAGATTACTGGAGCACGACACACAATTGTGTATTAGCAGAATCCTGGAGTAGAGCGCATAATGGTGACTTGGTAGAACACTAGAGCACAGCACACAGTGGTGAATCTTTAGAATACTGGAGTACAGCACACAAGGGTGAATCAGCAGAATTCTGCAGCACAGTCAACACACAATGGTGACTCAGTAGAATACTGGAGCTCAGCACACAATATGAATCAGTAGAATACTGGAGCACAGCACCAGAGGCGTAGGGAGGGTGGAGCAAGTTGAGCTTGAGCTCCAGGCGCCACTGGGGACATAAGGCGTTGGCTCCCTGTAACACAGCTGAGACCCAGGATCTCGGGGTAGGAGGAGATCACTAGAGGAGAGGGAAGGGGTGGCCACCACACTGCCTGCATGTTCCATGTTACTGATTGCAGTGCAGAGAGTCCAGTGCAGTGTAGTGTGGTGTGTTGTTAGGGAAGTGGGGAGGTTTGGAGGTTTGTCAGAAGATAGATGCTTCCTGGCTGTCAGGTATCTGCATTCAGTGATCTGAAACATGCAGGCAGTGTGGTGGCCACCCCTTCCCTTTCCTCAGTACTTTCCTTCTACCCACGGAGGCCCAGCCTATCAATCACATAGAGAAGCTCTGCCCTTCCAAGCTAGAACGAGGAGCTGCTGCACTGCTGCTGCCCACTTGGGGGTATATTTACTAAGCTCCCGATTTGTACAGTTTTTGACCGATTTGGTGTTTTTTCTTCAAAGTGTCATCTCGGGAATTTACTAAACTCAAATCTCAACAGTGATGAGGGCATTCGTATTTTTTTAGAAGTTAAAGTTCAAAAATACAAATGAACACACCATCGGTCAAACGCGGCTGTTTAGGTATAGAACTCGGTAATTTACTATGCATTCGTATTTGAAATCTCTACCGTGAAAGTGCATTTTCGGCCGTAAAAAAAAGCGAATCGTAAAAAAAGGCTGGAAAAAAATAGACCTGCTTTTGAGGAGCGTGTTTACATGTGTTTCCAATTCTACATTAATCACACCTGCATTTTTGGTCCTTTAAAAGGGAACCAAGCACATTTTTAACATCTCTCACTCTGAAATGGCTGCTGCCGCGTGTAGTACTGGTTTTTTTTTAGCCTGTGGGATACCTGAGAGTGCTCCATCAGGCTACAATAAACCAGGGCCAGGAAACTGAACATGGTCAGCAGGTTGTCCAGGTTCCGCGGAGGCTGCGCAGGGCTCGTTTTTTTAGGGGGCATTTAAACTTAAACGCATTGGCCGATGACCAGCTCATACAGATGTTCTGGCTACATGCAAATATCATTTTCCGTCTGTATGACCTTGTCAAACTGGACCTAGACCCTGAGACAGCACGCTCTCGCTCTGTCTCAGGCCTGGACAAACTCCTGGCTGTGTTGCACTTTATGGCTACTGGCAGCTTTCACGCTGTGACTGGCGATGTAATTGCTATCTCACAGGCCACCTTTTCGAAATTTTAAAATCAGGTAAGTTAACACATACATACTCCTCTATGTCTAAGTTGTGCTTCTGTTATGTAATATAACACAGTATTGTATTTTTAACAGGTCATGACACTCACCTTATATTTTGTATTGTCCACTCAGGTTTTAGATGCTTTGTATCCACACATAGATGCCTCTATCTGCTTCCCTACCCAGGAGTCGCAGTGGCATGCAGTCAGGGTATCTTTCTATGAGCTTGCTGGCATGCCCAATGTGCTGGGTGCCATAGATTGCACACACGTTGAGGTGAGACCACCTAGGGGCAGCCAATACATTTATACCAATAGACATCTGGTCCACTCAACTAATGTCCAGGTGGTTTGTGTTGCAAATCTAAAACTTATGAGTGTTGTTGCGGGTTACCCTGGTGGCTGCCATGACTCCTTCATCCTCAGTCAGTCATCCCTCTTTGACCAATTTGAGGGCGGACAAATGCCTGATGGATGGCTGCAGGGTATGTTCCAAATTTGTAGTGTGTATGTGTGTTAACCTCAACATCGTCATTCTGTTTCTGAATATTTGCCTAAACCACATGTCCTAATGTTGGCCATATCTGTCTTTCAGGTGATGGGTGATATGGGTGCTTATCTTGGCTTCTTACTCCATTGTCCCAACCTCATTCCCCTGCTGAACACAATTACAATAATGCACATAAGTCCAGGCGGAATGTGATAGAAAGCTGTTTTGGTGTGCTGAAATCTATGTTTCGGTGTCTGGATAAGTCTGCATGACTTTTGTTGTATAGTCCCTCAAAGGTGACTAGGATTGTGTTCTGCTGCTGTTTTCTTCATAACATGTGTCTGTGTCAACATCTGGCACATGTTGAGGAGGAGGAGGATGATGTTGGTGATGAAGTAAACAGTCAGTAAGTAGAGGAGATAGAAACATCTTGCGACAGTGTGAGTACAGATGTAGGGAGGCAGGTAAGCCAGTAACTGATTATGCGTCATTTTACCAGTAAGTCTTAATTTATCTAGCTCAACATTGGCTAACCCCAAACCTAAAATATATGGAGTTATGAATTAAGTTTGTGATGCGTTTTTGTTTGATATTAGGCATGTTGTTTACAATTACTCAATAACATTTTCATATTACACTGTCAGTCAATAACAAATTAAACATTACACATATAGCATTTGAGTAATTTATTATCTTAAACACTATAATTTTGTTGGCCACAATTCTATAAACGTTATTTATATTTGACAATACTTTGTTTTTTTGCTGGCTTGCTCATTTCCTTGTTGTTTTTTTGGTGGCTGCAGAGGATTCTGTTGGCACATTGGGCCGTGTTCTGCTTGATCGTCTAACTGGGGAGGTAACTGGGGTCTGGCTAGGTGTGGTTGTCCCTGAGCTTGAGCCTTGTTGCTGGGCTGCCAACAAATTTATGTTTTGGCTCAGGTTGTTGAGGTCAGTTGTGTTGTTGCGGCTGTGTTGTTGGCGATTATTCTGGACAGGCTTTCTGTGATTAGCTGATTGTTCTGAATTATTTGAATGAGGGCTTGTTGATGGTGGTTTTGTTCGTCCATGATGCGTTGAAAGCTTCCTATCAGTTGTCTGTTGTCTGCTCTCATTTGCTCCATGGTATTGGCCACTCTGCCAAGTTGTACAATCAGTCTGCCTGAGTTTCTACTCAGTCTAGGTAGATGATGTGGCAGACTGGCAAGATATTGGCTGTGTTTTTGCAGATAGGCATGGTGTTGGGCGTGTTGTGTGGCCCAACTGGACCAAAAGTCTTGTCCCATTTCTGGCTGGGGTGGTGTTGGGCTCAATTGTTGGGTGGGGGTTGTTTGGGGTGGTGGAGTAATGTCAGCCGGCGTGGTTGGCTGGTTCGGATCAACTGCTTGCAGGTGTAGTGTGAAAGTTTGCTGCAAGTCAGTTTCCTGCTGGGTATCCTGGGGCATGATGTCTGGATCTGTATGGGGTTGAAGACAGCCACAATTTAGTTACTGTTGGGCTTCTGGTTTGATTGTGCTTTACGTCAACATGCATTACTTCTTAATATGCATGTAGACAATTATAAATAGTGTGTGCCCTAAACTTATAATTATATTGGACATTATAGTAAAAACATGTGGCTTCTTTGGTTCCCTACTCATTACAACAATCTTTAAGGTAAATGTTGGACTATGAGCTTTACTTAATGGCCAAACACGTAGAACTGTAAAAATGCAACATTCCACCCTTGACATATTATGTTTAAAGCTTCCTTTTGCCAAACAAACAGAATACATTAAATGTGTACAACAATGCACTCATACATTGTTAAAGGCTGTCAGTCTTTCCCAGTAAACATTTTCAATTATAGTGAAAAAACATATGCTTAAAAATATGGTTGGTAGAAGAGGGCACACCTATTTTGCGCATATTGTTAATTTGAGATGTGTACCACGAAATAATGCTTACCATGGGGTCAAATTACTAAGATTGAATTTGGATTTAAGATGGGATGTTGTCCATAGCAACCAATAACATTGCAGGGATTATATTCGAGAAGGTGCTGTATTAATGTTACGGAGAATAGGATTGGTTGCTATGGCCAACATCACATCTTAAATAGAAGTCCCATCTTAGTAACGTTACCCACATGTGTTTGCTGGTGTGGATTAGTACAAGGATGAGAGTGTGCTTATGGGCTTTTTTTTTTGTGTGTGCAAAAACACTGTGTAAAATGCATTTTTATAGAAAAATTAAGGTTTACTCACCAGACAGCTGAGGGGATTGTGGTTCATCGCTTTGTGGACTAGCCAAAATGGCTTCTGGTGGCTGATCCAACACAGTGGAGATGCGCCGTTGTGGTGGTGAGGATGTGAGTGTAGTTACCGCCTCAAGACGGCGTCTCTTACTTCCCATCTTCTGTAGACTGGCAGACCCCTGTGAATGTCGTCTTAGTGGAGTGCGGTGCGATGATGAAGTTCCTATGGGATAATATAAACATTATAATTCTGTCTTTCTATGTGTTTTCAGAATATGTGTACCCACAAAAATATTACCTGCATCGCCAGCATCCGCATCTCTTGCCAGTGTGGTTTGTGTCCTGGCTGTGCTGGCTCTCTTTCATACTGTTGAAATATGAATTTAGACCTTATGATCATTATATTGTGAATAGATATTTACTCAAAAACCTTATTGTGATGTGGACATATGAAGAACATTATGAAAATTAAACTAAACTTTGCTTATGCTTTTCTGGCTGACTTCATTGGGTGTGTATACTTTTTTCATGAACCAATTACAACAACCAATCCATACCCTAAGGTGCAGAATTAACAATGTTATACAACTACAAAACCAACTGTGGATGTTTAACACAACAAGAATATTAGTCTGTTAGAAAAAAAAATCTTTGTGACAAAAAGAACTCACAACAACCAAATATATTATTTAAATAAAAATATATATATTCTGTGGCAATAATCACATCTTGCACACAAAGGCCTATCCACAACAACATACATGAACCATAAATACATTAAAAAAAATGGATTAAACATTCATGAAAACACATGAGTCACACTTCATTTAAAGGCACATCCAAAAATTCAAAAAAAAAACCCAAAAAAACAAAATAAACAAAAAAAATTAGATGCAGCAAAAGGGACAGGACAACTGCTAACTTCACAATACAAAGGGAAATAACATACCTATTTATGCACAAAACTACATCACCAACACATTTGAAAAATTAACCAACTTACAAACACAATTAGCTACAATACATTTCAGACAACTAAGGACAAAGCACATATGTTAAAATAATATAAATATTGTACCACAAACTCACCATCCTGCCTTTGACGATCCGAATCCCGGACATAAGTCGCACCAACCACTTCTGGCGGAATAAGGGACCGCACAGGCTCCTCCCAATCCCGATATGACGCTCTGAAGCGATGGCCACCCCCTGTTTGTCTGGCTGACTTAGCCTCCTTCGCCATCTTAGCCTTGACACGGCGCTTGATGTCGTAGAAACGCTTACAACACGTGTCCTCGGTCCTCCTCACCACACCCTCACTATTAACTGCCGCTACTACCTTCCCCCACAGAACACTCTTCCTGCGTGAAGGAACCTTGGCAGCATCAGCTGACGATGATGTCTCATCAGCTCACGCACCAATGCAACATTCTCTGCATAGCTGAATTTGACATTGCAGCCCGTCTTTGTAGTGGTGCGTGGCTGCGGAGCCACAGCACCATCACTGTCACTCTCACTCGAGTCTGCGGCACCAACCTCCCCCTCCTCCTCCACCTCACTAACCTCCTCCACCTCACTAACCTCCTCCCTCTCACCTCCTCCACCTCACTCACCTCCTCCCTCTCACTCACCTCCGCCACCTCACTCACCTCCGCCACCTCACTCACCTCCGCCACCTCACTCACCTCCGCCACCTCACTCACCTCTGACTGGGACATATTCAGGACAAACAACAAAAAACACTGACACACCACACACACACACACACACACACACACACACACACACACACACACACACACACACACACACACACTCACAAACACACACTCACAAACAATGACAATAGATTTAATTTTTTTTTAACAAAGACAAAAAAGTAAACAGACTTTTAAATAACTACACAACAAGTATGATAAGACTACTTACACACACAGTACAGCACTCAGCAATCGAAAAAACCCACCTCCAATCCACCAAATACTCCAAACTACTCACCAACACCAAACACCACTTCCTCTCCCCTCTCCACTAGTTAAACCCACGAGGTTCGGTCGGTTTGGGGCGGTTTTATAGTAATGAGCACAGACACTCCTCCATCAGGAAACAAACCAATCACGGACGAGTGACAAAAACGAAAGTTAGAAAAAAATTGCGGCCGGGGATGGAGAAACACTGCCATAACATTCAAATGACGAATTCGTAAAAAAAAAACACAACACGGCCGCAAAAACACAAAATCGGCCGCATTCTACCTTTGAAAAACACGAATGACATCGACATCGAAAAATGAAAATAATCAAAATACGACAGCTTAGTAAATGAGGCGTAAAAAAAATCAAAAAGTTGCAAATTCACACATTCGATGCCAATTGTGATTCATCTCCCACCAAATCGACATAAATACGAATTTTAGTAAATATACCCCTTGGTGAGAATTAATATGTGTATACTGTATATATGTGTGTATGTGTTTATGTCTGTGTATATGTGTATGTGTCTGTGTTTGTGTGTGTAAATGTGTGTATACAGTATGTCTGTGTGCATATGTGTGTTTATGTGTATACATGTATGTGTGTGTGTTTATGTGTATATATCTTTGTATACAGTATATGTGTGTGTATATTTGTGTTTGTGTGTGTATATATCTGTGTATATGTGTGTGTATGTCTGTATATCTGTGTATATTTTTGTGTTTATGTGTGTGTGTGTATAATTATATATATATATATATATATATATATATGTCTGTGTATGTGCATGTTTATGTATGTCTCTGTGTGTGTATATATCTGTGTAAATGTGTGTGTTTATGTATATCTGTTTATATTTGTGTATTTATGTGTGTATATATATCTGTGTATATGTGTGTGTTTATGTATGTCTGTGCCTAAATGTGTGTGAATCTATGTATGTATGTATGTATGTATGTGTGGTGGTGGTGGTGGGTGGGGGCGCCGTGACATGGCCCTGCTCCGGGTGTCATGTGTCCACGCTACGCCTATGCACAGCACACAATGGTGACTCAGTAGAATACTGGAGCACAGCACACAATGGTGACTCGGAAGAATACTGGAGCACAGCACAAAATGGTGACTCGGTAGAATATTGGAGCACAGCACACAATGGTGAATCAGTTGAATACTGGAGCACAGTACACAATGGTGACTCAGTAGAATACTGGGGCACAGTCAGCACACAATGGTGAATCAGTAGAATACTGGTGCACAGTCAGCACACAATGGTAAATCAGTAGAATACTAGAGCACAACACACAATGGTGAATTAGCAGAATCCTGTAGCAGAGTGCATAATAATAAATTAGCAGAATAATGGAGCACAGCAACAGATGTATTTGAAAATACTGAAGTGAGCACAAACATGTACTTGAGACTACAATAGTGAAGCTCACAGGAGCACAATGGAGATATTAGAGCATAACACACAGCAGTGTGGTTTAGAACTGCAGGCTACCGCACACAGGTGTTGTTTGGAATATTGGAATGTAAAACACAGGATCCAAGAGGATCCAGTCCCTGTCTGTCATTTTATAGAGTTCGGCAGCGGAGCGGAGCAGTTCCAATTTAAAAAAATGGCGCCGTTAGCGTAATTTTTTAAATCTAAGTTGGCCGCCGCAAGCCAATCATGGCTCGCCGCGTCATTGCTCCGCCCCTCGGAGCTGGCTTATAGAAGCCAGTGCGAGGTAGCGGCTGTCAGTCTGCCGGCGGGGAGGGAGTGTGCAAGAGGAAAAGAGCTGCCCAAAGGTTGCCGCCCCCCAGGTGAATACACGGAAGCCCGATGAAGATAGAAGACTCCAGAAGTCCTGGGGAAGCGATGGCGATGGAAAACAGCTGCCCAAAGGCCGCCGGCCTCCAGGTAAAGACCCTGTACAATAAACTTTTTTTTTTTTTTAAATGTGTCTTGTATTTTTTTTCTTATTTTCTTTACAAGAGGACTACAGGTGCCAGGCCAGCGGGCCCTGATTGTTCAGGCATGCGGGCACTTGTGGTTCTCCAAGTGCCGGCATGCTGGGGCAGGCTTGCTGGGACCTGTAGGCCATCTGCAAATAACAATATTAGTATGTCATGAACCCCGCACCCTCCGTCGCCAGGGGTGCAGGGCATAGCACTGGGCTTCATTTTATTTTTTTGGGGTCCGAAGAATTCCAGCTCTGGGCTGACTGGTTTGGGGGTGAGTTTAATGTGATGGCAGGGGGATCCCAGACTGAGTGTCCCCCCTGCTATGACATTACCCCCCCTGACTGGTTCAGTCTGGTGCTGGTTTTTATTAAGTATGGGGATCCCCAATTATTTTGTTTTGTGTATTTTTTCATAGGGGGGGGGAGATGTGAATCATCCAGTGCCTCCCCAGCCACTGACCTCACTGCACGTCACTGCCGTGCATAGTAGCTTTGTGGCTATGCTATGTTATAGTTAACTGACTGCCACTGGTAAATGTGCTGTAACCCAGAAATCAAATTTTACTACAAAGTCTCAGTAAAGGAAAGGTTATAGTCATCACGGACTCTATACGACAATACTACACAGCTAAGAAATCATGACAACCTACATACAAACTCCATCCCATAATAACGTATGTAACCATGTACAAACAATGGACAATGGGAGTTGCAGAATCTCCAATCATTTCTATTGCATGCTGGGGGCCGCCCATCACAGGGCAAGGCTACACAGCATGCTGTATGGCATGCCCAGTGGCTGCGACCGCAATTTAATTGCTATCACAGCAACTGTGGATGACCCCCTGCAGCTGCAGCTAGGCTGCTTAAGCAGGTGGCCCGCCGGCATTTTTCCCATCAGAGCAGCCGCCCCAAAAATTACGCTGACCCGCCCCCGTTTTCCCCACGCTACCCACGCAACAGTCCATCACTGCCCCCATGCCTGCCCCGCGAACACCTCTGCCTGTCAATTGAGGTGTTCACAGCCAGCCGGGTGCACATGCACAGGACGGGACCTGCATGTGCATACTGACGCTATCAGAGTGCAGAATGCGGTCACATCACTTAGCAATGCGACCTGAATAACCCCCAATATGTTTGTGGATGACTCCTTGGCCAAAGATTTGCCAGGTCTCTAAAATTATGCAAGTCATAAATAATTTCTGTATAGTATAGCTTCTGTATAGTCTGTCTATCTATCTATCTATCTATTATATATACTGTATGTACGTTATGTTAACACATAATTTACGAGTAACATTAGATAATCTGTCCAATGAGTTCAGTGACAACTAAACTCAGATTGCCACAAGTGAGAACATCATACAAGGTCTTATAAGACCCAGGGGCCTGATTCATGCCCTGATGCAAGTGGGCAGCATGTCGCAAAGTACCAATGCTCGGTAGTTTGCGGATACGCTGAACCCGTAGAGCATGTGTGAAGTAACGGTCCTGCATCATTGGACGCACTACGATGGCAGACGTCAAGTGAGTAGCAGTCTGCAACCATTGGGGAACGGGGGGGGGGGGGGAAGGGGTGAGGGATGTCGCGATGGAGAGTGCTGGAGCCAGGATCTCGAGGCCTCTTGGTTGGAGCTGTAGTGGCCTGTTGCAACCAGTTTGTCACAACTGAGGGCTGGTGTTGGTGTGAGGCTACCTCAGTTGTAGATGAATCTAGGTGGCTGAATAGGACTCCTAGACAGAGAGAACTTCTACCACCAATGCCCGAAGAAGTGACCACGACAACAAAGATAAAAATAAATGTTTGTTTATTAGACACAGTTCTGGTGGTACACCGGCAGTTAGCACAAGATGAAATGAAAGATGATTCAAAAACAGTACATGGTTCCAAGAACAACAACAGTTGCAATGTTTCCTTAGGTGTGGTATCTGCACAAGACTAGCTTGGGAGATGGACAGTTCTTACCAACACCTAGGTGCTGTAGAATAGATGGTAACTGGAACTTATCAGCAGATGGAATACGGAGGCTGAATGCACTGTAGAAGAATGAATATCTGTAGACTGCCGGTTTTGCCGGATGAAACGGAAGGTGAAGAACTGTGGATGAAGTGCAGGTCCGGATAAAGCGGATAATGGAAGTAAATAACACAAATGATGCTAGAGATCGATGAGTTGAGAAACAGATGACTTGGTACTGTAAATGTCAGGAACACAGATGACGGTAGATAGGTGAACAGCACTGGGAGCACAATGCTGGAAGCTGGTGTTAAGTCAAATCACTGCTACTCGCAGAGAACGCTGATGATACAAGGAAGTCAGGCAGGCATCGCAGGTTGATGATTGGTGCTGGTCTCTGTAGAACTGGAGACTTCAGGAGCTGGAATACCTGGAACACAGTTAGAGTCACAGAGAGCAGAGACAGGATACACTAGGTGATGACAACTAAAGCACCGACAATTTCCTGGTCTAAGATCAGTCCCTTTATACCCTCAGCAGTGCAGGGATTGGATCAGCAATCAGGCAAGCTCAGCAGGACTGTGGATTGGTAGAAACAGTGTCACATGATCAGAACCAACATGGCTGCGCCCATACTGATTCTTATAGGGAACCCTGGCTTGTATTCCATATGGACTTTCACAGCAATGGCGGCAGCGGCCACAGGACCCAGAGAATGACAATACTGCACAGCATTTCCCCAGCAACAGATGCTACGGCAGGTGAGAGAGGCGCTGCACAGTCCCGTAGTGCACTAACAAGGTAATCACGGCAAGCGGACGCGGTCGACAGGAGATGTCACACAGATCCATCCACACGCTGGAAGCGCAGCAAAGGTGGCGGAGGCCGCAGCTGACAGGATGTATAATGCAGAGCCGTCCACAAGCTGAGAGACCAGTAATGGCGGCGAAGGCCGTGGTGATTCAGAAACGCCAGTCCATTTAAGAGTTTCTTATGACAGCACCTGCAAGCTAACGGGGAAGGAATATGAAGTAGGGACATAACATCATGACTGAGACCCAGCCCTGGGACGCTGAGCCAGCCTCAGAAGACACCTGAAAGGTAAAAAATAATGTCCAGTAGTCCGGATTGTGACAGCACCCCCCCCCCCCCCCCCCTTTAGGAGTGGCCCCAGGGCACTTCTTTGGCTTCAGAGGAAACTTTGAATGGAAATTCCAAATCAGTGTAGGAGCATGGACATCAGAAGCATTGGTCCAGGAACGTTCCTCAGGGCGATAGCCCTTCCAGTCGATCAACTATTGAAGTTGACCATAATGGAAGCGTGAATCCAGAATCTTGGCAACTTCATACTCAACACCCCGTTGAGTCTGGACCTTGGGAGCCGAAGGAATTGCTGAATGGAATCAATTTAGGATCAGCGGTTTCAGAAGGGAATTTTTAAGAATGGAGGAAGTTGAAGTTTAAAGGCTACCGGATTGATGACTTGTTCAATTCGAAAAGCAAATTTCATGCTTCGAACTCTTAACCTCAGATTCTTTGTAGATAGCCAAACACGATCACCCACTTTAAGGGCAGGAATTGCCCTACGCTTCCTAATGCAAACTTCTTATATCTAAAAGACGCCTTGAGTAGAGCCGCTCGAACGTTCTTCCAGTTATTTGAAAACTGACGAAGAGTGATATCAGCTGCTGGCACTGAAGTTGCTGGAAGCGGTTGAAATTCTGGAACCTTGGGGTAGAATCCATAATTAGTGAAGAATGGCGTAGAAGAGGATGATGAATGATATTGGTTGTTATGACAAAACTCAGCCCAGGGAAGAAGTTGAACCCAGTCATCTTGGGATGAAGATACATAAATTCGGAGGAAGGCCTCCAAGTCCTGATTCACCCTCTCAGTTTGACCATTAGTTTGAGGGTGATACGCTGTGGAGAATTTCAATTTGACTTGGAGGACCTGACATAAACTTCGCCAAAACTTGGTCATGAACTGTACTCCTCTGTCAGATATTATCTCCTCAGGGAGGCCATGTAGTCTGAAAATCTCTTGAATAAACACTTGAGCCAACTTGGAAGCTGACAGAAGACCGGTTAGGGGAATTAAATGAGCCATCTTGGTGAACCGGTCAACCACCACCCAGATGGTGTTAAACTTGTTACACATAGGAAGATCTGTTATAAAGTCCATCGACAGATGAGTACATGGACGATGAGGAACGGCTAGAGGAACCAGTTGCCCAGCGGGTGACTGGCGAGGTACTTTGTGTTGGGCACATTTTGGACAGGAAGCAATAAACTCCGTGACATCTTTTTCCAGGGTCGGCCACCAGTATGATCTGGAGATAAATTCAAGAGTTTTCGGGATGCCCGCATGTCCGGAAAAGCAGGAAGCATGTGCCCAATGCATGAGCTTTTTCCTTAAAGCCGGCTTAACAAAACTTTTCCCAAGTGGAGGCATAGAGTCCATCCTTACAGTGGAGAACGCCACTGGATTAATGATAGGATGCTTGTCCGTAGACTCAGACTCATTTTCTTGCTCCCAGGAGCGGGAAAGGGCATCAGCCTTGCGATTCTGTGACCCTGGACAGAATTGGAGTTTAAAGTCAAACCTAGAAAAAAAAAAGTGCCCATCTGGCTTGATGGGGGTTGAGACATTGTGCATTCTTCAAATACAGAAGATTTTTGTGATCTGTAAGAATTGTGATGGTATGGGAAGCGCCTTCTAGCAAATACCTCCACTTTTCCAGAGCCAACTTGATAGCTAATAATTCTTGATCGCCAATAGCGTAATTGCGCTCAGCAGGAGAAAACTTCCAAGAGAAGAAGCCACAAGGATGCAGACGACCATCTTTGGCCCTTTGAGACAAGACTGCACCCACTCCCATGGAGGAGGCATCTACCTCAAGGATGAATGGTAAGTTGGTATCTGGCTGTTTCAATACCAGAGCTGAGGTAAACCTTTGCTTTAATAGATGGAAAGCTTGCATGGCTTCTTTGGACCATTTAGAGGGATTGGCACCCTTCTTAGTAAAGGCGGTGATAGGCGCCACAATGGTGGAAAAGTCTTGAATACATTTTCTGTAATAGTTGGCGAATCTTAAGAATCTCTGGACGCCCTTGAGAGTGGTAGGTATTGGCCAATTTTGAATAGCTTGCAGTCTCTCAGGGTGGTACAGTGAAGGCGGAACATCGATGGATTTATAAGAAGAAGTACGAACTGGAAGTTATTTTTGGGACAAGTCTCTGAGCAGGAGGGACCCCATGCCAGGATATGGGCCGTCCTCCAATCAACCTGGGGGTTATGCAAATGAAGCCATGGAAGACCTAAAACCACGGGATGAGTGGCCTTTGGAATCACCAGGAAGGAAATTAATTCTGAATGAAGATCTCCTACCTTCAGACGGACAGGTAGAGTCTTAGAGGAAATGACTGCATCAGGAATTCCACTGCCATCTACGGCAGTCAAGGATATGGAAGACGAAAGTCTCTCGGTGGGCAGGAACCACCGCTTGACGTACTCCTCAATCATAAAATTCCCAGCCGCTCCAGAGTCTAACAGAGCAATAATGTTCCTAGTGCGCTGGGCCACTTGGAGCGAAACTGGAAGGTTACAATCGCTTGAAGATAAGGAGAGGTTCGTTACTCCTAGCCGGTCTTCTCCTAGATGAGCTCGGACTTGGAGTTGTCCCGGACGCTTGGAACAAGCATTAATGACGTGAGATGATGCAGCACAATAGACAAAAGGGGTGCTCAGAAAGACGTCTTCTACGCTCTGCCGGAGATAGACGAGAGTGACCTATCTGCATGGGTTCGTCCTAGGGCGGAGATGGTTGACGAGGAGGAGGAGCAATAGAAGACTTAGGAAATGTGGATCTTCCTCACTCAACTGCCCTTTCACGGAACCGCAGATCCACTTTAGTACAGAGAGAGATGAGCTCGTTTAACGTTGGAGGTAAGTCTCTGGTGGCGAGCTCGTCCTTGATGCGTTCGGATAGGCCACCCCAGAAGGCTGCGTACAAAGCGTCATCGTTCCATGACAGTTCTGAAGCCAGAATCTGGAACTGTACTAGATACTGTCCGACAGTTCGTGACCCCTGGCGTAGTCGGAGAATCTCGGAAGAGGCTGAGGTTACACGACCTGGCTCGTCGAAGATGCGCCTGAATGTTGCCACAAAGTCCGTGTAAGAGGACAGCATGGTATCCGATCTCTCCCATAAAGGTGATACCCAGTCAAGGGCGGAGCCACTGAGAAGGGAGATAATGTAGGCAACCTTAGTGTGATCAGTTGAGAAACTGCCAGGCTGTAACTCAAAATGAATTTGGCACTGGTTGAGGAATCCCCTGCATGCTTTTGGGGATCCGTCAAATTTCACTGGAGTCAGTAAGTGGAGATATGGAGCAGAAGTGGGTATGTTGTGTGGGGTTACCACTGTAGGTACTGCATTCGGCACACTGGATGCCCCTGAACCACGGAG
Source organism: Pseudophryne corroboree (assembly GCF_028390025.1). Taxonomy (NCBI): domain Eukaryota; kingdom Metazoa; phylum Chordata; class Amphibia; order Anura; family Myobatrachidae; genus Pseudophryne; species Pseudophryne corroboree. Next base: position 608,273,013 of record NC_086448.1, on the reverse strand, counting down.
GGTGGTTTGTATCTCATCCAGCCTAGAGGAGAGGTCCTGGAGACACCGAATCACATGGCCCAGTGCAGCCTCCAGCTGTTCAAGGCGGGCTGCATTATCTTGCCTCGGCCTGGCCGCTTGATCTTGGTCTCTGGCCGGATTCATTAGGTCAGTGCTTACTGTCACAACTGAGGGCTGGTGTTGGTGTGAGGCTACCTCAGTTGTAGGGGCTGGCGTATAGATGAATCTAGGTGGCTGAATAGGACTCCTAGACAGAGAGAACTTCTACCACCAATGCCCGAAGAAGTGACCACGACAACAAAGATAAAAATAAATGTTTGTTTATTAGACACAGTTCTGGTGGTACACCGGCAGTTAGCACAAGATGAAATGAAAGATGATTCAAAAACAGTACATGGTTCCAAGAACAACAACAGTTGCAATGTTTCCTTAGGTGTGGTATCTGCACAAGACTAGCTTGGGAGATGGACAGTTCTTACCAACACCTAGGTGCTGTAGAATAGATGGTAACTGGAACGTATCAGCAGATGGAATACGGAGGCTGAATGCACTGTAGAAGAATGAATATCTGTAGACTGCCGGTTTTGCCGGATGAAACGGAAGGTGAAGAACTGTGGATGAAGTGCAGGTCCGGATAAAGCGGATAATGGAAGTAAATAACACAAATGATGCTAGAGAGTTGAGAAACAGATGACTTGGTACTGTAAATGTCAGGAACACAGATGACGGTAGATAGGTGAACACCACTGGGAGCACAATGCTGGAAGCTGGTGTTAACTCAAATCACTGCTACTCGCAGAGAACGCTGATGATACAAGGAAGTCAGGCAGGCATCGCAGGTTGATGATTGGTGCTGGTTTCTGTAGAACTGGAGACTTCAGGAGCTGGAATACCTGGAACACAGTTAGAGTCACAGAGAGCAGAGACAGGATACACTAGTTGATGACAACTAAAGCACCGACAATTTCCTGGTCTAAGATCAGTCCCTTTATACCCTCAGCAGTGCAGGGCTTGGATCAGCAATCAGGCAAGCTCAGCAGGACTGTGGATTGGTAGAAACAGTGTCACATGATCAGAACCAACATGGCTGCGCCCATACTGATTCTTATAGGGAACCCTGGCTTGTATTCCATATGGACTTTCACAGCAATGGCGGCAGTGGCCACAGGACCCAGAGAATGACAATACTGCACAGCATTTCCCCAGCAACAGACGCTACGGCAGGTGAGAGAGGCGCTGCACAGTCCCGTAGTGCACTAACAAGGTAATCACGGCAAGCGGACGCGGTCGACAGGAGATGTCACACAGATCCATCCACACGCTGGAAGCGCAGCAAAGGTGGCGGAGGCCGCAGCTGACAGGATGTATAATGCAGAGCCGTCCACAAGCTGAGAGACCAGTAATGGCGGCGAAGGCCGTGGTGATTCAGAAACGCCAGTCCATTTAAGAGTTTCTTATGACAGCACCTGCAAGCTAACGGGGAAGGAATATGAAGTAGGGTACACCATAGACTTACAAAAATCTAAGCAGCCAATAATGTGGCATGAAGACATAGTAAAGAAGTACAGTTGTTTTTCAGGATAAACAGCAGATTGGGGAAGAAATGTGATTCAGATGACTTTGACTTTTGACTTATTTTTGGTATTAAACAGGGTGGTTTGGGTATCTCATAAACTGCTGATCTCCGACTCCTGGGATTTGTTAATGAATGTGGTCAGAGGAGGATGTCCAGATGGGTTTATGCTGATAGAAAGGCGACAATAACTAAAATATCATGTATTCCTATAGTGGTATGCAGAAAAGCATGTAACCTTGAGGTGGATAGGCTACAGGCAGTGGCGCTGAGAGGGCATGGGTGTGGTGTGGGGGGATGGGGAAGAGCAGGTACTTTTTACCCGAGCCATGAGCCTGTTGGAGGGTCCCGGGTCCCACTGCCCCCCTTTCCCGTTGTAGACAGCGTGCGGGGAGAAAGAGGACTGAAAGAAGCCTCACTCTCCAGCACAGCACACGCTGCTGTGTGTAGCACTGGGAGAGAGAGGTAGCTGCAGAAGCAGTGTCCTCTTTCTCCCTGCGTGAGCAATCACACCTACACTACCCCTCTGACCCCCCACCCTGACAGCTGCCGCTGCCCATTAGTACACACCCAATGCCGCACAGGAGCAATTTAAATAATTCCTGGAGAGGGGGGCTGGCCACACCTCCCTGCATTGGCCATGCCCCCCCCCCCCCCCGTACCTGGGCTCAGCATGGCAGATGACCAAACCAGGTACCACTATTGTCAGCAAGGGAAAGGAAACTGGGTTCATCAAAAATGTAATGTTAAAGATTGGAAAAAATGTCACATGGTCTCACAAATTTCAATTTTTTTCTACAACATGCAAATGGCAGGATCACAATTTGGCTTAAACATTATGAAGGGTATTCAATTGTTTGAAAAGTCAGTTGGGAGTCTGTTTTTTCCTATCTAATAGGCAGGAAGAAACAGACACCCAACCGACTTTTCAAACAATTGAATTGCACTCTGTGGGCGGGATTCAATTCTTTTCACCCCTTTCTACACCCGTTCTGTTTCTGCCCTCGGGGGCATGGTATAATTATTTCAGCTTGCTGCCCTTGGAGTAGCGAGGCACCCAACCCTTTACACGGCTAAACCTGATTACTATGGGCGCGATATGCATGATAACAGGGATCATTTTAGACAGAGATTGGGCGTGATATATCATTTGAATTCCACCCCATTAATCCATAATGGCGGTGGTGGTGGCACTAAATCTAAAGGTAAATATGGCACATCTTAAAGTTCTCCGTACAGAATAAAGAAACCATGTCTAATGTTATGTTTTTGCGTTAACATCATACTACACATAACTTTGACTTTAGCACGCCTCCACTATTTGAATGAGAATGAGTTGATTGGCCCTTGGGAATAAAACAAAATGTATACATCCAGGCCACACAGACTTAAGCTCAGGGCCGGATTAACAGTGGGTTACAGGGGCTGTCGTCCACACATAGAGGGCCCGCACACACAGCGGTCACCAATGCAGAAAAGGCGGCCGGTGTCGGGCGGGAAATGTAGCTTAACCAGGGAAGATGGAGGAGAGATCACAGAGAAACTACCAATCTCTGGACGTCATAACAGTAGTAGTATAGGCAGGGGCGCATCTAATGCGGAGGAGGCCTGTGTGCAGGCTCTGTCTGGGCCCCCTCCTCTCTAGCCGACAGTGCTGTAGCTCTGGGCACTAGGGTCACTATGGGACCCTAGCACTGTCCCAGAGTCTAGAGCACTTGTGCAGGTCTCTAGGAAAATCGCAAAGTACCCGGGAAAATGGCTGCCGCGCAATCTTTCCAGTGATTTCTGCAGTGCTGCTTCTGCATAATGGGAATCCGGAGGATGATTATTGAAAATAATGGGTGCCGGGTGTGCGGTGTGGACCCCCCTGTGCCCCGGGCACCTGTGTGCACCGCACACACTGCACCCATTATAAATACGCCAGTGAGTATAGGGTGTTCTGTAGTACAGTATATAGATTGTTCTATACAGGGCATTCTGTAGTATAGAATGGGTTAGATGTATGAAGCAGTGAAAAGAGTGGGGAAGTTGTCAATGGCAACCAATCAGCTTTGAAGTAACATTTATCAAGTGCATTCTATAAAATTATACGTAGCAGCTAATTGGTCGCCAGGAGCAACTTCTCCAATGGCTCCTTTCTCCACTCTTTTTGCTGTTTTATACATCTACCCAAATGTTCTGTAGTATGTGATGTCTGATCAAGAGACAGTAACTACTAAAACATTGGGTGACACAGCCAGCACGATAAACAATTCCATTCCTTTCTCAGGTCCAGCAGCAGTTACTAGCAATGGTAGGCATTTTATGTAACGTCCCTATATCAGCTCCCGCAGAGCTAAAAAAAAAACGTTGAGGAAGAGTCCTACTCCGTGGCCTCACTATGGTTGTTGTCACCCAGTGCTAATTGGGAACTCGTCTGCTTAAGGCGTGCCCCCGTTTTCCACCCTCTGGGGGGTGTATCCAGCACAACCCGGAGATGCTGCGCTTCCCCCAGACACTATCACTGCACTTGGTATTACCCTTCGGATGGTATCAGCTGATTAGGTCTGCAGGGGGCACCACCCTAGTGACACCACTTGTCCCAATCATCCTTAATAGTGAAGAAGTAAAAATGTATTTTTGGGATTCCACTTTCATGAAACTTGCAGGATAATGAGCATGTCACACACTAGAGGCGGCGTTCACCGCGCTTACCCCTGTGTGTCTGCTGGTCGGTGTTGCGGCCTCTGCCTTCGTTGGGCCACGGGCTCCGGCGTCTGGTTGGCGCGGCTCCCGGCGGTTCTCCGGGGAATGGGCGCCGCCATGACACCCGGCATCACGGGGACGGGGGCCAGGTGACGTCATCAGACTGCTCCACCAATCCAGCGCTGGCAGGAGATTCAAAGTCAGACGCCGGACAGAGCTTCAGTGCCTGAGTATCGTCTTTCCCTGACGTAGATGCCAGCGCTCTTGTTCCCGGCAAGGATCTCTGCAGTTGTACTCCAGTGTCTCCGGCATTTCCAGCTGCCAGTTCGCTGCACCGGTTCCAGTTTATTCAGCGGCCGGAATATCTCTCTGCGTTCAGTCACCTGTGCTCCTAGGAATCAGCGTGACTGCGGGCCTGAATCACGTTCTCAAGTTCTGCGAATTAACAGCGTCTTAAACCCCTGCACTTCAGTTCCTCACATCATCAGCGTCTCAGTCACCGTTCTCAAGTTCTACAAGTCAACAGCGTCTAAAACCCCTGCACTTCAGTTCCTCACATCATCAGCGTCTCAGTCACCGTTCTCAAGTTCTACAAATCAATAGCGTCTAAAACCCCTGCACTTTAGTTCTTCACATCATCAGCGTCTCAGTCACCGTTCTCAAGTTCTACAAATCAACAGCGTCTTAAACCCCTGCACTTCAGTTCTTCACATCATCAGCGTCTCTGTCACCGCTCACAAGTTCTTTTCCATCTGTGCCTTCAATCATCATTTAGAAGTTCCTCAAGTTATCAGTGACTTCTAAACATCATCCACAGTTTCTTCAGTTACCAGCATCTCTAATACTGCTCACAAAACCCTTCAGTGGGTCTGGACATTTCCCTCATTTATTCCCTTTTGGCATTTGACTTTAAGTTGTTTTTTCCCTGCAATAAAGCTATTCAATATTTCATCAAACTCCACTGTCAGCGTCCTGTATGAGGAAATCCTATATCAGGCCTTCCCTTTTCCAGCCCAGTTGTGGTTCCTCTTCCCAACCATCGGAAGAATCCCCGAGTTCACAACACCCTCAGTCTAGGCCAGTGACAGAGCATCACCTTGTCTCAAAATATTGTGTCTCGTACCGGCTTTGTATAAAACACTGAAATGGGAGAGATTCTGAATGAATTATGGCACACCAATGACTCCATACACAAAAAAAATAAAAATATTACATACTGGGTATTTACATAATTAAATGCACTAGAGGAGAGGTGTATTGTAGTTATGGTTTGTGTAATGTACAGCGAGTGTATGTTACAATCGAATGGTTTCTCATTACATTAGTATCACTTACACAAATACATAATTAATCCCAACCTGCTAATGGCTGGCAGTACATGGTAAGAGATGTGCAACTGACAGTGCCGTAAAACCCTCACGGTAGCATTTCCTTTATGCTTCAATTAAAAAAAAAAAAAAAAAAAAAAAAACACATTTACTTGTACGTATTTGTACTGTAAGATATCTACTCGGAGTCATAACACCCAAATGTAATTGTACTAGTAACTCAACCTTTGTTGTATGGTACAGACCAGACAGAACTACCTACTCATTCATTGTTAGTATAATTATTATTGTAGATTAAACTACGAAATATCTTGATTGAGATCATTGGGATATACCTATAACACATGCCGTACATGTAAGACAAATGAAAACCATGGGCAAAAAGATAAAAGGGCTAGAAATAAAATGACTAGGCAAACCTGAGTGCTTATATACAGTAAGGGGCTGAAGCACAATTGAATATACACTGCAGAGCGTAACTCACGTGAATTCGTACTGCGCATTCTCCGACTTTGCAGTCGTGCGCATTTCAACCACAACCATATTTGTCACCAAAGAGGCAGAATTCAGTTGCAACGGGTCGTTCTCATAAAGGCAGTGGCAGACATCAGTGAAGGTGTTTTCATGCAAATGTGGGCTATACAAACAATTTGGGGACATGCGAAAATAGTCCTTTTTGGAGGCATGTCTTTTGCACCTCATGTACGGCACGTGCAGGTCTGCACTGATAATGGTGACTAGTGGCAAACCAGGGACAGATTCCACACACTCAGATACGGGTCCGTGGGGTTAAAATGACGCAAATCGCGGCATTTTAGCCCTGCCCCCTTCCCGTGGACCCGCAAATCAACTCGTTGTCCTGATGTGGGCGTGGGGCTTGATGATGTCACAGGAGAGGAGAAATTTAAAAGTAGGCAAGTATGAGAGGCGGTCACATCTCAAGATTTGTACAATTTTGCTGCATATGGCTATGGGCAAACAATTTTTACAGGCAAGCATCTTATTAGAATGTGTGCCTGGCTTAAGGGCCTTAACAAAGATGTGCATGCGGTAATGTCAGGGCCGGTGCAAGGTCTCTCAGCACCCTAGGCAAAGTTTCAGCATACCACCCCCTAATCTGAAAATACCCTCTGAGAGATGACACTCAAGGACTTTTAAAATGAAAAGATATATTGAAATATGTATAAATATTAGCTGCAGTGGCGTAAGTTCGTCCCAGTCGCCCGGAGGCAAGATAAATATTGGTGCCCCCCTAAAAAGGGTGTGATCTGTAAGGTGCAGGGACCAGTGAGGAAGTCGGCCACTGAAAAGACAGCAACAGCTATCAATTAACTTAATTCAATGGTGTCACAGAATGGGAGGAGAGGTGCCCCCCTTCAGAGCCGGAGCCTGGCGGCAGATGACTCCGTTGCCTCCCAGAGTTCTGCCTCTGATTAGCTGGCATGTTAGGAATCGAAAAAGACACTGTGGCCAGTTTCACTTTTATGCTGAGTGATATCTCACCTGGTAGTTGTATGTGTGTATACATATATATGCACATACATATATTTTTATGTTCCTGTGTTTTCTCTAAGCTGTGCAAACACCCCCCTCCCTCCCCCCTCCCCATTGGGCTGTATCTGTACTGTCTGTGGTCCCGCAGAAACCCCCATGGGTTACTTACCTTATGTTGTTTTCCCTCATCATAGGCATGGTTCCTCTTACAGGCAGCAGCAGCATTACAGTGACACTGCTTGCTGCTGTATAGCTGGGATCCAGGGGCCTAGAGGAGGTTCAGCAGGGCTATGAGAAGCGACTGTGGGGGCGCCGCCCAGGAGTCATAGTTACATCTGCCTCCTATGTGCCTTCATATGACTTGATGTTACACGTGTCAGCACGGAGGAAGCTCTGAGACATTATGTGGTGCAGCCTGATAGCAGCAGCTGCACCTGACTAGACCTGCAGCCGCCACCAGCAAAGTGTAAAAAGGAGGATGCCTCATACAGAGACATCCTTCAATTTATTGCTAGATGAATCCAGTGGCACCCTCCAAGGGCTGGCTCCCCTAGGCAGCCGCCTAAAGCTGCCTAATGGAAGAGCCGGCCCTGGTTACTGTCACACACAGCGCAGGACTCTGGGTGCGGCACCAACACTGCTTCTGAATAGCAGGTGCTTGGAGCTTCGCCCTGCAGCCAAGTTCGCTGCTGCAGTGCCACATGCTTCCGGAATGCACCCTGCAGTCTGCACAGCTGCTCTAGATGCTTTGGGTATTAGTGCACTTTCCAGTGATAGCAACTACTCCCTCTCTGCGCAATGTCATGATGTCATGTGCTCAGGGGGTGGGGCTGGCACAGTGTTAGGTGGGAAAAAAAGTGCTAACTACTTGGGTGAATAAATTGTAAGGTAGGTTATACCGATATTTGAAGAGATGAGGTTGTTAGAAAACATTTAATGGCTTGGAGGCTTTTAGGTTCATTTATTAAAGGCTTCATAAATATAAACTTATTTAATGATTCACATTATAACACAAACGCTAATGCTGGGTACACAATTGATCAGATGACATATCGTTCAATGATCGACGGGTGTATACAAACAATATGTCTCTGAATGACATTGTTCAAAGGGGATGACCAATACATCTGATATTTGGTGATATATTGGCGCATCATTCTGTGTGTATGGGCGACCCGTCGACACAAGATAGTTCGCCAGCTAGTCTGTCATGTAGGTGGGTTGGATTGTGTAAATGCTCACATGTCCTGAAAGCGGCGTCAGCAGGGGACAGTCAGCATCGGCGCGGACCAGGTGAGAGCGGCCTCATGGGATCAGAGGTGTTATTGGGAGCAGCATCAGCATGGGAGCAGCATCGTCCTATCAGAAGCCAGTGATAAAGCTAAATATTTATCTTATATAAAACCCTTTATGAGGTCTAAGAACACTGTACGCTATTTACGTATGGAGTACCGTAAGGGTACGCTCGTTGCGTAACGATCGCTTAGCCGTGGTCGAGACGCTCAAGCGTCACGTTCGCTCACGGCCGAGAGATCACAGGCAGGCACGCTATTGGCTGCCGACTAACGTAATGATTCGCTATAGCGTAGCGGACGCTCGGGACCACGAGGAGATCACCAGCGGCGCTGACGCTCACAATGTTAAACCTTTAAATCTAAACCATAAACAATGTAATATGCTGTAAAACCTTAGTGTAGAGATAGGGTGTATATGCAACACAGTGTAACCTTATTAACTTAAAAGCTGATTGAGCGTCACCGACGCTCTGTGGATACTTAACACTATAAGAAATACACAGATACCGTGCTTAGGGTCCAACGCCTAATATATATATATTATAAATGTTATACTTGCAAAAGAATTAATACAATACAAGTCATACACTACAATATAACATAGACTACCTAACCAGATAACTACACATGAAATACAAATACAATACTATTACGTTTAAGAGAATACGAGAGAAAAAGGAGAAGAGAGAGAGAGAGAGAGATGGCCCATAACAGCAAGAAAGACAATATGATTGCGGAGAAAACTTACGCACAAAGGAAACGATCGCATGCGCCTCTGGACATCCAGCTCCCGATTTTCAGCAATGATAACCGTTGAAGAGTGAGAGCTGGATGTGATCGGCTTGTCTATTTATGCCCCACACACAATACAATTCAATGGTCCCTACAATCTCATTGTTCATTGGACACAGGAATTCCTCCTCGCATTATAACAAAAGGTCATAGGTTGATTCATACAGGTGGGCTGTGACTATTTCCAACAGCTCAGGTGGGAGGGAAACTGGGTTTCCCGCCGCATGGATAATTAAGTGCAAATAATAGTAAATGGACATAAACTTCTTATGTCCATAATTATTCGCACGAGCGATTAATCCGCTTCAAACCAACACCGGAATATTGCTATTTAGATACTCTTCCGATGGATACTAAACACCACTGTATTACTCCTGTCTGACCCTTCGTATCAAACAAAGGGGGATTTCTCTGTCCATGAACATTGGCCCTCATTCCGAGTCGTTCGCTCGGTATTTTTCATCGCATCGCAGTAAAATTCCGCTTAGTGCGCATGCGCAATATTCGCATTGCGACTGCGCCAAGTATCTTTGCTATGAAGATAGTACTTTTACTCACGGCTTTTTCATCGCTCCGGCGATCGTAATGTGATTGACAGGAAATGGGTGTTACTGGGCGGAAACACGGCGTTTTATGGGCGTGTGGCTGAAAACGCTACCGTTTCCGGAAAAAACGCAGGAGTGGCCGGAGAAACGGGGGAGTGGTTGGGCGAACGCTGGGTGTGTTTGTGACGTCAAACCAGGAACGACAAGCACTGAACTGATCGCACAGGCAGAGTAAGTGTGGAGCTACTCTAAAACTGCTAAGTAGTTTGTGATCGCAATATTGCGAATACATCGGTCGCAATTTTAAGATGCTAAGATACACTCCCAGTAGGCGGCGGCTTAGCGTGTGTAACTCTGCTAAATTCGCCTTGCGACCGATCAACTCGGAATGAGGGCCATTCTACATTAACCAAACTTTCAGAATCTATCAAAGGGACCATGATCTACAAAATACATTATATAGTGGAAATATGTAACGATTGAGTCGCACGCTACGAACACATGAACTCTACCGTAAATGCACATACCGCGCGCCCGCGGGTGCCCGCAACAGCGAGTATGCGCACGCACGGGAGAGCGCACGCATGCGCAGCGCAGACCTGTGTGAGGTGCAAATATGGCAGTGTGCATAGAGATATTTTTCTGACTTTGACACCAGCATCAGCATGGGACAGGTGTCGTGGAGCAAGCAGCGGTGCAGAGCCCACAGGACACATTCCGGATAGTGTGTGGTGGCAGCCTGCTCAAAAAGCTACATGCTGGGCTGCTTACTGTAATAGTACCTACAGTAATTGTTGGAAACCTTAGATTATTATAATTTTTTCTAAAAATTAAATACAGACGTTTTCGTTTATTAAATAAAATCTGACATTTACTGAATCTGCCAGTGTGTACAGTGGAAAGATTAAATGCCCAATGTCCTCAACAACAGAGATATCTGCAGATAGCAGTGGTGGTTGGTCCTTGTGTGTATGAACAACTACCAACTGCCAATATCTCTGCAGATCAATTGATCTGCATATATATTTTTAGGTGTGTATCCAGCCTAAAGCTGGGTACACATGTGATGATTCAACATCATCAGCGATGGGAACCGGTGGCGGGGCCGGCATCGCCAAGTGCATACACACATGCCGATGCCGGCTGCAATGAATAACGGTGGGGTGGTGGAGGGAGAGAGGGGACCAAGCATGGCATCGGTAGCGACAGCCTCAGATCTTCTTGCATGAACAAAAAATCTAAGGTACAGGATAGGTGCAAATACAGTATCACATCCCATTGAAGGATTGCTGAAACACTTCCACAGATGACAACACAGCTTTCATAAGGCATAGGCAAATGCAGGGAGGGTTCCCGTCACCGGAACCCCCCCTCCTCTTAGCAAGTGGCTCAAATTATGACAACAATAGCAATGGTATATAATACGATTACTAGAGCTACCAAAACATTATGCAGTCCAAGGGACAGAACAGAGCTGCTGCACATGCCCAGTGGTAGCAGTTTCTTCTACCAAGTTTGCTGTGTGTGTGGATCTGAGAGCCCTCAATCAGTGCACTGGACCAGAGACTAGCTGCCAGGATGATGAGACAGGAGCCTTACCATGAGGTGGGAGAATGTGTGCAGTACTGGTTCAATTATGTTTGTCTATTTACGTATTATAGTATGTTTAGCCTTTTCCTGACCATTTATTTTATTTATATTATTTAAATATGTTTGATACAGCCTATCCTATAGACCATCTATAAAGTTAAATATTAATATTGTATTCCATACAGTATCCAGTGCATAGGTGTGCGCAGCTAATTTTATTAGGGGGTGCACCGCATACGGGGTGTGTCTAGCACCACCTTTTGGTGTGTCTAGCTCCACCCAGGGGCATGTCTAGCACTATTTTACATTCACTCGCAGTAAAATCACATGACAATCTAATTTCTCCGTAGTTCCTAATAATAAAGTAGATATAATACACCTCAGAGAAATAAAATGAAACATAATGGTGAGACCACCGGCCGGTACTGACTGTCCTCTATGGCATAACCCTGCATCCTAGCTGCCGTTGCACCATATCGCTGCTTACACTTCCCCAACCATCCCTGAGAGAGTGGTGGGTCTAGGTGCATATGCACCTACACCCAGATTTTGAGTGGGCCACTCTGAAAAGTACGGGAGATTTAGGTGGCTGAACATTTGAGCTTTAATATATCACAAGTATAGTTTTAAATTTACACATGTGCCATCACAACCACATTTGCCCCTTACATTGTCATCAGACCCCTCCTCCGCAGGACACCAGCATTTGTCACACATGTCCCCATGCTCACCAGCTACAGACAGTAGTGCCACTTATTCACATTATGCCACACAGTATGAGCCAAAATTCACATTATGCCACACAGCATGAGCCAAATTCACATTATACCACACAGTATGAGCCGAAATTTACATTACATCACACAGCATGAGCCGAAATTCACATTATGCCACACGGTGCAGCACAGTATGAGCCATAATTCACATTATGCCACACAGTATAAGCCACATTCACATTACCACATACAGTAATGTGAATGACTCCTCCTCTGCCGGACACCAGCATTTGTCACACATGTCCCCATGATCACCAGCTACTGACAGTAGTGACCCTTATTCACATTATGCCACATGGTATGAGCCAAATGCATATTATGACACAAAGTATGAGCCGAAGTTCACATTATGCCACACAGTATGAGCTGAATTCACATTACGCCATACTATATAAGTCGAAATTCACATTACACCACACGGTATGAGCCAAAATTCATATTACGCCACAGGGTATGAGCCGAATTCATATTACGCCACACGGTATAAGCTGAAATTCACATTACGCCACACGGTATGAGCAGAAATTCACATTACTACACACGATATGAGCCACATTTACATTACCCCACAAGGTATGAGCCGAAATTCACATTACATCACACGGTATGACCCAGAATTTACATTACTCCACACAGTGTGAGCCAAAATTCACATTACCCCACACAGTATGAGCCAAAATTCATATTACGCCACACGGTATGAGCTGAATTCATATTACGCAACACGGTAGGAGCTGAAATTCACATTACCCCACACGCTATGAGCCGAATTCATATTACCCAAACACGGTATAAGCCGAAATCACATTACTACACACGGCAGGAGCCACATTCACATTACACCCCACAGAATGAGCCAAATTCACATTACCCCACACGTTATGAGCCACATTTACAAGTACCCTACACAGTATGAGCCAAAATTCACATTACGCCATACGGTATGAGCTGAATCACATTACGTCACACGGTATGAGCTGAATTCACATTATGCCAAACGGTATGAGCCGAATTCATATTACCCCACACGGTATGAGCCGAAATTCACATTACGCCGCACGGTATGAGCCGAATTCAAATTACCCCACACGGTATGAACCGAAATTCACATTACACCACACAGTATGAGCCGAAATTCACATTACCCCACACAGTATGAGCCACATTCATATTATCCCACATGGTGTGAGACGAAATTCACATTACACCGCACAGTATGAGCCCACAAACAGGCTCACCAACACTCGGTCACTACTGCTCGGTCCACTGCAAAAATCAACTGAGCGACAGAGGGATAAAGGGGGGGGGGGGGATGGGGGCCACAAGTAATGCCTTGGCAGAGCCGGCTCCCCGAGTCATCTCATTTGCTGTACAGGAAGTTAAGCTGCTTTTACCCACACTGTGATCACTGTGACAGCAATGAGCATAGACAACAAAGACCAAGTTGCGCTTAACAATCAGAAAGTATGAAGATTTATTGTATTAAAAATGTTAACAACAATTCTCCCGGGAGTATAATAAAAACAATTCAATATAACATGGAATCTGCACAATATAATACCCCTGAACCTTGATAATTAGTTAATAAGGGCTTTCTATCCGAAAAATGCCCAATGCTGTTTGATACAAACTACAAATAATTGATTAAAAAAGAAATTAAGACATTGATGTAGAACTGTAGAAATGAACTACAGATCTGTGTACAGGAGAGTATAACTCACTTGATCCGTGAAAGGAAAGTCACAAAAAAGTCCTGTATCTGTAGTAGCACGTAACGGTTCCAATGATCCTGGAATGATGAGGAACCTTAAATGAATGAATGGTATACAGGTGGTGTGAAGATAGACTGTGCAAATAAACAAAAAAACGCTGTGATGATTGCGGCAGAGAGAGCCCAGAGTGATGTTATTTAAGTCGGCCGCTATGCCCCTGCATGGGGATGGGAGAGCGAGGTCCGCACTTAGCCGTCGGGCTGAGATGGAATGCAGCCGTACACACTGATGGCGGGTGGCTGTGCTGCCCAGGCGGCGGGATGTTACCTGTGTGGCCTGATGTCGATGAGCTCTCACCAATGGCGGTGTGACGGGGCTCTCACGGGCAGTTCAGGTGGAGCCTCTCTGTAATTCACCTGTAAGAAAGCGAGGTGATGATGGAGTCACAGAAGGTCTGCGGTATTTGTAGGCTGCGGTCAGACGCGCTGGCAGCAGCAGTGTAGTGGCTGTGTTTCTACACAGAGCTCCGGATGAACTTTGCTGAGGTGCACAGCCAGCGAGATGAAATAACTCCGATGCGCCGGTGTCTGGCTGTGAGCTGAACGATGGACAGCCGAGGTAACAGCGCTCGTGATGCAGCTGATCCCTTGTAGTAGGATATTCTCAGGGGTATGCAGGAGTGTAAGGGAGAATAACCTGTGTCCTTAACGCGTTTCAATGCCAGCAGGGCGTCTTTTGCCAAAAGGCAGGTATGACATGAAGTTGGAGTGTCAGGTACTTATACCTGCTGCACAGGTGATACTGATTGTAAATAATTAGATCAGAACCATAGCAATAATGAAAAGCATTCAGTACAGGTGATTTCATACTACATCTAAAGAGAAAACTTTTTCCTGTGTAGCAGATATATGAATAAAACCTTCTAAAAAATATGTATGTACATAGAGCAAGCACATGTGCATATATATATATATATATACATATATGCATATATCTTATGGCAATACAGAGTTTTTTTTATTTATTATTATTATTATTATTATTATTATTATTAAATGACAATAAATGCATCCTATAACAATATCCAAAAGAATAAATATAAAGAACATGAAACTGGGAATATGAGGTTTCTAGCTAACCACTATGTTTCAATATTTAAATCTATCTTCATGAGGAGATTCTTACTTAGGGATCAGCTTATATTTGATCCAAACTATTATCCCATTCTAATTTGCTGTTACGTTCCCTAAATGCTATAATAAAAAAGAATAAAAAGGAAATGCTATAATACTGTCCCTACAACAAAAAAGGAGGTACACAAAGAAGTGTACTGTATCTAGAGGGATAGAAAATGCTAGGTCCGCAGACCTCCTATGTACATGGAAAGATGACATAATTAAATACTTAAATGAAACTAACATAAAAAGAAAGAATAATAATAAAAAATTGAATGATGAATATACATATAGATACAGGGTAAGGAAGCGCCAGGACTAGAACCACCCTGCAAGGGAATTACCAATAATACTGACGATAACAATGGCGGCAAACAATGCTAACACAGATCACAGCAAACCACTGATGGTAAAACAGCCCTGGGGTGCATTTTCATAAAGCATACCCTAGGCTGAATTTTATCCTTATGGTCCCTGATCTTAAATAAACTCCAAATCTATTGTTTCATTGAGACCCTGAGGATTGAGTGTCTGTAGTTTAAGAATCCAAGCTGCCTCTTGTCTGCACAGGACTCTATAGCGGTCACCGCCCCTGCTGGTGACTGGGACATGAAACACGCATGAAACCCCTGGCAACGCACAGGAGACCCCTAGCAATATAAGTGTCATTATTGTGTGTGGGCATAAAATGGTGTCAGGGCCATAACTGTGTGTATCATAATATGTATTTGGCGTTACAGTGTGTAGCATAATGCATAATGGGTGTTTCGGTGCGTAGCATAACGTGTAATAGACATTACGGTGTGTGTCATAATGTGTAGTAGACATTACAGTGTGTGGCATAATGGGCATTACGGTGTGTAGCATAATGTGTAATAGACATTACGGTGTGTGGCATATTGTGTAATAGACATTACGTTGTGCGGCATATTGTGTAATGGGCATTACGGTGTGTTGCATATTGTGTAATGGGCATTACGGTGTGTGGCATAATGTGTAATGGGCATTACAGTGTGTGGCATAACGTGTAATGGGCATTAGTCACTGCCGCGGCCGCCCATTCATTCCCGCTGTCGCCTCTCACCGAGCACCCACCAGCAAAAATATAAATCGCCACCTATGGGTGTAAGCATATGTGACATATGCCTAACATACACCTGGTGCATGTGCTACTGGTGCCAACATGCAATAATGCTAGTTGGTTGCAAACTGCATCCAACTCAGCATCTATCCAGTGTAACTTGCTAAAGTAATAACTGAACCGGTATGTTTTACTGACAGACGGGATGACGGCTGTCAGTATACCGACAGTGGCATCTCGTCTGTCAGAATCCCAGCAGCAAGGCATCGACTCCCCTCGTGGGCACTCTGCACTCGCCACGCTTCGGGCCCAGTGGCTCACTTCGCTCGCCACAGGTTATATTTCCAGTCGGTTGTGGGGATACCCTGTGAAAGTCCGAATTTCGTCCGACAGTATTTCACCGGCTCTGAGGATTCTGGTGTCGGTCTCCTGAATGCCGGGATCCCAACAGCTGATATTTTAACTGCATCCCATAACTACAGCTTGAGAGGGAGTCAGCTTGATTATACCATCTGTGCACAAGCACTGCTATCCCTAATACCTGGACTGTTGGGGTGCCTTGAGGACCACGTTTGGGAACCACGGCTCTGGGCTAATATGGTAATTAATGCAGGCCCTCCAACATGACCCCTTCCACCAGGTATAATGGACCTGATTCAGATATGGTTGGAGCTGCACCCATCATTGCAAAAAGTACTGATTTTTGGTACTTTGAACAGGACCCATTCTGCGCGTGTGCGAATGGGTCCTGTGACACAGGATGTCAGCAGACTGTCAGCGATTGAAAATCTACTGCTGTCTAAGGCGGCGGCGACGTTTGTGAAAAACGGGTGCATGTTGCCACTGTTTAGGGGGAGGGAAGAGGCCAGGGATCTCTGAGCATCAACATGGGTGCCGCATGCTGCCTGATGGTTAGTGATCCAATGCTGTGTCTTAGGACGAAGGCTGGATCACTACTGCAGCAGGTGACGTCTGCTTGTAATAAGACACCTCCTGCTGCATTACCATACAGCGTGATAACTGCTGCTTCCAAGGTGATAGCACCTGTAAGCACATCTGAATTGGGTTATTCAGAGTTGGTTGCAGATTTTGCAATCTTAGCAAAATCTCTGACCACTAAATCATATGCTGGGGGCTGACCAGCACAGCGCAAGGCCGTCCAGCATGCGTGGCGCCGTCCCCCAAATTCAATTGCATCACAAAAACCTCAAATAGAGGCTTACCCCTGCCTACGCAGCGTGGTTGCGCATGCAGGCGGTCCGGTGCTATGTTTCCTATCGCAGGAAACACAGGTGATGTCATTGTGCCACCTTGCCAATAGCCATGCCCCCCCCCCAACGCACATTACAGCCCCCAGACACCTGTCGTCTGTCAGGATGCAATCACATAGTGAAGGGTCGTTCACGCACACTGTAGCTGCTGCCCAGGATGCGTCCGTGTGCGCAAACGCAGCGGCTACGTCCACCTTTAAATAAGGCCCTTAGGCTCAAAATGCTCTGCTCCTGGACTACCCCTCAGGTTATGCTTGCCGTCAACTGTTTTACAGCACATTTCTTCTAGCTTCTTTTTTATTGTATTTTATTACACCTGAATCTGTTCTTGATTTTCACAGAACTATTAGGCAATCTCATTGCTGTTCACGATTTTTAAACCTTTTTATGATACTGTTTATTATTGTCATGTCCTGTAAGTACTAGTATCATGATATTTGTTATGCTCTCTTATTATTGCTGATTTCAATAAAAAACAGATTGTGAATAAAAGCAAAAAACATATTCTTCAACAATTAGATCAACACAAGTGACGGCAATCACAACCTGAGGGGAAAGTCGAGACGCAGAGCATTCTGAGCCGGATGGAAGGGGTCATGTTGGAGGGTATAATAATAATAATAATAATAATAATAATAGTAGTAGTAATAATAATAAAAATAATAATAATAATAATAATGCAATATGCAATGTATTGCTGGCAGTGAGGAAGCCAACTCAAGTCAGTCCTCAGAAAGACAGGAGTTGTTGCAATTGCATTTTTTTTTTAAATAAACTTTGATAAAAAAAAAAAAAGTATAAACAGTGTTACACACTAACCCGGGCGTGGCTACCCAGTTGGTGGGCGTGGTTACCCGGTTGGTGGGCGTGACTGCAGGTGGGCAGTGAAGCTGTGATGAGATACGTGCTGACGTCACACTGTCACTGCCGGCGCTGACGTGACCGGGGTATTGTGCGGTTGCCGCAGCTGTGTTGTGTGTTGAGTCAGCGGTGACACGGAGCACGGGGGGTGGAGCCATTCCAGCGACCCCGCTCAGCCCGTTACCCCCCTGCGCGGCGTCTCCTTCACCACCCGGCCTGGTGTCACCCTCCGCCGGGCCCGCTGCAGCGCCTCACCTCCGAGGCCTCCTCCCGCATCTGTTCTCCTGCGCTCTAGCTGAGAGGTGCATGTGTGCTGCCACCGGCGGGGCCAACATGTCCAAGCACGAGCAGATCCTGGTGCTCGACCCGCCGCACGAGCTCAAATTCAAAGGTAACCGCAGCCTGGGGGGCACATTGCTGTCATTGCTGCCGGCGACTGCATTGCCCGCACCTCCCGGTGCCAACTGCCTGCTCCCCGTTGTCAGCCGCCTTACAGCTACAGGAGAGGGGGCAAACAGTGTCCGAGGAGTGAGATGGCAGTCTCTCTCTCCCCTTCTCTCATGTATATATGTGCAGTACGTACGTATATGTGTGTGTATATGTGTGTATATATATATATATATATATATATATATATATATATATATATATATATATATATATATATATATATATATATGAAACAGCAGTAACACCTCCACAGGTATGATAGAGGCGATAACCACCACACATGTACCATAGCATATATACCTGTCTTTTGCACAGGAGGTTAGTATCCTTGCAGTGTGGTGTTTAGCATGTGCTCATATGTAGATGTGTGTCATTGAAGTACATGGTATGGTCGTCGTGTTTAATTTCATGCTTCTTAAATTTGTCTTCTAGTCTCCATTTCTACATTTTGTTTTTCCTGCTAGTGTTTTTTTAGTTTAGGCTATAGGGCACTCCATGTATTTGATCATGAGACTGTAAAGTCTTCCTTCCCTCATGTGATGAGGGCACATGGTAGTTATGTAAAGTACCCATTGGAGCCAGAGTTATAGTGGAATATATTGTATTGTCTGTAACTGTGTCAAAGGTTTTAGTGATTGGAGGAGGGCCTTGTGTAGTTTTACATGTGTGTAAGTGTTGTCATTTTATAGAGTTCTGTTTTTCTATTATTTATACTATCTGATAGTAAGCTGCATTAATACAGGCTTGAATAAACCAACAGAAAATATGTATTCTATTGGAAAGCAAGTCTACTTTGTGGATGTCATTGTTTTGTCTGTTGACATGGTGCACTTGTCAGCATTATGTTGTCTGAATCAGGGATAGGCAACCTGTGGCTGTTAAAATACACATCCCAGCATGCAGTGACCTTCTGATAGGGCATGCTAAATCTGTGACAGGGCAGTCTTGAATATGTTGTTCCACAGCAGCTGGAGTGCCACAGGTTGACTACTCCTGCACAGCATTGCACCAGGCACTTAAGTGTCACGGTCTCTAAATGCGTCAGAAGTATGTAGGGACTTATCTCACTAACATGTTGATTTTATTCCTTTCCCACTGTGATGCATATGTCCTCCGTGCATTTGCACCCAACAGAGCAATTTAATTATTTTGGGTGCCCATCAATTATTGTGCTTGTCACACCCAAAACACAGTGTGGCGAGCCCCATCTAAAGTATTGGTTAGGGAGCCCAAACCACGCATCTTTCCGCTTACTGCATCCGGAGGCAGAGTGTAGAAATGTGTGCACCCAATTGGAGTAATAGTTGAATTTCTCCGATAGACCATTATTTAATGATATTTCTCTGACGTCCTAGTGGATGCTGGGACTCCGTCAGGACCATAGGGATTAGCGGCTCCGCAGGAGACAGGGCACAAAAATAAAAGCTTTAGGACTAGGTGGTGTGCCCTGGCTCCTCCCCCTATGACCCTCCTCCAAGCCTCAGTTAGGTTTTTGTGCCCGTCCGAGCAGGGTGCAATCTAGGTGGCTCTCCTAAAGAGCTGCTTAGAAAAAGTTATTGGGTTTTTTATTTTCAGTGAGTCCTGCTGGCAACAGGCTCACTGCAACGAGGGACTTAGGGGAGAAGAAGTGAACTCACCTGCGTGCAGGATGGATTGGCTTCTTAGGCTACTGGACACCATTAGCTCCAGAGGGATCGAACACAGGCCCAGCCATGGAGTCCGGTCCCGGAGCCGCGCCGCCGACCCCCTTGCAGATGCCGAAAAGTGAAGAGGTCCAGAAACCGGCGGCAGAAGACTTTTCAGTCTTCATGAGGTAGCGCACAGCACTGCAGCTGTGCGCCATTGTTGTCAGCACACTTCACACCAGCGGTCACTGAGGGTGCAGGGCGCTGGGGGGGGGCGCCCTGGGCAGCAATGATAATACCTTGTTCTGGCTAAAAATACATCACATATAGCCCCTGGGACTATATGGATGTATTTAACCCCTGCCAGGTCTCACAAACACCGGGAGAAGAGCCCGCCGAAATAGGGGGCGGGGCCTATCTCCTCAGCACACAGCGCCATTTTCCTGCACAGCTCCGCTGCGAGGAAGGCTCCCAGGACTCTCCCTTGCACTGCACTACAGAAACAGGGTAAAAAAACAGAGAGGGGGGGCACTTTTTTGGCGATATTGATATATTAAGCTGCTATAAAGGAAACAACACTTCTGTAGGGTTGTTCCTATATATTTATAGCGCTTGGGTGTGTGCTGGCAAACTCTCCCTCTGTCTCCCCAAAGGGCTAGTGGGGTCCTGTCTTCGATAAGAGCATTCCCTGTGTGTCTGCTGTGTGTCGGTACGTGTGTGTCGACATATGAGGACGATGTTGGTGTGGAGGCGGAGCAATTGCCGGTAATGGTGATGTCACCCCCTAGGGAGTCGACACCGGAATGGATGGCTTTGTTTATGGAATTGCGTGATAATGTCAGCAAGTTACAAAAATCAGTTGACGACATGAGACGGCCGGCAAACCAGTTAGTACCTGTCCAGGCGTCTCAGACACCGTCAGGGGCTGTAAAACGCCCTTTACCTCAGTCGGTCGACACAGACCCAGACACGGACACCGAATCTAGTGTCGACGGTGAAGAAACAAACGTATTTTCCAGTAGGGCCACACGTTATATGATCACGGCAATGAAGGAGGCTTTGCATATCTCTGATACTGCAAGTACCACAAAAAGGGGTATTATGTGGGGTCTGAAAAAACTACCTGTAGTTTTTCCTGAATCAGAGGAATTGAATGAAGTGTGTGATGAAGCGTGGGTTAACCCCGATAGAAAACTGCTAATTTCAAAGAAGTTATTGGCATTATATCCTTTCCCGCCAGAGGTTAGGGCGCGCTGGGAAACACCCCCTAGGGTGGATAAGGCACTCACACGCTTATCAAAACAAGTGGCGTTACCGTCTCCTGAAACGGCCGCCCTCAAGGATCCAGCTGATAGGAGGCTGGAAACTACCCTGAAAAGTATATACACTCATACTGGTGTTATACTGCGACCAGCCATCGCCTCAGCATGGATGTGCAGTGCTGGGGTGGTTTGGTCGGATTCCCTGACTGAAAATATTGATACCCTGGATAGGGACAGTATTTTATTGACTATAGAGCAATTAAAGGATGCTTTTCTTTATATGCGAGATGCTCAGAGGGATATTTGCACTCTGGCATCGAGCGTAAGTGCGATGTCCATATCTGCCAGAAGAAGTTTATGGACGCGACAGTGGTCAGGTGATGCGGATTCCAAACGGCATATGGAAGTATTGCCGTATATAAGGGGAGGAATTATTTGGGGTCGGTCTATCGGATTTGGTGGCCACGGCAACAGCCGGGAAATCCACCTTTTTACCTCAGGTCCCCTCCCAACAGAAAAAGACACCGTCTTTTCAGCCGCAGTCCTTTCGTTCCTATAAGAACAAGCGGGCAAAAGGACAGTCATATCTGCCCCGAGGCAAAGGAAAGGGTAAGAGAGTGCACCAAGCAGCTCCCTCCCAGGAGCAGAAGCCCTCCCCGGCTTCTGCAAAGCCCTCAGCATGACGTTGGGGCTTTACAAGCGGACTCGGGGGCGGTGGGGGGTCGACTCAAGAATTTCAGCGCACAGTGGGCTCACTCACAGGTGGACCCCTGGATCCTGCAGGTAGTATCTCAGGGTTACAGGTTGGAATTCGAGAAGTCTCCCCCTCGCCGGTTCCTAAAGTCTGCTCTGCCAACGTCTCCCTCAGACAGGGCGACGGTATTGGAAGCCATTCACAAGCTGTATTCTCAGCAGGTGATAGTCAAGGTACCCCTCCTACAACAGGGAAAGGGGTATTATTCCACACTATTTGTGGTACCGAAGCCGGACGGCTCGGTAAGACCTATTCTAAATCTGAAATCTTTGAACCTGTACATACAAAAATTCAAGTTCAAGATGGAGTCACTCAGAGCAGTGATAGCGAATCTGGAAGAAGGGGACTTTATGGTGTCCCTGGACATCAAGGATGCTTACCTGCATGTCCCAATTTGCCCTTTACATCAAGGGTACCTCAGGTTCGTGGTGCAAAACTGTCATTATCAGTTTCAGACGCTGCCGTTTGGATTGTCCACGGCACCTCGGGTCTTTACCAAGGTAATGGCCGAAATGATGTTTCTTCTGCGAAGAAAAGGCGTATTAATTATCCCTTACTTGGACGATCTCCTGATAAGGGCAAGGTCCAGAGAACAGCTGGAGGACATAGTAGCACTAACCCAAGTAGTGCTGCAACAGCACGGGTGGATTCTGAATTTTCCAAAATCTCAATTGACCCCGACGACACGTCTGCTGTTCCTGGGAATGATTCTGGACACGGTTCAGAAAAAGGTGTTTCTTCCGGAGGAGAAAGCCAGGGAGTTATCCGAACTTGTCAGGAACCTCCTAAAACCAGGAAAAGTGTCTGTGCATCAATGCACAAGAGTCCTGGGAAAAATGGTGGCTTCTTACGAAGCGATTCCATTCGGCAGATTCCACGCACGAACTTTTCAGTGGGATCTGCTGGACAAATGGTCCGGATCGCATCTGCAGATGCATCAGCGGATAACTTTGTCTCCACGGACAAGGGTGTCTCTTCTGTGGTGGTTGCAGAGTGCTCATCTGTTAGAGGGCCGCAGATTCGGCATACAGGACTGGGTCCTGGTGACCACGGATGCCAGTCTGAGAGGCTGGGGAGCGGTCACACAGGGAAGAAACTTCCAGGGAGTGTGGTCAAGCCTGGAGATGTCTCTTCACATAAATATACTGGAGCTAAGAGCGATTTACAATGCTCTAAGCCTGGCAAAACCCCTGCTTCAGGGTCAGCCGGTGTTGATCCAGTCGGACAACATCACGGCAGTCGCCCACGTAAACAGACAAGGCGGCACAAGAAGCAGGAGGGCAATGGCAGAAGCTGCAAGGATTCTTCGCTGGGCGGAAGATCATGTGATAGCACTGTCAGCAGTGTTCATTCCGGGAGTGGACAACTGGGAAGCGGACTTCCTCAGCAGACACGATCTACACCCGGGAGAGTGGGGACTTCATCCAGAAGTCTTCCACATGATTGTGAACCGTTGGGAAAAACCAAAGGTGGATATGATGGCGTCCCGCCTCAACAAAAAACTGGACAGGTATTGCGCCAGGTCAAGAGACCCTCAGGCAATAGCTGTGGACGCTCTGGTAACACCGTGGGTGTTCCAGTCAGTGTATGTGTTTCCTCCTCTGCCTCTCATACCAAAAGTACTGAGAATTATACGGCAAAGGGGAGTAAGAACGATACTCGTGGCTCCGGATTGGCCAAGAAGAACTTGGTACCCGGAACTTCAGGAGATGCTCACGGAAGATCCGTGGCCTCTACCTCTAAGACGGGACCTGCTTCAGCAGGGACCGTGTCTATTCCAAGACTTACCGCGGCTGCGTTTGACGGCATGGCGGTTGAACGCCGAATTCTAAGGGAAAAAGGCATTCCGGAAGAGGTCATCCCTACCCTGGTAAAAGCCAGGAAGGAGGTGACTGCACAACATTATCACCGCATTTGGAGAAAATATGTTGCGTGGTGTGAGGCCAGGAAGGCCCCGACGGAGGAATTTCAACTGGGTCGATTCCTACATTTCCTGCAAACAGGATTGTCTATGGGCCTCAAATTAGGGTCCATTAAGGTTCAAATTTCGGCCCTGTCGATTTTCTTCCAGAAAGAATTGGCTTCAGTTCCTGAAGTCCAGACTTTTGTAAAAGGAGTACTACATATACAGCCCCCGGTTGTGCCCCCAGTGGCTCCGTGGGATCTTAATGTAGTTTTGGATTTTCTCAAATCCCATTGGTTTGAGCCACTCAAATCGGTGGATTTGAAATATCTTACATGGAAAGTAACCATGCTACTGGCCCTGGCTTCAGCCAGGAGAGTGTCAGAATTGGCGGCTTTATCGTATAAAAGCCCATATTTGATTTTCCATTCGGACAGGGCAGAACTGCGGACGCGTCCTCACTTTCTGCCTAAGGTGGTTTCAGCGTTTCACCTGAACCAGCCTATTGTGGTGCCTGCGGCTACTAGCGATTTGGAGGATTCCAAGTTGCTGGACGTTGTCAGGGCATTGAAAATATATATTTCAAGGACGGCTGGAGTCAGAAAATCTGACTCGCTGTTTATACTGTATGCACCCAACAAGCTGGGTGCTCCTGCTTCTAAGCAGACGATTGCTCGTTGGATTTGTAGCACAATTCAACTTGCACATTCTGTGGCAGGCCTGCCACAGCCTAAATCTATCAAGGCCGATTCCACAAGGAAGGTGGGCTCATCTTGGGCGGCTGCCCGAGGGGTCTCGGCATTACAACTCTGCCGAGCAGCTACGTGGTCGGGGGAGAACACGTTTGTAAAATTCTACAAATTTGATACCCTGGCTAAAGAGGACCTGGAGTTCTCTCATTCGGTGCTGCAGAGTCATCCGCACTCTCCCGCCCGTTTGGGAGCTTTGGTATAATCCCCATGGTCCTGACGGAGTTCCCAGCATCCACTAGGACGTCAGAGAAAATAAGATTTTACTTACCGATAAATCTATTTCTCGTAGTCCGTAGTGGATGCTGGGCGCCCATCCCAAGTGCGGATTGTCTGCAATACTTGTACATAGTTATTGTTACAAAAAAATCGGGTTGTTATTGTTGTGAGCCGTCTGTTCAGAGGCTCCTACGTTTGTCATACTGTTAACTGGGTTCAGATCACAGGTTGTACGGTGTGATTGGTGTGGCTGGTATGAGTCTTACCCGGGATTCAAAATCCTTCCTTATTGTGTACGCTCGTCCGGGCACAGTATCCTAACTGAGGCTTGGAGGAGGGTCATAGGGGGAGGAGCTAGTGCACACCACCTAGTCCTAAAGCTTTTATTTTTGTGCCCTGTCTCCTGCGGAGCCGCTAATCCCCATGGTCCTGACGGAGTCCCAGCATCCACTACGGACTACGAGAAATAGATTTATCGGTAAGTAAAATCTTATTTTACATTTATCTTTGAGTATTAAAACTTTTTAAGCTTAATGCGATATGAATTTCTTATCATTTTTACATGGTTTACATTATTTTTGGAAATACAATCATTTAGGTTTAGCTTCAGGTAGCCCTAGGTTCCGTTAAGGGTGTTAATTCTCCCACAGCAGTGACTTTTGGCTATTCAATTAGGAAATCTGAATTTAATCATGTTAGTTTTAGCTCACAGCCAATGAGTTGGTGACAAGTGTGGGAAAATCTTTATTTTAAAATGTCAAAATACCCCAAGTTCCAATGAATAGGACTTTCACTTGGTTTTTTTTTAAATAGCATCATTTGAAGAGTAATGCTGTTATTTTTCATGTGATTTTCTGTAACAAGTTAAGGAAAAACAGATATCATGATGTGGGACATGTATTTTAAGATGTATTGATGGGACAGTTTTTTTTTTTTTACTTGTTGATGGGAGTTACAAGTGTATTTTCCCATTTACGTTTTTCTTTTTTTTTTTTTAACGTAAAAGCTGTCAAAAATCTCATTGCTGCATTTTTCTCTACCCCAAAATATTCTCGAGACTGTAATGTAGTGAAAACATCGGGCTCTATTCAATTCAGCGCAAAATGAATAGTGCCAGGAAGGACCGCCCGGAGCTATTAACTTTTGGTGCGCTGTTATGTCAGAAAATGCCAGTTCTCGCGCCTTTTTAAACATGGTGTTTAGTTACGAGAACCATCATTCTCCGACTTAAGTGCCTGGCGCGATGCTGTTTCCGCCACGCTGAGGACAGAAATCACCATTGCATCAGTAGTTTGTCTGATTTCTGCTTGCACCCTAGAAGTGTGCAAGAAGAAATCCTCTAGACAGGCATAACATCGCGCTGAATTGAATAACTCTGGGAGCTCTTTTCCGGCGCTTTTCAATTCGTGCTGAATGAAATCGAGCCCAATCTTTGTTACTTTTTTTTTTTTTTAATTTAAAACATTGATAACGTTAAGTGAGCCGTTTTGACACTTTTTAAGAAACTCAAATACATTGCTTATTGTCACTTACAGCATTCTACACTGTTACCCACTTCTGGGGTTCAGGGTGCTTTCCCCACTTCTTCATGCACCCCCTCAAAGTTGTGCACTGTAGAACTACCACAGCAAGCATTTTCTAATTGAATAGTGGTGGACATGCCAAAAATAACCCACGATATGCTCGTTAAGGTTAACCGCAGTAAAATCTCAGTTTACTGTGGCTATTTGAATCAGCCAGAAATGGGCGTCCAAACGGGAATTTTCGCAATTGCACCCGTTAGCTTAGTCGAGTTTTGACGCTGGTGAGCTGAAGTGTACAAAAAGTAATCAGATTTGGGCGTCCATCCGGCACTTTTCGCGATCGTGCCCACGACTTTGGCAGCTAAACCCGACCTCTATTGGCACGATAGCCATGCTAAAAGAGTTCAATTGAGTATCGCCTTGCGATCTCTCATCACTTTAAAGATCAGGCGCAATTGAATTCCGCCCGATCTCTCATCACTTTTAGACAGGCGATCAGTCGCAATATAACAACTGAGTTTCATCCTAAAAAGGAACCCACCGGACAAAATAATATGAAATGTGAAAAGACAAATGGTATAAGTTCAACATTGTGGGACGTGGACATGCTTGTAAATAGATACTAAAACTATTGGAGGATCATTGTGAATATCTGAGGTATTGATACAATGCAAATTTGTTGAGATATTTATTTTTAAGGTGAAACCATGGGTCGTACATGTGACGTGACTAAGTGGTAAAAGGGAGCCATTGTTATTTGCAGAGATCATGGCTATAGCTTGGAGGAGGTGGTGGTGTTTGTTGGTGTACCCTCAAACATAGCGAGTAGTATCCATCTACAGCAGAAGAAGCATGTACACCAAGAATCTTAACAGCAGAGCAGTGGGCGTAAGGCTTGGATTGGTTTGCAGACCACCAGACTGATGTGCTCTCAAGTGGCCTTCCAGTTCGACAGATCTGGGAGTTTGGGACTGGCTGCGTCCAGCATTGTTCTGTTGGAGCAGTCCCTGACACGTTTAGAACTGATTGGTGGTTGCTTGGTGTCCTAAATGTCTGCGTTCCGATTTGTCATGATAGACTTTCAGCCACTGTTCCGCCACTGAGATTCTTGGTGTCCATGCTTTTTCCACTGTAGTTGGATACACTGTCTACAAGGGCACACCAACAAACGCCGCTGCCACCTCCACCAGGCTATGGCCATGCTTTCGTCCAAAAACAATGGCTTCCTAAGGACACTCAGTCACGTCACGTGTACATTGCATGGTTCCACGTGAAAAAAAAATCAATATCTGAACATATTCACGTCGTATTAATACCTCAGAAATTCACAATGTATCATCCAATAGTTTTAGGCGCTAATTCAGACCTGATCGCTGCTGTGCGTTTTCACACAGCGGGCGATCAGGTCTGAACTGTGCATGCGCCGCAGTGCGCTGGCGCATGCCAGAGATGTGATAGGCATCTCTGCCCAACGATCGCCTCTGCCTGATTGACAGGCAGAGGCTTTCGCTGGGTGGGAGGGGGCGTGCCGACGGCATTGGGCCGCAGTTTTAGTGGCGCGGTCCAGGCCGTGGTGGCGTGACATCACACGCTGCCGCTGCGACCCGGAGAGAGACTGGTAGCTCCCTGCAAGTGCGCAGGGGCTGCGATGGTAGGGAGCTACTCTTCAGATACAAAAGCGTCGCCACCTTGCAATGCTTTTGTACCTGTGCGGCGGGGGGAGGGCCAGACATGCGGGGCAGACTAGCCCTGTGCTGCGCGTCCCCCAGCATGTCAGGGTGGCTGATCGTAGCTGTGCAAAATTTTGCGTTGCTGCGATCATGTCTGAATTAGGTCCTTAGGGGGTAATTCCGAGTTGATCACTTGCTGCAGATTTTCGCAACGCAGTGATCGGGTGAAAAAACACTTATGCGCATGCGTATGTCCCGCAATGCGCGACATACGGGTACAAAGCCCTTTGTGATTGTGCTCAGGTTCTAGCAAAGGTTTTCTTCGCACTGGCGGCTGCTAGAAGATTGACAGGAAGGGGGCGTTACTGGGTGTCAACTGACCGTTATCAGGTAGTGTTTGCAAAAACGCAGGCATGTCTGAAAAAACGCAGGCATGACTGGGCGTTCGCTGAGCGGTTGTATGACGTCATATCTAGACACGAATAGGCTGAAGTGATCGCAAGCGCTGAGTAGATTCAGAGCTACTCAAACTGCACAAACTGTTTTTGCAGAGCTCGAGTGCACATGCATTCACACTTCTGCTAAGCTAAAATACACTCCCCAGTGGGCGGCGGCATAGCGTTTGCACGGCTGCTAAAACCAGCTAGCGAGCGATCAACTGAGTGACCCCCTTAGTGTCACCATCTACACGCATGTTCACAACCCACGTTGTTGAACTTAAACCACTTGTCTTTCCACATTCTATGTTATTTTGTCCGGTGTGTTTATGTTGCTGGAGAGAAACGTCAAGTGCACTCTATTGGTTGAGCCTAAAGCAAAGTGACTTTACATTTCATCTTTTATTAACCGTTACATTATGGCTCATTTGGATTAAGTTTCTGGCGTTTGGTTGTCCCGCCCGGGGGCTATCCTATTACCCTCGATAAGCCAGCATGAGCGGTGGTTTATCGGGGGTTACGTGGTGCTGCACCGGGTGCCAGCTGCTGACAGCTCCCGCTGCAGCGCTTCTACCCCTGGTCACATTCCCGCTCCCCGTCATGTGACCGCTGCTGGGGGCGAGGGGGGGATGCGATCACGGCGCTGCCATGGCTTCCCCGCTGGGGGTCACCGCCCCGAGTGGCAGCTTCTGGTCTGCGGCACCATGCCTGCAGCCCCAGCCTGCTGCCGTGGTCATCGGGGACTTTGAGGCAGACGAACCAAATCCCCAGAAACAGCCCCATATTTCACTGAACCTGTGTGTTTTTGGGAGATAGGCCATTTGTTTTTTTTGTTTTTTTTACAGGCGAACAATCTGGATAGCCTGTAAATAAATAAATAAATAAATCATCAGTGAAACATCGGGAATAATCGTCCAATTTTTTTTTACCAGGGCTAATAGGATATCCCTCACAGTATTTCTGTAGTTTTATTGGTATTTTATATATTAATACAATGAGAATAATTCTGTGCTCTAGAGATGAATTGAAATTTTCATTTCTCTTTTTTTCAGATATATTCATCACTGCTTTTGTTTGTGTATCTCTAATAAATGTGACATTATAGAAAAAAAATATGATTTGTCCATGAAATTCAGAATCCCTAAATTAAGCAAAAACACATTAACATGACAGATGCAGAGAATTGTTTTTAATTTGTTCAGTAGTGTTACCTGCTGAATATATGGGAAGATATTATTTATGTCCAACTATTTTTTACGCTACAAGTCGAGCAGGTCTGATGGAGAAAGTTGGATATTGTATGAGATCAACTTCATGATTGTTTAATTGGTCTAATTAGTCAGTTGGATGAAAGGTTGCTCAGTTATGTCCAGTTTCACATTTAAATGTCTCTTTTGTAAAACCAGGTTCACACTGGGCAACCTCAGCTAGTTGGCAATCAGCGTTATATTGCTAATTAGGGGAGATAGTCAGTGGATACACACTGAACGATATCAATATATGATATCGTTCAGTGACGTCAACCCCCTCACTCCCCAGACATGCAGCTCAAAGATATAATTAACATTGAGCTGAATGTTGGGTAGATTATGGATGTACGAGAACGACTTGCGGGTGCGCGCATCATTCATTGATCTGGACGATATAAACGATAGACCTTTAAAGAAAAGGTCTTTATTCATATCTTCTAGTGTTGACCAGTGTGCGTATTCAAGTTGCAAAATATTGGTAAAATATACCTGCAATTACTATCTGTTTCCATAAATACAAAACATAAGCGTACATGTCTCCCATCATTAAACCCATTTTCTGGAGAGCTACTAGCTGTCTAGGCCTGTTTTATAGTGTAGTTACGTCATGTTACCTTGCCTTTCCATCTAATTGCTGCATCTAACAGCTCTATCCCGCTCTGCCCTTCCCCTGTGACTTTTCAGAACCTAAAGAGTAGATTATAGGTTCCTTACCCAGTGCTTGGCATGGTTAGCCAGATATGTATTACTCTGCTGCTTGGAGCAAACTGATTGCTATATTGGTGTAAATCAGTGGTTCTTAAACTGTGTGCTGTGGCACCATGGGATGCCTCGGGACACTGGCAGGGGTGCTTTGGGTCGTTGGTCCAGGACCAAATCAAATTATTTATGGTCAGTGTAATAGGCAAAACCAGTGCTGATGGCTGCCAATCATAAAATATGTTGGCCAACAGAAACAAATCTTGTCCCTCACTACACAGTTGAAACTAAGGATGACATATAAACACAATTTCTCTATCGTCCTAGTGGATGCTGGGGTTCCTGAAAGGACCATGGGGAATAGCGGCTCCGCAGGAGACAGGGCACAAAAAGTAAAGCTTTTCCAGATCAGGTGGTGTGCACTGGCTCCTCCCCCTATGACCCTCCTCCAGACTCCAGTTAGATTTTTGTGCCCGGCCGAGAAGGGTGCAATCTAGGTGGCTCTCCTAAAGAGCTGCTTAGAAAAAGTTTAGCTTAGGTTTTTTATTTTACAGTGAGTCCTGCTGGCAACAGGATCACTGCAACGAGGGATTGAGGGGAGAAGAAGTGAACTCACCTGCGTGCAGGATGGATTGGCTTCTTGGCTACTGGACATCAGCTCCAGAGGGACGATCACAGGTACAGCCTGGATGGTCACCGGAGCCGCGCCGCCGGCCCCCTTGCAGATGCTGAAGTCAGAAGAGGTCCAGAATCGGCGGCTGAAGACTCCTGCAGTCTTCTAAAGGTAGCGCACAGCACTGCAGCTGTGCGCCATTTTCCTCTCAGCACACTTCACACGCAGTCACTGAGGGTGCAGGGCGCTGGGGGGGGGCGCCCTGGGAGGCAAATGTAACCTATATAAAGGCTAAAAATACCTCACATATAGCCCCCAGAGGCTATATGGAGATATTTAACCCCTGCCTGGATTCACTAAATAGCGGGAGACGAGCCCGCCGGAAAAGGGGCGGGGCCTATCTCCTCAGCACACGGCGCCATTTCCTCTCACAGCTCCGCTGGTCAGGACGGCTCCCAGGTCTCTCCCCTGCACTGCACTACAGAAACAGGGTAAAACAGAGAGGGGGGGCAAATTTATGGCGATATTTTGATATATATAAAGCAGCTATAAGGGAGCACTTATTATAAGGCTATCCCTGTTATATATAGCGCTTTTGGTGTGTGCTGGCAAACTCTCCCTCTGTCTCCCCAAAGGGCTAGTGGGTCCTGTCTTCGTTAGGAGCATTCCCTGTGTGTCTGCTGTGTGTCGGTACGTGTGTGTCGACATGTATGAGGACGATATTGGTGTGGAGGCGGAGCAATTGCCAAATATGAGGATGTCACCCCCTAGGGAGTCGACACCAGAATGGATGCCTTTATTTATGGAACTACGGGATAGTGTCAACACGCTAAAGCAGTCGTTTGACGACATGAGACGGCCGGACAATCAATTAGTGCCTGTCCAGGCGACTCAAACACCGTCAGGGGCTGTGAAACGCCCTTTGCCTCAGTCGGTCGACACAGACCCAGACACAGGCACTGACTCCAGTGGTGACGGTGACGAATCAACCGTATTTTCCAGTAGGGCCACACGTTATATGATTTTGGCAATGAAGGAGGCGTTACATTTAGCTGATACTACAGGTACCACTAAACAGGGTATTATGTGGGGTGTGAAAAAACTACCTATAGTTTTTCCTGAATCAGAAGAATTAAATGACGTGTGTAATGAAGCGTGGGTTGCCCCTGATAAAAAGCTGATAATTTCAAAGAAATTATTGGCATTATACCCTTTCCCGCCAGAGGTTAGGGAGCGCTGGGAAACCCCTCCTAGGGTGGACAAGGCGCTAACACGCTTATCTAAACAAGTGGCGTTACCCTCTCCTGAGACGGCCGCACTTAAAGATCCATCAGATAGGAGGATGGAAAATATCCAAAAAAGTATATACACACATGCAGGTGTTATACTACGACCAGCTATAGCGACTGCCTGGATGTGCAGTGCTGGGGTAGTTTGGTCAGAGTCCCTGATTGAAAATATTGATACTCTGGACAGGGACAATATTTTACTGTCGTTAGAACAAATAAAGGATGCATTTCTTTATATGCGTGATGCACAGAGGGATATCTGCACACTGGCATCACGGGTAAGTGCTATGTCCATTTCGGCCAGAAGAGCTTTATGGACGCGACAGTGGACAGGCGATGCGGATTCAAAACGACATATGGAAGTTTTGCCGTATAAAGGGGAGGAGTTATTTGGAGTCGGTCTATCAGATTTGGTGGCCACGGCTACAGCCGGGAAATCCACCTTTCTACCTCAAGTCACTCCCCAACAGAAAAAGGCACCGACTTTTCAACCGCAGCCCTTTCGTTCCTTTAAAAATAAGAGAGCAAAGGGCTATTCATATCTGCCACGAGGCAGAGGTCGAGGGAAGAGACAGCAACAGGCAGCTCCTTCCCAGGAACAGAAGCCTTCCCCGGCTTCTACAAAAGCCTCAGCATGACGCTGGGGCTTCTCAAGCGGACTCGGGGACGGTGGGTGGTCGTCTCAAAAATTACAGCGCGCAGTGGGCTCACTCGCAGGTAGATCCCTGGATCCTGCAGATAATATCTCAGGGGTACAGGTTGGAATTAGAGACAGATCCACCTCGCCGTTTCCTGAAGTCTGCTTTACCAACGTCCCCCTCCGAAAGGGAGACGGTTTTGGAAGCCATTCACAAGCTGTACTCTCAGCAGGTGATAGTCAAGGTACCTCTTCTACAACAAGGGAAGGGGTATTATTCCACTCTTTTTGTGGTACCGAAGCCGGATGGCTCGGTAAGGCCTATTCTAAATCTGAAGTCCTTGAACCTGTACATAAAGAAGTTCAAGTTCAAGATGGAGTCACTCAGAGCAGTGATAGCGAACCTGAAAGAGGGGGACTTTATGGTATCCTTGGACATCAAGGATGCGTATCTCCACGTTCCAATTTACCCCTCACACCAGGGGTACCTCAGGTTCGTTGTACAAAACTGTCACTATCAGTTTCAGACGCTGCCGTTCGGATTGTCCACGGCACCTCGGGTCTTTACAAAGGTAATGGCCGAGATGATGATTCTTCTTCGAAGAAAAGGCATATTAATTATCCCATACTTGGACGATCTCCTAATAAGGGCAAGGTCCAGAGAACAGCTAGAGATGGGATTAGCACTGTCGCAAGAAGTGCTAAAACAGCACGGGTGGATTCTGAATATTCCAAAATCCCAGTTAATGCCGACAACTCGTCTGCTGTTCCTAGGGATGATTCTGGACACGGTTCAGAAAAAGGTTTTTCTCCCGGAGGAAAAAGCCAAGGAGTTATCCGAGCTTGTCAGGAACCTCCTAAAACCAGGAAAGGTGTCTGTACATCAATGCACAAGAGTCCTGGGAAAAATGGTGGCTTCTTACGAAGCAATTCCATTCGGCAGATTCCACGCAAGAATTTTCCAAAGGGATCTGTTGGACAAATGGTCAGGGTCGCATCTTCAGATGCACCTGCGGATAACCCTGTCTCCAAGGACAAGGGTGTCTCTTCTGTGGTGGTTGCAGAGTGCTCATCTATTGGAGGGCCGCAGATTCGGCATACAGGATTGGATCCTGGTGACCACGGACGCCAGCCTGAGAGGCTGGGGAGCAGTCACGCAAGGAAGAAACTTCCAGGGAGTATGGACGAGCCTGGAAACGTCTCTTCACATAAACATTCTGGAACTAAGAGCAATATACAATGCTCTAAGCCAGGCAGAACCTCTGCTTCAGGGAAAACCGGTGTTGATCCAGTCGGACAACATCACGGCAGTCGCCCATGTGAACAGACAGGGCGGCACAAGAAGCAGGAGTGCAATGGCAGAAGCTGCAAGGATTCTTCGCTGGGCAGAGAATCATGTGATAGCACTGTCAGCAGTGTTCATCCCGGGAGTGGACAACTGGGAAGCAGACTTCCTCAGCAGACACGATCTTCACCCGGGAGAGTGGGGACTTCATCCAGAAGTCTTCCACTTGCTGGTAACCCGTTGGGAAAGACCAATGGTGGACATGATGGCGTCTCGCCTCAACAAAAAACTGGACAGGTATTGCGCCAGGTCAAGAGATCCGCAGGCAATAGCTGTGGACGCGCTGGTAACGCCTTGGGTGTACCAGTCGGTGTATGTGTTTCCTCCTCTGCCTCTCATACCAAAAGTATTGAGAATTATACGGCAAAGAGGCGTAAGGACGATACTAGTGGTTCCGGATTGGCCAAGAAGGACTTGGTACCCGGAACTTCAAGAGATGATCACGGAAGATCCGTGGCCTCTACCTCTAAGGAGGGACTTGCTTCAGCAGGGTCCCTGTCTGTTTCAAGACTTACCGCGGCTGCGTTTGACGGCATGGCGGTTGAACGACGGATCCTAAAGGAAAAAGGCATGCCGGAAGAAGTCATTCCTACTTTGATTAAAGCAAGGAAGGAAGTAACCGTGCAACATTATCACCGAATTTGGCGAAAATATGTTGCGTGGTGCGAAGATCGGAGTGCTCCGACGGAGGAATTTCAACTGGGTCGATTCCTACATTTCCTGCAATCAGGATTGTCTATGGGTCTCAAATTGGGATCTATTAAGGTTCAAATTTCGGCCCTGTCGATTTTCTTTCAAAAAGAATTGGCTTCAGTCCCTGAAGTCCAGACCTTTGTTAAGGGAGTGCTACATATACAGCCTCCTGTGGTGCCTCCAGTGGCACCGTGGGATCTCAATGTGGTTTTGGACTTTCTAAAATCTCATTGGTTTGAACCACTAAAGAAGGTGGATTTGAAATATCTCACATGGAAAGTGACCATGCTTCTAGCCCTGGCTTCGGCCAGGAGAGTGTCAGAACTGGCAGCTTTATCTTACAAAAGCCCATATCTGATTTTCCATTCGGACAGGGCAGAACTGCGGACTCGTCCGCATTTTCTCCCTAAGGTGGTGTCAGCATTTCATCTGAACCAGCCTATTGTAGTGCCTGCGGCTACAAGTGACTTGGAGGACTCCAAGTTACTGGACGTTGTCAGAGCATTAAAAATATATATTGCAAGGACAGCTGGAGTCAGAAAATCTGACTCGTTGTTTATATTGTATGCACCCAACAAGATGGGTGCTCCTGCGTCTAAGCAGACGATTGCTCGTTGGATCTGTAGCACAATCCAACTTGCACATTCTGTGGCAGGCCTGCCACAGCCTAAATCTGTAAAGGCCCACTCCACAAGGAAGGTGGGCTCATCTTGGGCGGCTGCCCGAGGGGTCTCGGCATTACAACTTTGCCGAGCAGCTACGTGGTCAGGGGAGAACACGTTTGTAAAATTTTACAAATTTGATACTCTGGCTAAGGAGGACCTGGAGTTCTCTCATTCGGTGCTGCAGAGTCATCCGCACTCTCCCGCCCGTTTGGGAGCTTTGGTATAATCCCCATGGTCCTTTCAGGAACCCCAGCATCCACTAGGACGATAGAGAAAATAAGATTTTACTTACCGATAAATCTATTTCTCGGAGTCCGTAGTGGATGCTGGGCGCCCATCCCAAGTGCGGATTATCTGCAATAATTGTACATAGTTATTGTTAACTAATTCGGGTTATTGTTGAAGGAAGCCATCTTTCAGAGGCTCCGCTGTTATCATACTGTTAACTGGGTTTAGATCACAAGTTGTACGGTGTGATTGGTGTGGCTGGTATGAGTCTTACCCGGGATTCAAAATCCTCCCTTATTGTGTACGCTCGTCCGGGCACAGTACCTAACTGGAGTCTGGAGGAGGGTCATAGGGGGAGGAGCCAGTGCACACCACCTGATCTGGAAAAGCTTTACTTTTTGTGCCCTGTCTCCTGCGGAGCCGCTATTCCCCATGGTCCTTTCAGGAACCCCAGCATCCACTACGGACTCCGAGAAATAGATTTATCGGTAAGTAAAATCTTATTTTACTTAATGAGAAATTTAGAAAGAAATATGACATTAAAAAACTTTTGGCCTAGGGGTGCCGTGAAAACAATTCTGATACTCTAGGGCGCCGTGATTCAAACAAGTTTAAAAACCACTGGTGTAACTAGTTTTTGTAGTTGCTATTATTTCAAGACCTTTTCAGTCCAGTGTTTATTTTTATGTATTGTGTGTACCCAGTGAGGGACTAATAGCCAAGGCCGTAACTAGGTGTGTGCAGAGGGGGCACCGCACATAGCACTGCAGAGTTGGGGGTGCTGTTGGCAGCACTTGTCAGTTATCTGTTTTAACTACTTTCACCTGCAGCTTCCCCTCTTTTTGAAGCCCAGCATCTCCTGACCATCCCTGTCTAATACCCTGACCCCTTCTGTCGCTAATACCTATACAACATTCATGAACTCAAGTTCAGATTTATTTGTTATTCAGTCACACTGTCCTTTATTACATTTCAAGATGCTAACATATCAGGGATTCAAACCCATGGCCTGTGGCATTGCTTTCAGACAATCTATTAATTGAGCTTTCTTCCCTTGCATAAAAAGCTAGAGAATTGTAACTATTTGAAGCTTGGCTTGCGAAAAAAAGATCAATCCATATTGTTGCAGTGGTCCATAATAAATAAATAAAATAAAAATAAAAATAAAATATATATATATATATATATATATATATATATATATATATATATAATATATTTATATTCTATCATGGATTTTCTCTAAGATCAATCTTGTCATCCCCTTTCCCACGGGGCATGCGCTCTATGTCCCTATTTGAAAAATGGGGGGGGGCGCCAATTCTCTCTGGCACAGGGCACCAAAAAGTCTAGTTACGGCTCTGCTAAAAGCTACATGTTATATAAAAATGTTGCTGTGTCCCACTGTATTTACAGCTAGACGGTATAGTGAAGTTTGATTGTTCTTTAGTACCTTCTGATTTATATTTGTTCAGATTTTTTATTGAACCTCTTCCTAGTCTAAAGATCATTATAATTCCAAAGCTACTTTCTGTTATCGATCATGATGTACTAATGATTGCAGGTCAAAACTTTCGTAGTGTCTGGAAGTACAAATATGATATAGGCTCATTTAAGATCCATACACACAAAGCGATTTTGACTGAGCGATTTACCTTGAACTGGCAGTAGGAGATTTTGACTAACTGCGATTTTGACTGAAGTGTGCAAGCGATTTCGATTAATTCATTTAAATAGAGGGATGTTTTCACTTTTCCAGCGACATAGTCGAAACTGACTTGCCTGCACAGTCTATTTTTCATAGCGATAGCGACCTGGCGGGGACACGCATCGCTGTCGCTCGCTGTGTACACACAGAGCGATGTGCAAGAGCTGTCTTAGCGATTTTGACTATATAGTCAACATTGCTGAGCCATATCGCTCCGTGTGTACACACCTTTAGTGTGTGTTTATTATTTATTTATTTGTGCTTAAGAAGCCCGGAACGGTATTGTGTTTTACAATAGTATTGTTGATGAAGTATTTT
Source organism: Pseudophryne corroboree (assembly GCF_028390025.1). NCBI lineage: Eukaryota > Metazoa > Chordata > Amphibia > Anura > Myobatrachidae > Pseudophryne > Pseudophryne corroboree. Next base: position 608,234,798 of record NC_086448.1, on the reverse strand, counting down.
AATGACTGCAGCATAGCTTAACTGTAGACATAGCATTACTGCAAATTGAGAAGGTTGCCTGTGGTTTGAAATAGCTCACTGTATAGTGCCTCGTTGCAGTCTTCGTAAGTTTCCAAAATTAGTGGGGGCATTTTCCTCCCTATAAGCGTGTTGGAATTCTCCTACTTTTATGTGGTGCTGATATGGCGGTGGTGGTCTGCTTATGGTCTGCCCCATCTGGTCTGCGGTATATGAGAAATAGTAAACCCTTGTAGAGATATAGATTATAAATATATAATACAATATTTTAGGGATGTTTTTATTTTTACTGCCATGTAAATCGGTAGCCTTGTACATCCAGTTGAAGACTAAGGAGTATATTTACTAAAAGGCGATTTAAAATTGATGTGCTTCTGGGGCTAAAGCACACAAGTACTAACATTTGAAAATGAATATTAAAAAATCATCTGTTACTACATGCTACAGCCACTGAAACGCAATATTGTTTTAGATCAATTTTCATCTATTTAAAATTGGTTTTAAATCAATTAATACATATACCCCTATCTTGTTTCTTGGGCTCTAATTAGTAAATCTAATCACTGTAAGAACATACTTTTCTACCTTTTTTAAATGGACAATAAGCGCTAGGCGCCATGTATAAAATGTATTACCAGCACTTGGTGCCGGCTGTAAAAAAATAAAATAAAAATGTTTCTCTATCGTCCTAAGTGGATGCTGGGGTTCCTGAAAGGACCATGGGGAATAGCGGCTCCGCAGGAGACAGGGCACAAAAAAGTAAAGCTTTACTAGGTCAGGTGGTGTGCACTGGCTCCTCCCCCTATGACCCTCCTCCAGACTCCAGTTAGATTTTGTGCCCGAACGAGAAGGGTGCAATCTAGGTGGCTCTCCTAAAGAGCTGCTTAGAGAAAGTTTAGTTTAGGTTTTTTTCTTTACAGTGAGTCCTGCTGGCAACAGGATCACTGCAACGTGGGACTTAGGGGGAAAGTAGTAAACTCACCTGCATGCAGAGTGGATTTGCTGCTTGGCTACTGGACACCATTAGCTCCAGAGGGATCGAACACAGGCCCAGCCGTGGAGTCCGGTCCCGGAGCCGCGCCGCCGACCCCCTTGCAGATGCTGAAGCGTGAAGAGGTCCGGAAACCGGCGGCTGAAGACTCCTCAGTCTTCATAAGGTAGCGCACAGCACTGCAGCTGTGCGCCATTTTCCTCTCAGCACACTTCACTGGGCAGTCACTGAGGGTGCAGAGCGCTGGGGGGGGGCGCTCTGAGAGGCAAATATAAACCTTATACAAGGCTAAAAATACCTCACATATAGCCCATAGGGGCTATATGGAGATATTTAACCCCTGCCTGACTGGAAAAATAGCGGGAGAAGAACCCGCCGAAAAAGGGGCGGGGCCTATCTCCTCAGCACACGGCGCCATTTTCTGTCACAGCTCCGCTGGTCAGAACGGCTCCCAGGTCTCTCCCCTGCACTGCACTACAGAAACAGGGTAAAACAGAGAGGGGGGGCACATTAATGGCTATATATATATATATTAAAGCAGCTATAAGGGAGCACTTAATATAAGGATATCCCTTGTATATATAGCGCTTTGTGGTGTGTGCTGGCAGACTCTCCCTCTGTCTCCCCAAAAGGGCTAGTGGGTCCTGTCTTCATTAGAGCATTCCCTGTGAGTTTGCGGTGTGTGTCGGTACGTGGTGTCGACATGTATGAGGACGATATTGGTGTGGAGGCGGAGCAATTGCCAAATATGCAGATGTCACCCCCCAGGGGGTCGACACCAGAATGGATGCCTTTATTTGTGGAATTACGTGATGGTTTATCTTCCCTTAAACAGTCAGTTGAGGACATGAGGCGGCCGGACAATCAATTAATGCCTGTCCAGGCGCCTCAAACACCGTCAGGGGCTGTAAAACGCCCTTTGCCTCAGTCGGTCGACACAGACCCAGACACGGGCACTGATTCCAGTGACGACGGTAGAAATTCAAACGTATTTTCCAGTAGGGCCACACGTTATATGATTTTGGCAATGAAGGAGACGTTACATTTAGCTGATACTACAGATACCGTAAAACAGGGTATTATGTATGGTGTGAAAAAACTACAAACAGTTTTTCCTGAATCAGAAGAATTAAATGACGTGTGTGATGAAGCGTGGGTTGCTCCTGATAAAAAGTTGATAATTTCAAAAAAGTTATTGGCATTATACCCTTTCCCGCCAGAGGTTAGGGCGCGCTGGGAAACACCCCCTAAGGTGGACAAGGCGCTCACACGCTTATCCAAACAAGTGGCGTTACCCTCTCCTGAGACGGCCGCACTTAAGGATCCATCAGATAGAAAGATGGAAGTTATTCAAAAGAATATATACACACATGCAGGTGTTATACTACGACCAGCTATAGCAACTGCCTGGATGTGCAGTGCTGGAGTAGTTTGGTCAGAATCCCTGATTGAAAATATTGATACCCTAGATAGGGACAATGTTTTACTGTCGTTAGAACAAATAAAGGATGCATTTATCTATATGCGTGATGCACAGAGGGATATTTGCACACTGGCATCTCGGGTGAGTGCTATGTCCATTTCAGCCAGAAGAGCCTTATGGACACGACAGTGGACAGGCGATGCGGATTCAAAACGTCACATGGAGGTTTTGCCGTATAAAGGGGAGGAGTTATTTGGAGTTGGTCTATCAGACTTGGTGGCCACGGCTACTGCCGGGAAATCCACTTTTTTACCTCAAGTCACTCCCCAACAGAGAAAGGCACCGACCTTTCAACCGCAGCCTTTTCGCTCCTACAAAAATAAGAGAGCAAAGGGCTTGTCGTACCTGCCACGAGGCAGAGGAAGAGGGAAGAGACACCAACAGGCAGCTCCTTCCCAGGAACAGAAGCCCTCCCCGGCTCCTGCAAAAACCTCAGCATGACGCTGGGGCCTCTCAAGCGGACTCGGGGACAGTGGGTGGCCGTCTCAAAAATTACAGCGCGCAGTGGGCTCACTCGCAGGTAGACCCCTGGATCCTGCAGATAATATCTCAGGGGTACAGGTTGGAATTAGAGACGGATCCTCCTCATCGTTTCCTGAAGTCTGCCTTACCAACCGTCTCTTCCGAAAGGGAGAGGGTGTTGGAAGCCATTCACAAGCTGTACGCTCAGCAGGTGATAGTCAAAGTACCCCTATTACAACAAGGAAAGGGGTATTATTCCACTCTATTTGTGGTACCGAAGCCGGATGGCTCGGTAAGGCCTATTCTAAATCTGAAGTCCTTGAACCTCTACATAAAAAAGTTCAAGTTCAAGATGGAGTCACTCAGAGCAGTGATAGCGAACCTGAAAGAAGGGGACTTTATGGTATCCTTGGACATCAAGGATGCGTATCTACACGTTCCGATTTACCCCGCACACCAGGGGTACCTCAGGTTCATTGTTCAAAACTGTCACTATCAGTTTCAGACGCTGCCGTTCGGATTGTCCACGGCGCCTCGGGTCTTTACCAAGGTAATGGCCGAGATGATGATTCTTCTTCGAAGAAAAGGCGTATTAGTTATCCCATACTTGGACGATCTCCTAATAAGGGCAAGGTCCAGAGAACAGCTGGAGACAGCTTTAGCACTATCTCAAGAGGTGCTAAGACAACACGGGTGGATTCTGAATATTCCAAAATCCCATTTAATCCCGACAACTCGTCTGCTGTTCCTAGGAATGATTCTGGACACGGTTCAGAAAAAGGTTTTCCTTCCAGAGGAAAAAGCCAAGGAGTTATCCGATCTGGTCAGGAACCTCCTAAAACCAGGAAAAGTGTCAGTACATCAATGCACAAGAGTCCTGGGAAAAATGGTGGCTTCTTACGAAGCAATTCCATTCGGCAGATTCCATGCAAGAATATTCCAAAGGGATCTGTTGGACAAATGGTCAGGGTCGCATCTGCAGATGCACCTGCGAATAACCCTGTCACCAAAGACAAGGGTGTCACTTCTGTGGTGGTTGCAGAAGGCTCACCTATTAGAAGGCCGCAGATTCGGCATTCAGGATTGGATCCTGGTGACCACGGACGCCAGCCTGAGAGGCTGGGGAGCAGTCACACAAGGAAGAAACTTCCAGGGAGTATGGACGAGTCTGGAAAAGTCTCTTCACATAAACATTCTGGAACTAAGAGCAATCTACAATGCTCTAAGCCAGGCGGAACTTCTCCTGCAAGGAAAGCCGGTGTTGATTCAGTCGGACAACATCACGGCGGTCGCCCATGTAAACAGGCAGGGCGGCACAAGAAGCAGGAGTGCAATGGCAGAAGCTGCCAAGATTCTTCGCTGGGCGGAGAATCACGTGATAGCACTGTCAGCAGTGTTCATCCCGGGCGTGGACAACTGGGAAGCAGACTTCCTCAGCAGACACGATCTTCATCCGGGAGAGTGGGGTCTACATCCAGAAGTCTTCAACATGTTAATAGACCGTTGGGAAAGACCAATTGTAGACATGATGGCGTCTCGCCTCAACAAGAAACTGGACAAATATTGCGCCAGGTCAAGAGATCCACAGACAATAGCTGTGGACGCACTGGTAACTCCTTGGGTGTACCAGTCAGTGTATGTGTTTCCTCCTCTGCCGCTCATACCAAAGGTATTGAAGATCATACGGCAAAGAAGAGTAAGAACAATACTAGTGGTTCCGGATTGGCCGAGAAGGACTTGGTATCCGGAACTTCAAGAGATGCTCACGGACGAACCGTGGCCTCTACCTCTGAGAAGGGACCTGCTACAGCAGGGTCCCTGTCTTTTTCAAGACTTACCGCGGCTGCGTTTGACGGCATGGCGGTTGAACGCCAGATCCTAAAAGGGAAAGGCATTCCAGAAGAAGTCATTCCTACCTTGATTAAGGCACGGAAGGAAGTCACCGTGAAACATTATCACCGCATTTGGCGAAAATATGTAGCGTGGTGCGAGGATCGGAGGGTTCCGACGGAGGAATTCCAACTGGGTCGTTTCCTACATTTCCTGCAATCAGGATTATCTATGGGTCTCAAATTGGGATCCATTAAGGTTCAAATTTCGGCCCTGTCAATATTCTTCCAAAAAGAATTGGCCTCTGTCCCTGAGGTCCAGACTTTTGTCAAGGGAGTACTGCATATACAGCCTCCTGTGGTGCCTCCGGTGGCACCGTGGGATCTAAATGTAGTTTTAGATTTCCTCAAATCCCATTGGTTTGAACCATTGAAAAAGGTGGATTTGAAATATCTCACATTGAAAGTGACTATGTTACTAGCCCTGGCCTCTGCCAGGAGAGTATCTGAATTGGCGGCTTTATCTTATAAAAGTCCTTATCTAATCTTCCATTCGGATAGGGCAGAACTGCGGACTCGTCCGCATTTTCTCCCTAAAGTGGTATCAGCATTTCATCTGAACCAACCTATTGTGGTGCCTGCGGCCACTAGCGACTTGGAGGACTCCAAGTTGTTGGACGTTGTCAGAGCCTTAAAAATATACATTGCAAGGACGGCTGGAGTCAGAAAATCTGACTCGCTGTTTATATTGTATGCACCCAACAAGTTGGGCGCACCTGCTTCTAAGCAGTCGATTGCTCGTTGGATTTGTAACACAATTCAACTTGCACATTCTGTGGCAGGCCTGCCACAGCCTAAAACTGTAAAAGCCCACTCCACAAGGAAGGTGGGCTCATCTTGGGCGGCTGCCCGAGGGGTCTCGGCATTACAACTCTGCCGAGCAGCTACGTGGTCGGGGGAGAACACGTTTGTAAAATTTTACAAATTTGATACCCTGGCAAAGGAGGACCTGGAGTTCTCTCATTCGGTGCTGCAGAGTCATCCGCACTCTCCCGCCCGTTTGGGAGCTTTGGTATAATCCCCATGGTCCTTTCAGGAACCCCAGCATCCACTTAGGACGATAGAGAAAATAAGAATTTACTTACCGATAATTCTATTTCTCGGAGTCCGTAGTGGATGCTGGGCGCCCATCCCAAGTGCGGATTATCTGCAATACTTGTACATAGTTATTGTTAACTAATTCGGGTTATTGTTAAGGAGCCATCTTTAAGAGGCCCTTTCTGTTGTCATACTGTTAACTGGGTTTAGATCACAAGTTGTACGGTGTGATTGGTGTGGCTGGTATGAGTCTTACCCGGGATTCAAAATGCCTCCCTTATTGTGTATGCTCGTCCGGGCACAGTACCTAACTGGAGTCTGGAGGAGGGTCATAGGGGGAGGAGCCAGTGCACACCACCTGACCTAGTAAAGCTTTACTTTTTTGTGCCCTGTCTCCTGCGGAGCCGCTATTCCCCATGGTCCTTTCAGGAACCCCAGCATCCACTACGGACTCCGAGAAATAGAATTATCGGTAAGTAAATTCTTATTTTTAACAGGTTTCATCTGCCGCGGCTTGGTTGTAGGACCTGGGGTGTAGAAGCCGCTGCAGCCGGCAGACCTGTACCATGCTGCAGCACTTTCTGCCTACTGCTGGGGTCTGGGAGCTCCACTTACGGTGCTCCAACAGCACAAGGTGGCGGGTCAGTATGTTAATCCCTGGTGCACCTGGAGAGAAGAGAGCCTTTAAAACACAGGGGTATGGACTAGCCGGCCCCCTGTGTGGGAGGTAGGGGTGTGTGTGCTTAACGCTGAGGTCCAGGAGCTTTGCTCTCAACGCTACAGGGAGGCAGGGAGCCACGGCAGCCAGGACAAGTTTGTCCCGAGCTGCAGGGCTTTAAGTGGAAGCAGAGCCACTGCTGGGGGATGGGGCGCCTAGCTCATATCTACCAAGAGGCCCCAGCGCTGAGCACAGAATAAAAGCGAAAAGGTTTAAATTAAACTACATATGTATAAATGTGTTTTAATGTAATGTATGTGCAGCACTGAGCTGGGACCAGCTGCAGTGCTGCGTGGTTTGGAAAGGCGCTTGCTGTGCATAGGCTTAGTGTAAATTATGTGTATTGTATTTTAAATGTATTTATACTTAAATGTACTTACTGGGTTCTTGGTGGCCTAGGGGGAATCCAAGGCAAATTGAAGGCCTTCTGTTATAGCCTCTACCTTGGGAGTTGCTTGGTAAGACCGAGAGAAGATCTGACCACCCAGTTGACGACGACGAGACTAATGTACATTCCACTAGGGCCATCCGTTGCATGATTACGGCAATGAAAAATGTGTTGCACATTTCTGACATTAACCCAGGTACCACTAAAAAGGGTATTATGTTTGGGGAGAAAAAGCAACCAGTGGTTTTTCCCCCATCAGATGAGTTGAATGAAGTGTGGGAAGAAGCGTGGGCTTCCCCTGATAAAAAAACTAGTGATTTCTAAAAAGTTACTGATGGCGTACCCTTTCCCGCCAGAGGACAGGGTACGTTGGGAGACATCCCCGAGGGTGGATAAAGCGCTCACACGCTTGTCAAAAAAGGTTTCACTACCGTCTCAGGATTCGGCCGCCTTAAAGGAGCCTGCGGATAGAAAGCAGGAGGCTATCCTGAGGTCTGTATATACACACTCAGGTACTATACTGAGACCTGCTATTGCTTCAGCATGGATGTGCAGTGCTGCAGCAGCGTGGTCTGATTCCTTGTCTGATAACATTGATTCCTGGACAGGGACACTATATTGCTAACCATAGAGCATATTAAAGACGTAGTCTTATATATGAGAGATGCACAGAGGGATATTTGCCGGCTGGCATCTAGAATTAATGCAATGTCCATTTCTGCCAGGAGAGTATTATGGACTCTGCAGTGGACAGGTGATGGGGATTCTAAAAGGCACATGGAGGTTTTGCCTTACAAGGGTGAGGAATTGTTTGGGGATGGTCTCTCGGACCTCGTTTCCACAGCAACGGCTGGGAAGTCGACATTTTTACCTCAGGTTCCCTCACAGCCTAAGAAAGCACCGTATTATTAGGTACAGTCCTTTCGGCCCCAGAAAGGCAAGCGGGTTAAAGGCGCGTCCTTTCTGCCCAGAGGCAGGGGTAGAGGGAAAAAGCTGCACCATATAACCAGTTCCCAAGAACAAAAATCGTCCCCTGCTTCCACTAAATCCACCGCATGACGCTGGGGCTCCATTGGTGGAGCCAGGTGCGGTGGGGGCCCGTCTCCGGAACTTCAGCGACCAGTGGGTTCGCTCACAGGTGGATCCCTGGGTTCTACAAGTGGTATCTCAGGGATACAAGCTGGAATTCGAGACGTCTCCCCCTCGCCGTTACCTCAAATCAGCCTTGCCAGCTACTCCCCTGGACAGGGAGGTAGTGCTGGCGGCAATTCACAAGCTGTACCTCCAGCAGGTGATAATAAAAGTTCCCCTCCTTCAACAGGGACGGGGGTTACAATTCCACAATGTTTGTGGTACCGAAACCAGACTGTTCGGTGAGACCCATTCTAAATTTGAAATCCTTGAACACTTGTATAAGGAGGTTCAAGTTCAAAATGGAATCGCTCAGGGCTGTTATTGCAAGCCTGGAAGAAGGGGATTACATGGTATCACTGGACATCAAGGACGCTTACCTGCATGTCCCCATTTACCCACTTCACCAGGTGTACCTCCGTTTTGTGGTACAAGACTGCCATTACCAATTCCAGACGTTGCCGTTTGGTCTGTCCACGGCACCGAGGGTATTTACCAAGGTAATGGCCGAAATGATGATACTCCTTCGAAAGAAGGGAGTTATAATTATCCCATACATGGACGATCTCCTTATAAAGGCGAGGTCCAGGGAGCAGTTGTTGGTCGGAGTAGCACTATCTCAGGAAGTGCTGCAACAGCACGGCTGGATTCTGAATATTCCAAAGTCGCAGCTGGTTCCTACGACGCGTCTGCTGTTCCTGGGTATGATTCTGGACACAGAATAGAAGAAGGTGTTTTTCCCGGAGGAGAAGGCCAAGGAGTTGTCATCTCTGGTCAGAGACGTCCTGAAACCAAAACAGGTGTCGGTGCATCACTGCACGCGAGTCCTGGGAAAGATGGTAGCTTCTTACGAGGCAATTCCATTCGGCAGGTTCCATGCAAGGATCTTTCAGTGGGATCGGTTAGATAAGTGGTCCGGATCGCATCTTCAGATGCATCGGCTGATCACCCTGTCCCCGAGGGCCAGGGTGTCTCTGCTGTGGTGGCTGCAGAGTGCACATCTTCTAGAGGGCCGCAGATACGGCATACAGGACTGGGTCCTGGTGACCACGGATGCAAGCCTCCGAGGTTGGGGGGCAGTCACTCAGGGAAGAAACTTCCAAGGACAATGGTCGAGTCAGGAGGCTTCCCTACACATAAATATTCTGGAACTAAGGGCCATTTACAATGCCCTAAGTCAGGCAAGACCCCTGCTTCAAAACCAGCCGGTGCTGATTCAGTCAGACAACATCACGGCGGTCGCCCATGTAAACCGACAGAGCGGCACAAGAAGCAGGATGGCGATGGCAGAAGCCACAAGGATTCTCCGATGGGCGGAAAATCACGTGATAGCACTGTCAGCAGTGTTCATTCCGGGAGTGGACAACTGGGAAGCAGACTTCCTCAGCAGGCACGACCTCCACCCGGGAGAGTGGGGACTTCATCCAGAAGTCTTCCAACTGATTGTAAATCGTTGGGAAAGGCCACAGGTGGACATGATGGCGTCCCGCCTCAACAAAAAGCTAAAAAGATATTGCGCCAGGTCAAGGGACCCTCAGGCAATAGCTGTGGACGCTCTAGTGACAACGTGGGTGTACCAGTCGGTTTATGTGTTCCCTCCTCTTCCTCTCATACCAAAGATGCTGAGGATAATAAGAAAGAGAGGAGTAAGAACTATACTCATCGTTCCGGATTGGCCAAGAAGGACTTGGTACCCGGAACTACAAGAAATGATCTCGGAGGACCCTTGGCCTCTGCCTCTGAGACAGGACCTGCTACAGCAGGGGCCCTGTCTGTTCCAAGACTTACCGTGGCTGCGTTTGACGGCATGGCGGTTGAACGCCGGATCCTGATGGAAAATAAGAATTTACTTACCGATAATTCTATTTCTCGTAGTCCGTAGTGGATGCTGGGGACTCCGTAAGGACCACGGGGAATAGCGGCTCCGCAGGAGACTGGGCACAAATAGAAAGCTTTAGTACTACCTGGTGTGCACTGGCTCCTCCCCCTATGACCCTCCTCCAAGCCTCAGTTAGGATACTGTGCCCGGACGAGCGTACGCAATAAGGAAGGATTTTGAATCCCGGGTAAGACTCATACCAGCCACACCAATCACACCGTATAACTTGTGATCTGAACCCAGTTAACAGTATGAAAAACAGAGGAGCCTCTAGAAAAGATGGCTCACTACAACAATAACCCGATTTAGTTAACAATAACTATGTACAAGTATTGCAGACAATCCGCACTTGGGATGGGCGCCCAGCATCCACTACGGACTACGAGAAATAGAATTATCGGTAAGTAAATTCTTATTTTCTCTGACGTCCTAGTGGATGCTGGGAACTCCGTAAGGACCATGGGGATTATACCAAAGCTCCCAAACGGGCGGGAGAGTGCGGATGACTCTGCAGCACTGAATGAGAGAACTCCAGGTCCTCCTCAGCCAGGGTATCAAATTTGTAGAATTTTGCAAACGTGTTTGCCCCTGACCAAGTAGCTGCTCGGCAAAGTTGTAAAGCCGAGACCCCTCGGGCAGCCGCCCAAGATGAGCCCACTTTCCGTGTGGAATGGTCTTTTACAGATTTTGGCTGTGGCAGGCCTGCCACAGAATGTGCAAGCTGAATTGTACTACAAATCCAACGAGCAATAGTCTGCTTAGAAGCAGGAGCACCCAGCTTGTTGGGTGCATACAGAATAAACAGCGAGTCAGATTTTCTGACTCCAGCCGTCCTGGAAACATATATTTTCAGGGCCCTGACTACGTCCAGCAACTTGGAGTCCTCCAAGTCCCTAGTAGCCGCAGGTACCACAATAGGCTGGTTCAGGTGAAACGCTGAAACCACCTTAGGGAGAAATTGAGGACGAGTCCTCAATTCTGCCCTATCTGTATGAAAAATTAGGTAAGGGCTTTTATAGGATAAAGCCGCCAATTCTGACACGCGCCTGGCTGAAGCCAGGGCCAACAGCATTACCACTTTCCATGTGAGATATTTTAAGTCCACAGTGGTGAGTGGTTCAAACCAATGTGATTTTAGGAACCCCAAAACCACATTGAGATCCCAAGGTGCCACTGGAGGCACAAATGGAGGCTGTATATGCAGCACCCCTTTGACAAACGTCTGAACTTCAGGAACTGAAGCCAGCTCTTTTTGGAAGAAGATCGACAGGGCCGAAATTTGAACCTTAATGGACCCTAATTTTAGGCCCATAGACAGTCCTGTTTGCAGGAAACGACCCAGTTGAAATTCCTCTGTAGGGGCCTTCTTGGCCTCGCACCACGCAACATATTTACGCCAAATACGGTGATAATGCTGCACGGTTACATCCTTCCTGGCTTTGATCAGGGTAGGGATGACTTCATCCGGAATGCCTTTTTCCTTCAGGATCCGGCGTTCAACCACCATGCCGTCAAATGCAGCCGCGGTAAGTCTTGGAACAGACAGGGTCCCTGCTGGAGCAGGTCCCTTCTTAGAGGTAGAGGCCACGGGTCCTCCGTGAGCATCTCTTGAAGTTCCGGGTACCAAGTCCTTCTTGGCCAATCCGGAGCCACGAGTATAGTTCTTACTCCTCTCCTTCTTATGATTCTCAGTACCTTGGGTATGAGAGGCAGAGGAGGGAACACATACACTGACTGGTACACCCACGGTGTTAACAGAGCGTCCACAGCTATTGCCTGAGGGTCCCGTGACCTGGCGCAATACCTGTCTAGTTTTTTTTTGTTGAGGCGAGACGCCATCATGTCCACCTTTTGGTTTTTCCCAACGGTTCACAATCATGTGGAAGACTTCTGGGTGAAGTCCCCACTCTCCCGGGTGGAGGTCGTGTCTGCTGAGGAAGTCTGCTTCCCAGTTGTCCACTCCCGGAATGAACACTGCTGACAGTGCTATCACATGATTTTCCGCCCAGCGAAGAATCCTTGCAACTTCTGCCATTGCCCTCCTGCTTCTTGTGCCGCCCTGTCTGTTTACGTGGGCGACTGCCGTGATGTTGTCTGACTGTATCAGCACCGGCTGACCTTGAAGCAGGGGTCGTGCTAGGCTTAGAGCATTGTAGATGGCCCTTAGCTCCAGGATATTTATGTGAAGTGATGTCTCCAGGCTTGACCACAAGCCCTGGAAATTTCTTCCTTGTGTGACTGCTCCCCAGCCTCTCAGGCTGGCATCCGTGGTCACCAGGACCCAGTCCTGAATGCCGAATCTGCGGCCCTCTAGAAGATGAGCACTCTGCAACCACCACAGAAGAGACACCCTTGTCCTTGGGGACAGGGTTATCCGCTGATGCATCTGAAGATGCGATCCGGACCATTTGTCCAGCAGATCCCACTGGAACGTTCTTGCGTGGAATCTGCAGAATGGAATCGCTTCGTAGGAAGCTACCATTTTTCCCAGGACTCTTGTGCATTGATGCACTGAGACTTGCCCTGGTTTCAGGAGGTTTCTGACTAGTTCGGATAACTCCCTGGCCTTCTCCTCCGGAAGGAACACCTTTTTCTGGACTGTGTCCAGAATCATCCCTAGGAACAGAAGACGTGTCGTCGGAGTCAGCTGCGATTTTGGGATATTTAGAACCCAGCCGTGCTGCCGTAGCACTACTTGAGATAGTGCTACTCTGACTACTAACTGTTCTCTGGATCTTGGTCTTATCAGGAGATCGTCCAAGTAAGGGATAATTAAAACGCCTTTTCTTCGAAGAAGAATCATAATTTCGGCCATTACCTTGGTAAAGACCCGGGGTGCCGTGGATAATCCAAACGGCAGCGTCTGAAACTGATAGTGACAGTTTTGTACTACAAACCTGAGGTACCCTTGATGAGACGGGTAAATGGGGACATGGAGGTAGGCATCCTTGATGTCCAGAGACACCATATAGTCCCCCTCTTCCAGGTTCGCGATCACTGCCCTGAGTGATTCCATCTTGAATTTGAACCTCTGTATGTAAGTGTTCAAAGACTTCAGATTTAAAATAGGTCTCACCGAGCCGTCCGGCTTCGGTACCACAAACAGCGTAGAATAATACCCCTTCCCTTGTTGCAGGAGGGGTACCTTGATTATCACCTGCTGGGAATACAGCTTGTGAACTGCCTCCAATACTGCCTCCCTGTCGGAGGGAGACGTTGGTAAAGCAGACTTCAGGAACCGGCGAGGGGGAGACGTCTCGAACTCCAATTTGTACCCCTGAGATACTACTTGAAGGAACCAGGGGTCCACTTGCGAGTGAGCCCACTGCGCGCTGAAATTCTTGAGACGGGCCCCCACTGTGCCTGAGTCCGCTTGTAAGGCCCCAGCGTCATGCTGAGGACTTGGCAGAAGCGGGAGAGGGCTTTTGTTCCTGGGAATTGGCTGTCTGTTGCATTCTTTTTCCCCTTCCTCTGCCCCGGGGCAGAAAGGAGGAACCTTTTGCCCTCTTGCCCTTATGGGGACGAAAGGACTGAGCCTGATAAGACGGCGTCTTTTTATGCTGAGAGGCGACCTGGGGTAAAAATGTGGATTTCCCAGCAGTTGCCGTGGCCACCAGGTCCGATAGACCGACCCCAAATAACTCCTCCCCTTTATAAGGCAATATTTCCATATGCCGTTTAGAATCCGCATCACCTGACCACTGTCGCGTCCATAACCCTCTTCTGGCAGAAATGGACAGCGCACTCACTCTTGATGCCAGAGTGCAAATATCCCTCTGTGCATCTCGCATATATAGAAATGCATCTTTTAAATGCTCTATAGTCAACAATATACTGTCCCTATCCAGGGTATCAATATTTTCAGTCAGGGAATCCGACCAAGCCACCCCAGCGCTGCACATCCAGGCTGAGGCGATTGCTGGTCGCAGTATAACACCAGTATGTGTGTATATACTTTTTAGGATATTTTCCAGTTTTCTGTCACCTGGTTCCTTGAGGGCGGCCGTATCAGGAGACGGTAACGCCACTTGTTTTGATAAGCGTGTGAGCGCTTTATCCACTCTAGGGGGTGTTTCCCAACGCGCCCTAATCTCTGGCGGGAAAGGGTATAATGCCAATAACTTTTTAGAAATTATCAGTTTATCGGGGGAAACCCACGCTTCATCACACACCTCATTTAATTCATCTGATTCAGGAAAAACTACGGGTAGTTTTTTCACACCCCACATAATACCCTTTTTAGTGGTACTTGCAGTATCAGAAATGTTTAAAACCTCTCTCATTGCCGTGATCATGTAACGTGTGGCCCTACTGGAAGTCACGTTTGTCTCCTCACCGTCGACACTGGAGTCAGTATCCGTGTCGACGTCTGTATCTACCACCTGAGGTAACGGCCGTTTTAGGGCCCCTGATGGTTTCTGAGACGCCTGGACAGGGACTAACTGATTAGCCGGCTGTCTCATGTCATCAACTGTCTTTTGTAAGGAGCTGACACTGTCACGTAAATCCTTCCATAAAGCCATCCACTCAGGTGTCGACTCCCTAGGGGGTGACACCTCTATTATAGGCAATTGCCCCGCCTCCACATCATTTTCCTCCTCATACATGTCGACACAAACGTACCGACACACAGCAAACGCACAGGGAATGCTCTGATAGAGGACAGGACCCCACTAGCCCTTTGGGGAGACAGAGGGAGAGTATGCCAGCACACACCAGAGCTATATATATATATATATATATATATATATATATATATATATATATATATATATATATATATATATAACCTTATATAAGTGTTTCTCCCTTATAGCTGCTGTATTGTTAATAACCCGCCAATTAGTGCCCCCCCTCTCTTTTTTACCCTGTTTCTGTAGTGCAGGACTGCAGGGGAGAGTCAGGGAGATGTCCTTCCAGCGGAGCTGTGAGGGAAAATGGCGCCTGTGTGCTGAGGAGAGAGGCTCCGCCCCCTTCTCGGCAGCCTTTCTCCCGCTTTTTGTGAAAATCTGGCAGGGGTTAAAATTCATCCATATAGCCCAGGGACTATATGATGTATTTTTAGCCAGCCAAGGTGTTTCTATTGCTGCTCAGGGCGCCCCCCCCTAGCGCCCTGCACCCTCAGTGACCGGAGTGTGAAGTGTGCTGAGAAGCAGTGGCGCACAGCTGCAGTGCTGTGCGCTACCTTGTGTAAGACAGGATGTCTTCTGCCGCCGATTTTCCGGACCTCTTCTTGCTTCTGGCTCTGTAAAGGGGCCGGCGGCGCGGCTCTGGGACCGAGCTCTGGAGCTAATGGTGTCCAGTAGCCTAAGAAGCCCAATCCACTCTGCATGCAGGTGAGTTCGCTTCTTCTCCCCTTAGTCCCTCGATGCAGTGAGCCTGTTGCCAGCAGGTCTCACTGAAAATAAAAAACCTAAACTAAAACTTTCACTAAGAAGCTCAGGAGAGCCCCTAGTGTGCACCCTTCTCGTTCGGGCACAAAAATCTAACTGAGGCTTGGAGGAGGGTCATAGGGGGAGGAGCCAGTGCACACCAGGTAGTACTAAAGCTTTCTATTTGTGCCCAGTCTCCTGCGGAGCCGCTATTCCCCATGGTCCTTACGGAGTCCCCAGCATCCACTAGGGCGTCAGAGAAAAGGGTATTCCGGTTGAAGTCATTCCTACGCTGATAAAAGCTAGGAAAGATGTGACAGCAAAACATTATCACCGCATATGGCGAAAATATGTTGCTTGGTGTGAGGCTATGAAGGCCCCCACAGAAGAATTTCAGCTGGGTCGATTTCTGCACTTCCTACAGTCAGGAGTGACTATGGGCCTAAAATTGGGATCCATTAAAGTCCAGATTTCGGCCCGGTCTGTTTTCTTTCAAAAAGAACCGGCTTCGCTGCCTGAAGTTCAGACGTTTGTTAAGGGAGTGCTGCATATTCAGCCCCCTTTTGTGCCCCCAGTGGCACCTTGGGATCTCAACGTTGTGTTGGATTTCCTAAAATCACATTGGTTTGAGCCACTTCAGACCGTGGAATTAAAATATCTCACGTGGAAAGTGGTCATGCTTTTGGCCTTGGCTTCGGCTAGGCGGGTGTCAGAATTGGCGGCTTTGTCCTGTAAAAGCCCCTATCTGATCTTCCATATGGACAGAGCAGAATTGAGGACTCATCCCCAATTCCTCCCTAAGGTGGTATCCGCGTTTCATTTGAACCAACCTATTGTGGTGCCTGCGGCTACTCGGGACTTGGAGGCTTCCAAGTTGCTGGACGTAGTCCGGGCCCTGAAAATCTA
This sequence comes from Pseudophryne corroboree, assembly GCF_028390025.1. NCBI lineage: Eukaryota > Metazoa > Chordata > Amphibia > Anura > Myobatrachidae > Pseudophryne > Pseudophryne corroboree. The sequence goes on along the minus strand of NC_086448.1, from coordinate 608,218,523 downwards.
TGTTTCCAGGACGGCTAGAGTCAGAAAGACTGACTCGCTGTTTATCCTGCATGCACCCAACAAGCTGGGTGCTCCTGCTTCAAAGCAGACTATTGCTCGCTGGATCTGCTCCACGATTCAACTTGCACATTCTGCGGCTGGACTGCCGCATCCTAAATCAGTAAAAGCCCATTCCACGAGGAAGGTGGGCTCTTCTTGGGCGGCTGCCCGAGGGGTCTCGGCTTTACAACTTTGCCGAGCTGCTACCTGGTCGGGATCAAACACGTTTGCAAAATTCTACAAGTTTGATACCCTGGCTAAGGAGGACCTTGAGTTTGCTCATTCGGTGCTGCAGAGTCATCCGCACTCTCCCGCCCGTTTGGGAGCTTTGGTATAATCCCCATGGTCCTTACGGAGTTCCCAGCATCCACTAGGATGTCAGAGAAAATAAGAATTTACTCACCGGTAATTCTATTTCTCGTAGTCCGTAGTGGATGCTGGGCGCCCATCCCAAGTGCGGATTGTCTGCAATACTTGTATATAGTTATTGCCTAACTAAAGGGTTATTGTTATGAGCCATCTGTTTAGTGAGGCTCAGTTGTTGTTCATACTGTTAACTGGGTATAGTATCACGAGTTGTACGGTGTGATTGGTGTGGCTGGTATGAGTCTTACCCGGGATTCCAAATCCTTTCCTTGTTGTGTCAGCTCTTCTGGGCACAGTTTCCCTAACTGAGGTCTGGAGGAAGGGCATAGAGGGAGGAGCCAGTGCACACCAGTAGTCCTAATTCTTTCTTAGAGTGCCCAGTCTCCTGCGGAGCCCGTCTTTTCCCCATGGTCCTTACGGAGTTCCCAGCATCCACTACGGACTACGAGAAATAGAATTACCGGTAAGTCATTTCTTATTTTTCCCCAACTTTTTTTTTTTTTGCCGAAAAATGCAACACCATTTGGCTAGGACACACGAACGGACTTTGCTGGTTAATTTGATATGACATTTGTATATCTGTGTGTGACTGAGTCTCTGAATCTATACACGAATGTAGCAGCAGCAGCGATTTTCCAATACAGGTTCCATTGTGCTCTATATACAGACTCAGTCACACATATTATACGAGTGTCTTATACCTCACTCATCATCACAGTCTTCTTGTGTGTCTTAATTTCGTTATGTTGCGACTGAAATGCATTTTCGGCAAAACAAAGATTATCAACACTGGCAGAGTTGTACAGAACTTGGTAGCTCGCTTGCGCCAGGCATTTTGCACTGCGTGGCTTAATGAGGCTAGATGTATAATGCGGCAGCCACACTTATTCTTATGTATAATATTTGGCTTTGTTTCCCCGCTGATTCTGTTACATGAATGCATGCTGTTATTGAACTTATGGATTTAGTATTCACAAAGTTCATTGAGTATCATAAATATAGATAACCTATCAAAATCTAGTATAAAAATATAGATAAATCAAAATAGAAAGAAAATGTCCAGTTTTGCTTTTACCCACAATTAATTGTTATTTTCCAGCATGATACTTACCAGTTCTCAGAGTGTTATAACGTAGATGAATTTGTTTCTTTGTAAGTAATTGGAGAGCTAACATGTGGACCAGTGTTTTTAATATATATATATATATATATATATATCTCTATCTCTCTCTATCTATCTCTTCTCACCAAGTTGCTTGCCTATTGTCGAGTAGCTCATCCCAGCCTTGTGCAGCTCTACAATTTTGTCCCTAGTGTCCTTAGACAGCTCTCTGGTCTAACCAGTTCAAACAGGTGCCATTAACACAGGTAACGAGTGCAGGATAGAAGAGCTTCTTAAAGAAGATTTAACAGGTTTGTAAGAGCCAGAAATCTTGCTGCTTGGTAGGTGTCTAAATATTTATTTTCCACAAGAATATACAAGTAAATTGTTTAAAAATCATACTATGTGATTTCCTGTTTTATTTTTTCAGATTCTGTCTCTCACAGTTGAAGTGTACCTATGATGGAAATTACAGACCTCTCTCATCTTTTTAAGGGGGTCGACTTGCACAATCGGTGGCTGTTCAAATACTTTTTTGCCCCACTGTGTATATGTATGTATATGTGTGTGTATATATGTATGTGTGTGTATATATGTATGTGTGTGTGTATATGTGTATATATATATATATATATATATATATATATATATATATATATATATATATATATATATATATATATATATATATATTTCTCTATCGTCCTAGTGGATGCTGGGGTTCCTGAAAGGACCATGGGGAATAGCGGCTCCGCAGGAGACAGGGCACAAAAGTAAAGCTTTCCGATCAGGTGGTGTGCACTGGCTCCTCCCCCTATGACCCTCCTCCAAGCCTCAGTTAGATTTTTGTGCCCGGCCGAGAAGGGTGCAATCTAGGTGGCTCTCCTAAAGAGCTGCTTAGAAAAGTTTAGCTTAGGTTTTTTATTTTACAGTGAGTCCTGCTGGCAACAGGATCACTGCAACGAGGGACTTAGGGGAGAAGAAGTGAACTCACCTGCGTGCAGGATGGATTGGCTTCTTGGCTACTGGACATCAGCTCCAGAGGGACGATCACAGGTACAGCCTGGATGGTCACCGGAGCCTTGCCGCCGGCCCCCTTGCAGATGCTGAAGTAAGAAGAGGTCCAGAATCGGCGGCAGAAGACTCCTCAGTCTTCTAAAGGTAGCGCACAGCACTGCAGCTGTGCGCCATTTTCCTCTCAGCACACTTCACACGGCAGTCACTGAGGGTGCAGGGCGCTGGGAGGGGGGCGCCCTGGGAGGCAAATGAATACCTATTTTGGCTAAAAATACCTCACATATAGCCTCCGGAGGCTATATGGAGATATTTAACCCCTGCCAGAATCCGTTAAGAGCGGGAGACGAGGCCGCCGAAAAAGGGGTGGGGCCTATCTCCTCAGCACACAGCGCCATTTTCCCTCACAGAAAGGCTGGAGGGAAGGCTCCCAGGCTCTCCCCTGCACTGCACTACAGAAACAGGGTTAAAACAGAGAGGGGGGGCACTAATTTGGCGTTAGAAATATATAAAAAAGATGCTATAAGGGAAAACACTTATATAAGGTTGTCCCTATATAATTATAGCGTTTTTGGTGTGTGCTGGTAAACTCTCCCTCTGTCTCTCCAAAGGGCTAGTGGGTCCTGTCCTCTATCAGAGCATTCCCTGTGTGTGTGCTGTGTGTCGGTACGTGTGTGTCGACATGTATGAGGACGATGTTGGTGAGGAGGCGGAGCAATTGCCTGTAATGGTGATGTCACTCTCTAGGGAGTCGACACCGGAATGGATGGCTTATTTAGGGAATTACGTGATAATGTCAACACGCTGCAAGGTTGGTTGACGACATGAGACGGCCGACAAACAATTAGTACCGGTCCAGACGTCTCAAAAACACCGTCAGGGGTTTTTAAAACGCCCGTTTACTTTAGTCGGTCGACACAGACACAGACAGGGACACTGAATCCAGTGTCGACGGTGAATAAACAAACGTATTCCTTATTAGGGCCACACGTTAAAGGCAATGAAGGAGGTGTTACATATTTCTGATACTACAAGTACCACAAAAGAGGGTATTATGTGGGATGTGAAAAAACTACCGTAGTTTTTCCTGAATCAGATAAATGAAATAAAGTGTGTGATGATGCGTGGGTTCCCCCCGATAGAAAATTATGGGCGGTATACCCTTTCCCGCCAGAAGTTAGGGCGCGTTGGGAAACACCCCTTAGGGTGGATAAGGCGCTCACACACTTATCAAAACAAGTGGCGGTACCGTCTATAGATAGGGCCGTCCTCAAGGACCAGCTGACAGGAGGCTGGAAAATATCATAAAAAGTATATACACACATACTGGTGTTATACTGCGACCAGCGATCGCCTCAGCCTGGATGTGCAGAGCTGGGGTGGCTTGGTCGGATTCCCTGACTAAAAATATTGATACCCTTGACAGGGACAGTATTTTATTGACTATAGAGCATTTAAAGGATGCATTTCTATATATGCGAGATGCACAGAGGGATATTTGCACTCTGGCATCAAGAGTAAATGCGATGTCCATATCTGCCAGAAGATGTTATGGACACGACAGTGGTCAGGTGATGCAGATTCCAAACGGCACAAAGGTGTATTGCCGTATAAAGGAAGAGGAGTTATTTGGGGTCGGTCCATCGGACCTGGTGGCCACGGCAACTGCTGGAAAATCCGCCGTTTTTACCCTAAGTCACATCTCTGCAGAAAAAGACACCGTCTTTTCAGCCTCAGTCCTTTCGTCCCTATAAGATCATATCTGCCCAGGGATAGAGGAAAGGGAAGAAGACTGCAGCAGGCAGCCCATTCCCAGGAACAGAAGCGTTCCACCGCTTCTGACAAGTTCTCAGCATGGCGCTGAGACCGTACAGGACCCCTGGATCCTACAAGTAGTATCCCAGGGGTACAGATTGGAATGTCGAGACGTTTCCCCTTCGCAGGCTCCTGAAGTCTGTTTTACCAAGGTCTCCCTCCGACAAGGAGGCAGTATGGGAAAAAATTCACAAGCTGTATTCCCAGCAGGTGATAATTAAATTACCCCTCCTACTACAAGAAAAGGGGTATTATTCCACACTATATTGTGGTACTGAAGCCAGAAGGCTAGGTGAGACTTATTCTAAAAAATTTTTTGAACACTTACAAAGGTTCAAATGAAGATGGAGTCACTCAGAGCAGTGATAACGAACCAGGAAGAAGGGGACTATATAGTGTCCCGGGACATCAGGGATGCTTACCTCTATGTCCCAAATTTGCCCTTCTCACTAAGGGTACCTCAGGTTCGTGGTGCAGAACTGTCACTATCAGTTTCAGACGCTGCCGTTTGGATTGTCCACGGCACCCCGGGTCTTTACCAAGGTAATGGCCGAAATGATGATTCTTCTTCGAAGAAAAGGCGTCTTAATTATCCCTTACTTGGACGATCTCCTGATAAGGGCATAGTCCAGGGAACAGTTGGAGGTCGGAGTAGCACTATCTCGGATACTGCTACAACAGCACGGGTGGATTCTAAATATTCCAAAATCGCAGCTGATCCCGACGACACGTCTGCTGTGCCTAGGGATGATTCTGGACACAGTCCAGAAAAAGGTGTTTCTCCCGGAAGAGAAAGCCAGGGAGTTATCCGAGCTAGTCAGGAACCTCCTAAAAACAGTGCATCATTGCACAAGGGTCCTGGTAAAAATGGTGGCTTCCTACGAAGCAATTCCATTTGGCAGATTTCACGCAAGAACTTTTCAGTGAGATCTGCTGGACAAATGGTCCGGATCGCATCTTCAGATGCATCAGCGGATAACCCTATATCCAAGGACAAGGGTGTCTCTCCTGTGGTGGTTATAGAGTGCTCATCTTCTAGAGGGCCGCAGATTCGGCATTCAGGATTGGATGCTGGTGACCACGGAGCCCAGCCCGAGAGGCTGGGGAGCAGTCACACAAGGAAAAAATTTCCAGGGAGTGTGATCAAGTCTGGAGACTTTTCTCCACATAAATATACTGGAGCTAAGGGTAAATTTATAATGCTCTAAGCTTAGCAAGACCTCTGCTTCAAGGTCAGCCGGTATTGATCCAGTGGGAAAAACATCACGGCAGTCGCCCACGTAAACAGACAGGGCGACACAAGAAGCAGGAGGGCAATGGCAAAAACTGCAAGGACTTTTCGCTGGGCGGAAAATCATGTGATAGCACTGTCAGCAGTGTTTCATCCCGGGAATGGAAACTGGGAAGCAGACTTCCTCAGCAGGCACGACCTCCACCCGGGAGAGTGGAAACTTCATCGGGAAGTTTTTTTCCACATGATTGTAAACCGTTGGGAAATACCAAAGGTGGACATGATGGCGTCCCGTCTGAACAAAAAACGGGACAGGTATTGCGCCAGGTCAAGAGACCCTCAGGCAATAGCTGTGGACGTTCTGGTAACACCGTGGGTGTACCAGTCGGTGTATGTGTTCCCTCCTCTGCTTCTCATACCTAAGGTGCTGAGAATTATAAGACGTAGAGGAGTAAGAACTATACTCATGGCTCCGGATTGGCCAAGAAGGACTTGGTACCCGGAACTTCAAGAGATGCTTACAAAGGTCTTATGGCCTCTGCCGCTAAGAAGGGACTTGCTTCAGCAAGTACCATGTCTGTTCCAAGACTTACCGCAGCTGCGTTTGTCGGCATGGCGGTGGAAAGCCGGATCCTAAGGGAAAAAGGCATTCCGGAAGAGGTCATTCCTACCCTGGTCAAAGCCAGAAAGGAGGTGACCGCACAACATTATCACCACATGTGGCGAAAATATGTTGCGTGGTGTGAGGACAGGAAGGCCCCACAGAGAAATTTCAACTCGGTCGTTTCCTGCATTTCCTGCAAACAGGAGTGTCTATGGGCCTCAAATTGGGGTCCATTAAGGTTCAAATTTCGGCCCTGTCGATTTTCTTCCAGAAAGAATTGGCTTCAGTTCCTGAAGTCCAGAAGTTTGTCAAGGGAGTATTGCATATACAACCCCCTTTTGTGCCTCCAGTGGCACTGTGGGATCTCAACGTAGTTCTGGGATTCCTCAAATCACATTGGTTTAAAACCAGTCAAATCTGTGGATTTGAAGCATCTCACATGAAAAGTGACCATGCTCTTGGCCCTGGCCTGGACCAGGCGAGTGTCAAATTGGTGTTTTTTTCTCAAAAAAGCCCATATCTGTTTGTCCATTCGGACAGGGCAGAGCTGCGGACTCGTCCCCAGTTCTCTCCCTAAGGTGGTGTCAGTGTTTCACCTGAACCAGCTTATTGTGGTGCCTTGCACCTACTAGGGACTTGGAGGACTCCAAGTTGCTAGATGTTGTCAGGGCCCTGAAAATATGTTCCAGGACGGCTGGAGTCAGGAAAACTGACTTGCTGTTATCCTGTATGCACCCAACAAACTGGGTGCTCTTGCTTCTAAGCAGACTATTGCTAGTTGGATGTGTAATACAATTCAGCTTGCACATTCTGTGGCAGGCCTGCCACAGCCAAAATATGTAAATGCCCATTCCACAAGGAAGGTGGGCTCATCTTGGGCGGCTGCCCGAGGGGTCTCGGCTTTACAACCTTGCCGAGCAGCTACTTGGTCAGGGGCAAACACGTTTGCTAAATTCTACAAATTTGATACCCTGGCTAAGGAGGACCTGGAGTTCTCTCATTCGGTGCTGCAGAGTCATCCGCACTCTCCCGCCCGTTTGGGAGCTTTGGTATAATCCCCATGGTCCTTTCAGGAACCCCAGCATCCACTAGGACGATAGAGAAAATAAGAATTTACTTACCGATAATTCTATTTCTCGGAGTCCGTAGTGGATGCTGGGCGCCCATCCCAAGTGCGGATTATCTGCAATACTTGTACATAGTTACAAAAATCGGGTTATTATTGTTGTGAGCCATCTTTTCAGAGGCTCCGCTGTTATCATACTGTTAACTGGGTTTAGATCACAAGTTGTACGGTGTGATTGGTGTGGCTGGTATGAGTCTTACCCGGGATTCAAAATTCCTCCCTTATTGTGTACGCTCGTCCGGGCACAGTACCTAACTGGCTTGGAGGAGGGTCATAGGGGGAGGAGCCAGTGCACACCACCTGATCGGAAAGCTTTACTTTTGTGCCCTGTCTCCTGCGGAGCCGCTATTCCCCATGGTCCTTTCAGGAACCCCAGCATCCACTACGGACTCCGAGAAATAGAATTATCGGTAAGTAAATTCTTATTATTTATATATATATATATATATATATATATTTTTTTATTTATCCATCTCTCGGTAGGGGAACAAAGAATCTGTGATTTTGAATAGGGGATACTCAATACATAAGGGATACATATACAAACGTGAAGAAAGGGGCGGCACTCAGAGACTTTAAGGTAGCAAAAGTGTATTTCACAAACAGACTAACGTTTCGGGGTTAATATACCCCTTTGTCAAGGTGAACAAAAGGGGTATATTAACCCCGAAACATCGGTCTGTTTGTGAAATACACTTTTGCTACCTTAAAGTCTCTGAGTGCCACCCCTTTCTTCACATTTGTTTGGATTTCCATGGAGGGCACCGGAGCTACTATAAAGTGGAGGAGGGAGTGCCGGTCCGTGTGGGATAGATATATGTATGTGTGTGTGTGTGTGTGTGTGTATATATCTGTGTAAATGTGTGTTTATGTATATTTGTGTGTATATATATCTGTGTATATGTGTGTGTTTATGTATGTCTGTGCCTAAATGTGTATGTATGTATGGTGGTGGGTGGGGGCGCCGTGACATGGCCCTGCTCCGGGTGTCATGTGTCCACGCTACGCCTATGCACAGCACACAATGGTTACTCAGTAGAATACTGGAGCACAGCAGTGTGTGTGTATATATGTATATATATATATATATATATATATATATATATATATATATATATATATATATATATATATATATATATATATATATATATATATATATATATATATTATATTATTTATTATGTAGCAGTATGGCGCCACAGGTATATTTGAGCAGGCCAGGTACAGGGTTTAAAAATAACCAAGGGTGTAGACACTCCTTTATGGGTATAAGGCGTCGGCTGACCCCAAAAAGGTGGCAGGGATAAGCTGCCTAGTAATTTAGAGATGTGAAAAGAGGGGTAGGGGTGCTAGCGACTAGCAATGTCTACACATAAGGATATGAATATGAAGAATAAAAGGATACGTATTTATATATAAAAAATTAAGATATTTATTTATATAACAGAATAAAAAATGAATTTCTTATATCCGTAAAAAGAGGGGGATATAAAAAAGAATGGGCTTAAACAATTGACATATAGTGTATCTAAAATGCACATAAAATCATAGCTAGAAACATAACAATAAAAAATGTAAGAATGCTAAAGATAAGAGAACAAAAGTGCTTATCTTTAAAAATGGAAAGTCACTTGAGGTACATCAAACGCGTTTCGTCCGTCTGACTTCATCAAGGGGTGTGTATGTATTATATGTATATGTATAGATAGAATGGATGCGGGCCGGCACTCATTCCAAAGGCTTGTATTACCCTGGTGCCCTCTGGAAGACCAAGGGGCTGGTGAGCCCCGAAACGTCGGCTTCCTTGTATGTTTTGAATACAGCTATTTGATTTAAATTCCCTGAGTTCCGCTGCTTTCTATCTTGAGATAATATATATATATATATATATATATATATATATATATATATATATATACATATATATATATATATATACACACATACACACACATACACACACACACACATACACACATACACACATACACACATACACACATACACACATACACACATACACACATACACACATACACACACACACACATACACACATACACACATACACACACACACACAGAGTCCCGGCACTCCCTCTCCAAAAAACAATGTGCTGCGGTGCCCTCCTTGAGAGACAATGCTAGTCCTCTATATAGTAAATCAATAAACGGACCGCTCTTTTTCACTTTCCATGAGTCTGCTTGAGTGCCGCCCGCTTCAATCTACTATATATATATATATATATATATATATATATATATATATATATATATTCCATTATCTCAGTAGGGGACCCAAAAATGTGGGATTTTGGATAAGGGATACTCAACTTGTGCATGTATATGTATGTATATATAATGTGTGTGTCATGCCCTGCTTCGCCCATTGTCGAGGCAGAGCAGGGTCATTTGCTGCTCGAATGTGTTGAACATGTTGCTTCCGAAGCAGCGGAGTAGGGAAGCAGTATCTGCTGCACATAATGTGTGCAGATACAGCAAAAACACCTAACAAACGTTCTTATTCCACCCCCTGGATCTGTTGTACGTAATTTGCCATATTTATTCCCATCACTCCAATAGTTAAATCCACCTACATCCCGGTGTTTCTGTTCAATGAATTAGGAAACTGTTACTTTTCCATTTGTTTCCTACATTATTTCCTTCAGTAGCTGGTTTATTTTAGTGGGCTACAAAACATAGATTGTAAGCTTGTGAACAAGGCTCTCTTACCTCTTTGTTATTAATCAGTAGTGTTTTTTATTAGTTTTGCTACCGCAAATTGAATTTTATATGAGTGAATGTTAATAATTTACTTAATTTATCTTATAAATTGACCTTTTGTAGTTGTCTGGAACCAAAAGTACCTGATTCATCTTGCCTCCTGCAAAGCTCCACCACAAATCAGCTGTGTCTGCCTGTGTCAGGAGCCACTCCAAACCATTGTAGCACTGTTATTCTCCTATCCACCACCACAGAATGCTAGAGTTCAAGTCCTCTCTTTCATATGGGATGCAGTTAAAATGTTAGCTGTTGGAATCCTGGTGTTCAGGATACCGATACCGAAATCCTGAAAATGTGGACAGCTGGAATCCTGGCTCACCATGGCTATTCCCACTCGTGGATGTCCACGATGTCCATAGTGCAGCAAGCCACCGAGCCCGCAAGGGGTCTCTTTTAGCATTCAGCCCGCTGCCGGCATTCTGGTGGATGGGATGCCGCTGTCAGGATATTGACAGCCGGCATCCTGTCCGCCGGTATAACGTATGTAACCCCTTTCATACATCATACTATTATTTTTTTTTAATGCTTACTGTCTGGAGTCTGCATGCCATCACCAGACTATTGTACCCACACTACAAACAAATGAAGGTTTGTAGGGGGAGGGGTGTGTGTTTCAAGCAACTGCTCAGACCACCCTATTGTGGGATTAAAAAAATGAAAGGGAACCCTCATTGAAATCTGTAGGTTTTTACTTTCTATATAGTATGCCTTGTGTTTAATTTAATTGTGAAAGTTTTCACAGCCTTAAAGTGCATTATTATTTTTAAGTGCATATTTTGTTTTATACATTTACCGAAAAGGCAGGCATTCCCATAATTGAAAGCATAACTGACGCCAGGGTGCCAGAAGATGTGCAGCATACAGAACAAACAGATGGCACTCCATGGACTTCACTTTTTTTTTTTTTATATAAGCGCCACTCTGGTGGACTTTTTCAATTGATTGTTTCTATTTGCCAATACATTCTATCAATTGAAAAAGTCCACCAGAGTGGCGCTATCCTTTGTTTGTGTGTACTATCCAACACAGAGAGCACCCGTGGCAGCTGGTTTTTTATGGTCTGGAGTGCCGGTCCATCGAGTGCTACTTTGGAAATGTAGAGTATTGTCAGAGCAAGAACAATGAAGTATTTTTTCTTTATGGTTGTTATAAGAACATAAGTAGATTCATATATGGTGTTGTAAGAAGCAGAAAGACTAATTGTAGTCTACAAATTATTTTTCTGGGAAAGGCATGATTTATGTGAATACTGCATAAAATAATTCCTGGGATGTGACTAGCACAAAAAGTAGCTAAATAGGCTCATCACAGGGGGTGAGAATACCGTCAGCAGTAAAGGGGTTAAAAGTAAGTGTTTTGAGAAAACAACAATAAAAAGGAAGGAATATAAGGAAGATGTTATCCCCAGATATAATACAGACGTGAGAGGAGTTTCTCATACGTCCTAGAGGATGCTGGGGTCACTTCAAGAACCATGGGGTATAGACGGGATCCGCAGGAGACATGGGCACTTTAAGACTTTCAAATGGTGGGACCTGGCTCCTCCCTCTATGCCCCTCCTCCAGACTCCAGTTTCGATCTGTGCCCAGGCAGAGTGGATGCACTCTGAGGAGCTCTACTGAGTTTCTCGGAAAAGACTTATGTCACGTTTTTTATTTTCAGGGAGAACTGCTGGCAACAGTCTCCCTGCCTCGTGGGACTTAGGGGAGAGAAGTCAGACCTACTTCTAGTGAGTTTAAAGGCTCTGCTTCTTTGGCTACAGGACACCAGTAGCTCCTGAGTGTTTGGAACACTAGGTACGCCTAGGGGTTCATTCCCAGAGGCCGCCGTCACCCCCTTTGCAGAGCCAGAAGTCAGAAGACAGGTGAGTAGAAGAAGAAAAGAAGACTTCAGTGATGGCTTCTGAGGTACCGCACAGCGATTGCGCTGCGCGCTATGCTCCCACACACAGCGGCACTGTAGGGTGTGGGGGGGGGGGCAGCATATAAATCCTCATATGTGACTGGAATAGAGTGGTATGAGTGCCTGGGCACTAATTCCTGACCCCGCCAGTATAAATATAATGAAAAATAACGGGGATGAAGTCATTAAGGGGGTGTGGCTTAGCCCTCATAGCTCTCATCAGCGCAATTTTCTCTCCACAGAGCTGTAGAGACGCTGGGCCTTCCTCACACTACTGTACACATAACAGAGTGAAAAACGGGGGGGGGGGGGGGGGGGGCACAGTTGATTGGGTGCAATATAAGTTAATTATAAAAGCGCTACAGTTCTGAGGCATTATATAAGGGTTTCAGAACCGGGATTGAGCACTGGGTTGTGAGCTGGCAAACTCCATCTGTGTCTCCCTGACAGTCTTTACTGTGGGTCTGTCCCCTATATGCCGGTGTGTCGGTGGGTGTTTGGTACACGTGTGTCGGCATGTCTGAGTGCTCTTCCCAAAAACGGCTGTGGGAGTGACCCTGTCGGCACCGCCGACTCCTGATGGGGCTTGGTACATGTGTGTCAACATGTCGGTGGCTGAATGTTTTTTCCCAAGAGGAAACTATAGTAGGGACACAGTCGTGTGTGGGTGGCCCTGTCGGCACCACTAATATCTGACTGGGTAAAAATTTGCAAGGTAATGTGATGCATATCATATATATACATATATTTCTCTGACGTCCTAGTGGATGCTGGGGACTCCGTCAGGACCATGGGGATATAGCGGCTCCGCAGGAGACAGGGCACAATAATAAAAGCTTTAGGATCAGGTGGTGTGCACTGGCTCCTCCCCCCATGACCCTCCTCCAAGCCTCAGTTAGATTTTTGTGCCCGACGAGAAGGGTGCAATCTAGGTGGCTCTCCTGAGCTGCTTAGAATAAAAGTTTAAGTTAGGTTTTTTATTTTCAGTGAGTCCTGCTGGCAACAGGCTCACTGCTACGAGGGACTTAGGGGAGAGAAGAAAACTCACCTGCGTGCAGGATGGATTTGCTTCTTAGGCTACTGGACACCATTAGCTCCAGAGGGAGTCGGAACACAGGTCTCACCCTGGGGTTCGTCCCGGAGCCGTGCCGCCGACCCCCCTTGCAGATGCCGAAGTTGAAGAGGTCCAGAAACAGGCGGCAGAAGACTTTCAGTCTTCATAAGGTAGCGCACAGCACTGCAGCTGTGCGCCATTGTTGTCAGCACACTTCACCAACAGTCACCAACTGTCACTGAGGGTGCAGGGCGCTGGGGGGGGCGCCCTGGGCAGCAATGTATAATACCTTTTTATGGCTAAAATACATCACATATAGCCCTTGAGGCTATATGGATGTATTTAACCCCTGCCAGATCTCACAAACTCCGGGAGAAGAGCCCGCCGAAAAGGGGGCGGGGCCTATTCTCCTCAGCACACGGCGCCATTTTCCTGCTCAGCTCTGCTGTGAGGAAGGCTCCCAGGCTCTCCCCTGCACTGCACTACAGAAACAGGGTTAAAACAGAGAGGGGGGGCACTTATTTGGCGATATGATTACATATATAAAAATGCTATAAGGGAAAACACTTGTATAAGGGGTTGTCCCTGTATAATTATAGCGTTTTTGGTGTGTGCTGGCAAACTCTCCCTCTGTCTCCCCAAAGGGCTAGTGGGGTCCTGTCCTCTGTCAGAGCATTCCCTGTGTGTGTGCTGTGTGTCGGTACGTGTGTGTCGACATGTAGGAGGACGATGTTGGTGAGGAGGCGGAGCAAATTGCCTGTATTGGTGATGTCACTCTCTAGGGAGTCGACACTGGAATGGATGGCTTATTTAGGAATTACGTGATAATGTCAACACGCTGTAAGGTCGGTTGACGACATGAGACGGCCGGCAAACAAATTAGTACCTGTCCAAGCGTCTCAGACACAGTCAGGGGCTTGTAAAAACGCCCATTTACCTCAGTCGGTCGACACAGACACGGACACTGACTCCAGTGTCGACGGTGAAGAAACAAACGTATTTTCCTTTAGGGCCACACGTTTCATGTTAAGGGCAATGAAGGAGGTGTTACATATTTCTGATACTACAAGTACCACAAATAAGGGTATTATGTAGGGTGTGAATAAACTACTTGTAGTTTTTCCTGAATCAGATAAATTAAATGAAGTGTGTGATGATACGTGGGTTTCCTCCGATAGAAAATTATTGGCGGTATACCCTTTCCCGCCAGAAGTTAGGGCGAGTTGGGAAACACACCTTAGGGTGAATAAGGCGCTCACACGCTTATAAAAACAAGTGGCGTTACCGTCTCCAGATACGGCAGCCCTCAAGGAGCCAGCTGATAGGAAGCTGAAAAATATCCTAAAAGTATATACACATATACTGGTGTTATACTACGACCAGCAATCGCCTCAGCCTGGATGTGCAGCGCTGAGGGGGCTTGGTCGGATTTCCTGACTGAAAATATTGATACCCTTGACAGGGACAAGATTTTATTGACTATAGAGCATTTTAAGGATGCATTTCTATATATGCGAGATGCGCAGAGGGATATTTGCATTCTGGCATCAAGAGTAAATGTGATGTCCATATCTGCCAGACGACAGTGGTCAGGTGATGCAGATTCCAGACGGCACATGGAAGTATTGCCGTATAAAGGGGCGGTCCATCGGACCTGGTGGCCATGGCAACAGCTGAAAAATCCACCTTTTGTTACCCCAAGTCACATCTCAGCAGAAAAGGACACAGTCTCTTCAGTCTCAGTCCTTTCGTCCCCATAAGGGCAGGCGGGCAAAAGGGCCAGTCATATCTGCCCAGGGGTAGAGGAAAGGGAAGAAGACTGCAGCAGGCAGCCCATTCCCAGGAACAGAAGCCCTCCACAGCTTCTGCCAAGTCCGCAGCATGACGCTGGGGCCGTACAAGCGGACTCAGGTGCGGTAGGGGGTCATCTCAAGAGTTTCAGCACGCAGTGGGCTCACTCACAAGTGGACTCCTGGATCCTACACGTAGTATCCCAGGTGTACATTGGAAATTCGAGACGTCTCCCCCTCACAAGTTCCTGAAGTCTGCTTTACCAACGTCTCCCTCCGACAGGGAGGCAGTATTGGGAACAATTCACAGGCTGTATTCCCAGCAGGTGATAATCAAAGTACCCCTTCTACAACAAGGGAAGGGGTATTATTCCACACTATATTGTGGTACTGAAGCCAGACGGCTAGGTGAGATCTGAAATATTTGAACACTTACATACAAGCGTTCAAATCAAGATGGAGTCACTCAGAGCAGTGATAGCGAACCAGGAAGAAGGGGACGATATGGTGTCACTGGATATCAGGGACGCTTACCTACATGTCCAAATTTGCCCTTCTCACCAAGGGTACCTCAGGTTCGTGGTACAGAACTGTCACTATCAGTTCAGACGCTGCCGTTTGGATTGTCCACGGCACCCCGGGTCTTTACCAAGGTAATGGCCGAAATGATGATTCTTCTTAAAAGAAATATGGACGCTTTCCTGATAAGGGCAAGGTCCAGAGAACAGTTGGAGGTCGGAGTAGCACTATCTTAAGTAGTTCTACGACAGCACGAGTGGATTCTAAATATTCCAAAATCGCAGTTTTTTCCGACGACACGTCTACTGTTCCTAGGGATGATTCTGGACACAGTCCAGAAAAGGATGTTTTCTCCCGGAGAAGAAAGCCAGGGAGTTATCCGAGCTAGTCAGGAACCTCCTAAAACCAGGAAAAGTATCAGTGCATCATTGCACAAGGATCCTGTGAAAAATGGTGGTTTCTTACAAAGCGATCCCATTCGGTAGATTTCACGCAAGAACCTTTACGTGGGATCTGCTGGAAAAATGGTCCGGATCGCATCTTCAGATGCATCAGCGGATAACCCTGTCTCCAAGGACAAGGGTGTTTCTTCTGCGGTGGCTGCAGAGTGCTCATCTATGAAAGGGCCGCAGATTCGGCATTCAGGACTGGGTCCTGGTGACCACGGATGCCAGCCTGAGTGGCTGGGGAGCAGTCACACAAGGAAAAAATTTCCAGAGAGTGTGATCGAGTCTGGAGACTTCTCTCCACATAAATATACTGGAGCTAAGGGCAATTTACAATGCTCTAAGCTTAGCAAGACCTCTGCTTCAAGGTTAGCCGGTATTGATCCAGTGGGACAACATCACGGCAGTCGCCCACGTAAACAGACAGGGCGGCACAAGAAGCAGGAGGGAAATGGCAGAAACTGCAAGGATTCTTCGCTGGGCGAAAAATCATGTGATAACACTCTCAGCAGTGTTCATTCCGGGAGTGGAAAACTGGGAAGCAGACTTCCTCAGCAGGCATGACCTCCACCCGGGAGAGTGGGGACTTCATCGGGAAGTCTTCCACATGATTGTAAACCGTTGTGAAAAACCAAAGGTGGACATGATGGCGTCCCGCCTGAACAAAAAACTAGATATTGCGCCAGGTCAAGGGACCCTCAGGCAATAGCGGTGGACGCTCTGGTAACACTGTGGATGTACCAGTCAGAGTATGTGTTCCCTCCTATGCCTCTCATACAAAAAGTACTGAGAATCATAAGAGGGAGATGAGTAAGAATGATACTCGTGGTTCCGGATTGGCCAAGAAGGACTTGGTACCCGAAACTTCAAGAGATGTTCACGGAAGACCCGTGGCCTCTACCTTTAAGAAAGGTCCTGCTCCAGCAGGGGCCTTGTCTGTTCCAAGACTTACCGCGGCCGCGTTTGACGGCATGGCGGTTGAACGCCGGATCCTGAAAGGGCATTCCAGATGAAGTCATCCCTACCCTGGTCGAAGACAGGAAGGATGTAACCGCAAAACATTTTCACCGCATTTGGCGAAGATATGTTGCGTGGTGTGAGGCCAAGAAGGCCCCTACAGAGGAATTCCAACTGGGTCGTTTCCTACATTTCCTGAAAACAGGACTGTCTATGGGCCTAAAATTAGGGTCCATTAAGGTTCAAATTTCGGCCCTGTCGAATTTCTTCCAGAAAGAACTGGCTTTAGTGCCTGACGTTCAGATGTTTGTAAAAGGGGTACTGCATATACAGCCTCCTTTTGTGCCCCAGTGGCACCTTGGGATCTCAATGTTGTTTTGAGTTTCCTAAAGTCACATTGGTTTGAACCACTCACCACTGTGGACTTAAAATATCTCACATGGAAGGTGACGATGCTATTAGCCCTGGCTTCAGCCAGGCGTGTGTCAGAATTGGCGGCTTTATCATATATAAAGCCCTTACTTAATTTTTCATTCTGACAGGGCAGAATTGAGGACTCGTCCTCAATTTCTCCTTAAGGTGTTTTCTGTTTTTCACATGAACCAACCTATTGTGGTACCTGCGGGTACTAGGGACTTGGAGGACTCCAAGTTACTTGACGTTGTCAGGGCCCTGAAAAATATGTTTCCAGGAAGGCTGGAGTCAGAAAATCTGACTCGCTGTTTAGCCTGTATGCACCCAACAAGATGGGTGCTCCTGCTTCTAAGCAGACGATTGCTCGCTGGATTTGTAATACAATTCAGTTTACACATTCTGTGGCAGGCCTGCCACAGCCAAAATCGGTAAAAGCCCATTCCAAAAGGAAGGGGGCTCATCTTGGGCGACTGCCCGAGGGGTCTCGGCTTTACAACTTTGCCGAGCAGTTACTTGGTCAGGGGAAAACACGTTTGCTAAATTCTACAAATTTGATACCCTGGCTGAGGAGGACATGGAGTTCTCTCATTCGGTGCTGCAGGGTCATCCGCACTCTCCCGCCCGTTTGGGAGCTTTGGTATAATCCCCATGGTCCTGACGGAGTCCCCAGCATCCACTAGGACGTCAGAGAAAATAAGATTTTACTTACCGATAAATCTATTTCTCGTAGTCCGTAGTGGATGCTGGGCGCCCATCCCAAGTGCGGATTGTCTGCAATACTTGTACATAGTTATTGTTACAAAAATCGGGTTATTCTTGTTGTGAGCCATCTTTTCAGAGGCTCCTTCGTTGTTATCATACTGTTAACTGGGTTCAGATCACAGGTTGTACGGTGTGATTGGTGTGGCTGGTATGAGTCTTACCCGGGATTCAATATCCTTCCTTATTATGCACGCTCGTCCGGGCACAGTATCCTAACTGAGGCTTGGAGGAGGGTCATGGGGGGAGGAGCCAGTGCACACCACCTGATCCTAAAGCTTTTATTATTGTGCCCTGTCTCCTGCGGAGCCGCTATATCCCCATGGTCCTGACGGAGTCCCCAGCATCCACTACGGACTACGAGAAATAGATTTATCGGTAAGTAAAATCTTATATTATATATATATATATATATATATATATATATATATATATATATATATATATATATATATATATATATATATATATATATATATATATATATACACATACACATACACATACACATACACATACACATACACATACACATACACATACACATACACATACACATACACATATATATATACATACATACATACATACATACATACATACATACATACATACATACATACATACATACATACAGAGTATCCCATATCCATATATTCCGAAATACGGAATATTCCAAAATACGGACTTTTTTGAGTGAGATAGTGAAATCTTTGTTTTTTTATGGCTCAGTTTACACAAACTTTGTTTAATACACAAAGTTATTAATAATATTGTATTAAATGACCTTCAGGCTGTGTATACAAGGTGTATATGAAACATAAATGAATTGTGTGTATGTACACACACTTTGTTTAATGCACAAAGTTATAAAAAATATTGGCAAAAATTACCTTCAGGCTGTGTGTATAAGGTGTATATGAAACATAAATGCATTCTGTGCGTAGATTTAGGTCCCATCACCATGATATCTCATTATGGTATTTAATTATTCCAAAATACGGAAAAATCAGTTATCCAAAATACCTCTGGTCCCAAGCATTTTGGATAAGGGATACTCAACCTGTGTATGTGTGTGTGTGTGTGTGTGTGTATATATATATACACACACAAGAGGCTGCGGCACTCCAATAGTAAACCATGTATTGATTTACATAATCATAATAGCAAGAAAGAGTGGCGGCAACGTTTTGGTACACACAGGTACCGTTGTCAAGCCAAGAGACCTTACTGAATCTTCCATGAAGATAGAGCAGAGTTGGAAACTCGTCAACAATTTCTACCGAAGGTGGTTTCTTCTTTCCACATATACCAACCTATGGTGGTGCCTGTGGCTAAGGACGCCTTCGCTGAATCGAAGTCTCTGCTTGTAGTCAGTTTTGAAAATTTATGTCGCCAGGACGGCTCCGTTAAGGAACACAGCCTCTGTTTGTCCTGTTTGTTCCCAGCAAGATTGGGTGTCCTGCTTCCAAGCAGACCATTGCGCGCTGGATCTGTGGTACGATTCAGCATGCTCCTCTCACGGCAGGATTGCCATTACCGAAATAAGTGAAGGCCCATTCTACTAGAAAGGTGGGCTCGTCCGGGGCGGTTGACCGGGGAGTCTCGGCATTGCTACTTTGCCGAGCAGCTATTTAGAATTTTTTTTTTAACAGCTTTAATACCTTGGCCGAGGTTGACCTCACGTTTGGTCATTCGGTACTGCAGAGTCGTCCGTACTCTCCCGCCCATTCTAGAGCTTTGGTATAACCCCATGGTTCTTGAAGTGACCCCAGCATCCTCTAGGACGTATGAGAAAATAGGATTTTAACACCTACCGGTAAATCCTTTTCTCTTAGTCCGTAGAGGATGCTGGGCGCCCATCCCAGTGCGTACTGTATCTGCAGTTATTGGTTGTGGTTACACACAACTTGTGTTACGTTTTTTGTCAGCATATTGCTGCAAATTCTTCATGCCGTTGGCTTGTGTTCTGTTGAATGCCACGTTCTGCGGCATGCTTGTGGTGTGAGCTGGTAAGATGCTCACCGTGGTTTAACAATGAATCCTTTCCTCGAAATGTCCGTCTCCATGGGCACAGTTCCTTAAACTGGAGTCTGGAGGAGGGGTATAGAGGGAGGAGCCAGGTCACACCATTTGAAAGTCTTAAAGTGCCCATGTCTCCTGCGGATCCCGTCTATACCCCATGGTTCTTGAAGTGACCCCAGCATCCTCTACGGACTAAGAGAAAAGGATTAACGGTAGGTATTAAAATCCTATTTTTTTCTATGGGCAAGGTAGGATGGTGTAATGACTAAATGAAGACTTGTGCTTCTAAAGATAAGAGTAGATATATTTATGTCATTTCCATATTATATAAATGTATACATTTCTATTGAATTTTTTTTTACCCGAAGAAAAAGCTGCCATATGACCTACATGTGATGTTTTTCATTGAATTACTTTCATGTTCATTAGTAGAAGATTTGTTTCATTTAAGAATTCTTTCTGCACACATGTGGTTGATGTGCTAATTACATGCACTGAAGTGGCAGTGGGGCCAACTGTAATAGCCTGCGGAATGTGGAAAGTGCAGAGATTTTGGTGATTTAGCAGCAGCATTAAAGTATCAATGTTTTTAGAGGCAAATCTCTGCGCTTTCTAAATCCAGTAGACCATTATATTTGGCCTTTAGCGGGGAATGTAATACCGTACTATGTGAGAATCAGGAAGTGAGAAATTTTGTGACAGTTCTCCTGTTTATTTGTTTTTTTAACCACTTCTCTGCCATGGTCGCATCAGATGTGACCATACCAGCAAGTGTCTTATCTGACCTTGATGCGACCAGTCGGATAGAGAGTGTTTGCAGCGGCAGGGACGGTAAACTTCCCTCTGGTGCTGCTGTCAAACGGACCAGGAGGACCGTCTACCTCCCTGCACCCTCCCCCAGTGTTTCCCGTGCTGCCGATCACTGCTGATAAGACAGCACGGCAGTACCCCCCACCCAGCGGCCACTGGGGAAGTGTAAATGAACCCCCCCTAAGCACCCCTCCATGTGTACCTGGTGGCTGTCCCGGCTTTCAAAACGAAAGCCACAATGTTTCCGATGGTCGCAGTGTTCCGATGTTGGTGATCGGTTCAATGCAGGGTAGTTTTGCCAGTCTGCCCCGACCCCCTCTTTCACAAAAACCAGCAAATTACTGGGTCGAGAATTTCGACCTGGTAATTTGCAGACCAGCACAGGTATTTTGTCTGTGTGAAAGGGTCAACCCGGGTCGAATTTCCCATGACTCCGACCCTGGTAAATTCCAGGGTTGAAGTCCCGGGAATTTCAACCCGGGTTGACCCTTTCACACGGAAGAAGGACCAGTCTTTTTCAGGAAATTACCAGGTAGAACTGCTCCACCCGGGAAAGTTCAGTTTGTGTGTGAAAGGGGTATTAGTGGGTGGGGGTTTTAGTCGCTATTTCTCTGACGTCCTAGTGGATGCTGGGGACTCCGTCAGGACCATGGGGAATAGCGGCTCCGCAGGAGACAGGGCACAAAATTTAAAAGTTTGACCACTAGGTGGTGTGTACTGGCTCCTCCCCCTATGACCCTCCTCCAAGCCTCAGTTAGGTTTTTGTGCCCGTCCGAGCAGGGTGCAATCTAGGTGGCTCTCATAAAGCGCTGCTTAGAGTAAAAGTTTTGATAGTTTTATTATTTTCAGTGAGTCCTGCTGGCAACAGGCTCACTGCAACGAGGGACCTAGGGGAGAAGAAGTGAACTCACCTGCGTGCAGGATGGATTTGCTTCTTAGGCTACTGGACACTAGCTCCAGAGGGACGATCACAGGTACAGCCTGGATGGGTCACCGGAGCCGCGCCGCCGACCCCCTTGCAGAAGCCGAAGTAAGAAGAGGTCCAGAAACGGCGGCTGAAGGCTTTTCAGTCTTCATGAGGTAGCGCACAGCACTGCAGCTGTGCGCCATTGCGCTCAGGCACACTTCACACCAACGGTCACTGAGGGTGCAGGGCGCTGGGGGGGGCGCCCTGGGCAGCAATGTTAATACCTTTCTGGCTAAAAAGAATACATCACATATAGTCCATGAGGCTATATGGATGTATTTCACCCCTGCCAGGTCTCAGAAAAACCGGGAGAAGAGCCCGCCGGAATAGGGGGCGGGGCCTATCTCCTCAGCACACAGCGCCATTTTCCTACACAGCTCCGCTGCTAGGAAGGCTCCCAGGCTCTCCCCTGCACTGCACTACAGAAACAGGGTAAAAAACAGAGAGGGGGGGGGCATTTTTTGGCGATATTATATATATTTAAGCAGCTATAAGGAAACAACACTTATATAAGGTTGTTCCTATATAATTATAGCGCTTTGGTGTGTGCTGGCAAACTCTCCCTCTGTCTCCCCAAAGGGCTAGTGGGGTCCTGTCTTCTATCAGAGCATTCCCTGTGTGTCTGCTGTGTGTCGGTACGTGTGTGTCGACATGTATGAGGACGATGTTGGTGTGGAGGCGGAGCAATTGCCGGTAATGGTGATGTCACCCCCTAGGGAGTCGACACCGGAATGGATGGCTTTGTTTATGGAATTACGTGATAATGTCAGCACGCTGCAAAAGTCGGTTGACGACATGAGACGACCGGCAAACCAGTTAGTACCTGTACAGGCGTCTCAAACACCGTCAGGGGCTGTAAAACGCCCTTTGCCTCAGTCGGTCGACACAGACCCAGACACGGACACCGAATCTGGTGTCGACGGTGAAGAAACGAACGTATTTTCCAGTAGGGCCACACGTTATATGATCACGGCAATGAAGGAGGCTTTGCATATCTCTGATACTGCAAGTACCACAAAAAGGGGTATTATGTGGGGTCTGAAAAAACTACCTGTAGTTTTTCCTGAATCAGAGGAATTGAATGACGTGTGTGATGAAGCGTGGGTTACCCCTGATAAAAAACTGCTAATTTCAAAGAAGTTATTGGCGTTATACCCTTTCCCGCCAGAGGTTAGGGCGCGCTGGGAAACACCCCCTAGGGTGGACAAGGCGCTCACACGTTTATCCAAACAAGTGGCGTTACCGTCTCCTGATACGGCCGCCCTCAAGGATCCAGCTGATAGGAGGCTGGAAAATACTCTAAAAAGTATATACACACATACTGGTGTTATACTGCGACCAGCAATCGCCTCAGCCTGGATGTGCAGTGCTGGGGTGGCTTGGTCGGATTCCCTGACTGAAAATATTGATACCCTGGATAGGGACAGTATTTTATTGACTATAGAGCAATTAAAGGATGCATTTCTATATATGCGAGATGCACAGAGGGATATCTGCACTCTGGCATCAAGAGTAAGTGCGATGTCCATATCTGCCAGAAGAAGTCTATGGACACGACAGTGGTCAGGCGATGCGGATTCCAAACGGCATATGGAAGTATTGCCGTATAAAGGGGAGGAATTATTTGGGGTCGGTCTATCGGATTTGGTAGCCACGGCAACAGCCGGGAAGTCCACCTTTTTACCTCAAGTCCCCTCCCAGCAGAAAAAGACGCAGTCTTTTCAGCCGCAGTCCTTTCGTTCCTATAAGAACAAGCGAGCAAAAGGACATTCATATTTGCCCCGAGGCAAAGGAAAGGGTAAGAGACTGCAGCAAGCAGCCCCTTCCCAGGAACAGAAGTCCTCCCCGGCTTCTGCAAAGGCCTCAGCATGACGCTGGGACCTTACAAGCGGACTCAGGGGCGGTGGGGGGTCGCCTCAAGAATTTCAGCGCACAGTGGGCTCACTCGCAGGTGGACCCCTGGATCCTGCAGGTAGTATCTCAGGGTTACAGGTTGGAATTCGAGAAGTCTCCCCCTCGCCGGTTCCTAAAATCTGCTTTGCCAACGTCTCCCTCAGACAGGGCGACGGTATTGGAAGCCATTCACAAGCTGTATTCTCAGCAGGTGATAATCAAGGTACCCCTTCTACAACAGGGAAAGGGATATTACTCCACGCTATTTGTGGTACCGAAGCCGGACGGCTCGGTAAGACCTATTCTAAATCTGAAATCTCTGAACCTGTACATACAAAAATTCAAGTTCAAGATGGAGTCACTCAGAGCAGTGATAGCGAATCTGGAAGAAGGGGATTTTATGGTGTCCTTGGACATCAAGGATGCTTACCTTCATGTCCCAATTTGCCCTTCACACCAAGGGTACCTCAGGTTCGTGGTACAAAACTGTCATTATCAGTTTCAGACGCTGCCGTTTGGATTGTCCACGGCACCCAGGGTCTTTACCAAGGTAATGGCCGAAATGATGATCCTTCTTCGAAGAGAAGGCGTATTAATTATCCCTTACTTGGACGATCTCCTGATAAGGGCAAGATCCAGAGAACAGCTGGAGGTCGGAGTAGCACTAACTCAAGTAGTGCTCCAACAGCACGGGTGGATTCTGAATTTTCCAAAATCCCAACTGATCCCGACGACACGTCTGCTGTTCCTAAGGATGATTCTGGACACTGTTCAGAAAAAGGTATTTCTTCCGGAGGAGAAAGCCAGGGAGTTATCCGAACTCGTCAGGAACCTCCTAAAACCAGGGACAGTGTCTGTGCATCAATGCACAAGAGTCCTGGGAAAAATGGTGGCTTCTTACGAAGCGATTCCATTCGGCAGATTCCATGCACGAATTTTTCAGTGGGATCTGCTAGACAAATGGTCCGGATCGCATCTGCAGATGCATCAGCGGATAAAATTGTCGACAAGGACAAGGGTCTCTCTGCTATGGTGGTTGCAGAGTGCTCATCTGTTAGAGGGCCGCAGATTCGGCATACAGAACTGGGTCCTAGTGACCACGGATGCCAGCCTGAGAGGCTGGGGAGCGGTCACACAAGGAAGAAACTTCCAGGGCGTGTGGTCAAGCCTGGAAACGTCTCTTCACATAAATATACTGGAACTAAGAGCAATCTACAATGCTCTAAGCCTGGCAAAACCTCTGCTTCAGGGTCAGCCGGTGTTGATCCAGTCGGACAACATCACGGCAGTCGCCCACGTAAACAGACAGGGCGGCACAAGAAGCAGGAGGGCAATGGCAGAAGCTGCAAGGATTCTTCGCTGGGCGGAAAATCATGTGATAGCACTGTCAGCAGTGTTCATCCCGGGAGTGGACAACTGGGAAGCAGACTTCCTCAGCAGACACGATCTTCACCCGGGAGAGTGGGGACTTCATCCAGAAGTCTTCCACATGATTGTAGTCCATTGGGAAAGACCAATGGTGGACATGATGGCGTCCCGCCTCAACAAAAAACTGGACAGGTATTGCGCCAGGTCAAGAGACCCTCAGGCAATAGCTGTGGACGCTCTGGTAACACCATGGGTGTACCAGTCAGTGTATGTGTTCCCTCCTCTGCCTCTCATACCCAAGGTACTGAGAATTATACGGCAAAGGGGAGTAAGAACAATACTAGTGGCTCCGGACTGGCCAAGAAGGACTTGGTACCCGGAACTTCAGGAGATGCTCACGGAAGATCCGTGGCCTCTACCTCTAAGAAGGGATCTGCTTCAGCAGGGACCGTGTCTATTCCAAGACTTACCGCGGCTGCGTTTGACGGCATGGCGGTTGAACGCCGGATCCTAAGGGAAAAAGGCATTCCGGAAGAGGTCATCCCTACCCTGGTCAAAGCCAGGAAGGAGGTGACTGCACAACATTATCACCGCAGGGCAGAATTGAGGACGCGTCCTCATTTTCTGCTTAAGGTGGTATCAGCGTTTCACCTGAACCAGCCTATTGTGGTGCCTGCGGCTACTAGCGATTTGGAGGATTCCAAGTTGCTGGACGTTGTCAGAGCATTGAAAATATATATTTCAAGGACGGCTGGAGTCAGAAAATCTGACTCGCTGTTTATACTGTATGCACCCAACAAGCTGGGTGCTCCTGCTTCTAAGCAGACGATTGCTCGTTGGATTTGTAGCACAATTCAACTGGCACATTCTGTGGCAGGCCTGCCACAGCCTAAATCTGTCAATGCCCACTCCACAAGGAAGGTGGGCTCATCTTGGGCGGCTGCCCGAGGGGTCTCGGCATTACAACTCTGCCGAGCAGCTACGTGGTCAGGGGAGAACACGTTTGTAAAATTCTACCAATTTGATACCCTGGCTAAGGAGGACCTGGAGTTCTCTCATTCGGTGCTGCAGAGTCATCCGCACTCTCCCGCCCGTTTGGGAGCTTTGGTATAATCCCCATGGTCCTGACGGAGTCCCCAGCATCCACTAGGACGTCAGAGAAAATAAGAATTTACTCACCGGTAATTCTATTTCTCGGAGTCCGTAGTGGATGCTGGGCGCCCATCCCAAGTGCGGATTGTCTGCAATACTTGTACATAGTTATTGTTACAAAAAAATCGGGTTGTTTATTGTTGTGAGCCATCTTTTCAGAGGCTCCTACGTTATCATACTGTTAACTGGGTTCAGATCACAAGTTGTACGGTGTGATTGGTGTGGCTGGTATGAGTCTTACCCGGGATTCAAAATCCTTCCATTATTGTGTACGCTCGTCCGGGCACAGTATCCTAACTGAGGCTTGGAGGAGGGTCATAGGGGGAGGAGCCAGTACACACCACCTAGTGGTCAAACTTTTAAATTTTGTGCCCTGTCTCCTGCGGAGCCGCTATTCCCCATGGTCCTGACGGAGTCCCCAGCATCCACTACGGACTACGAGAAATAGAATTACCGGTGAGTAAATTCTTATTTTAACTATAGATTTCAGTACACCTGCAATGGCTCATTGCGGGTACGCACTGTGTTATATGCTCCATGAGCAATATTGCGCAGTGTGTTCCCTTCCCTCCCGGGCCGCCCGACATTGTGTGTACACACTGATCAATACAGCAAACAATATTACTCAGTGACGTCACGCCGCCGTTGTGCCGCACATGCTGTTTTGCCCAACATAGCCAGAATTGACCTGTGTGTACTGCCGACAGAGGTGGTCGTTAACGACCCCCGGGAACGCACATTGGCCGCCGTTTGCGGCATACACACTGTGCAATATTTTAGTATCGCTCACAAGGGGGAAAAATGAGCGATAGACTGAAATATCGCACATTGTGTATGCACCTTTTTAGTCTGCTCTTAAGTGCTGTAAGTGGGGTTAAAAATAGAAAGAGGCATGCAACAGAACAAGCATCTCCCATTCCATTCCCTTCCCATATCCGTCAATACTCACCACACACACTAGCCTGCTGCTTCCAGATTATTCCTGCCCACTCCCTGCAATCTGCTCTGTCAAACATTATGCTATTTTTCCTCTACATTGCATAGTAAGCTCTCCTACATTCTTTAAGTTTTTTTCTCTGACGTCCTAAGTGGATGCTGGGGACTCCGTAAGGACCATGGGGAATAGCGGCTCCGCAGGAGACAGGGCACAAAAGTAAAAGCTTTAGAATCAGGTGGTGTGCACTGGCTCCTCCCCCTATGACCCTCCTCCAAGCCTCAGTTAGGTTTTTGTGCCCGGCCGAGAAGGGTGCAATCTAGGTGGCTCTCCTAAAGAGCTGCTTAGAGTAAAAGTTTTGTTAGGTTTTTTATTTTCAGTGAGTCCTGCTGGCAACAGGCTCACTGCAACGAGGGACTTAGGGGAGAAGAAGTGAACTCACCTGCGTGCAGGATGGATTGGCTTCTTAGGCTACTGGACACTAGCTCCAGAGGGACGATCACAGGTACAGCCTGGATGGGTCACCGGAGCCGCGCCGCCGACCCCCTTGCAGATGCTGAAGAGAGAAGAGGTCCAGAAATCGGCGGCTGAAGACTTCCCAGTCTTCTTAAGGTAGCGCACAGCACGGCAGCTGTGCGCCATTGCTCTCAGCACACTTCACACCAACGGTCACTGAGGGTGCAGGGCGCTGGGGGGGGCGCCCTGGGCAGCAATGAAAGTACCTATGCTGGCTAAAAATACATCACATATAGCCTCTGGGGCTATATGGATGTATTTAACCCCTGCCAGGTTGCCAGAAAAACGGGAGAAGAAGCCCGCCGAAAAGGGGGCGGGGCCTATTCTCCTCAGCACACAGCGCCATTTTCCTACACAGCTCCGCTGCTAGGAAGGCTCCCAGGCTCTCCCCTACACTGCACTACAGAAACAGGGTTAAAACAGAGAGGGGGGGCATTTTGTGTGGCGATATTATAATATATTAAGATGCTATAAGGGAAAACACTTATATAAGGTTGTCCCTGTATAATTATAGCGTTTTGGTGTGCGCTGGCAAACTCTCCCTCTGTCTCCCCAAAGGGCTAGTGGGGTCCTGTCCTCTATCAGAGCATTCCCTGTGTGTGTGCTGTGTCGGTACGTGTGTGTCGACATGTATGAGGACGATGTTGGTGAGGAGGCGGAGCAATTGCCTGTAATGGTGATGTCACTCTCTAGGGAGTCGACACCGGAATGGATGGCTTATTTAGGGAATTACGTGATAATGTCAACACGCTGCAAGGTCGGTTGACGACATGAGACGGCCGGCAAACCAATTAGTACCTGTCCAGGCGTCTCAAACACCGTCAGGGGCTTTAAAACGCACATTACCTCAGTCGGTCGACACAGACACGGACACTGACTCCAGTGTCGACGGTGAAGAAACAAACGTATTTTCCATTAGGGCCACACGTTACATGTTAAGGGCAATGAAGGAGGTATTACATATTTCTGATACTACAAGTACCACAAAAAAGGGTATTATGTGGGGTGTGAAAAAACTACCTGTAGTTTTTCCTGAATCAGATAAATTAAATGAAGTGTGTGATGATGCGTGGGTTTCCCCCGATAGAAAATTATTGGCGTTATACCCTTTCCCGCCAGAAGTTAGGGCGCGTTGGGAAACACCCCCTAGGGTGGATAAGGCGCTCACACGCTTATCAAAACAAGTGGCGTTACCGTCTCCAGATACGGCCGCCCTCAAGGAGCCAGCTGATAGGAGGCTGGAAAATATCCTAAAAAGTATATACACACATACTGGTGTTATACTGCGACCAGCGATCGCCTCAGCCTGGATGTGCAGCGCTGGGGTGGCTTGGTCGGATTCCCTGACTGAAAATATTGATACCCGTGACAGGGACAGTATTTTATTGACTATAGAGCATTTAAAGGATGCATTTCTATATATGCGAGATGCACAGAGGGATATTTGCACTCTGGCATCAAGAGTAAGTGCGATGTCCATGTCTGCCAGAAGATGTTTATGGACACGACAGTGGTCAGGTGATGCAGATTCCAAACGGCACATGGAAGTATTGCCGTATAAAGGGGAGGAGTTATTTGGGGTCGGTCCATCGGACCTGGTGGCCACGGCAACAGCTGGAAAATCCACCTTTTTTACCCCAAGTCACATCTCAGCAGAAAATGACACCGTCTTTTCAGCCTCAGTCCTTTCGTCCCCATAAGGGTAAGCGGGCAAAAGGCCAGTCATATCTGCCCAGGGGTAGAGGAAAGGGAAGAAGACTGCAGCAGGCAGCCCCTTCCCAGGAACAGAAGCCCTCCACCGCTTCTGCCAAGTCCTCAGCATGACGCTGGGGCCGTACAAGCGGACTCAGGTGCGGTGGGGGGTCGTCTCAAGAGTTTCAGCGCGCAGTGGGCTCACTCGCAAGTGGACCCCTGGATCCTACAAGTAGTATCCCAGGGGTACAGATTGGAAATTCGAGACGTCTCCCCCTCGCAGGTTCCTGAAGTCTGCTTTACCAACGTCTCCCTCCGACAGGGAGGCAGTATTGGAAACAATTCACAAGCTGTATTCCCAGCAGGTGATAATCAAAGTACCCCTCCTACAACAAGGAAAGGGGTATTATTCCACACTATTTGTGGTACTGAAGCCAGACGGCTCGGTGAGACCTATTCTAAATCTGAAATCTTTGAACACTTACATACAAAGGTTCAAATCAAGATGGAGTCACTCAGAGCAGTGATAGCGAACCAGGAAGAAGGGGACTATATGGTGTCCCTGGACATCAAGGATGCTTACCTCCATGTCCCAATTTGCCCTTCTCACCACGGGTACCTCAGGTTCGTGGTACAGAACTGTCACTATCTGTTTCAGACGCTGCCGTTTGGATTGTCCACGGCACCCCGGGTCTTTACCAAGGTAATGGCCGAAATGATGATTCTTCTTCAAAGAAAAGGCGTCTTAATTATCCCTTACTTGGACGATCTCCTGATAAGGGCAAGGTCCAGAGAACAGTTGGGGGTCGGAGTAGCACTATCTCAAGTAGTTCTACGACAGCACGGGTGGATTCTAAATATTCCAAAATCGCAGCTGATTCCGACGACACGTCTGCTGTTCCTAGGGATGATTCTGGACACAGTCCAGAAAAAGGTGTTTCTCCCGGAGGAGAAAGCCAGGGAGTTATCCGAGCTAGTCAGAAACCTCCTAAAACCAGGCCAAGTGTCAGTGCATCAATGCACAAGAGTCCTGGGAAAAATGGTGGCTTCTTACGAAGCGATTCCATTCGGCAGATTTCACGCAAGAATTTTTCAGTGGGATCTGCTGGACGAATGGTCCGGATCGCATCTTCAGATGCATCAGCGGATAATCCTGTCTCCAAGGACAAGGGTGTCTCTTCTGTGGTGGCTGCAGAGTGCTCATCTACTAGAGGGCAGCAGATTCGGCATTCAGGACTGGGTCCTGGTGACCACGGATGCCAGCCTGAGAGGCTGGGGAGCAGTCACACAGGGAAGAAATTTCCAAGGAGTGTGGTCAAGTCTGGAGACTTCTCTCCACATAAATATACTGGAGCTAAGGGCAATTTACAATGCTCTGAGCCTAGGAAGACCTCTGCTTCAAAGTCAACCGGTGCTGATCCAGTCGGACAACGTCACGGCAGTCGCCCACGTAAACAGACAGGGCGGCACAAGAAGCAGGAGGGCAATGGCAGCAAGGATTCTTCGCTGGGCGAAAAATCATGTGATAACACTGTCAGCGGTGTTCATTCCGGGAGTGGACAACTGGGAAGCAGACTTCCTCAGCAGGCACGACCTCCAGCCGGGAGAGTGGGGACTTCATCTGGAAGTCTTCCACATGATTGTGAACCGTTGGGAAAGACCAAAGGTGGACATGATGGCGTCCCGTCTGAACAAAAAACTGGACAGGTATTGCGCCAGGTCAAGAGACCCTCAGGCAATAGCTGGGACGCTCTGGTAACACCGTGGGTGTACCAGTCGGTGTATGTGTTCCCTCCTCTGCCTCTCATACTCAAGGTACTGAGAATTATAAGACGGAGAGGAGTAAGAACTATACTCGTGGCTCCGGATTGGCCAAGAAGGACTTGGTACCCGGAACTTCAAGAGATACTAAGAAGGGACTTGCTTCAGCAAGGATCATGTCTGTTCCAAGACTTACCGCGGCTGCGTTTGACGGCATGGCGGTTGAATGCCGAATCCTAAGGGAAAAAGGCATTCCGGAAGAGGTCATCCCTACCCTGGTCAGAGCCAGGAAGGAGGTGACCGCACAACATTATCACCGCATTTGGCGAAAATATGTTGCATGGTGTGAGGCCAGGAAGGCCCCCACGGAGGAATTTCAACTCGGTCGATTCCTGCATTTCCTGGAAACAGGAGTGTTTATGGGCCTCAAATTGGGGTCCATTAAGGTTAAAATTTCGGCCCTGTCGATTTTCTTCCAGAAAGAATTGGCTTCAGTTCCTGAAGTCCAGAAGTTTGTCAAGGGAGTACTGCATATACAACCCCCTTTTGTGCCTCCAGTGGCACTGTGGGATCTCAACGTAGTTCTGGGATTCCTCAAATCACATTGGTTTAAACCGCTCAAATCTGTGGATTTGAAATATCTCGCATGGAAAGTGACCATGCTGTTGGCCCTGGCCTCGGCCAGGCGAGTGTCAGAATTGGCGGCTTTGTCTCACAAAAGCCCATATCTGATTGTCCATTCGGACAGGGCAGAGCTGCGGACTCGTCCCCAGTTTCTCCCTAAGGTGGTGTCAGCGTTTCACCTGAACCAGCTTATTGTGGTACCTGCGGCTACTAGGGACTTGGAGGACTCCAAGTTGCTAGATGTTGTCAGGGCCCTGAAAATATAGGTTTCCAGGACGGCTGGAGTCAGGAAAACTGACTTGCTGTTATCCTGTATGCACCCAACAAACTGGGTGCTCTTGCTTCTAAGCAGACGATTGCTAGTTGGATGTGTAGTACAATTCAGCTTGCACATTCTGTGGCAGGCCTGCCACAGCCAAAATATGTAAATGCCCATTCCACAAGGAAGGTGGGCTCATCTTGGGCGGCTGCCCGAGGGGTCTCGGCTTTACAACTTTGCCGAGCTGCTACTTGGTCAGGGGCAAACACGTTTGCAAAATTCTACAAATTTGATACCCTGGCTGAGGAGGACCTGGAGTTCTCTCATTCGGTGCTGCAGAGTCATCCGCACTCTCCCGCCCGTTTGGGAGCTTTGGTATAATCCCCATGGTCCTTACGGAGTCCCCAGCATCCACTTAGGACGTCAGAGAAAATAAGAATTTACTTACCGATAATTCTATTTCTCGTAGTCCGTAGTGGATGCTGGGCGCCCATCCCAAGTGCGGATTGTCTGCAATACTTGTACATAGTTATTGTTACAAAAATCGGGTTATTATTGTTGTGAGCCATCTTTTCAGAGGCTCCGCTGTTATCATGCTGTTAACTGGGTTCAGATCACAGGTTGTACAGTGTGATTGGTGTGGCTGGTATGAGTCTTACCCGGGATTCAAAATCCTTCCTTATTGTGTACGCTCGTCCGGGCACAGTATCCTAACTGAGGCTTGGAGGAGGGTCATAGGGGGAGGAGCCAGTGCACACCACCTGATTCTAAAGCTTTTACTTTTGTGCCCTGTCTCCTGCGGAGCCGCTATTCCCCATGGTCCTTACGGAGTCCCCAGCATCCACTACGGACTACGAGAAATAGAATTATCGGTAAGTAAATTCTTTTTTTTTTTTTTTTTAAATATTTACTCTTTCTGCAGCGAGGTACACACTGATTCCACAGGGAATTACATCGGAGTGTAGAGTTGGATCTTGATCTGAGGCACCAACAGGCTAAAAGCTTTGACTGTTCCCAGGATGCATAGCGTCGCCTCCTCTATATCCCCGCCTCCAGGCACTGGAGCTCAGTTTGTAAGTTGGTGCCTGCAGTGCAGGCAGCTAACAGGGAGGGCTGCGCTAGGCAGACCTGAAAAAAGCTTTTTGAAGAAAGAAGACTTCAAGGGCCGCAGCACAGGCACTAGTTGCTAAATGTCATGCTGACATATCGTGCTGCGGCTCCCTCACCTTCCCCAGCGGCGCTGTATACTCCTGCACCCTGGTTGCCGGGTACTTACAGCGGAGGGCTCCGTACACTTCAAGGCACACACCCACCGCTGCTCTCCTGGATCGCGTGGCCACATCTTCGTGAGGAGGTAAGAGGGTCCCCCAGACGGGACTCGCTGAAATCGCGATCCGGCGCGGTCTCCATGAGACGGACCGCGCGTGCTGACTGTGGCCGTACAGGGACCCCACAAGACCACCATGGCAAGGGGCACAGGTCGGATTTCTTAAAATCTGTTTCACATGGTCCCTGTTGCTGAAGTCCAGCAAGGGAATAAAGCTCTGACCTGTAGTATCTCCCCCAGCCCCAGGCGCCATTTGCTGCAAATGTTCCCGACCTAGAGCTGCATATCTCTCTCTCCCTCACTCCCTGTCAGCGTTTGGGTGCCATTACACACATGCTGAGCTGATTCTGGGACTGCTGGGCAATGTCTCCTCTGTAAAGCCGCCTGCATCATCAGCACTGTGCATTTACAGGACACTTAAGTATTCTACATGTCATTTTGACAGTGTTAGTTAAGAACAAGTGCATTACTACAGGTTTTATTTAGTACAAGTACCCTGTGATGTACATCGTCTTTACTGTGCATTGTTATAGCTGTATATATAGTCATAGCTTTACTTAGTAGTCCAGTTACTTAGTATTGCTAGTCCAGTGCAGTTTTATTGTTTGTAATAATTTCTGCATTGTACATGTGACTGTGTGTGCCAATAGCTGCTGTGTGGTCGCTGTTCCGTGTATCTCATACATATTGCTATCCCTATATTCCGTACCCTGAAGGGGGCTAAGTGCATCAGGGTTCTCATATGATAGTGTCTCACAGGATATGCTACTTTGGTATTTTTCTCTGTGTGTTTCAGTCACCATATACCTCTTAAATTCTCTGCAGTCACATTATACAGGGGATTTTTGCCAGGTATTTTGTCTGCTTTTATTGTACTATTACGCCCTAAGGTTACGCTTACAAATATCTGCTAAACAGGGTGGTAGATCCATGGCTAATCCTGCACCATGCAGTGATGACGCCACGAATTGCTCAGAGGAAAACATTGCAGCTGAGGGTTCAGGTACAGGGGGTTCTATGACCCTCAGTCAGTCTGCAGCACTGGGGCCACACCAAGACCCACCTTCGGCTGCCTTTTCTAATTTACTGACTACGCTGGTAACTAGACTTGCGCCCCCTGTGGGACCTCCTGTGCCATTACAGCCAGGGCAGTACGGATGGTGTAATGGTTAGCATTACTGCCTCACAGCACTGAGGTCATGGGTTCAATTCCCACCATGGCCCTAACTGTGTGGAGTTTGTATATTCTCGCCGTACTTGCATGGGTTACCTCCGGGTGCTCCGGTTTCCTCCCACAATCCAAAAATATACTGGTAGGTTAATTGGCTTCCAACAAAATTAACCCTAGCATGAATGTGTCTGTGTGTACATGTGATAGGGAATATAGATTGTAAGCTCCACTGGGGCAGGGACTGATGTGAATGGCCTATTCTCTGTAAAGCGCTGCGGAATATGTGTGCGCTATATAAATAACTGGTAATAATATTGTTCCTGCGGTTTATCCGCCATGGGCAGATAATCTGTCCACTCAGTTACAGCAATTAAATCAGTCTTTGGAAAAACAAAAACCTAACCCTCGCCAAGGGGTCCTCTAAGCGGGCTATTACTTCCTCACAATCCACACATGTTTCGGATACTTCATCTGATGAAGATGGTGCATATACTGACCCCTCAGACACTGATGCAGATGCTTCTGATGGGGAATCTATTACATAGGTGGATGTTCCTGACTTCTTATAGGCCCTACACACTGGCCGATTTTCTGAAAGATATGAACGATCTCGTTCATAAATGAACGAGAACTCGTTCATATCTTTCAGTGTGGAGACTCCAGCGATGAACGATGCGCGTCCCCGCGCTCGTTCATCGCTGGTCTCCCGTCGGCTGTGCATGCAGGCCAATATGGACGATCTCGTCCATATTTGCCTGCACTTCAATGCAGCCGCGTGATGGGGGGAGTGAAGAAACTTCACTCCCCCCGTCACTGCCCCCCCGCCGCCGGGTCGCTCGTCGGCCGTATTGGACGTCGGCCACCTCGGCGGCGCATCGGGAAATGTGTAGGGCCCCTTAGAGGCTATCAGACTGATTCTTCAAATTGATGATGAAACAGAACCGTAAGATAACGCTAAGAAACCTGATAAGGTCAGACGTCAGAAGGTTACTAAATGAGTTTTACCCATTCTGACCATTTGATTCACTTACATCAGGAATCCTGGGAGTATCCAGGAAAGAAATTCTCCCTGTCTAAGAAGATGCTAGCTCGTTATCCCCTCGCTGCAGAGTTAAGTGAAAATTGGGAAACACCGCCGCCGGGGGACTCACAGGTGGCACATCTGGTGGTGTCTTCAGGCCCTGCCTGCCACTACCGTCACCTCTCTGAAGGAACCAACGGATAAGCGTGTGGAGGGTTGCTTGAAGTCTAGTTACACTCTTGCAGGAGCTGTGCATAGGCCCACTATTGCGGCTTCTTGGGCTGCAAAAGTTATTGAAGCCTGGGTTCAGGAAGTTGAAGCGGAGCTACCGTCTGATTTTCCTGATAATGCTAGACAGTGTCTTTCATATATTATTACAGCCTCTCATTATATTTAGGAGGCGGCATATGATGCTGGTGTCCTGGCAACCAAAGCGTCTACTACGTCAATTCTGGCTTGCCGGATTCTCTGGTTGCGGTCCTGGTCTGTAGATTTGGACTCTAAAAACACCTTGGAGGTGATCCAATTTAAGGGAAACATCCTTTTTGGGGAGGATCTCGGCAAAATTGTTGCTGACTTGGCATCCGCTAAGACTGCTTGTCTGCCTAGTACTAAGCCTTCGGCTCCGATGCTAATAGTACTTCCTTTCGCTCCTTTCGACCTCCAAGTAAAGCAAAGGGTCAGGCATACCCAAAACATGCTCGCACTTCCAAATCCATTAAGCCCAAACCTCAACGTTCCTGTGCTGCCCGTTAGCTTGCTTCCAAAACAGACAAACCTACTGCATGACGGGGCGAGCCGCCTCCTGGGGGACCCCAGAGTGCGAGGCTGACTTCTGTGGTTTGCTCAGGTATTGTTACAGACCACTTCAGATGCCTGGGTACAGGATGTCGTCACTCACGGATCGCCATCTCTTTCAAGAAATATCCCCCTCGCCAGTTTTGCTCAATACACTTCCCTTCGGATTCGGTAAAAGCAAAAACTCTCCATTTTGTGGTAAAATCCCTCCTGGACACAGGAGTGATAGTGCCGGTGCTTTTGGCTCAGAGAGGCAGGGGGTACTATTCAGCGTTGTTCCTAGTCCCAAAACAGAATGCGTCTTCCCGGCCCATTCTCAGCCTCAAGTCCTTGATCAGATTTGTAAAAGTTTCCAAATTCCGTATGGAAACTCTTCGCTCTGTTGTTCTGGCTTTGGAGCCCATGGACTATATGGTATTCCTGGAAATACAATATGCTTACCTGCATATTCCTATTGCCAGGTTGCATCGGCAATACCTGCCGTTTGCTATTGGCAACCTACATTTTCAGTTCCAGGCCTTGCCTTTTGGTCTGACCACGGCTCAGAGAATCTTCACCAAGGTCATGTCGGCTATGCTCCGCCGTCGGGGTATCAGGATCCTGCTGTATCTCGACTTGTTGATCCTGGCGAACTCTCCGGAGGTTCTCCTCCGTCATCTGGAACTGACTGTCCAATTCCTGCAAGCCCACGGGTGGCTCATCAACTGGAAGAAATCCTCACTGGTCCCTGCGCAGAGCATGGTGCACCTGGGGGCATTATTGGACACCCACAACCAGCGGTTGTTCTGGTCTCCAGAGAGAGTCCAGAAACTTCAGGAAAATAGAACATGCTTCCTATCTCGCCCACATGTGTCGATACACTCGGCGATGCAAGTACTAGGCCTCATGGTGTCTGCTTTCGACATGGTAGAGTACGCTCAATTTAATTCTCGCCCTCTGCAGAGGTTAATCCTTTCCAAATCGGATGGCCTGCCACACCGGATCAGGACTCGCATGATCTCCTTGACTCCGAAGGTTCGTCGGTCACTGACTTGGTGGCTACAGGATCAGCAATTGAGCAGGGGTCGTCCCTTCTGGATCTCCAACTGGGTCCTTCTAACGACGGATGCCAGTCTGCGGGGTTGAGGCACGGTGTTCGAGCAACACTCTCTTCAGGGTCGCTGGACCAGGGAGGAATATCTCCTCCCGATAAACATTCTGGAGTTGAGGGCAGTGTTCAATGCTCTGAAACTGGCCCTGCCTCTGGTTCAAGTACAGTCGGACAACACCACTACGGTGGCGTACATAAATCATCAAGGCGGCACTCGAAGCCGCATGGCAATGATGGAAGTGTCTAAGATTCTTCTATGGGTGGAACGCCATTTGCCAGCCATATCGGCAGTGTTCATTCCAGGGGTCCTCAACTGGGAAGTGGATTTCCTCAGTCGTCAGGATGTACACGCCAGAGAGTGGAGCCTTCATCCAGAAGTGCTTCAACTCCTAGTGGACAAGTGGGGCCTACCAGATGTAGACCTGATGGCGTTTCGAAACAATCACAAGGTTCCAGTCTTCAGAGCAAGGACAAGGGATTCTCAAGCAGTGTTTGTGGATGCCCTGCCAATTCCATGGAGCTTTCGGCTGCCATATGTGTTCCCTCCGGTGTCTCTCCTGCCCAGGGTAATAAGGAAGTTCAAGCAAGTAGGAGGAATACTACTTCTCATCGCTCCAGCGTGGCCCAGACGGCATTGGTTCTCAGACCTGCAGGGTCTCTCGATAGAGTATCCTCTTCTACTTCCGCAACGCCCAGACCTCCTCGTTCAGGGCCCTTGTGTCTACCAGGATCTGGGCCGACTGGCTTTGACAGCGTGGCTCTTGAAGCTTCAGTTCTGAGGGTCAAGGGATTCTCTGATGCGGTCATTCAAACTATGTTGAAAGCTCGTAAACCGGCTTCGGCTCGGATTTATTATATGGTCTCAAATTCTTACTTCACCTGGTGTGCCGCTAAGAATTATGATGTGTAGAAGTTCAGTACTGCCAAACTTTTGGCTTTTCTGCAACAGGGCCTGGACAGGCCTTCGTCTGGCCTCCCTCAAGGTTCATATTTCGGCCTTGTTGGTGTGGTTTCAGAGAAAAATTGCGACTCTGCCTGACGTTCATACTTTAACTCAGGGTGTTTTACGGATTCAACCTCCCTATGTTCCTCCTGTGGCTCCTTGGTATTTGTCGGTTGTCCTGGATGCCCTACAAGTGTCTCCATTCGAACCTCTTGAGTCTGTGGACCTTAAGTGGCTTACTCTTAAGGTCTTGTTTTTGCTGGCTATTGCCTCTGTTAGACTGGTTTCAGACTTGGGTGTTCTGTCGGTCACCCGTTCTAATTTTTCACAGTGATCGGGCGGTTCTTAGAACTCGCCCTGGTTATGTGCCTTAGGTGTTGTCATCTTTCCACCTTAACCAAGAGATTGTGGTTCCGGCCTTTACCTCCTGGTTTGTCCTC
The DNA here is from genome assembly GCF_028390025.1 of Pseudophryne corroboree. NCBI lineage: Eukaryota > Metazoa > Chordata > Amphibia > Anura > Myobatrachidae > Pseudophryne > Pseudophryne corroboree. The sequence goes on along the minus strand of NC_086448.1, from coordinate 608,179,808 downwards.
CAAAGAGCGGTCTTTGGATGTGGTACGGGCTCTCCGTATTTATGTGAAGAGAACCGCTTTGCTTAAGCGATCTGATTCTCTTTGTTCTTTTTGGTTTTCATAAACGTGGCTGGCCTGCTAATAAGCAGACCTTGGCCAGATGGATTAGAATGGTGATTGCACATGCTTATGTACAGGCTGGCCTTCCCTGCTCCTGCTACCATCAAAGCCCATTCTACTCGGTCTGTTGGACTTTCTTGGGCGGCCTGCTGTGGTGCGACCCTTGAACAATTGTGCAAGGCGGCTACGTGGTCCTCAGTGAACACGTTCATAAGGTTCTATGCCTTCGATACTTCTGCATCCCAGGATGCCTTCTTGGACGCCGGGTTCTTGTGCCCGCTACAGTGCATCCCCCTCCCATGAGAAACTGCTTTAGGACATCCCCGATGTAATTCCCTGTGGAACCCAATGTACCCCGCTGCAGAAAAGGAGATTTATGGTAAGAATTTACCTTTTGTTAAATCTTTCTGCGAGGTACACTGGATTCCACAGGGCGCCCACCCTGACGCACTTAGCTTCTTTGGGTTTGTATGGCATTAGCTGCTGATACCTTCTCCTGTCGTGAGAATGTGGTTGTATGTGGCTACTAACTGTTGTAGTCTCTTACCTGCTGCTGCATTGGACTGGTTAACAAAACTGAGCTCCAGTGACTGGAGGTGGGGTTATAGAGGAGGCGACGCTATGCATCCTGGGAACAGTCAAAGCTTTTAGCCTGTTGGTGCCTCGGATCAAGATCCAACGCTACACCCCAATGTAATTCCCTGTGGAATCCAGTGTACCTTGCAGAAAGAGATTTAACAAAGGTAAAGGCGCATACACACTGGGCGATTTTGAGCTGAAAGCAGCTCACTTTTGGTGTGTTGAGCTGCTTTCAGCTCAAAGCCGCCCAGTGTGTATGGACAAGCGGTGAGTGATGTTGCGCGCTCCCGCTTCATCGCTGACAGCCACCGTTCATCTACTGGTATTACCGGTAGATGAACGACAGGGTGAGCGGCTTTCCATAGCGTCCTACTATGGAAAGCCGCTGGGCAGCGGGGAAAAGCGCTCAGTGTATGCACTGAGCACTTTTTTAGCCCAGCGATGTCTCTGATCATCGCTGTTCATACACGCTGGGCAAAAATGCTCAGTGTGTATGGACCTTTAGTTCTTACCATAAATCTCCTTTTTCCTTGCTGTTTCTCTTTGTAAAATGCTGAACGTTTTAACAATGCAGTAGAAATATTTGTGATACATTATAAATATTCATTAATACCTTACCTTTGAATTTGGTAATGAATAATATTGATTAAAAACAAACCTGTGTGAATGGTGTTTGTTGCAGAACAAATTAGCAACAGGTGTCCAAATAAGTGCATGCTACACAGATCTTAGAAAAGCTGCAATCAAGGCTCATGGCAATTTCCAATATACATGAACTAAGATTTATAGGTGGTAGCCTCAGGCTTTAATACCTGGGGCTATTCAGTTAGAGACCCTTTTTCTTGACTGGTAAATTACCTGTTGATGGGCTTTAACCCATATAATCCTGGATACGTTCCCGGACCTGTGTTAATATGGTCGCGGCACCTGAAAACAGGCTATTTATAGGCAATCTTTTTGAACCTGTGGGCTGCCTTCAGGGCTAATTGGATAGCCCCACTGCTTCAATTAACCTGCTGTAAATAACTGTGGTTAATTGAATTCCTCCCACAGTATAAAACGGTATCCGGACTCCAGGTCGACAGCACAAAGGTCGACACACCTTAGGTCGACGCCAATTGGTCGACACACCTTAGGTCGACATGGACAAAAGGTCGACATGGAAAAAGGTCGACATGAGTTTTTCACGATTTTTTTCTTTTTTTGAACTTTTTCATACTTAACGATCCACGTGGACTACGATTGGAACGGTAAAGTGTGCCGAGCGAAGCGGTAGCGGAGCGAAGGCACCATGGCCGAAGCATGGCGAGCGAAGCGGTGCACTAATTGGGGTTCCCGGTCACACTACGAAGAAAACGACACCAAAAAAACAAACTCATGTCGACCTTTTGTCTGTCGACCTTTTGTCTATGTCGACCTTTTGTCCATGTCGACCAATTGGCGTCGACCTAAGGTGTGTCGACCTTTGTGCTGTCGACCCTCAGTCCCAGACCCGTATAAAACAGCGTCCAACTCCAAATGACCCTCTGTGTAACTTCAGGGAAGAATATAGCCATCCTCAGTCATTGTTCTCTAGAGAGAAGTTTAAAAAGTAGTCCTCTAGATAGATCTGTATTATATTTTCTCTATCGTCCTAGTGGATGCTGGGGTTCCTGAAAGGACCATGGGGAATAGCGGCTCCGCAGGAGACAGGGCACAAAAGTAAAGCTTTCCGATCAGGTGGTGTGCACTGGCTCCTCCCCCTATGACCCTCCTCCAAGCCAGTTAGATTTTTGTGCCCGGCCGAGAAGGGTGCAATCTAGGTGGCTCTCCTAAAGAGCTGCTTAGAAAAGTTTAGCTTAGGTTTTTTATTTTACAGTGAGTCCTGCTGGCAACAGGATCACTGCAACGAGGGACTTAGGGGAGAAGAAGTGAACTCACCTGCGTGCAGGATGGATTGGCTTCTTGGCTACTGGACATCAGCTCCAGAGGGACGATCACAGGTACAGCCTGGATGGTCACCGGAGCCTTGCCGCCGGCCCCCTTGCAGATGCTGAAGTAAGAAGAGGTCCAGAATCGGCGGCAGAAGACTCCTCAGTCTTCTAAAGGTAGCGCACAGCACTGCAGCTGTGCGCCATTTTCCTCTCAGCACACTTCACACGGCAGTCACTGAGGGTGCAGGGCGCTGGGAGGGGGGCGCCCTGGGAGGCAAATGAATACCTATTTTGGCTAAAAATACCTCACATATAGCCTCCGGGGGCTATATGGAGATATTTAACCCCTGCCAGAATCCGTTAAGAGCGGGAGACGAGGCCGCCGAAAAAGGGGCGGGGCCTATCTCCTCAGCACACAGCGCCATTTTCCCTCACAGAAAGGCTGGAGGGAAGGCTCCCAGGCTCTCCCCTGCACTGCACTACAGAAACAGGGTTAAAACAGAGAGGGGGGGCACTAATTTGGCGTTAGAAATATATAAAAAAGATGCTATAAGGGAAAACACTTATATAAGGTTGTCCCTATATAATTATAGCGTTTTTGGTGTGTGCTGGCAAACTCTCCCTCTGTCTCTCCAAAGGGCTAGTGGGTCCTGTCCTCTATCAGAGCATTCCCTGTGTGTGTGCTGTGTGTCGGTACGTGTGTGTCGACATGTAGGAGGACGATGTTGGTGAGGAGGCGGAGCAATTGCCTGTAATGGTGATGTCACTCTCTAGGGAGTCGACACCGGAATGGATGGCTTATTTAGGGAATTACGTGATAATGTCAACACGCTGCAAGGTCGGTTGACGACATGAGACGGCCGACAAACAATTAGTACCGGTCCAGACGTCTCAAAAACACCGTCGGGGGTTTTAAAACGCCCGTTTACTTTAGTCGGTCGACACAGACACAGACAGGGACACTGAATCCAGTGTCGACGGTGAATAAACAAACGTATTCCTTATTAGGGCCACACGTTAAAGGCAATGAAGGAGGTGTTACATATTTCTGATACTACAAGTACCACAAAAGAGGGTATTATGTGGGATGTGAAAAAACTACCATAGTTTTTCCTGAATCAGATAAATTAAATAAAGTGTGTGATGATGCGTGGGTTCCCCCCGATAGAAAATTATGGGCGGTATACCCTTTCCCGCCAGAAGTTAGGGCGCGTTGGGAAACACCCCTTAGGGTGGATAAGGCGCTCACACGCTTATCAAAACAAGTGGCGGTACCGTCTATAGATAGGGCCGTCCTCAAGGTCCAGCTGACAGGAGGTTGGAAAATATCATAAAAAGTATATACACACATACTGGTGTTATACTGCGACCAGCGATCGCCTCAGCCTGGATGTGCAGAGCTGGGGTGGCTTGGTCGGATTCCCTGACTAAAAATATTGATACCCTTGACAGGGACAGTATTTTATTGACTATAGAGCATTTAAAGGATGCATTTCTATATATGCGAGATGCACAGAGGGATATTTGCACTCTGGCATCAAGAGTAAATGCGATGTCCATAACTGCCAGAAGATGTTATGGACACGACAGTGGTCAGGTGATGCAGATTCCAAACGGCACAAAGGTGTATTGCCGTATAAAGGAAGAGGAGTTATTTGGGGTCGGTCCATCGGACCTGGTGGCCACGGCAACTGCTGGAAAATCCACCGTTTTTACCCTAAGTCACATCTCTGCAGAAAAAGACACCGTCTTTTCAGCCTCAGTCCTTTCGTCCCTATAAGATCATATCTGCCCAGGGATAGAGGAAAGGGAAGAAGACTGCAGCAGGCAGCCCATTCCCAGGAACAGAAGCGTTCCACCGCTTCTGACAAGTTCTCAGCATGGCGCTGAGACCGTACAGGACCCCTGGATCCTACAAGTAGTATCCCAGGGGTACAGATTGGAATGTCGAGAAGTTTCCCCTTCGCAGGCTCCTGAAGTCTGCTTTTACCAAGGTCTCCCTCCGACAAGGAGGCAGTATGGGAAAAAATTCACAAGCTGTATTCCCAGCAGGTGATAATTAAATTACCCCTCCTACTACAAGAAAAGGGGTATTATTCCACACTATATTGTGGTACTGAAGCCAGAAGGCTAGGTGAGACTTATTCTAAAAAAAAAAATTTTTTTTTGAACACTTACAAAGGTTCAAATCAAGATGGAGTCGCTCAGAGCAGTGATAACGAACCAGGAAGAAGGGGACTATATAGTGTCCCGGGACATCAGGGATCCTTACCTCTATGTCCCAAATTTGCCCTTCTCACTAAGGGTACCTCAGGTTCGTGGTGCACAACTGTCACTATCAGTTTCAGACGCTGCCGTTTGGATTGTCCACGGCACCCCGGGTCTTTACCAAGGTAATGGCCGAAATGATGATTCTTCTTCGAAGAAAAGGCGTCTTAATTATCCCTTACTTGGACGATCTCCTGATAAGGGCATAGTCCAGGGAACAGTTGGAGGTCGGAGTAGCACTATCTAGGATACTGCTACAACAGCACGGGTGGATTCTAAATATTCCAAAATCGCAGCTGATCCCGACGACACGTCTGCTGTGCCTAGGGATGATTCTGGACACAGTCCAGAAAAAGGTGTTTCTCCCGGAAGAGAAAGCCAGGGAGTTATCCGAGCTAGTCAGGAACCTCCTAAAAACAGTGCATCATTGCACAAGGGTCCTGGTAAAAATGGTGGCTTCCTACGAAGCAATTCCATTCGGCAGATTTCACGCAAGAACTTTTCAGTGGGATCTGCTGGACAAATGGTCCGGATCGCATCTTCAGATGCATCAGCGGATAACCCTATATCCAAGGACAAGGGTGTCTCTCCTGTGGTGGTTATAGAGTGCTCATCTTCTAGAGGGCCGCAGATTCGGCATTCAGGATTGGATGCTGGTGACCACGGAGCCCAGCCCGAGAGGCTGGGGAGCAGTCACACAAGGAAAAAATTTCCAGGGAGTGTGATCAAGTCTGGAGACTTTTCTCCACATAAATATACTGGAGCTAAGGGTAAATTTATAATGCTCTAAGCTTAGCAAGACCTCTGCTTCAAGGTCAGCCGGTATTGATCCAGTGGGAAAAACATCACGGCAGTCGCCCACGTAAACAGACAGGGCGACACAAGAAGCAGGAGGGCAATGGCAAAAACTGCAAGGACTTTTCGCTGGGCGGAAATTCATGTGATAGCACTGTCAGCAGTGTTTCATCCCGGGAATGGTAACTGGGAAGCAGACTTCCTCAGCAGGCACGACCTCCACCCGGGAGAGTGGAAACTTCATCGGGAAGTTTTTTCCACATGATTGTAAACCGTTGGGAAATACCAAAGGTGGACATGATGGCGTCCCGTCTGAACAAAAAACGGGACAGGTATTGCGCCAGGTCAAGAGACCCTCAGGCAATAGCTGTGGACGTTCTGGTAACACCGTGGGTGTACCAGTCGGTGTATGTGTTCCCTCCTCTGCTTCTCATACCTAAGGTGCTGAGAATTATAAGACGTAGAGGAGTAAGAACTATACTCATGGCTCCGGATTGGCCAAGAAGGACTTGGTACCCGGAACTTCAAGAGATGCTTACAGAGGTCTTATGGCCTCTGCCGCTAAGAAGGGACTTGCTTCAGCAAGTACCATGTCTGTTCCAAGACTTACCGCAGCTGCGTTTGTCGGCATGGCGGTGGAAAGCCGGATCCTAAGGGAAAAAGGCATTCCGGAAGAGGTCATTCCTACCCTGGTCAAAGCCAGAAAGGAGGTGACCGCACAACATTATCACCACATGTGGCGAAAATATGTTGCGTGGTGTGAGGCCAGGAAGGCCCCACAAAGAAATTTCAACTCGGTCGTTTCCTGCATTTCCTGCAAACAGGAGTGTCTATGGGCCTCAAATTGGGGTCCATTAAGGTTAAAATTTCGGCCCTGTCGATTTTCTTCCAGAAAGAATTGGCTTCAGTTCCTGAAGTCCAGAATTTTGTCAAGGGAGTATTGCATATACAACCCCCTTTTGTGCCTCCAGTGGCACTGTGGGATCTCAACGTAGTTCTGGGATTCCTCAAATCACATTGGTTTAAAACCAGTCAAATCTGTGGATTTGAAGCATCTCACATGAAAAGTGACCATGCTCTTGGCCCTGGCCTGGACCAGGCGAGTGTCAAATTGGTGGTTTTTTCTCAAAAAAGCCCATATCTGTTTGTCCATTCGGACAGGGCAGAGCTGCGGACTCGTCCCCAGTTCTCTCCCTAAGGTGGTGTCAGTGTTTCACCTGAACCAGCTTATTGTGGTGCCTTGCACCTACTAGGGACTTGGAGGACTCCAAGTTGCTAGATGTTGTCAGGGCCCTGAAAATATGTTCCAGGACGGCTGGAGTCAGGAAAACTGACTTGCTGTTATCCTGTATGCACCCAACAAACTGGGTGCTCTTGCTTCTAAGCAGACTATTGCTAGTTGGATGTGTAATACAATTCAGCTTGCACATTCTGTGGCAGGCCTGCCACAGCCAAAATATGTAAATGCCCATTCCACAAGGAAGGTGGGCTCATCTTGGGCGGCTGCCCGAGGGGTCTCGGCTTTACAACTTTGCCGAGCAGCTACTTGGTCAGGGGCAAACACGTTTGCTAAATTCTACAAATTTGATACCCTGGCTAAGGAGGACCTGGAGTTCTCTCATTCGGTGCTGCAGAGTCATCCGCACTCTCCCGCCCGTTTGGGAGCTTTGGTATAATCCCCATGGTCCTTTCAGGAACCCCAGCATCCACTAGGACGATAGAGAAAATAAGAATTTACTTACCGATAATTCTATTTCTCGGAGTCCGTAGTGGATGCTGGGCGCCCATCCCAAGTGCGGATTATCTGCAATACTTGTACATAGTTACAAAAATCGGGTTATTATTGTTGTGAGCCATCTTTTCAGAGGCTCCGCTGTTATCATACTGTTAACTGGGTTTAGATCACAAGTTGTACGGTGTGATTGGTGTGGCTGGTATGAGTCTTACCCGGGATTCAAAATTCCTCCCTTATTGTGTACGCTCGTCCGGGCACAGTACCTAACTGGCTTGGAGGAGGGTCATAGGGGGAGGAGCCAGTGCACACCACCTGATCGGAAAGCTTTACTTTTGTGCCCTGTCTCCTGCGGAGCCGCTATTCCCCATGGTCCTTTCAGGAACCCCAGCATCCACTACGGACTCCGAGAAATAGAATTATCGGTAAGTAAATTCTTATTTTAGATAAAGATCAGATTCTCTACTTGGTCTTAAGTTTGTTTTATGATAAGAATTTCATACTGTATGTTGATAAATGTCTGAATTTCTTTTAAAGAACAGTTTATTTAGGAACTTAAGCTTAAACTCCACTAACAGAACACTTTTTATACCCCTTATAACCCGGCTCACACCCGCGACATTAAGCACGGGCTGAAGCCAGGGTTTTTATGTACTTGCCCCCGTTCTTACATGGGTAATAACCCAGGTTATTCCCAACTTGTCACCTGTCACACTGGCCTCGGGAGCTTACATTGGGCACTTGGATATGTGCTACTGTCCCCGCCAATTAATTTTTGTTTTAGGCGTGACCCGGGTTATTTAGACCCTGGGTCTTACCTTTCACACACAAACCGGGGGCACTGAACCATCTTGCACGTCCTGGGATTAAGCCTGTCTGGTTGCAGGGTCATGGACACAGGACTGTCAGTGCTGGTAAGACCCTTTCAGACATGAGCAGGACACAGGTCGATACGCTTGCACCTGAGAAAATCTGGGTTTTTGGCTTATGTCTGAAAGAAGTGTTAGTGATCCATTCTAAAGATCATCAGCTGATCTGGAAATAAGAACTGTTAGGACTGGTTTGGCCACCCCTGGTCTACAGCATGGCTTGATTATATGGTTTTACGTCCCTGATAGACCTGTTCTAACATTCCACAAATAATTCTGCAGACAGCAATGGAAATATGTCCCTGATTACCTAATTTTAGTGGATAATGTATGTATTTGTCAAACATGACCTCTATATATTAAAATCTGGATATGAAACATTTATACTCGTGTAAGAATGCAATGGAGCAAATAGTCTACTTTTATTGTACTTTTCTGTTTTTCTTCTATTATACCTTGCCTATTAAACTTCTTAAGGTAAAAATCAGAAAGGGGCAGAAAATACATTTATACTTGCTGGAAAAATTGTTATCTGTCAGTTCAACAAAACAAATGTTATGGTACAAGCAAACTCAGGATAAACACAAATGTTCCTGAGAGGTAGGAAGTGTCCATAGTAACACAGCATGTAGCTTGCCTGTCATTGTTTGCTGAGAGAGACCATGCCTAAATTCTGAACACAAAATACTTATAGGGAGGGTTCAAAGTTAAAGTTAACCAAGACTACGGCAGTAAATTTTGGAGTATATGGATTTCAAAGTTGAAGAGCTGTAATTCTTCTTAGTGGTATTGAACTGCCGCCATCTGGTGGATAAACATGACTTTGTTCACTATTTAATAGAAAAACATCTTTCCATTGTACCATGGCAGTGGTAGTGTGAAATGGACAAAAAATGGATTTGGATTACTTGAACTGTGAGCACTACACGGGGGCGATTAAGTTGTTTTAAGTGGCGCTCCAAGTAATGTTGTTTCGATCGGGCGCCTATTGTTTTTCATATGCACAAATAGACTGGGTTTAGCCATGTAAAGTGCCCAAACCACAGACTATTTAAACATGTCTTCTTTACACCTTAGCTGGCTGCGAGAAGAAATGTCTGCTGCGGCTAATGGGTGCCCAAACAGAGCAACAATTGAATTGCCTTGTTTTGTACGTCCAGTGTCAGTTGCAGGGAAAACATTTGGATTGCCCTTCGTATGTCATCTTTCTACTCTTAATTGCATGGTTTGATAGTTGGGACTATTATTAAGCAGGAGTAGCATTTGTATAGAGCTTGCAGAACTTTTAGTAGTACACGTAACTTTTATCACAGTAGCAACACTAGAAATACTACAGCAATATGCTGAGGAAATGAGCCCTTCCCCATCTTTCTAACAAGGGGTTAGATTAGAGGTTCTCAAACTCTGTCCTCGGGGGCACACACAGTGCATGTTTTGCAGGTCTCCTCACAGAATCGCAAGTGAAATAATTAGCTCCACCTGTGGACCTTTTAAAATGTCAGTGAGTAATTAATACACCTGTGCACCTGCTGGGTTACCTGCAAAACATGCACTGTGTGTGCCCCCGAGGACCGAGTTTGAGTACCTCTGCGTTAGATGTATGGGGGATGGGGGAGATATTGTGGCGTTGTGCTCAGTTACAGGGGCAGTATACGCTGATGTGCAGGGCAATGTAAGAACAGTCAACTGCAGCTATTTATTTTGCCAGCTTCAGGTGTCGTTGCTCTATGTCCACAACAGTGACAGCGCTGTCCCGGCTGTTGCGGATGCCGGCTTCGGGCTGTTTGTGAGAACTCGCGATAGTAGCGAGATCTCTGCACATGTGCCATGGAGCCAGTCGAGCAGGGAGACACAGCGCATCCGCACTAAGCTGAGGCATTATGTGCTCTGGCGAGGTTTCACTCCCCCGTTCCTTCAGAAAAGATAATAATACATCTGGTCAGTTTCCTGCGGAGGCGAAGCAGGAAGTGCTATACATCTCCCCCAAGGTTCCCTGACTAAACCTGAACCTGCTTACCTGTACACAGGATGTGAAGGAATGCTTTTTATATCTGCTCTCTACGTTTCCCTTAGTCCATGTCCCTTCCAGATAGCACTATGGGGGCAATTCAGTGACCTGAAAGGTGTGTGATGGTTGCCCACATAACTGATAATTGCAGGAGAGCAGTATTGCCCATTGTATTGCACCACCCTATGGTGGTGCAATACAAAGTGAGTGATGCATTGACTGCAGTGTATTGCCAGCATATTGCTAATAAATGCAGTCGCCCCTAAGTGACATACATTTGACTGTTAAGCACAGCACCTTTTTACTGTGTAGTGTACATAATCAAGCCATTTGTAATATAGAAAACTGTCAATTCTAGTGGCGACTAGCAAATTGTTCTATCCTTTGTAAATATCTAAACTATTCTCTTATTTTGATGGTTAGTTATCAGACTCCCTATTGGTGGCCAAAATGCAATGATGTGCTCTATTCTGATGACCTGTATGTTTGGCTTTAGAGTAGACATATCTGTTGAGCAGCATGGAAAACAGTCGGTTGACAAATATAGAAAGTGTGGAAAGCTGAGCCATATATACTCTACAACCTGCTCTGCATATGTGGAGTTACTCTCTTTTCCCTGACAGGATGATCTTGGTAAATTGATCCCTAGTTGATAGTATGGAACTTGCTCTGTGATTGCTGGAGTAATTATATAAATATAGAACTGTAGCTGTAAGCGCACTTTATAGTCCCTTTCCTGGTGTTGAAGTGTACTGTAGATCTAGTAGTTTTTATCCAATAAGTGAAGTGTGAGAAGTTGTTCTCACTAGTCATTGACTTTCAAATGTCACAGTAACATTGCTCCCAAGCACATAATGGATTATAGCTTAGTTGTCTCTGATGTGTTATTATATCTATTACCCAATAGATGTTTTGGTTTTTCACATGTAGACAGGCTTTCATCTGTTCATTTATTTCTACAATTTTTTGCATGTATAGTATGTACAGCTTTTGACTGTTAGACTGAATAAATGAAACAGATTAGTTTTTCACATGTACAATGGCTGTGTAACAAGTGCGCAGAAGCATCCAAAGTCAGCCGAATCAGATACAATGTTTATAAGATAACTTCCAAATACATGTTACTGTTTAAGGTATAAGAAACTCCTAAATTGATGACAAGTCCATGTATAACTTAAATGTTTCCAATTTAGGAGGTTCCTTTAATAGGTGAAGATTCTGTAATCCTGTGTAATATCTTTGGAAAAGACAAAAGGGCGGTATCCTATTCGCCCTGGTGCCGGCATCCCTTTCACACGATGTCAGCACTTCTAGGGGATTATGCTTTGGATGCGATAAGGGGCTGCAGGAGCCACGATTACACATGGTTATCGGGGACTTCTCCTTGATCCCACAATGTTATTTTGTGCGATCGTGGCTCCAATTTTAGCTGATCAAAATGGCCTCTAATTGGATACTGCGTTACTGACCATTGGTCATTAATTGTGATATCCGGCAGTTTTGAATGGCCAAAATCGCATCGCTGTTAATCGGATACCGCCCAAAGAATGCAATAGTGTAATACTGATGAAATAACACTCCAAGTCTTATATACCATGTGGTGACTCCTACCAAATAATGTGGTCTACACAGACTGGTAGACACTAGCGCTTAAATGGGATGGCCTTGCCCATTCTGGGTTCTGGCTTTCCACTACATTGATCCACCCTTTGTTGTTGATGCTGTCAAGCGTATAGCGTAATGAAGGATTGATGAAAGATCAAAATAACATTCTGTTATGAATAATGATTTCAATTGGCGTTCATTACTCAATATACATCACAACATCAATATTGAGTAAACAGTGGGACTTTTCAAAAAAAGACCTAATTTTAGGATAAGACTTACCTGATGTTCTAGTCTGCATTTTTCGAAAAGCACCTAATCTAATGGGGGGTACACATGGCCTGATTCTGGCTCAGCGCGATGTGGGCTTAGCACACATCGCAGCGTGTGTCTGTACACACTCTGCAATGTGTGCTAGCCCAATACTAACTAGACCGCAAGGCAGATCTGAGTCAAAATCTGAGCCAGCGATAGCGATGCGCGGGCCACACATAGCTATCGCTATGGGACATACACACGGCGTGATCCGTGCTTAATTTCTAAGCAGTCTGGTCAGATTGCTTAAAAATTAAGCAAAAACCGCTGTGTACCGCCCTTAAGTTGGTAAGTGGTACATGGACTTGTCATGAACATAGGAGCATTACAGTTTCTTATACCTTTTAAGCCACAGGTTCTCAAATGCTGTACTCAGGATGCCACACAGTTTACATTTTCCAGGTCACGTGGACTTTTTAAATGGTGTATCTAGGAAAAGGGGGCCCTAGACTGCACACCCTAGCTGCCCGTAATGAAGGTGCTACCAGCTGAGACCTGTAGTGCTACACACGGAGAGAGAATGCATGCCAGTGCACTATACAAACATTACTGAATAATAACCTGTGGACTTCTAAAATGTGACAATTGGTGATACACAGTGAACTTGCCGGTGACTTGTAAAACGTCACCTGTGTGGGGTCCTGAGGACCGAATTTGAGAACCTTTGCCCTAAGTGCTTACATGTATATGGGTGTAGTCTAAAGTTATCATAACTTTAATTTATGAAATGCAGTGGTCTCAATTAAAATGTTATGTATATGTTTTGAACGGGTCTGCTTTCTTTATACTTTTTAGGTCCTTTTACAGATGTTGTTACAACAAACCTCAAACTGCGCAATCCGTCTGAGAAGAAAGTATGCTTTAAGGTGAAAACTACAGCTCCACGGCGCTACTGTGTGCGGCCAAACAGTGGCACCATCGATCCTGGAGCTACAGTAACAGTTTCGGGTAATTATAATGTTGAAGATAAATTCCCGCAGCTGCCCATCTCAGAGGGACCTCCCAACAACCCCTCTGCTTACTGATTCCCTCCTCCAGTGCCTGCCGAGCAGCTGATCAGGGAGCCCGGTAGCACCCCAATGTTTAAAATTTTTTTTTTAAATAAAATGTTGGATATTCTTTTAAAAAAAAAAAAAAAAAAAAAATGTTCTTAATCTAATTCAATAATATATATATATATATATATATATATATATATATATATATATATATATATAAAAAATTAGTCAGTTATGTGGGGTATCCAATTAGATGCAAAACAACATTTCGGACGACGGGAACAGGGTTTTTTTTTTTTGTTTTTTTATCTTATCACAATTACTTTTCTGGCTATCCAATTAGCAACCATTTTTACCATCCAAAAAAGTTTGTTTTTCCACCGAAAGCACAAAAAATCTGGGAAAAGCCACGGACCTACAGTATCTGTTTCCATGACCGTGATTGTGGGAAAAAAAGGCTTCTAATCACGAATTTGGTTTTGGAACCCCGCCTCCCCGATAAGTGCCAGGTAATTAGTTGCTGTAATTTACCGTGGCTAATAGGATACTGCCCTAAGTGGGTTAACACCAGTTCAGGTTTAAATATGTGTAGTTCAAACTTCTTTAATTTCCTTAAAATTATTGTGCTATTGTTCTAAGAAAAAGTAGTTTCCAATGAAGTGCATGGATTATCTGTCGTCCTAATTACCACTGCAGATTCTTTCTTGAACCCCTCTTTGGTGGAAATTAATTTATTTTGCAACCGTGGTTTATCTGAAAATCACAAAGACATGCTGAACTCGGCCTTAACTGGCCCCAACTTAAACTGTTTCTAATTGCATTCCATCATTCATATGATCTCTTCATTAATTCGTAAAGGAATTAATAGAGCCATTGCCGGCTGCGGATAGTTGAGGCCTCGCAGCAAGCCGTGTTGCAGCATGCTGCATCACAGCAAAGATGAGCATGGCTACATCTTTATATGTGTGACTGTATGTGTGCATGTACTGTGTAACTGTATTTCTCTAGCATCCATAAGGGATATTGGGGACAGAATTAGTACGATGGGGTATAGACTGGTCCAAAGGATACAGTGCACTTTAAATTTCTTCCACTGGGTGTGCTGGCTCCTCCCCTCTATTCCTCCTCCTACAGCTTAGTTTAGAAAATAGTGCCCTCAAAAGAGGATGCACACTCTGCTAGCTCCAGAGTTTTTCTTCAATCTTCAAAGGGCTACAGCACTTTCTATGTCATTCTGACATGCTGTGCTGCAGCTCCATCACCTTACCCAGCAGCGCTGCATACTCCCGCGGCCTGGTTCCCATGTACTTTTAGCGGAGGCGCACCAGACGGGTGGTCTTCAGTATGCCGGCGGTCGGGCTCCGGGCGACGGGAGCCCGACAGCCGGCATACCGACACTTATTCTCTCTCGTGGGGGTCCACGACCCCCCTGGAGGGAGAATAAAATAGTGTGGCGCGCCACCGTGCCCGTAGCGTGACGAGCGCAACGAGCCCGCAAGGTGCTCATCTGCGCTCGCCACACTGTCGGTAAGCCGGCGGCCGGCCTCCCGGCGCCGGTATGCTGGTCGCCGGGAGGCCGGCCGCCGGCAGATCGTAGTGAACCCCACCAGAGGGGACAATGTACTGCACAGGGACCCCACTATATCCACCAGGGCAGGGACCACAGGTCAGATTTACTAAAATTCGTTTAATATAGGCTCCATAGTACCCGGTGGTGAGGCCCAGCATTGGGGATAAGGCGCTGACCTGTAGCCCCTCCCACCGCTCCGGGCGCCATCTACTGCTGGTGTTCCCGACCTGGAGCTGCATTTCTCTCTCCCTCACTCTCTGACAGAGATTTTGGCGCCATCTTCACTACTAGCTGGGCTGATCTTCGGGACTGCAGGGTACTGTCTCCTCTGTAAAGCCGCCTGTCTCATCAGTGCTGTTCATTTACAGGCACTTAAGTATGTCATTTTGGACAGTGTTACTTAAGAACAAGTGTACTGCTATCTGAATATTTAGTACAAGTATTCTGTGATATACATTCAGTATCTACTGTGCATTGTTATATCTATACTCATACATATTTATATGTAGTTTTACTATTCCAGTGCAATTTTATTGTTTATATGTAATAACTTCTGCATTGTACATGTGGACTGAGTGTGCCTGTAGCTGGTGTGTGGGATTCCATTCTCCTATATCATATATTGCTATCACTATGTGTGTCGGGGTCCCAATATATTTATATTTAGTGTTACACAGAATATACAATTGGGTATTTTTACTGTGTGTTTCAGTCACCTCATACCGCTTAAATCCTCTGTTTTGTGTATTGTTTACTGTCACATAACATAGAAGGTTATTTGCAGGTATTGTTTGTCTGGCTATATTGTACTGTTATGCCCTAAGGCTACATTCCTTATAATGGCTGCTACACAGGGTGGGAAATCCGCGGACGCTTCTGCATCCTGCAGTACTGGCACCACGGATTTACCTGAGGGCGAAGTTTTAGCTGCTGGTTCAGGCACTGAGTGCCATACACCCAGTCTACCTGCAGCACCTGTGGCCAATCAGGACCCACCCTGGGCAGCGTTCTCAAGTCTGCTGACTACACTTGTGACACGTCTTACGCCCCCTGTGGGACCTCCTGTGCCATTGCAGCCACATATTGTCCCTGTAGTTAATCCGCCCTGGGTCGGATTCTCTGTCGACCCATTTACAACAATTAGATCAATCTTTGGTTAGACATAAGTCTACCCAACGCTCCTCTGGTACCAAGGGGTCATCTAAATGGGCATTTCTCTATCGTCCTAGTGGATGCTGGGGTTCCTGAAAGGACCATGGGGAATAGCGGCTCCGCAGGAGACAGGGCACAAAAAGTAAAGCTTTTTCCGATCAGGTGGTGTGCACTGGCTCCTCCCCCTATGACCCTCCTCCAGACTCCAGTTAGATTTTTGTGCCCGGCCGAGAAGGGTGCAATCTAGGTGGCTCTCCTAAAGAGCTGCTTAGAGAAAGTTTAGCTAGGGCCCTCATTCCGAGTTGTTCGCTCGGTATTTTTCATCGCATCGCAGTGAAAATCCGCTTAGTACGCATGCGCAATGTTCGCACTGCGACTGCGCCAAGTAACTTTACTATGAAGAAAGTATTTTTACTCACGGCTTTTTCTTCGCTCCGGCGATCGTAATGTGATTGACAGGAAATGGGTGTTACTGGGCGGATACACGGCGTTTCAGGGGCGTGTGGCTGAAAACGCTACCGTTTCCGGAAAAAACGCAGGAGTGGCCGGGGAAACGGTGGGAGTGCCTGGGCGAACGCTGGGTGTGTTTGTGACGTCAACCAGGAACGACAAGCACTGAAATGATCGCACAGGCAGAGTAAGTCTGGAGCTACTCTGAAACTGCTAACTCGTTTGTAATCGCAATATTGCGCGTACGTCGGTCGCAATTTTAAGAAGCTAAGATTCACTCCCAGTAGGCGGCGGCTTAGCGTGTGTAACTCTGCTACATTCGCCTTGCGAGCGAACAACTCGGAATGAGGGCCCAGGTTTTTTATTTTACAGTGATTCCTGCTGGCAACAGGATCACTGCAGCGAGGGACTGAGGGGAGAAGGAGTCAACTCACCTGCGTGCAGGATGGATTGGTTTCTTGGCTACTGGACATCAAGCTCCAGAGGGACGATCACAGGTACAGCCTGGATGGTCACCGGAGCCACGCCGCCGGCCCCCTTGCAGATGCTGAAATCAGAAGAGGTCCAGAATCGGCGGCTGAAGACTCCTGCAGTCTTCTAAAGGTAGCGCACAGCACTGCAGCTGTGCGCCATTTTCCTCTCAGCACACTTCACACGGCAGTCACTGAGGGTGCAGGGCGCTGGGAGGGGGGCGCCCTGGGAGGCAAATGAGTACCTATAAAGGCTAAAAATACCTCACATATAGCCCTAGAGGCTATATGGAGATATTTAACCCCTGCCTAATTTTTCTAAATAGCGGGAGACGAGCCCGCCGGAAAAGGGGCGGGGCCTATCTCCTCAGCACACGGCGCCATTTCCTCTCACAGCTCCGCTGGTCAGGACGGCTCCCAAGTCTCTCCCCTGCACTGCACTACAGAAACAGGGTAAAACAGAGAGGGGGGGGCACATTTATGGCGATATTTTGATATAACAAAGCAGCTATAAGGGAGCACTTATTATAAGGCTATCCCTGATATATATATAGCGCTTTTGGTGTGTGCTGGCAAACTCTCCCTCTGTCTCCCCAAAGGGCTAGTGGGTCCTGTCTTCGTTAGGAGCATTCCCTGTGTGTCTGCTGTGTGTCGGTACGTGTGTGTCGACATGTATGAGGACGATATTGGTGTGGAGGCGGAGCAATTGCCAAATATGAGGATGTCACCCCCTAGGGAGTCGACACCAGAATGGATGCCTTTATTTATGGAACTACGGGATAGTGTCAACACGCTAAAGCAGTCGTTTGACGACATGAGACGGCCGGACAATCAATTAGTGCCTGTCCAGGCGACTCAAACACCGTCAGGGGCTGTGAAACGCCCTTTGCCTCAGTCGGTCGACACAGACCCAGACACAGGCGATGACTCCAGTGGTGACGGTGACGAATCAACCGTATTTTCCAGTAGGGCCACACGTTATATGATTTTGGCAATGAAGGAGGCGTTACATTTAGCTGATACTACAGGTACCACTAAACAGGGTATTATGTGGGGTATGAAAAAACTACCTATAGTTTTTCCTGAATCAGAAGAACTAAATGACGTGTGTAATGAAGCGTGGGTTGCCCCTGATAAAAAGCTGATAATTTCAAAGAAATTATTGGCATTATACCCTTTCCCGCCAGAGGTTAGGGAGCGCTGGGAAACACCTCCTAGGGTGGACAAGGCGCTAACACGCTTATCTAAACAAGTGGCGTTACCCTCTCCTGAGACGGCCGCACTTAAAGATCCATCAGATAGGAGGATGGAAAATATCCAAAAAAGTATATACACACATGCAGGTGTTATACTACGACCAGCTGTAGCGACTGCCTGGATGGGCAGTGCGGGGGTAGTTTGGTCAGAATCCCTGATTGAAAATATTGATACCCTGGACAGGGACAATATTTTACTGTCGTTAAAACAAATAAAGGATGCATTTCTTTATATGCGTGATGCACAGAGGGATATATGCACACTGGCATCACGGGTAAGTGCTATGTCCATTTCGGCCAGAAGAGCTTTATGGACGCGACAGTGGACAGGCGATGCGGATTCAAAACGGCATATGGAAGTTTTGCCGTATAAAGGGGAGGAGTTATTTGGAGTCGGTCTATCAGATTTGGTGGCCACGGCTACAGCCGGGAAATCCACCTTTCTACCTCAAGTCACTCCCCAACAGAAAAAGGCACCGACTTTTCAACCGCAGCCCTTTCGTTCCTTTAAAAATAAGAGAGCAAAGGGCTATTCATATCTGCCACGAGGCAAAGGTCGAGGGAAGAGACAGCAACACGCAGCTCCTTCCCAGGATCAGAAGCCCTCCCCGGCTTCTACAAAAGCCTCAGCATGACGCTGGGGCTTCTCAAGCGGACTCGGGGACCGTGGGGGGTCGTCTCAAAAATTACAGCGCGCAGTGGGCTCACTCGCAAGTAGATCCCTGGATCCTGCAGATAATATCTCAGGGATACAGGTTGGAATTAGAGACAGATCCACCTCGCCGTTTCCTGAAGTCTGCTTTACCAACGTCCCCCTCCGAAAGGGAGACGGTGTTGGAAGCCATTCACAAGCTGTACTCTCAGCAGGTGATAGTCAAGGTACCTCTTCTGCAACAAGGGAAGGGGTATTATTCCACTCTTTTTGTGGTACCGAAGCCGGATGGCTCGGTAAGGCCTATTCTAAATCTGAAGTCCTTGAACCTGTACATAAAGAAGTTCAAGTTCAAAATGGAGTCACTCAGAGCAGTGATAGCGAACCTGGAAGAGGGGGACTTTATGGTATCCTTGGACATCAAGGATGCGTATCTCCACGTTCCAATTTACCCCTCACACCAGGGGTACCTCAGGTTCGTTGTACAAAACTGTCACTATCAGTTTCAGACGCTGCCGTTCGGATTGTCCACGGCACCTCGGATCTTTACAAAGGTAATGGCCGAGATGATGATTCTTCTTCGAAGAAAAGGCGTATTAATTATCCCATACTTGGACGATCTCCTAATAAGGGCGAGGTCCAGAGAACAGCTAGAGATGGGATTAGCACTGTCTCAGGAAGTGCTAAAACAGCACGGGTGGATTCTGAATATTCCAAAATCCCAGTTAATGCCGACAACTCGTCTGCTGTTCCTAGGGATGATTCTGGACACGGTTCAGAAAAAGGTTTTTCTCCCGGAGGAAAAAGCCAAGGAGTTATCCGAGCTTGTCAGGAACCTCCTAAAACCAGGAAAGGTGTCTGTACATCAATGCACAAGAGTCCTGGGAAAAATGGTGGCTTCTTACGAAGCAATTCCATTCGGCAGATTCCACGCAAGAATTTTCCAAAGGGATCTGTTGAACAAATGGTCAGGGTCGCATCTTCAGATGCACCTGCGGATAACCCTGTCTCCAAGGACAAGGGTGTCTCTTCTGTGGTGGTTGCAGAGTGCTCATCTATTGGAGGGCCGCAGATTCGGCATACAGGATTGGATCCTGGTGACCACGGACGCCAGCCTGAGAGGCTGGGGAGCAGTCACACAAGGAAGAAACTTCCAGGGAGTATGGACGAGCCTGGAAACGTCTCTTCACATAAACATTCTGGAACTAAGAGCAATATACAATGCTCTAAGCCAGGCAGAACCTCTGCTTCAGGGAAAACCGGTGTTGATCCAGTCGGACAACATCACGGCAGTCGCCCATGTGAACAGACAGGGCGGCACAAGAAGCAGGAGTGCAATGGCAGAAGCTGCAAGGATTCTTCGCTGGGCAGAGAATCATGTGATAGCACTGTCAGCAGTGTTCATCCCGGGAGTGGACAACTGGGAAGCAGACTTCCTCAGCAGACACGATCTTCACCCGGGAGAGTGGGGACTTCATCCAGAAGTCTTCCACATGCTGGTAACCCGTTGGGAAAGACCAATGGTGGACATGATGGCGTCTCGCCTCAACAAAAAACTGGACAGGTATTGCGCCAGGTCAAGAGATCCGCAGGCAATAGCTGTGGACGCGCTGGTAACGCCTTGGGTGTACCAGTCGGTGTATGTGTTTCCTCCTCTGCCTCTCATACCAAAAGTATTGAGAATTATACGGCAAAGAGGCGTAAGAACGATACTAGTGGTTCCGGATTGGCCAAGAAGGACTTGGTACCCGGAACTTCAAGAGATGATCACGGAAGATCCGTGGCCTCTACCTCTAAGGAGGGACTTGCTTCAGCAGGGTCCCTGTCTGTTTCAAGACTTACCGCGGCTGCGTTTGACGGCATGGCGGTTGAACGCCGGATCCTAAAGGAAAAAGGCATGCCGGAAGAAGTCATTCCTACTTTGATTAAAGCAAGGAAGGAAGTAACCGTGCAACATTATCACCGAATTTGGCGAAAATATGTTGCGTGGTGCGAAGATCGGAGTGCTCCGACGGAGGAATTTCAACTGGGTCGATTCCTACATTTCCTGCAATCAGGATTGTCAATGGGTCTCAAATTGGGATCTATTAAGGTTCAAATTTCGGCCCTGTCGATTTTCTTTCAAAAAGAATTGGCTTCAGTCCCTGAAGTCCAGACCTTTGTTAAGGGAGTGCTGCATATACAGCCTCCTGTGGTGCCTCCAGTGGCACCGTGGGATCTCAATGTGGTTTTGGATTTCCTAAAATCTCATTGGTTTGAACCACTAAAAAAGGTGGATTTGAAATATCTCACATGGAAAGTGACCATGCTTCTAGCCCTGGCTTCTGCCAGGAGAGTGTCAGAATTGGCAGCTTTATCTTACAAAAGCCCATATCTGATTTTCCATTCGGACAGGGCAGAACTGCGGACTCGTCCGCATTTTCTCCCTAAGGTGGTGTCAGCATTTCATCTGAACCAGCCTATTGTAGTGCCTGCGGCTACAAGTGACTTGGAGGACTCCAAGTTACTGGACGTTGTCAGAGCATTAAAAATATATATTGCAAGGACAGCTGGAGTCAGAAAATCTGACTCGTTGTTTATATTGTATGCACCCAACAAGATGGGTGCTCCGGCGTCTAAGCAGACGATTGCTCGTTGGATCTGTAGCACAATCCAACTTGCACATTCTGTGGCAGGCCTGCCACAGCCTAAATCTGTAAAGGCCCACTCCACAAGGAAGGTGGGCTCATATTGGGCGGCTGCCCGAGGGGTCTCGGCATTACAACTTTGCCGAGCAGCTACGTGGTCAGGGGAGAACACGTTTGTAAAATTTTACAAATTTGATACTCTGGCTAAGGAGGACCTGGAGTTCTCTCATTCGGTGCTGCAGAGTCATCCGCACTCTCCCGCCCGTTTGGGAGCTTTGGTATAATCCCCATGGTCCTTTCAGGAACCCCAGCATCCACTAGGACGATAGAGAAAATAAGATTTTACTTACCGATAAATCTATTTCTCGGAGTCCGTAGTGGATGCTGGGCGCCCATCCCAAGTGCGGATTATCTGCATAAATTGTACATAGTTATTGTTAACTAATTCGGGTTATTGTTGAAGGAAGCCATCTTTCAGAGGCTCCGCTGTTATCATACTGTTAACTGGGTTTAGATCACAAGTTGTACGGTGTGATTGGTGTGGCTGGTATGAGTCTTACCCGGGATTCAAAATCCTCCCTTATTGTGTACGCTCGTCCGGGCACAGTACCTAACTGGAGTCTGGAGGAGGGTCATAGGGGGAGGAGCCAGTGCACACCACCTGATCGGAAAAAGCTTTACTTTTTGTGCCCTGTCTCCTGCGGAGCCGCTATTCCCCATGGTCCTTTCAGGAACCCCAGCATCCACTACGGACTCCGAGAAATAGATTTATCGGTAAGTAAAATCTTATTTTCTTCCTCACAATCCACTAATATTT
Organism: Pseudophryne corroboree; assembly: GCF_028390025.1. Classification (NCBI taxonomy): domain Eukaryota; kingdom Metazoa; phylum Chordata; class Amphibia; order Anura; family Myobatrachidae; genus Pseudophryne; species Pseudophryne corroboree. The sequence goes on along the minus strand of NC_086448.1, from coordinate 608,157,633 downwards.
CGGATAATTCTTCCGATGAGGATGGGGAATATACTGATCCGTTAGACCCACTATGGCAGCCTCCTGGGCTGCGAAAGCATGGGTTCAGGCAATTGAGGATGAGCTTCCTCAGGGTTCCCGTATTTATGTAGAGATGACTGCCTCTCTCAGGAGGTCAGATACCCTTTTCTCTGACGTCCTAGTGGATGCTGGGAACTCCGTAAGGACCATGGGGAATAGCGGCTCCGCAGGAGACTGGGCACATCTAAAGAAAGCTTTAGGATCACCTGGTGTGCACTGGCTCCTCCCCCTATGACCCTCCTCCAAGCCTCAGTTAGATTTCTGTGCCCGACGAGAAGGGTGCACACTAGGGGCTCTCCTGAGCTCTTTGTGAAAGTTTTAGTTTAGGTTTATTATTTTCAGTGAGACCTGCTGGCAACAGGCTCACTGCATCGAGGGACTAAGGGGAGAAGAAGCGAACTCACCTGCGTGCAGAGTGGATTGGGCTTCTTAGGCTACTGGACATTAGCTCCAGAGGGACGATCACAGGTTCAGCCTGGATGGGTCACCGGAGCCGCACCGCCGTCCCCCTTACAGAGCCAGAAGAGCGAAGAGGTCCGGAAAAATCGGCGGCAGAAGACGATCCTGTCTTCAGATAAGGTAGCGCACAGCACCGCAGCTGTGCGCCATTGCTCTCAGCACACTTCACACTCCGGTCACTGAGGGTGCAGGGCGCTGGGGGGGGCAGCGCCCTGAGACGCAATAAATCGATAAAAAAACCTTATATGGCTAAAATAAATGCATCACATATAACTCCTGGGCTATATGGATGCATTTAACCCCTGCCAAAACATACAGAAAAAGGATGATAAGGACGCCGAGAAAGGGGCGGAGCCTATCTCCTCAGCACACTGGCGCCATTTTCCCTCACAGCTCAGTTGGAGGGAAACTCCCTGGCTCTCCCCTGCAGTCACTACACTACAGAAAGGGGTTAAAAAAGAGAGGGGGGCACAAATTAGGCGCAGTATATAACAATACAGCAGCTATAAAGGGAAAAACACTTATATAAGGTTATCCCTGTATGTATATATATATATATAGCGCTCTGGTGTGTGCTGGCAAACTCTCCCTCTGTCTCCCCAAAGGGCTAGTGGGGTCCTGTCCTCTATCAGAGCATTCCCTGTGTGTGTGCTGTGTGTCGGTACGTTGGTGTCGACATGTATGAGGAGAAAAATGATAAGGAGACGGAGTAGAGTGTCTAAAATTGTGTTGTCACCCCCTAGGGGGTCGACACCTGAGTGGATGTACTGTTGAAATTGCGTGACAGTGTCAGCTTTGTATAAAAGACAGTGGTTGACATGAGACAGCCGGCTACTCAGCTTGTGCATGTCCAGACGTCTCATACAGGGGCCCTAAAGCGCCCGTTACCTCAGATACAGACGCCGACAGGGATACTGACTCCTGTGTCGACGGTGAAGAGACAACCGTGATTTCCAATAGGGCCACACATTGCATGATTGAGGCAATGGAAAAAGTTTACACTTTTCTGATAATATGAATACCACCAAAAAAAAGGGGTATTATGTTTGGTGAGGAAAAACTTCCTGTAGTTTTCCTGAATCTGAGAAATAAAATGAGGTGTGTGATGATGCGTGGGTTTCCCCCCGATAACAATTGATATTTTCTAAAAAGTTATTGGCAGTATACCTTTTCCCGCCAGAGGTTAGGGTGCGTTGGGAAACACCCCCTAGGGTGGATAAAGCGCTCACACGCTTGTAAAAACAAGGGCTCTACCCTCTCCTGAGATGGCCGCCCTTAAGGATCCTGCTGATAGAAAGCAGGAGCGTATCCTAAAATGTATTTACACACATACTGGTGTTATACTGCGACCAGCAATCGCCTCAGCCTGGATGTGCAGTGCTGGGTTGGCGTGGTCGGATTCCCTGACTGGAAATATGATATCCTAGATAAGGACAGTATATTATTGCCTATAGAGCAATTAAAAGATGCATTTCTATATATGCAGGATGCACAGCGGAATATTTGCCGACTGGCATCAAGTATAAGTGCGTTGTCCAATTATTCCAGTAAAGTGGTCAGGTGATGCGGATTCCAAACGGCATTTGGAAGTATTGCCTTAAAAGAGGGGATGTACCCCAGGTCGCCTCTCAAAATAAGACGCCGTATTATCAGGCGCAGTCCTGGTTGGCAAGCGGACAAAAGGGTTCCTCTTTTCTGCTCGTGACAGAGGGAGAGGAAAATGGCTGCAGAGATCAGCCAGTTCCAAGGAACAGAAACCCTTTTCCGCCGCTGCCAAGCCCTCAGTATGACGCTAGGGCTTTACAAATTCAGGCACGGTGGGGTCCCGTTCTCAATTAATTTCAGTGCGCAGTGGGCTCACTCGCAAGTAGACCCCTGGATCCTTCAGATAATATTTCAGGGGTACAAATTGGAATTCGAGACGTATTCCCCTCGCCGTTTCCAAAAGTCTGTTTTACCGACGTCTCCCGCTGACAGGGAGGCAGTTTTGGAAGCCATTCACAAGCTGTATTCCCAGCAGGTGATAATCAAGGTACCCCTCCTGCAACAGGGAACGGGGTATTATTCCACACTATTGTGGTACCGAAGCCAGACGGCTCGGTGAGACCGATTTTAAAATCTAAAATCTAAAATCTTTGAACACTTGCATACAGAGGTTCAAATTCAAAATTGAGTCACTCAGAGCAGTGATTGCAAACCTGGAAGAAGGGGACTACATGATGTCTCGGGACATCAAGGAGGCTTACCTTCATGTCAAAATTTACCCTTCTCACCAAGGGTATTTCAGGTTATGGTACAGAACTGTATCAGTTCGGACGCTGCCGTAGGGATGGTCCACGGCACCCCGGGTCTTTACTGAAGTAATGACCGAAATGATGATATTCCTTCGAAGGAAGGGAATTTTAGTTATCCTTTACTTGGACGATTCCCTGATAAGGGTAAGATCCAGGGAACAGTTGGAGATCGGTGTAGCACTATATCAGGTAGTGTTGCGGCAGCACGATTGGATTTTCAATATTCCAAAAATCGCAGCTGGTTCCGACGACTTGTCTTCTGTTCCTAGGGATGATTCTGGACATAGTCCAGAAAGAAGGTGCTTCTCCCGGAGGAGAAAGCCAGGGAGTTATCCGAGCTAGTCAGGAACCTCCTAAAACCGAACCAAGTCTCAGTGCATCAATGCACAAGGGTTCTGGGTAAAAATGGTGGCTTCCTACGAAGCAATCCCATTCGGCAGATTCCACGCACAGTGGAACCTTCTGGACAAATGGTCCGGGTCGCATCTTCAGATGCTTCAGCGGATAACCCTGTCACCAGGGACAAGGGTATCCCTCCTGTGGTGGTTGCAGAGTGCTCATCTTCTAGAGGGCCGCAGATTCGGCATTCGGGACTGGGTCCTGGTGGCCACGGATGCCAGCCTGCGAGGCTGGGGAGCAGTCACACAGGGAAGGAATTTCCAGGGCTTATGGTCAAGCCTGGAGACATCTCTTCATAAAAACATTCTGGAACTAAGGGCCATTTACAATGCCCTAAGTCAAGCGAAACCCCTGCTTCAGGGTCAGGCGGTATTGATCCAATCGGACAACATCACGTCAGTCGCCCACGTAAACAGACAGGGCGGCACGAGAAGCAGGAGGGCAATGGCAGAAGCTGCAAGGATTTTCGCTGGGCGGAAAATCATGTGATAGCACTGTCAGCAGTGTTCATTCCGGGAGTGGACAACTGGGAAGCAGACTTCCTCAGCAGACACGACCTTCACCCGGGAGAGTGGGGACTTCACCCAGAAGTCTTCCACCTGATTGTAAACCGTTGGGAAAAACAAAAGGTGGACATAATGGCGTCCCGTCTAAACAAAAAACTAGACAGATATTGCGCCAGGTCAAGGGACCCTCAGGCAATAGCGGTGGACGCTCTGGTAACACCGTGGGTGTACCAGTCAGTGTATGGGTTCCCTCCTCTGCCCCTCATACCAAAAGTACTGAGAATCATAAGAAGGAGAGGAGTAAGAACTATACTCGTGGTTCCGGATTGGCTAAGAAGGACTTGGTATCCGGAACTTCAAGAGATGCTCACGGACGAACCGTGGCCTCTACCTCTAAGAAAGGACCTGCTCCAGCAAGGGCCTTGTCTGTTCCAAGACTTACCGCGGCTGCGTTTGACGGCATGGCGGTTGAACGCCGGATCCTGAAGATCCCTACCCTGGTCAAGGCCAGGAAAGACGTAACCGCAAAACATTATCACCGCATTTGGCGAAAAAATGTTGCGTGGGGTGAGGCCAAGAAGGCCCCTACAGAGGAATTTCAACTGGGTCGTTTCCTCCATTTCCTGCAAACAGGACTGTCTATGGGCCTAAAATTAGGGTCCATTAAGGTTCAAATTTCGGCCCTGTCGATTTTCTTCCAAAAAGAACTGGCTTCAGTGCCTGAAGTTCAGACATTTGTAAAAGGGGTACTGCATATACAGTCTCCTTTTGTGCCTCCAGTGGCACCTTGGGGATCTCAATGTTGTGTTGAGTTTTCCTAAAGTCACATTGGTTTGAACCACTCACCACTGTGGACTTAAAATATCTCACATGGAAGTGACGAGTTAGCCCTGGTTTCAGCCAGGCGGGTGTCAGAATTGGCGGCTTTATCATATAAAAGCCCTTACTTAATAGTTCATTCTGAAAGGACAGAATTGAGGACTCGTCCTCAAATTTTCTACCTAAGGTGGTTTCTGCATTTCACATGAACCAACCTATTGTGGTACCTGCGGCTACTAAGGACTTGGAGGATTCCAGGTGGCTTGACGTGGTCAGGACCCTGAAAATACATGTTTCCAGGACGGCTGGAGTCAGAAAATCTGACTCGCTGTTTATCCTGTATGCACCCAACAAACTGGGTGCTTCTGCTTCTAAGCAGACGATTGCTCGTTGGATTTGTAGTACAATTCAGCTTGCACATTCTGTGGCAGGCCTGCCACAGCCAAAAATCTTAAAATGCCCACTCCACAAGGAAGGTGGGCTCATCTTGGGCAGCTGCCCGAGGGGTCTCGGCTTTACAACTTTGCCGAGCAGTTACTTGGTCAGGAGCAAATACGTTTGTAAAATTCTACAAATTTGATATCTTGACTGAGGAGGACCTGGAGTTCTCTCATTCGGTGCTGCAGAGTCATCCGCACTCTCCCGCCCGTTTGGGAGCTTTGGTATAATCCCCATGGTCCTTACGGAGTTCCCAGCATCCACTAGGACGTCAGAGAAAATAAGAATTTACTTACCGATAATTCTATTTCTCGTAGTCCGTAGTGGATGCTGGGCGCCCATCCCAAGTGCGGATTGTCTGCAATACTGGTACATAATTATTGTTACCAAAAAATTCGGGTTATTGTTGTAGTGAGCCATCTTTTCTAGAGGCTCCTCTATTATCATGCTGTTAACTGGGTTCAGATCACAAGTTGTACAGTGTGATTGGTGTGGCTGGTATGAGTCTTACCCGGGATTCAAAATCCTTCCTTATTGTGTACGCTCGTCCGGGCACAGTATCCTAACTGAGGCTTGGAGGAGGGTCATAGGGGGAGGAGCCAGTGCACACCAGGTGATCCTAAAGCTTTCTTTAGATGTGCCCAGTCTCCTGCGGAGCCGCTATTCCCCATGGTCCTTACGGAGTTCCCAGCATCCACTACGGACTACGAGAAATAGAATTATCGGTAAGTAAATTCTTATTTTTTCTCTGACGTCCTAGTGGATGCTGGGAACTCCGTAAGGACCATGGGGAATAGCGGCTCCGCAGGAGACTGGGCACAACTAAAGAAAGCTTTAGGACTACCTGGTGTGCACTGGCTCCTCCCTCTATGACCCTCCTCCAGACCTCAGTTAGAATTTTGTGCCCGGCTGAGCTGGATGCACACTAGGGGCTCTCCTGAGCTCTTAGAAAAAGAGAGTTTTATTTTAGGTTTTTTATTTTCAGTGAAGATCTGCTGGCAACAGACTCACTGCTACGAGGGACTAAGGGGAGAGAAGCGAACCTACCTGCTTGCAGCTAGCTTAGGCTTCTAGGCTACTGGACACCATTAGCTCCAGAGGGATCGAACACAGGCCCAGCCTCGGTCGTCCGGTCCCGGAGCCGCGCCGCCGTCCCCCTTACAGAGCCAGAAGCAAGAAGAGGGTCCTTGAAATCGGCGGCAGAAGACTTCGGTCTTCATCAAGGTAGCGCACAGCACTGCAGCTGTGCGCCATTGCTTCCCATGCACACCTCACACTCTGGTCACTGATGGGTGCAGGGCGCTGGGGGGGGGCTCCCTGGGCTGCAATATTGAGTACCTTGGCTGGCAAATAACACATAATATAGTCATAGAGACTATATATGTGTAAAATACCCCTGCCAGATATACATATAAAAAAGCGGGAGAAGTCTGCCGAAAAAGGGGCGGGGCTATCTCCCTCAGCACACTGGCGCCATTTTCCCTCACAGCTCCGCTGGAAGGATCGCTCCCAGGCTCTCCCCTGCAGTTTCCAGACTACATAGGGTAAAAAAGAGAGGGGGGGCACTAAATTTAGGCGCAATATTGTGTATACAAGCAGCTATTGGGAAAAATCACTCAGTTATAGTGTTAATCCCTGTGTTATATAGCGCTGTTGGTGTGTGCTGGCATACTCTCTCTCTGTCTCCCCAAAGGGCTTTGTGGGGTCCTGTCCTCAGTCAGAGCATTCCCTGTGTGTGTGCGGTGTGTCTGTACGGCTGTGTCGACATGTTTGATGAGGAGGCTTATGTGGAGGCGGAGCAGGTGCCGATAATTGTGATGTCACCCCCTGCGGGGTCGACACCTGAGTGGTTGGTTATGTGGAAGGAATTACGCGACAGTGTCGACTCCTTACATAAAAGGTTTGACGACATAGCAGATGTGGGACAGCTGGCTTCTCAGCCTGTGCCTGCCCAGACGTCTCTAAAGCCATCAGGGGCTCTAAAACGCCCGCTACCTCAGATGGCAGACACAGATGTCGACACGGATACTGACTCCAGTGTCGACGATGATGAGACTAGTGTACATTCCAATAGAGCCACCCGTTACATGATTACGGCAATGAAAAATGTGTTGCATATTTCTGATATTACCCCAGGTACCACAGAAAAGGGTATTATGTTTGGGGAGAAAAAACTACCAGTGGGTTTTCCCCCATCTGATGAATTAAATGAAGTGTGTGAAGAAGCGTGGGCTTCCCCTGATAAGAAACTGGTAATTTCTAAAAAGTTACTAATGGCGTACCCTTTCCCGCCAGAGGACAGGTCACGTTGGGAGACATCCCCTAGGGTGGATAAAGCGCTCACACGTCTGTCAAAAAAGGTGGCACTACCGTCTCCGGACACGGCCGCCCTAAAGGAGCCTGCAGATAGAAAGCAGAAGGCTATCCTGAAGTCTGTATATACACACTCAGGTTTTATACTGAGACCGGCTATTGCTTCAGCATGGATGTGCAGTGCTGCAGCTGCGTGGTCAGATTCCCTGTCGGAAAACATTGATACCCTAGACAGGGACACTATATTGCTAACCGTAGAGCATATTAAAGACGCTGTCTTGTACATGAGAGATGCACAGAGGGATATTTGCCGGCTGGCATCTAAAATAAACGCAATGTCCATTTCTGCCAGGAGAGGATTGTGGACTCGGCAGTGGACAGGAGATGCAGATTCTAAAAGGCACATGGAAGTATTGCCTTACAAGGGTGAGGAGTTGTTTAGGGATGGTCTCTCGGACCTCGTTTCCACAGCGACAGCTGGGAAGTCAGCATTTTTACCCCATGTTCCCTCACAGCCAAAGAAAGCACCGTATTATCAGGTACAGTCCTTTCGGCCCCAGAAAGGCAAGCGGGTTAGAGGCGCGTCATTTCTGCCCAGAGGCAGAGGTAGAGGGAAAAAGCTGCAACAGACAGCCAGTTCCCAGGAACAAAAGTCCTCCCCCGCTTCCTCTAAGTCCACCGCATGACGCTGGGGCTCCACAGGCGGAGCCAGGTACGGTGGGGGCCCGTCTCAAGAACTTCAGCGACCAGTGGGCTCGCTCACGGGTGGATCCCTGGATTCTACAAGTAGTATCTCGGGTACAAGCTGGAATTCGAGACGTCTCCCCCTCGCCGTTTCCTCAAATCTGCCTTGCCGACAGCTCCCCGGACAGGGAGGCAGTGCTGGAGGCGATTCACAAGCTGTATTCTCAGCAGGTGATAATCAAGGTACCCCTCCTTCAAAAAGGACGGGGTTACTATTCCACAATGTTTGTGGTACCGAAACCGGACGGTTCGGTGAGACCCATTTTAAATTTAAAATCCTTGAACACTTATATAAGAAGGTTCAAGTTCAAGATGGAATCGCTCAGGGCGGTGATTGCAAGCCTGGACGAGGGGGATTCCATGGTATCACTGGACATCAAGGATGCTTACCTGCATGTCCCCATTTACCCTCTTCACCAGGAGTACCTCAGATTTGTGGTACAGGACTGTCATTACCAATTCCAGACGTTGCCGTTTGGTCTGTCCACGGCACCGAGGGTATTTACCAAGGAAATGGCCGAAATGATGATACTCATTCGGAGAAAGGAAGTTTTAATTATCCCGTACTTGGACGATCTCCTTATAAAGGCGAGGTCCAGGGAACAGTTGTTGATCGGTGTAGCACTAGCTCGGGAAGTGCTACAACAGCACGGCTGGATCCTGAATATTCCAAAGTCGCAGCTGGTTCCTACAACGCGTCTACTGTTCCTGGGGATGGTTCTGGACACAGAACAGAAAAAAGTATTTCTCCCGGAGGAGAAGGCCAAGGAGTTGTCATCTCTAGTCAGAGACCTCCTAAAACCAAAACAGGTGTCGGTGCACCACTGCACGCGAGTCCTGGGAAAGATGGTGGCTTCTTACGAAGCAATTCCATTCGGAAGGTTCCATGCAAGGATCTTTCAGTGGGATCTGTTGGACAAGTGGTCCGGATCGCATCTTCAGATGCATCGGCTGATAACCCTGTCTCCAAGGACCAGGGTGTCGCTGTTGTGGTGGCTGCAGAGTACTCCTCTTCTAGAGGGCCGCAGATTCGGCATACAGGACTGGGTCCTGGTGACCACGGATGCCAGCCTTCGAGGTTGGGGGGCAGTCACACATGGAAGAAACTTCCAGGGACTATGGACAAGTCAGGAGACTTCCCTTCACATAAATATTCTGGAACTAAGGGCCATTTACAATGCCCTAAGTCAGGCAAGACCCTGCTTCAACACCAGCCGGTGCTGATCCAGTCAGACAACATCACGGCGGTCGCCCATGTAAACCGACAGGGCGGCACAAGAAGCAGGATGGCAATGGCAGAAGCCACAAGGATTCTCCGATGGGCGGAAAATCATGTGTTAGCACTGTCAGCAGTGTTCATTCCCGGAGTGGACAACTGGGAAGCAGACTTTCTCAGCAGACACGACCTCCACCCGGGAGAGTGGGGACTTCATCCAGAAGTCTTCCAAATGATTGTACACCGGTGGGAAAGGCCACAGGTGGACATGATGGCGTCCTGCCTCAACAAAAAGCTAAAAAGATATTGCGCCAGGTCAAGGGACCCTCAGGCGATAGCTGTGGACGCTCTGGTAACACCGTGGGTGTACCGGTCGGTGTATGTGTTCCCTCCTCTGCCTCTCATACCCAAGGTACTGAGACTAATAAGAAGGAGAGGAGTAAGAACTATACTCATTGTTCCGGATTGGCCAAGAAGAGCTTGGTACCCAGAACTAAAAGAAATGATATCAGAGGACCCATGGCCTCTGCCGCTCAGACAGGACCTGCTGCAGCAGGGGCCCTGTCTGTTCCAAGACTTACCACGGCTGCGTTTGACGGCATGGCGATTGAATGCCGGATCCTGAAGGAAAAGGGCATTCCGGAGGAAGTTATCCCTACGCTTATTAAAGCTAGGAAAGAAGTGACCGCAAACCATTATCACCGCATATGGCGGAAATATGTTGCGTGGTGTGAGGCCAGGAAGACCCCAACGGAGGAATTTCAGCTAGGTCGATTTCTGCACTTCCTACAGTCAGGGGTGACTATGGGCCTAAAATTGGGTTCCATTAAGGTCCAGATTTCGGCTCTATCGATTTTCTTCCAAAATAGAACTGGCTTCACTGCCTGAAGTTCAGACTTTTGTTAAGGGAGTGCTGCATAGTCAGCCCCCTTTTATGCCCCCAGTGGCACCTTGGGATCTCAACGTGGTGTTGGATTTCCTAAAGTCGCATTGGTTTGAACCACTTAAAACCGTGGAACTAAAATATCTCACGTGGAAAGTGGTCATGCTGTTGGCCTTGGCTTCGGCCAGGCGTGTGTCAGAATTGGCGGCTTTGTCTTGTAAAAGCCCTTCTCTGATTTTCCATATGGATAGGGCGGAATTGAGGACTCGTCCCCAATTTCTCCCAAAGGTGGTTTCAGCGTTTCATTTGAACCAGCCTATTATGGTGCCTGCGGCTGCTCGTGACTTGGAGGACTCCAAGTTGCTGGACGTAGTCCGGGCCCTAAAAATCTGTTTCCAGGACAGCTGGAGTCAGAAAGACTGACTCGCTATTTATCCTGCATGCGCCCAACAAGTTGGGTGCGCCTGCTACAAAGCAGACTATTGCTCGCTGGATCTGTAGCACGATTTAACTTGCACATTCTGCAGCTGGACTGCCGCATCCTAAATCTGTAAAAGCCCATTCCACGAGGAAGGTGGGCTCTTCTTGGGCGGCTGCCCGAGGGGTCTCGGCTTTACAACTTTGCCGAGCAGCTACTTGGTCGGGGTCAAACACATTTGCTAAATTCTACAAGTTTGATACCCTGGCTGAGGAGGACCTAGAGTTCGCTCATTCGGTGCTGCAGAGTCATCCGCACTCTCCCGCCCGTTTGGGAGCTTTGGTATAATCCCCATGGTCCTTACGGAGTTCCCAGCATCCACTAGGACGTCAGAGAAAATAAGATTTTACTCACAAGGTAAATCTATTTCTCGTAGTCCGTAGTGGATGCTGGGCGCCCGTCCCAAGTGCGGATTGTCTGCAATACTTGTATATAGTTATTGTTTAACTAAAGGGTTATTGTTGAGCCATCTGTTGAGAGGCTCAGTTATATTTCATACTGTTAACTGGGTATAGTATCACGAGTTATACGGTGTGATTGGTGTGGCTGGTATGAGTCTTACCCGGGATTCAAAATCCTTTCCTTATTGTGTCAGCTCTTCCGGGCACAGTATCCTAACTGAGGTCTGGAGGAGGGTCATAGAGGGAGGAGCCAGTGCACACCAGGTAGTCCTAAAGCTTTCTTTAGTTGTGCCCAGTCTCCTGCGGAGCCGCTATTCCCCATGGTCCTTACGGAGTTCTCAGCATCCACTACGGACTACGAGAAATAGATTTATCGGTAAGTAAAATCTTATTTTTTTACTTTTTGGTTTTCACAAACGTGGCTGGCCTGCAAATAAGCAGACCTTGGCCAGATGGATTAGAATGGTGATTGCACAAGCCTATGTGCAGGCTGGTCTCTCAGCTCCTGCTGCTATCAATGCCCATTCTACTTGGTCTGTTGGACCTTCTTGGGCGGCCCGCCGAGGCGCGTCCGCTGAACAGTTGTGCAAGGCGGCTACGTGGTCCTCTGTGAACACGTTCATCCGGTTCTATGCCTTCGATACTTCCGCCTCCCAGGATGCTTCCTTTGGACGTCGGGTTCTTGTACACACTACAGTGCATCCCCTCCCATGAGGAAATGCTTAAGGACATCCCCAATGTTATTCCCTATGGAATACCAGTGTACCCCGCTGCAGAAAAGTAAATCTCCTTTCTCTTACATCCTAGAGGATGCTGGGGACTCCGTAAGGACCATGAGGTATAGACGGGCTCTGCAGGAGACATGGGCACTATAAAGAACTTTAGAATGGGTGTGCACTGGCTCCTCCCTCTATGCCCCTCCTCCAGACCTCAGTTAGATCCTGTGCCCAGAGGAGATTGGGTGCACTACAGGGGAGCTCTCCTGAGTTTCTCTGAAAAAGAATTTTGTTAGGTTTTTTATTTTCAGGGAGCACTGCTGGCAACAGGCTCCCTGCATCGTGGGACTGAGGAGAGAGAAGCAGACCTACTTAAGTGATAGGCTCTACTTCTTAGGCTATTGGACACCATTAGCTCCAGAGGGAGTCGGAACACAGGTCTCCCCCCGCCGTTCGTCCCAGAGCCGCGCCGCTGTCCTCCTCACAGAGCCGGAAGATAGAAGCCGGGTGAGTATAAGAAGAAAAGAAGACTTCAAGGCGGCAGAAGACTTCTGATCTTCACTGAGGTAAGCGCGCAGCGGTAACACTGCGCGCCATTGCTCCCACACACTACACACACTAGCGGGCACTGATGGGTGCAGGGCGCAGGGGGGGCGCCCTGGGCAGCAATAATAACCTCTATATCTGGTATTATAATAGGCACTGCGGAGGCAGTAATTCTTTAAATCCCCCGCCAGTTTTGAGATTGAGTGGGACCGAAGCCCGCTGCTGGAGGGGGCGGAGCTTGGTCCCTCGGCACTAACCAGCGCCATTTTCTCCACAGAGATCTGCAGAGAAGCTGGCTCCCTGGTATCTCCCCTGCTGAACACGGTGACACAGGGCTGAAAAGAGGAGGGGGGGCACTTGTAAGGCGCAGTGAGTATATTAACACAGTGAGTAATATAAAAAGCGCTATTATCTGGGAGTTTGTTTTCCAGTGTCAGTTGGCGCTGGGTGTGTGCTGGCATATTCTCTTTCTCTCTCTTTCTCTCTCTTTCTCTCTCTTTCTCTCTCTCTCTCTCTCTCTCTCTCTCTCTCTCTCTCTCTCTCTCTCTCTCTCTCTCTCTCTCTCTCTCTCTCTCTCTCTCCAAAGGGCCTGTTGGGGAACTGTCTCCTTATAACTATTATCCCTGTGGGGGTGTCGGTACGAGTGTGTCGGCATGTATGATGCGGAAGGCTCAGCTAAGGAGGAGGTGGAGCAGATGATTGTGGTGTGTCCGTTGGCAATGCCGACTCATGATTGGATGGACATGTGGAAGGTTTTAAATGCAAATGTGACCTTATTACATAAGAGATTGGACAAAGCAGAGTCCAGGGAAAAAGCAGGGAGTCAATCCATGGCTTCGGCTGGGTCACCGGGCCTTTCTGGGTCTCAGAAACGTCCCCTATCCCAAATAGCAGACACTGATACCGACACGGATTCTGACTCCAGTGTCGTCTACGATGAGGCGAGGTTACACCCAAGGGTGGCCAAAAGTATTAATTATATAATTCTTGCAATAAAAGATGTTTTGCACATAACAGATGACCCCTCGGTCCCTGACACGAGGGTGCGCATGTATAAGGAAAAGAAACCTGAGGTAACCTTTCCCCCATCCTATGAGCTTAACGAGTTATTTGAAAAAGCTTGGGAAACTCCAGATAAACTGCAGATTCCCAAGAGGATTTTTATGGCGTATCCTTTCCCTGCACAGGACAGGGTACGTTGGGAATCCTCACCCAGGGTGGACAAGGCTTTAACACGCCTGTCCAAGAAAGTGGCGCTACCGTCTCTGGACACGGCAGCCCTCAAGGATCCTGCTGATCGCAGACAGGAAACTACTTTAAAGTCTATTTATTCGCATACAGGTGCTTTGCTCAGACCGGCAATAGCATCGGCATGGGTGTGTAGTGCAGTTGCAGCTTGGACAGATACCTTGTCAGCTGACCTTGATACCCTAGATAGGGATACCATTTTATTGACCTTAGGCCACATTAAAGACGCAGTCTTATATATGAGGGACGCTCAAAGAGACGTTGGGGTGCTGGGTTAGTGAGCCAACGCCATGGCGATTTCTGCTAGGCGAGCCCTATGGACCTGCCAATGGACGGGTGATGCCGACTCAAAGAAGCATATGGAGGTTTTGCCATACAAAGGTGAAGTTTTATTTGGGGAAGGTCTCGCGGACCTGGTTGCCACAGCTACCGCGGGTAAATCTACCTTTTTGCCTTTTGTTCCCCCGCAGCAAAAGAAAACTCCACAATATCAGATGCAGTCCTTTCGGTCGCATAAGTCCAGAAGAGGTCAGGGCTCATCTTTCCTCGCCAGAGGTAAGGGTAGAGGAAAGAGAGCACCTGCATCCGGCTAGTTCCCAGGAGCAGAAGTCCTCCCCGGCTTCTACTAACTCCACCGCATGACGCTGGGGCTCCACTGAGGGAGTCCGCACCGGTGGGAGCACGTCTTCGACTTTTCAGCCAGGTCTGGGTTCTGTCAGACGTGGATCCTTGGGCGATGGGTATTGTATCCCAAGGCTACAAACTGGAATTTGAAGAGGTGCCCCCTCGCCGATTTTTCAAGTCTGCCTTGCCAGCTTCTCCCCCAGAGAGGGAAGTAGTGTTCGCTGCAATTCAATAGCTGTATCAACAGCAAGTGATTGTCAAGGTTCCCCTAGTCCAACAGGGGAAAGGGTACTATTCGACCCTGTTCGTGGTCCCGAAGCTGGATGGTTTGGTCAGACCCATTTTAAATCTAAAATCCCTAAACCTGTACTTGAGAGAGTTCAAATTCAAGATGGAATCGCTCCGGGCTGTGATCTCCAGTCTGGAAGGGGGGGGTATTTTATGGTGTCACTCATACCTTCATGTCCCCATATATCCTCCTCATCAGTCGTACCTGGGATTCGCTGTACAGGACTGTCATTACGAGTTTCAGACGTTACCGTTTGGGCTTTCCACGGCCCCGAGGATTTTCACCAAGGTGATGGCGGAGATGATGGTGCTCCTGCGCAGGCAGGGAGTCACAATTATCCCATACTTGGACGATCTCCTGATAAAAGCAAGATCGAGAGATCAATTGCAGAAGAGCGTGTCGCTCTCCCTGAGAGTGCTACAACAACACGGTTGGATTCTCAATCTGCCAAAGTCACAATTGATTCCAACGACTCGACTATCATTCCTAGGCATGATTCTGGACACGGAGCAGAAGAAGGTTTTTCTCCCGATGGAAAAAGCCCAGGACCTCCAGAACATGGTCAGAGACTTGCTAAAACCAAAAAGAGTGTCTGTTCATCAATGCACTCATGTTCTGGGGAAAATGGTGGCAGCCTACGAGGCCATCCCCTTTGGCAGGTTTCATGCAAGGACGTTTCAGTGGGACCTCCTGGACAAGTGGTCTGGATTCCATCTACTAATACATCAGAAGATAAGCCTGTCCCCCCGGGCCAGGGTGTCTCTCCTGTGGTGGCTGCAAAGTGCTCACCTTCTAGAGGGTCGCAGGTTCGGCATTCAGGACTGTGTTCTGGTGACCACGGACGCGAGCCTCCGAGGATGGGGAGCAGTCACACAAGGAAGAAATTTTCAGGGGTTATGGTCAAGCCAGGAGGCTTGTCTACAAATCAACGTACTGGAATTGAGGGCCATATACAACGGCCTACGACAAGCTGAGGATCTTCTTCGCGACCTACCGGTTCTGATTCAATCAGACAACGTCACAGCCGTGGCTCATGTATACCGCCAAGGCGGGACAAGGAGCAGAGTGGCAATGGCGGAAGCCACCAGGATTCTTCGCTGGGCGGAAAATCACGTAAGTGCTCTGTCAGCGGTCTTCATTCCGGGAGTGGACAACTGGGAAGCAGACTTCCTCAGCAGACACTATCTCCATCCAGGAGAGTGTGGACTTCATCAAGAAGTTTTTACAGAGATAACAAGTCTTTGGGGAATTCCTCACATAGACATGATGGCGTCACGCCTCAACAAGAAGCTTCGGAGGTATTGTGCCAGGTCAAGGGACCCTCAGGCAGTAGCGGTGAACGCCCTGGTGACACCTTGGGTGTTTCAGTCGGTCTATGTGTTCCCCCCTCTTCCTCTCATCTCAAAAATAGTGAGAATCATAAGATGGAAAAGAGTTTGGACAATACTCATTGTTCCAGATTGGCTTCGAAGGGCCTGGTATTCAGATCTTCAGGAGATGCTCACAGGGGATCCCTGGCCTCTTCCTCTCAGGGAGGACCTGTTACAACAGGGGCCCTGCTTGTTCCAAGACTTACCGCGGTTATGTTTGACGGCATGGCGGTTGAACGCCGAACCCTAGCTGGGAAAGGTATTCCGGAGGAAGTCATCCCTACTCTGATAAAGGCTAGGAAGGACGTGACGGCAAAACATTATCACCGTCTCTGGAGGAAGTATGTTTCTTGGTGTGAAGCCGAGAATGCTCCTACGGAAGATTTCCATCTGGGCCGTTTTCTCCACTTTCTACAGAAAGGCTCCATTAAGGTACAGATTTCGGCCTTGTCTATTTTCTTTCAGAAGGAATTGGCTTCTCTCCCAGAAGTCCAGACTTTTGTAAAGGGAGTGCTGCACATCCAGCCTCCTTTTGTGCCCCCAGTGGCACCTTGGGACCTTAACGTGGTGTTACGGTTCCTGAAGTCTCACTGGTTTGAACCTCTTCAAACGGTTGAATTAAAATTTCTCACTTGGAAGGTGGTCATGTTGTTGGCCTTGGAATCTGCAAGGCGGGTGTCCGAATTGGCGGCTTTGTCTCACAAGAGCCCCTATTTGACCTTCCATGTGGATAGAGCAGAGTTGAGGACTCGTCCTCAATTTTTGCCTAAGGTGGTTTCTTCATTTCATATGAACCAACCTATTGTGGTGCCTGTGGCTACGAGTGACTTGGAGGATTCCAAGTCCCTGGATGTAGTCAGGGCCTTAAAAATCTATGTAGTTAGGACGGCTCGAGTTAGGAAAACAGAAGCACTGTTTGTCCTGTATGCAGCCAACAAAGTTGGCGCTCCTGCTTCGAAGCAGACTATTGCTCGCTGGATCTGTAACACGGTTCAGCAGGCTCATTCTACGGCAGGATTGCCGTTAACAAATTCGGTAAAGGCCCATTCCACTAGGAAGGTGGCCTCTTCTTGGGCGGCTGTCCGAGACGTCTTGGCTTTACAGCTTTGCCGAGCTGCTACCTGGTCAGGATCAAACACTTTTGCAAAGTTCTATAAGTTTGATACCCTGACTGATGAGGACCTTGCGTTTGCTCAGTCGGTGCTGCAGAGTCGTCCGCACTCTCCCGCCCGGTCTGGAGCTTTGGTATAAACCCCATGGTCCTTACAGAGTCCCCAGCATCCTCTAGGACATAAGAGAAAATAAGATTTTAAACCTACCGGTAAATCTTTTTCTCCTAGTCCGTAGAGGATGCTGGGCGCCCGTCCCAGTGCGGAAAAATTCTGCAAGGCTTGTATATAGTTGTTGCCTACATAAGGGTTATGTTACAGTTGAAATCGGTCTTTAGCGGATACTGTTTTGTTCATACTGTTCACTGGTTGCGTATGTTCCAGGTTGTACGGTGTGGATGGTGTGGGCTGGTATGAATCTTGCCCTTAGATTTACAAAATCCTTTCCTCGTATTGTCCTACTGCTCTGGGCACAGTTTATCTAACTGAGGTCTGGAGGAGGGGCATAGAGGGAGGAGCCAGTGCACACCCATTCTAAAGTTCTTTATAGTGCCCATGTCTCCTGCGGAGCCCGTCTATACCCCATGGTCCTTACGGAGTCCCCAGCATCCTGTCACGTTTAACTAAAAAGGTGATTCTCCCTGCACCTGGAACAGCTTCACTAATGGAGCCGGCAGACCGCAAGTTGGAGACTACGTTAAAATCTATTTGTGGCCAATGGTACGCTACTCAGCCCCACCATTGCTTGTGCGTGGGTGAGTAGTGCTATCGAAAAATGGTCAGACAGCTTGTCATCTAAAATTGACACGATAGAGACGAGATACTCCTAACGTTAGGTCATATTAAAGACGCTGCTGCATACATGCTAGAAGCCATGAAAGATATTGGGCTCTTGGGTTCAAAAGCCGCTACCATGGTAGTCTCAGCTCGGAGGGCGTTGTGGATTCGCCAATGGAATGCTGACGCAGATTCCAAAAGAAATATGGAGGCTTTCCCGTATAAAGGTGAGGCCTTGTTTGGAGATGGGCTGGATGCTTTAGTCTCTGCGGCTACAGCGGGTAAGTCGACATTCTTGCCTTATGCTCCTGCACAGGCAAAAAAGACACATCACTCTCAGATGCAGTCCTTTCGGCCCAACAAATACAAAATGGGTAAAGGTTCCCCTTTCTTAGCAGGTAGAGGGAGGGGAAGAGGAAAAAAGTCCACAACGTCTCCAGGATCACAGGAGCAGAAATCAACCCCTGCTTCTGCCAAATTTGCAGCATGACGCTGGGGCTCCCGTGCGGGAGTCCACTCAGGTGGGAGCACGTCTAAACTTTTCAGTCAGCTCTGGGTTCAATCTGGCCTGGACCTTTGGGTCTTGCAAATAGTGTCCCATGGATAAAAACTGGAGTTTCAAGACGTCCCCCCATGCCGATTTTTCAAATCGACCTTGCCAGCTTCTCTTCCGGACAGAGAAGTAGTAACAGCTGCAATTCAAAAATTATGTCAGGATCAAGTCATTGTCCTGGTACCCTTGTCACAACAGTGAGAAGGTTTTTATTCCAGACAAATTTTAAACCTGAAATCTCTGAATCTCTACCTGAAAAGATTCAAGATCAAGGTGGAATCTCTGAGGGCAGTGATTTCCAGTCTGGAGGAAGGGGACTTCATGGTGTCAGTAGACATAAAAGATGCTTACTTACATGTTCCCATTTATCCTCCTCATCAAGCTTATCTGAGATTAGCAGTACAGGATTGCCATTACCAATTCCAGACGTTGCCGTTCGGACTCTCCACGGCACTGAGGGTATTCACCAAGGTGATGGCAGAGATGATGGTCCTCCTTCGACAACAAGAAGTCAATATAATTCCTTACCTGGACGATCTCCTGATAAAAGCGAGATCCAGGGAACTGTTGGTGCAGAACATTGTACTCTCCCTGTCAGTACTCCCAACAACACGGTTGGATCATGAATTTTCCAAAGTCGCAGTTGGAACCGATGACCAGATTGTCCTTTCTGGGGATGATACTGGACACAGAAGTACAGAGGGTATTTCTTCCAGTAGAAAAGGCTCTGGAAATCCAGAGAATGGTCAAACAAATTTTGAAACCAACAAGAGTGTTGATCCATCAATGCATTCGGTTGTTGGGAAAGATGGTAGCGGCCTACGAGGCTATTCAGTTTGGCCGATTCCATGCCAGAGTATTCCAGTGGGACCTGTTGGACAAGTGGTCCGGATTTCACCTACACATGCACCAGAAGATAATCCTGTCCTCCAAAGCAAGGATTTCGCTCCTGAGGTGGCTACACAGTTCTCACCTATTAGAGGGATGCAGGTTCAGGATTCAGGACTGGGTCCTAGTAACCACGGATGCAAGTCTCCGAGGCTGGGGAGCAGTCACACAGGGAAAAAGCTTCCAAGAAAAATGGTCAAGTCAGGAATCCTGTCTTCACATAAAAGTTCTGGAATGGAGAGCCATTTACAACGGCCTTCTTCAAGCGGTGCGTCTTCTTCAAGATCAACCCATGCAGATCCAGTCGGACAATGTAACAGCAGTCGCGTACATAAACCGTCGGGGCGGAACGAAAAGCAGAGCGGCAATGGCAGAGGTGACAGATCCTCCTCTGGGCAGAAAAGCATGCAAGAGCTCTGTTGGCAGTTTTCATTCCGGGAGTGGACAACTGGGAAGCAGACTTCCTCAACATACACGATCTCCATCCAGGAGAGTGGGGCCTCCACCAAGAAGTCTTCGCAGAGGTGATAAGTCTTTGGGGAGTTCCTCAAGTAGACATGATGGCATCTCGTCTCAACAAGAAGCTTCAGAGATATTGTTCCAGGTCGAGAGACTCTCAAGCAATAGCAGTGGATGCACTGGTGTCACAGTGGGTGTTTCGGTCGGTGTATGTCTTCCCTCCACTTCCACTGATACCAAAAGTTGTCAAGCTCATAAGAAGAACAAGGGTTCGGGCGATCCTCATTGTCCCAGACTGGCCAAGGAGGGCGTGGTATCCAGGTCTTCAGGAGTTGCTCATAGAAGATCCTGCAGCAGGGGCCGTGCGTGTATCAAGACTTACCGTGGCTACATTTGACGGCATGGCTGTTGAGAGCCGGATCCTAGCCCGAAAGGGTATTCCCAAAGAAGTCATCCCCACTCTTATTTAGGCCAGGAAAGGAGTAACGTCTAGACATTACCACCGTATTTGGAGAAAATGTGTCTTGGTGTGAATCCAAGAAGGCTCCTACAGAAGAGTTTCACTTGGGACGTTTTCTGCAGGCGGGTGTGGATGCGGGCCTAAGATTGGGCTCAATCAAGCTCCAGATTTCGGCCTTATCGGTTTTCTTTCAAAAACAATTGGCCTCCCTTCCAGAAGTTCAGACGTTTGTGAAAGGGGTGCTGCACATCCAACCTCCATTTGTGCCTCCGGTGGCACCATGGGACCTTTTAATGTGGTGTTGCAATTCCTTCAATCGGATTGGTTTGAACCTCTACAGGAGATAGAATTGAAGTTTCTCACTTGGAAAGTGGTCATGCTATTGGCCTTGGCATCCGCAAAGCGGGTGTCTGAGTTGGGGGCCTTGTCTGACAAGAGCCCTTACCTGATCTTCCATGAAGATAGGGCAGTGTTGAGAACTCGCCAATAATTTCTTCCGAAGGTGGTTTCGTCTTTCCATATAAACCAACCTATTGTGGTGCCAGTGGCTACTGACACCTTCACTGCGTCAAAGTCTCTTGATGTGGTTAGAGCTTTGAAAATTTATGTCGCAAAAACAGCTAGGATACGGAAAACAGAGGCTCTGTTTATCCTGTATGCTCCCAACAAGATTGGGTGTCCTGCTTCTAAGCAGACCATTGCGCGCTGGATCAGAGGGACGATTCAGCACGCTCATTCCACGGCAGGATTGCCGATACCGAAGTGGTAATTGTCCATTCTACTAGAAAGGTGGGCTCATCCTGGGCGGCTGACCGGGGTGTCTCGGCGTTACAACTTTGCCGAGCAGATACTTGGTCAGGGGCAAACACGTTTGCAAAGTTTTACATGTTTGACACCTTGGCCGATGAGGACCTCAAGTTTGGTCAATTGGTGCTGCAGGGTCATCCGCACTCTCCCGCCCGTACTGGAGCTTTGGTATAACCCCATGGTACTGAAGTGGACCCCAGCATCCTCTAGGACGTATGAGAAAATAGGATTTTAATACCTACCGGTAAATCCTCTTCTCCTAGTCCGTAGAGGATGCTGGGCACCCGACCCAGTGCGTACTTTACCTGCAGTTGTTAGTTTTGTAGTTACACAAGTGTTGTGTTGTGATTATTTTCAGCATGTTGCTGCAATTGTTCATGCCCATTAGCATGTGTTAAGTTGAATGCCATGTTGTGCAGCATGGTTGATGTGTGAGCTGGTATGAATCTCACCGTTAATTTAAAAGTAAATCCTTTCCTCGTCTCCCTGGGCACAGTTCCTATACTGAGGTCTGGAGGAGGGGCATAGAGGGAGGAGCCAGTTCACACCCTTGAAAAGTCTTAAAGTGCCCATGGCTCCTGCGGAACAGTCTATACCCCATGGTACTGAAGTGGACCCCAGCATCCTCTATGGACTAGGAGAAAAGGATTTACAGGTAGGTATTAAAATCCTGTTTTTAAACATGGACATCACTAAAACTTATGCCCTGCTGCAGTTTTAGCATGGCCAAATAGCAAAACTGTAGTAGGGTATGCTGTGATGTGTAGTTCAACAACAGCTGGAGTGCCCAAGGTTCCCCATCACTGCCTTATGGGAATCTCAATAAAGGTCTCCTATACCTTCTCCTGTAAATTTGTCCTGTATTAGATACTAACTTTCAATTTAGTTATGATTCACGGAGTACAGTATTGTATATTTTGACAATAGTAGGGCATTAGGTGGATTTATTTCACTTAACTTTTCTTTTTCTTTAAACAGTAATGTTGCAGCCATTTGACTATGATCCAAATGAAAAGAGTAAGCACAAGTTCATGGTTCAGACAGTATTTGCTCCGTCTCATATATCCGACCTTGAAACAGTGGTAAGTTAAATAAGTGATAGTCATGTATAGTAGACTGCATTTACTTAACCCCCTCCCCCCATTTATGTTTGTTGCATGTCATTGTGTTCCACTTGTCTGTCACCACATACTGTAACTGAAGTATACACAAAAAATAGCAGCGCTGAATAAAACTGAATGGGTGGGTGAGTGAATGAACAGTTAAAAGTATTTAATAATAGTTTAAAAACATAAAAAGAGAGGCTGCCATAGTCACCAATTACAAAGATCTACACCCTCCCCTCCTTGGTTAGGAATGGGAAACTAGCAATAGGGGACTTTTAAGCACAATTTCGCCTGGACAGGTAATGCACACATTCACCGTTGGAGGTACGGTCCAAAGATTTGCAGCAGATCCTCAGCACAGATTCTGAAAGTCCTCACCAGTCACACGGTGCCTTTAAAAGGAAGTGGAAGTCCTGTCCTGATGTGAAGTGCAACCTCCCAAAGCAGTATTAATGGTTTCCTTGGTCCAAAGTTTTGAAAAAGCTGCCTAGGAGCAGCGAAACGCGTTGAAGTTACCTGCTGCTTCATTTGGATCACCACAATTGCCATCTCTACCCCCCCTCCAAAATTTTGGACCAAGGAAACCATTAATACTGCTTTGGGGCGTTGCACTTCACATCAGGACAGGACTTCCACTTCTGTTTAAAGGCACCGTGTGACTGGTGAGGGCTTTCAGAATCTGTGCTGAGGTTCTGCTGCAAATCTTTGGACCGTACCTCCAACGGTGAATGTGTGCATTACCTGTCCAGGCGAAATTGTGCTTGAAAGTCCCCTATTGCTTGTTTCCCATTCCTAACCAAGGAGGGGAGAGTTTAGTTCTTTGTAATTGGTGATTATGGCAGCCTTTCTCTTTTTATGTTTTTAAACTATTAAATACTTTTAACTGTTCATTCACTCATCCATCCATTCAGTTTTATTTAGCGTTGCTACTTTTTGTGTGTATTTGTTGTGTTAGTAGGTTTGACTAGTATCTGCATTTAGCAGCTGCATTAGAAAAACTCGCCCTAAAGCTCCCAATTCCACTTCTGGGTTTTCCATTACTGTAACTGAAGTTTAACTGACTTAAAGAATATATTGTTTACAGGAGGGTGACATATTTTATATGGTTTTCACAAAACTGTTTGTAATATAGGGTAACTGTTGTTCTTTTTGACAAAATATGACCAAGAACAATACATAGACTTGAAAAATGCTGGAAGGAGTCTGGCTTTGGAGAGTGCCATGTGATGTTTGCATACATGTTAGGCAAGCCTACTCGGGTAAACAACTATGCACGTTTTGATTATCTTGAAGTCAGATTTGAAGGATATAAATCCGATTCCATTCATGATTAAACGCTTTTTCTAAAACTGGAATTTAACTAAAGTGCTTTAAGTAAACATGAAAATAAGTCCTCTTATATTCTCTTATTTCTAAGGGGGGGAATTTAGTTTTTTTTGGGTGCCTCTAAGTAATGAGCGCCCGACCAGCGATCTTAAATTGTTCAGCCAGTACAATTTAAACTCCTAAAACAGCTTAACACGTGCAACGTATTGGGCGTGCTGCTAAAACAGTTCATGCGCCCAAAAGCTGGACTTTTTGTGGATTTCAACAGAAGTAATGACTCCAAAAGCAAATCCATTGAATAGCTCCCGTTGTGCCCCCTTATTTACAGGTGCCCGAAAACAATTGAATTCCTCCCTATTTCTGGAAGGACATAAGCCAATATTACAATAAAAAGCCACAGTTCTGGCTTTAATTTGCCTTATGCAGTTTTTCAGAGTTTTGGTACGTATACTTCATAAAAACAATTATTTTCATATGCTATTGTGGTGTCTTAATGTGTGGGTTTTTTTTTTGTGATTGCAGTGGAAAGAAGCAAAGCCTGATGATCTTATGGATTCTAAATTAAAATGTGTGTTTGACATGCCACATGAACATGAGAAGCCGGTATGGTACCCTCTTAAACTTTTGAGTGTATGATAAAATCTAATATTGTTGCAGGGCCTTCATGTAAAAGGAAGCCTCTCCTATAAAGGCAGACCTGTATGTACATGGTCAAGTCCCATTATTATGCAATACAGAAAGAGGACTACTCCTGATTGGCGCTTGTCAGATAACACCCACATAAAACATTATGATTGAGCCATGATTGGTAGGAAATAAAGCATGTGTCTAGTGTTATGTAAAAACAATCTCTGTTTTAATTTAAACAAACACTTAAAATCAAAACACATATAAAATGGAAGTAGATAACACAGAGAATCCTACCAAGATGGTGGCCGGAGCCGCAGGTGTTAAATGCAAGGTATACCCGGGAAAGATACCCCGCATAAGGCTCCGGAAGGCGAGATTTTCCCTGTGGTATAAACTGAGTCCAAAAACGTCCTTGGAAGTCCAGAGCACTGGTAGGCAGACACCAACGCGTTTCGGGACATCAAAGTCCCTTTTTCAAGGTAGTATCATGGCTCAATCATAATGTTTTATGTGGGTGTTATCTGACAAGCGCCAATCAGGAGTAGTCCTCTTTCTGTATTGCATATATCCATTTCTATTTTTGGGCTCAACAGGGGAGCCCTGTGACCACCCCTAGGCCAGCTAAAGTCTATACAGCGCAGTTTTTCTACCTCAACCCCATTTTGACAAGTCCCATTATTATGACCACCAGCTAATAGCCAGAGTATCTGCAGGGTTTACTGAACTGTCCTTTTAGACACACGCCTGGTAGCCCCCATGGTCATTTTGACGGTGAGATGCTCCACTGTAGCGTATTGGTCGGCCCTCTCACACCTTCATAGCCGACATTCACCTCTCGCATCAATGGCACGTGGTGCTCCGCAGTTTCCACGTCTGTTATTTGCAGTGGTGCCATTTGTCCAGTCACGATTCACCTTCACAACAGCAACATATGAACAGTTCACAAACTGCGCTGTCAGAAATGCTGCCACCCTTGGCCCGAAAGCTGATAATTATAATTTCTAGCAACTCTGATAAAGCTTCCCTTATACTCATGACAGCAACAAGTGGTATGTGTGCAGACGGCCTATTGCACACCTTATACCCACCAAGCCAGCGCACGACATGTGACATACTTCATGGGCTATGCGCTGCCGACGTCAAATGTAGGAGGTGGTCATATAATGTGACTCGAATTTAGCTAGATAGGTATTTCTGCTGCGGGGTACACTGGGCTCCACAAGGATAGACATTGGGGTGTAGAGTAGGATCTTGATCCGAAGCACCAACAGACTCCAAAGCTTTGACCTTCTTCCCAAGATGCATAGCGCCGCCTCCTATATCACCCCGCCTCCGTGCACAGGAGCTCAGTTTTGTAGTTGGTGCTTGCAGTGCAAGCATGTAACAGGAAGAGCTGCTCACAGCAGCTCTAAAAAAAGCTTTTTCTGAGGAAAAAAGAAGTCTACAAGGGCTGCAGCAGAGGCACGGATTGTGTTAGATGTCAGTAGACATCACCTGCTGCAGCTCCATCTCTTCCCCAGCGGCGCTGTACACTCCCGCGCCCTGGTTGCCGGGTACCTACAGCAGGAGGCACCGGTTTTCTTCCAAGTCAGTCACACACGGCTGGGGCTCTCCGGGATCGCGTGGCCGCACTTTGGGAGGAGGTAAGTGGGTCCCACTCGCGGGACCCGAACATTATCGCGATCCGGCGCGGCCGGTGGACACTGTGGCAGTACAGGTAATCCCACTAGATCACCAGGGCATGGGTGCAGGTCAGGTTTTCTCTCTAAACCTTTTTACAAGTAGCCCGCAGTACCAGGTGGTTTTGCCAGCAGAGGGGATAAGGCTTAGACCTGGAGCCCCTCCCCCAGCGCGCCACTTACAGTAAATGTTCCCGCCCTGGAGCTGCATATCTGTCTGTCCCTCACTCCCTGTCAGTGTTTGGGCGCCATTGCCCCAGCTACACTGTTCCTGGGACTGCTTGGGCAAATCCTCCTTTGTAAAGCCGCCTGATAGTCAGCGCTATGCCTTTACAAGACACTTCAGTATTCTACATGTCATTTAGACAGTGTTAGTTAAGAAAAAGTGCATTTAGTCAGGGCTATCTGGTACAAGTACCCTGTGATATACATCCAGTCTTTACTGTGCAGTGTTATATCTATTGATTACATAGCTATATATAAGCTAGTCCAGTGCAGTATTATTGTTTGTAATAACCTCTGCATGGTACAACTGTGACTGTGTGTGCATAAACTTGCTGTGTGACCTCCATTTTGTTTCTCTCACCCAGCTTGCCATGCCTATATTCTATAACCTGAGGGGGCTAGGTATTTTTCTCTGTGATTTTAGTCACCATATCTCTCCTGAATCCCTGTTTGTGCTGACAACACTGCGCAGGGGTTTGGGTCAGGTATTGTGCTGCTGACAAATTGTACTATGTTACCTTATACTGCAAGTTATAACATGTCTGCATATGAGGGTAACGGTTCTGGGGCTGAGGCCACAGATACTTTTGAGGAAATTACAGCAGCTGAGGGCTCTGGTCCTAGGGGTTCTTTGCCCCCAAGTGGGACTATAGCAATGGGGGTCCAGAATGACCCGCCGTGGGCTACCGTCTCTACGCTACTGAATACGCTAGTTACTAAACTAACGCCCCCTATGGGACCTCCTATGCTGGTTCAACCGTATATGGTCCCCGCGGCAGATTGTTCGCTCAGTTATGAACCAGTCCCTGACTACTAAAAAGTCTAACCCTCGCCCGCTTAAGACCAAGGAGTCCTCTAAGCGGGCCATTACTTCCTCACAATCCACTGCTATCACTGACACCTCGTCTGATGAGGATGGCGTTTACACTGACCCCACAGATTCTGGCACTGATAATACTGATGGGGATAGTAGTTCACAAGTGGCTGTTCCTGATCTATTGGAGGCTATTACGGATGATCCCAAGCCATCCGTTCCTCCTAAGAAACCAGATAGATTCAAGCGTCAGAAGGTGGTTAAACAAGTTTTACCTCACTCTGATCACCTGATTGATATACGTCAGGAATCCTGGTAAAAATTAGTGATGTGCACCGGACATTTTTCGGGTTTTGTGTTTTGGTTTTGGATTCGGTTCCGCGGCCGTGTTTTGGATTCGGACGCGTTTTGGCAAAACCTCACCGAAATTTTTTTGTCTGATTCGGGTGTGTTTTGGATTCGGGTGTTTTTTACAAAAAACCCTAAAAAACAGCTTAAATCATAGAATTTGGGGGTCATTTTGATCCCATAGTATTATTAACCTCAATAACCATAATTTCCACTCATTTCCAGTCTATTCTGAACACCTCACACCTCACAATATTATTTTTAGTCCTAAAATTTGCACCGAGGTCGCTGGATGGCTAAGCTAAGCGACACAAGTGGCCGACACAAACACCTGGCCCATCTAGGAGTGGCACTGCAGTGTCAGGCAGGATGGCACTTCAAAAAAATTGTCCCCAAACAGCACATGATGCAAAGAAAAATGAAAGAAAAAAGAGGTGCAAGATGGAATTGTCCTTGGGCCCTCCCACCCACCCTTATGTTGTATAAACAGGACATGCACACTTTAACGAACCCATCATTTCAGCGACGGGGTCTGCCACACGACTGTGACTGAAATGACTGGTTGGTTTGGGCCCCCACCAAAAAAAGAAGCAATCAATCTCTCCTTGCACAAACTGGCTCTACAGAGGCAAGATGTCCACCTCATCATCATCCTCCGATTCCTCACCCCTTTCACTGTGTACATCCCCCTCCTCACAGATTATTAATTCGTCCCCACTGGAATCCACCATCTCAGGTCCCTGTGTACTTTGTGGAGGCAATTGCTGCTGGTGAATGTCTCCACGGAGGAATTGATTATAATTCATTTTCTCTATCGTCCTAGTGGATGCTGGGGTTCCTGAAAGGACCATGGGGAATAGCGGCTCCACAGGAGACAGGGCACAAAAAGTAAAGCTTTAGGATCAGGTGGTGTGCACTGGCTCCTCCCCTTATGACCCTCCTCCAAGCCTCAGTTAGATTTTTGTGCCCGGCCGAGAAGGGTGCAATCTAGGTGGCTCTCCTAAAGAGCTGCTTAGAAAAGTTTAGCTTAGGTTTTTTATTTTACAGTGAGTCCTGCTGGCAACAGGATCACTGCAACGAGGGACTTAGGGGAGAAGAAGTGAACTCACCTGCGTGCAGGATGGATTGGCTTCTTTGGCTACTGGACATTAGCTCCAGAGGGACGATCACAGGTACAGCCTGGATGGTCACCGGAGCCTCGCCGCCGGCCCCCTTGCAGATGCTGAAACGAGAAGAGGTCCAGAATCGGCGGCAGAAGACTCCTCAGTCTTCTTAAGGTAGCGCACAGCACTGCAGCTGTGCGCCATTTCCTCTCAGCACACTTCACACGGCAGTCACTGAGGGTGCAGGGCGCTGGGAGGGGGGCGCCCTGGGAGGCAAATGAAAACCTTTTTTGGCTAAAAATACCTCACATATAGCCTCCGGGGGCTATATGGAGATATTTAACCCCTGCCAGAATCCATTAAAGAGCGGGAGACGAGCCCGCCGAAAAAGGGGCGGGGCCTATCTCCTCAGCACACAGCGCCATTTTCCCTCACAGAAAGGCTGGAGGGAAGGCTCCCAGGCTCTCCCCTGCACTGCACTACAGAAACAGGGTTAAAACAGAGAGGGGGGGCACTAATTTGGCGTTAGAAATATATAAAAGATGCTATAAGGGAAAACACTTATATAAGGTTGTCCCTATATAATTATAGCGTTTTTGGTGTGTGCTGGCAAACTCTCCCTCTGTCTCTCCAAAGGGCTAGTGGGTCCTGTCCTCTATCAGAGCATTCCCTGTGTGTGTGCTGTGTGTCGGTACGTGTGTGTCGACATGTATGAGGACGATGTTGGTGAGGAGGCGGAGCAATTGCCTGTAATGGTGATGTCACTCTCTAGGGAGTCGACACCGGAATGGATGGCTTATTTAGGGAATTACGTGATAATGTCAACACGCTGCAAGGTCGGTTGACGACATGAGACGGCCGACAAACAATTAGTACCGGTCCAGACGTCTCAGAAACACCGTCAGGGGTTTTAAAACGCCCGTTTACTTTAGTCGGTCGACACAGACACAGACACGGACACTGAATCCAGTGTCGACGGTGAATAAACAAACGTATTCCTTATTAGGGCCACACGTTAAGGGCAATGAAGGAGGTGTTACATATTTCTGATACTACAAGTACCACAAAAGAGGGTATTATGTGGGATGTGAAAAAACTACCGTAGTTTTTCCTGAATCAGATAAATTAAATGAAGTGTGTGATGATGCGTGGGTTCCCCCCGATAGAAAATTATGGGCGGTATACCCTTTCCCGCCAGAAGTTAGGGCGCGTTGGGAAACACCCCTTAGGGTGGATAAGGCGCTCACACGCTTATCAAAACAAGTGGCGGTACCGTCTATAGATAGGGCCGTCCTCAAGGAGCCAGCTGACAGGAGGCTGGAAAATATCATAAAAAGTATATACACACATACTGGTGTTATACTGCGACCAGCGATCGCCTCAGCCTGGATGTGCAGAGCTGGGGTGGCTTGGTCGGATTCCCTGACTAAAAATATTGATACCCTTGACAGGGACAGTATTTTATTGACTATAGAGCATTTAAAGGATGCATTTTCTATATATGCGAGATGCACAGAGGGATATTTGCACTCTGGCATCAAGAGTAAGTGCGATGTCCATATCTGCCAGAAGATGTTTATGGACACGACAGTGGTCAGGTGATGCAGATTCCAAACGGCACAAAGGTGTATTGCCGTATAAAGGAAGAGGAGTTATTTGGGGTCGGTCCATCGGACCTGGTGGCCACGGCAACTGCTGGAAAATCCACCGTTTTTACCCTAAGTCACATCTCTGCAGAAAAAGACACCGTCTTTTCAGCCTCAGTCCTTTCGTCCCTATAAGAGTCATATCTGCCCAGGGATAGAGGAAAGGGAAGAAGACTGCAGCAGGCAGCCCATTCCCAGGAACAGAAGCGTTCCACCGCTTCTGCCAAGCTCTCAGCATGACGCTGGGACCGTACAGGACCCCTGGATCCTACATGTAGTATCCCAGGGGTACAGATTGGAATGTCGAGACGTTTCCCCTTCGCAGGCTCCTGAAGTCTGGTTTACCAAGGTCTCCCTCCGACAAGGAGGCAGTATGGGAAACAATTCACAAGCTGTATTCCCAGCAGTTGATAATCAAATTACCCCTCCTACAACAAGAAAAGGGGTATTATTCCACATTATATTGTGGTACTGAAGCCAGAAGGCTAGGTGAGACCTATTCTAAATCTAAAAAAATTTGAACACTTACAAAGGTTCAAACCAAGATGGAGTCACTCAGAGCAGTGATAACGAACCAGGAAGAAGGGGACTATATAGTGTCCCGAGACATCAGGGATGCTTACCTCCATGTCCAAAATTTGCCCTTCTCACTAAGGGTACCTCAGGTTCGTGGTACAGAACTGTCACTATCAGTTTCAGACGCTGCCGTTTGGATTGTCCACGGCACCCCGGGTCTTTACCAAGGTAATGGCCGAAATGATGATTCTTCTTCGAAGAAAAGGCGTCTTAATTATCCCTTACTTGGACGATCTCCTGATAAGGGCAAAGTCCAGGGAACAGTTGGAGGTCGGAGTAGCACTATCTCGGATACTGCTACAACAGCACGGGTGGATTCTAAATACTCCAAAATCGCAGCTGATCCCGACGACAAGTCTGCTGTGCCTAGGGATGATTCTGGACACAGTCCAGAAAAAGGTGTTTCTCCCGGAAGAGAAAGCCAGGGAGTTATCCGAGCTAGTCAGGAACCTCCTAAAATCAGTGCATCATTGCACAAGGGTCCTGGTAAAGATGGTGACTTCCTACGAAGCAATTCCATTCGGCAGATTTCACGCAAGAATTTTTCAGTGGGATCTGCTGGACAAATGGTCCGGATCGCATCTTCAGATGCATCAGCGGATAACCCTATATCCAAGGACAAGGGTGTCTCTCCTGTGGTGGTTAGAGTGCTCATCTTCTAGAGGGCCGCAGATTCGGCATTCAGGATTGGATGCTGGTGACCACGGAGGCCAGCCCGAGAGGCTGGGGAGCAGTCACACAAGGAAAAAATTTCCAGGGAGTGTGATCAAGTCTGGAGACTTTTCTCCACATAAATATACTGGAGCTAAGGGTAAATTTATAATACTCTAAGCTTAGCAAGACCTCTGCTTCAAGGTCAGCCGGTATTGATCCAGTGGGAAAAACATCACGGCAGTCGCCCACGTAAATAGACAGGGCGACACAAGAAGCAGGAGGGCAATGGCAAAAACTGCAAGGACTTTTCGCTGGGCGGAAAATCATGTGATAGCACTGTCAGCAGTGTTTCATTCCGGGAATGGAAACTGGGAAGCAGACTTCCTCAGCAGGCACGACCTCCACCCGGCAGAGTGGAAACTTCATCGGGAAGTTTTCCACATGATTGTAAACCGTTGGGAAATACCAAAGGTGGACATGATGGCGTCCCGTCTGAACAAAAAACGGGACAGGTATTGCGCCAGGTTAAGAGACCCTCAGGCAATAGCTGTGGACGTTCTGGTAACACCATGGATGTACCAGTCGGTGTATGTGTTCCATCCTCTGCTTCTCATACCTAAGGTACTGAGACTTATAAGACGTAGAGGAGTAAGAACTATACTCATGGCTCCGGATTGGCCAAGAAGGACTTGGTACCCGGAACTTCAAGAGATGCTCACAGAGGACTTATGGCCTCTGCCGCTAAGAAGGGACTTGTTTCAGCAAGTACCATGTCTGTTCCAAGACTTACCGCAGCTGCGTTTGACGGCATGGCGGTGGAACGCCGGATCCTAAGGGAAAAAGGCATTCCGGAAGAGGTCATTCCTACCCTGGTCAAAGCCAGAAAGGAGGTGACCGCACAACATTATCACCACATGTGGCAAAAATATGTTGCGTGGTGTGAGGCCAGAAAGGCCCCACGAAGAAATTTCAACTCGGTCGATTCCTGCATTTCCTGCAAACAGGAGTGTCTATGGGCCTCAAATTGGGGTCCATTAAGGTTCAAATTTCGGCCCTGTCGATTTTCTTCCAGAAAGAATTGGCTTCAGTTCCTGAAGTCCAGAAGTTTGTCAAGGGAGTATTGCATATACAACCCCCTTTTGTGCCTCCAGTGGCACTGTGGGATCTCAACGTAGTTCTGGGATTCCTCAAATCACATTGGTTTAAAACCAGTCAAATCTGTGGATTTGAAGCATCTCACATGAAAAGTGACCATGCTCTTGGCCCTGGCCTGGACCAGGCGAGTGTCAAATTGGTGGTTTTTTTTCTCAAAAAAGCCCATATCTGGTTGTCCATTTGGACAGGGCAGA
This sequence comes from Pseudophryne corroboree, assembly GCF_028390025.1. NCBI lineage: Eukaryota > Metazoa > Chordata > Amphibia > Anura > Myobatrachidae > Pseudophryne > Pseudophryne corroboree. Next base: position 608,125,321 of record NC_086448.1, on the reverse strand, counting down.
GCTGCGGACTCGTCCCCAGTTCTCTCCCTAAGGTGGTGTCAGTGTTTCACCTGAACCAGCTTATTTTGGTGCCTTGCGCCTACTAGGGACTTGGATGACTCCAGGTTGCTAGATGTTGTCAGGGCCCTGTAAATATAGGTTCCAGGACGGCTGGAGTCAGGAAAACTGACTTGCTGTTATCCTGTATGCACCCAACAAACTGGGTGCTCTTGCTTCTAAGCAGACTATTGCTAGTTGGATGTGTAATACAATTCAGCTTGCACATTCTGTGGCAGGCCTGCCACAGCCAAAATATGTAAATGCCCATTCCACAAGGAAGGTGGGCTTATCTTGGGCGGCTGCCCGAGGGGTCTCGGCTTTACAACTTTGCCGAGCGGCTATTTAGTCAGGGGCAAACACGTTGGTAAAATCCTACAAATTTGATACCCTGGCTAAGGAGGACCTGGAGTTCTCTCATTCGGTGCTGCAGAGTCATCCGCACTCTCCCACCCGTTTGGGAGCTTTGGTATTATCCCCATGGTCCTTTCAGGAACCCCAGCATCCACTAGGACGATAGAGAAAATAAGAATTTACTTACCGATAATTCTATTTCTCGGAGTCCGTAGTGGATGCTGGGCGCCCATCCCAAGTGCGGATTATCTGCAATACTTGTACATAGTTACAAAAATCGGGTTATTATTGTTGTGAGCCATCTTTTTCAGAGGCTCCGCTGTTATCATACTGTTAACTGGGTTCAGATCACAGGTTGTACAGTGTGATTGGTGTGGCTGGTATGAGTCTTACCCGGGATTCAAAATCCTTCCTTATTGTGTACGCTCGTCCGGGCACAGTATCCTAACTGAGGCTTGGAGGAGGGTCATAGGGGGAGGAGCCAGTGCACACCACCTGATCCTAAAGCTTTACTTTTTGTGCCCTGTCTCCTGCGGAGCCGCTATTCCCCATGGTCCTTTCAGGAACCCCAGCATCCACTACGGACTCCGAGAAATAGAATTATCGGTAAGTAAATTCTTATTTTGATGAACATCATCTCCACATTTTCTGGAAGTAACCTCGTACGCCGATTGCTGACAAGGTGAGCGGCTGCACTAAACACTCTTTCGGAGTACACACTGGAGGGAGGGCAACTTAGGTAGAATAAAGCCAGTTTGTGCAAGGGCCTCCAAATTGCCTCTTTTTCCTGGCAGTATACGTTAGAGATGAGCGGGTTCGGTTCCTCGGAATCCGAACCCCCCCGAACTTCAGCCTTTTTACACGGGTCCGAGGCAGACTCGGATCTTCCCGCCTTGCTCGGCTAACCCGAGCGCGCCCGAACGTCATCATCCCGCTGTCGGATTCTCGCGAGGCTCGAATTCTATCGCGAGACTCGGATTCTATATAAGGAGCCGCGCGTCGGCGCCATTTTCACACGTGCATTGAGATTGATAGGGAGAGGACGTGGCTGGCGTCCTCTCCGTTTATAGTTACTGTTAGTAGTTAGTTGATCTGATTGCTGCTTAACTTATTGTGGGGAGGATTGGGGAGAGCTGTTAGGAGTACAGTCAGTGCAGAGTTTTGCTAGTTTTTTTTAATCCGTTCTCTGCCTGAAAAAAACGCTCCATACCATATCTGTGCTCAGCCTCAGTGTGCTGCATGATGATGATATATCTATGTATATCTGACTGTGCTGAGTGCTCACTGCTCACACAGCTGAATTGTGGGGGAGACTGGGGTGCAGTTATAGCAGGAGTACAGTGCACACTTTTGCTGCCAGTGTGACTGACCAGTGACCACCAGTATATTGTCTGCCTGAAAAAGTTAAACACTCCTGTGGTTTTTTTTTTTTTATTCTATAAACGCATTCTGCTGACAGTGTCCAGCAGGTCCGTCATTCATTATATTATATAAATATTTACCTGCAGTAGTGTTATATTTTTTTTGTTCATTTCTATCATCTTTATCATCTCTATATTAGCAGACGCAGTACGGTAGTCCACGGCTGTGGCTACCTCTGTGTCGTCAGTGCTCGTCCATAATTGTATACCTACCTGTGGTGGGTTTTTTTTTTCTATCTTCATACTAGTAGTTTAGGAGTCTGCTGACAGTGTCCAGCAGGTCCGTCATTATATTATTTATACCTGCAGTAGTGATATATATATATATATATATATATATATATATATATATATATATATATATATATATATTTTATATCATTATCATCTCTATACTAGCAGACGCAGTACGGTAGTCCACGGCTGTAGCTACCTCTGTGTCGTCAGTGCTCGTCCATAATTGTATACCTACCTGTGGTGGGTTATTTTTTTTCTATCTTCTTCATACTAGTAGTTTAGGAGTCTGCTGACAGTGTCCAGCAGGTCCGTCATTATATTATATATACCTGCAGTAGTGATAGATATATATATATATATATATATTTTATATCATTATCTCTATACTAGCAGACGCAGTACGGTAGTCCACGGCTGTAGCTACCTCTGTGTCGTCAGTCACTCGTCATCCATAAGTATACTAGTATCCATCCATCTCCATTGTTTACCTGAGGTGCCTTTTAGTTGTGCCTATTAAAATATGGAGAACAAAAATGTTGAGGTTCCAAAAATAGGGAAAGATCAAGATCCACTTCCACCTCGTGCTGAAGCTGCTGCCACTAGTCATGGCCGAGACGATGAAATTCCATCAACGTCGTCTGCCAAGGCCGATGCCCAATGTCATAGTACAGAGCATGTAAAATCCAAAACACAAAATATCAGTAAAAAAAGGACTCAAAAACCTAAAATAAAATCGTCGGTGGAGAAGCGTAAACTTGCCAATATGCCATTTACCACACGGAGTGGCAAGGAACGGCTGAGGCCCTGGCCTATGTTCATGGCTAGTGGTTCAGCTTCACATGAGGATGGAAGCACTCAGCCTCTCGCTAGAAAAATGAAAAGACTTAAGCTGACAAACGCACAGCAAAGAACTGTGCGTTCTTCGAAATCACAAATCCACAAGGAGAGTCCAATTGTGTCGGTTGCGATGCCTGACCTTCCCAACACTGGACGTGAAGAGCATGCGCCTTCCACCATTTGCACGCCCCCTGCAAGTGCTGGAAGGAGCACCCGCAGTTCAGTTCCTGATAGTCAGATTGAAGATGTCAGTGTTGAAGTACACCAGGATGAGGAGGATATGGGTGTTGCTGGCGAGGAAATTGACAAGGAGGATTCTGATGGTGAGGTGGTTTGTTTAAGTCAGGCACCCGGGGAGACACCTGTTGTCCGTGGGAGGAATATGGCCATTGACATGCCTGGTGAAAATACCAAAAAAATCAGCTCTTCGGTGTGGAAGTATTTCAACAGAAATGCGGACAACAGGTGTCAAGCCGTGTGTTGCCTTTGTCAAGCTGTAATAAGTAGGGGTAAGGACGTTAACCACCTCGGAACATCCTCCCTTATACGTCACCTGCAGCGCATTCATCATAAGTCATTGACAAGTTCAAAAACTTTGGGCGAAAGCGGAAGCAGTCCACTAACCAGTAAATCCCTTCCTCTTGTAACCAAGCTCACGCAAACCACCCCACCAACTCCCTCAGTGTCAATTTCCTCCTTCCCCAGGAATGCCAATAGTCCTGCAGGCCATGTCACTGGCAATTCTGACGAGTCCTCTCCTGCCTGGGATTCCTCCGATGCATCCTTGAGTGTAACGCCTACTGCTGCTGGCGCTGCTGTTGTTGCTGCTGGGAGTCGATGGTCATCCCAGAGGGGAAGACGTAAGACCACTTTTACTACTTCCACCAAGCAATTGACTGTCCAACAGTCCTTTGCGAGGAAGATGAAATATCACAGCAGTCATCCTGCTGCAAAGCGGATAACTGAGGCCTTGGCATCCTGGGCGGTGAGAAACGTGGTTCCGGTATCCATCATTACTGCAGAGCCAACTATAGACTTGATTGAGGTACTGTGTCCCCGGTACCAAATACCATCTAGGTTCCTTTTCTCTAGGCAGGCGATACCGAAAATGTACACAGACCTCAGAAAAAGACTCACCAGTGTCCTAAAAAATGCAGTTGTACCCAATGTCCACTTAACCACGGACATGTGGAGCAGGGCAGACTGAGGACTATATGACTGTGACAGCCCACTGGGTAGATGTATTGACTCCCGCCGCAAGAACAGCAGCGGCGGCACCAGTAGCAGCATCTCGCAAACGCCAACTCTTTCCTAGGCAGGCTACGCTTTGTATCACCGCTTTCCAGAATACGCACACAGCTAAAAACCTCTTACGGCAACTGAGGAAGATCATCGCAGAATGGCTTACCCCAATTGGACTCTCCTGTGGATTTGTGGCATCGGACAACGCCAGCAATATTGTGTGTTCATTAAATATGGGCAAATTCCAGCACGTCCCATGTTTTGCACATACATTGAATTTGGTGGTGCAGAATTATTTAAAAAACGAGAGGGGCGTGCAAGAGATGCTGTCGGTGGCCAGAAGAATTGCGGCACACTTTCGGCGTACAGGCATCTGAAGCAAGAAGTGGTAACGAGGTGGAATTCAACCCTCTATATGCTTCAGAGGTTGGAGGAGCAGCAAAAGGCCATTCAAGCCTATACAACTGACCACGATATAGGAGGTGGAATGCACCTGTCTCAAGCGCAGTGGAGAATGATTTCAACGTTGTGCAAGGTTCTGCAACCTTTTGAACTTGCCACACGTGAAGTCAGTTCAGACACTGCCAGCCTGAGTCAGGTCATTCCCCTCATCAGGCTTTTGCAGAAGAAGCTTTAGACATTGAAGGAGGAGCTAACACTGAGCGATTCCGCTAGGCATGTGCGACTTGTGGATGGAGCCCTTAATTCGCTTAACAAGGATTCACGGGTGGTCAATCTGTTGAAATCAGAGCACTACATTTTGGCCACCGTGCTCGATCCTAGATTTAAAACCTACTTGTATCTCTCTTTCCGGCAGACACAAGTCTGCAGGGGTTCAAAGAACTGCTGGTGAGAAAATTGTCAAGTCAAGCGGAACGCGACCTGTCAACATCTCCTCCTTCACATTCTCCCGCAACTGGGGGTGCGAGGAAAAGGCTCAGAATTCCGAGCCCACCCGCTGGCGGTGATGCAGGGCAGTCTGGAGCGACTGCTGATGCTGACATCTGGTCCGGACTGAAGGACCTGACAACGATTACGGACATGTCGTCTACTGTCACTGCATATGATTCTCTCACCATTGAAAGAATGGTGGAGGATTATATGAGTGACCGCATCCAAGTAGGCACGTCAGACAGTCCGTACGTATACTGGCAGGAAAAAGAGGCAATTTGGAGGCCCTTGCACAAACTGGCTTTATTCTACCTAAGTTGCCCTCCCACAGTGTGTACTCCGAAAGAGTGTTTAGTGCCGCCGCTCACCTTGTCAGCAATCGGCGTACGAGGTTACTTCCAGAAAATGTGGAGAAGATGATGTTCATTAAAATGAATTATAATCAATTCCTCCATGGAGACATTCACCAGCAGCAATTGCCTCCACAAAGTACACAGGGAGCTGTGATGGTGGATTCCAGTGGGGACGAATTGATAATCTGTGAGGAGGGGGATGTACACGGTGATGAATCGGAGGATGATGATGTGGACATCTTGCCTCTGTAGAGCCAGTTTGTGCAAGGAGAGATTAATTGCTTCTTTTTTGGTGGGGGTCCAAACCAACCCGTCATTTCAGTCACAGTCGTGTGGCAGACCCTGTCACTGAAATGATGGGTTGGTTAAAGTGTGCATGTCCTGTTTATACAACATAAGGGTGGGTGGGAGGGCCCAAGGACAATTCCATCTTGCACCTCTTTTTTTCTTTCATTTTTCTTTGCGTTATGTGCTGTTTGGGGAGTATTTTTTGGAAGGGCCATCCGGCCTGACACTGCAGTGCCACTCCTAGATGGGCCAGGTGTTTGTGTCGGCCACTAGGGTCGCTGAGCTTAGTCACACAGCTACCTCATTGCGCCTCTTTTTTTGCTTTGCGTCATGTGCTGTTTGGGGAGTGTTTTTTGGAAGGGCCATCCTGCGTGACACTGCAGTGCCACTCCTAGATGGGCCAGGTGTTTGTGTTGGCCACTTGGGTCGCTGAGCTTAGTCATCCAGCGACCTCGGTGCAAATTTTAGGACTAAAAATAATATTGTGAGGTGTTCAGAATAGACTGAAAATGAGTGGAAATTATGGTTATTGAGGTTAATAATACTTTGGGATCAAAATGACCCCCAAATTCTATGATTTAAGCTGTTTTTTAGGGTTTTTTGAAAAAAACACCCGAATCCAAAACACACCCGAATCCGACAAAAAAAATTTGGTGAGGTTTTGCCAAAACGCGTTCGAACCCAAAACACGGCCACGGAACCAAACACAAAACCCGGAAAATTTCCGGTGCACATCTCTAGTATACGTACGGACTGTCTGACGTGCCTACTTGGATGCGGTCACTCATATAATCCTCCACCATTCTTTCAATGGTGAGAGAATCCTATGAAGTGACAGTAGACGACATGTCAGTAATCGTTGGCAGGTCCTTCAGTCCGGACCAGATGTCAGCACTCGCTCCAGACTGCCCTGCATCACCGCCAGCGGGTGGGCTCGGAATTCTTAGCCTTTTCCTCGCACCCCCAGTTGCGGGAGAATGTAAAGGAGGAGATGTTGACGGGTCACGTTCCGCTTGACTTGACAATTTTCTCACCAGCAGGTCTTTGAACCTCTGTAGACTTGTGTCTGCCGGAAAGAGAGATACAACGTAGGTTTTAAATCTAGGATCGAGCAAGGTGGCCAAAATGTAGTGCTCTGATTTCAACAGATTGACCACCCGTGAATCCTGGTTAAGCGAATTAAGGGCTCCATCCACAAGTCCCACATGCCTAGCGGAATCGCTCTGTTTTAGCTCCTCCTTCAATGTATCCAGCTTCTTCTGCAAAAGCCTGATGAGGGGAATGACCTGACTCAGGCTGGCAGTGTCTGAAGTGACTTCACGTGTGGCAAGTTCAAAGGGTTGCAGAACCTTGAACAACGTTGAAATCATTCTCCACTGCGCTTGAGTCAGGTGCATTCCCCCTCCTTTGCCTATATCGTGGGCAGATGTATAGGCTTGAATGGCCTTTTGCTGCTCCTCCATCCTCTGAAGCATATAGAGGGTTGAATTCCACCTCGTTACCACCTCTTGCTTCAGATGATGGCAGGGCAGGTTCAGGACTGTTTGGTGGTGCTCCAGTCTTCTGTACGTGGTGGCTGAATGCAGAAAGTGGCCCGCAATTCTTCGGGCCACCGACGGCATCTCTTGCACGCCCCTGTCGTTTTTTAAATAATTCTGCACCACCAAATTCAATGTATGTGCAAAACATGGGACGTGCTGGAATTTGCCCAGAAGTAATGCACGCACAATATTGCTGGCGTTGTCCGATGTCACAAATCCCCAGGAGAGTCCAATTGGGGTAAGCCATTCTGCGATGATGTTCCTCAGTTTCCGTAAGAGGTTGTCAGCTGTGTGCCTCTTCTGGAAAGCGGTGATACAAAGCATAGCCTGCCTAGGAACGAGTTGGCGTTTGCGAGATGCTGCTACTGGTGCCGCCGCTACTGTTCTTGCGGCGGGAGGCTATACATCTACCCAGTGGGCTGTCACAGTCATATAGTCCTGAGTCTGCCCTGCTCCACTTGTCCACATGTCCGTGGTTAAGTGGACATTGGGTACAACTGCATTTTTTAGGACACTGGTGACTCTTTCTGAGGTCTGTGTACATTTTTGGTATCGCCTGCCTAGAGAAATGGAACCTAGATGGTATTTGGTACCGGGGACACAGTACCTCAATCAAGTCTCTAGTTGCCTCTGAATTAACGGTGGATACCGGAACCACGTTTCTCACCGCCCAGGCTGCCAAGGCCTGAGTTATCTGCTTTGCAGCAGAATGACTGCTGTGATATTTCATCTTCCTCGCAAAGGACTGTTGGACAGTCAATTGCTTACTGGAAGTAGTACAAGTGGTCTTCCGACTTCCCCTCTGGGATGACTATCGACTCCCAGCAGCTACAACAGCAGCGCCAGCAGCAGTAGGTGTTACACTCAAGGATGCATCGGAGGAATCCCAGGCAGAAGAGGACTCGTCAGACTTGCCAGTGACATGGCCTGCAGGACTATTGGCTTTCCTGGGTAAGGAGGAAATTGACACTGAGGGAGTTGGTGGTGTGGTTTGCAGGAGCTTGGTTACAAGAGGAAGGGATTTAGTGGTCAGTGGACTGCTTCCGCTGTCACCCAAAGATTTTGAACTTGTCACTGACTTATGATGAATGCGCTGCAGGTGACGTATAAGGGAGGATGTTCCGAGGTGGTTAATGTCCTTACCCCTACTTATTACAGCTTGACAAAGGCAACACACGGCTTGACACCTGTTGTCCGCATTTGTGTTGAAATAATTCCACACCGAAGAGCTTATTTTTTTTTGTATTTTGACCAGGCATGTCAATGGCCATATTCGTCCCACGGACAACAGGTGTCTCCCTGGGTGCCTGACTTAAACAAACCACCTCGCCATCAGAATCCTCCTTGTCAATTTCCTCCCCAGCGCCAGCAACACCCATATCCTCATCCTGGTGTACTTCAACAGTGACATCTTAAATTTGACTATCAGGAACTGGACTGCGGGTGCTCCTTCCAGCACTTGCAGGGGGCGTGCAAATGGTGGAAGGCGCAAGCTCTTCCCGTCCAGTGTTGGGAAGGTCAGGCATCGCAACCGACACAATTGGACTCTCCTTGGGGATTTGTGATTTAGAAGAACGCACAGTTCTTTGCTGTGCTTTTGCCAGCTTAAGTCTTTTCATTTTTCTAGCGAGAGGATGAGTGCTTCCATCCTCATGTGAATCTGAACCACTAGCCATGAACATAGGCCAGGGCCTCAGCCGTTCCTTGCCACTCCGTGTCGTAAATGGCATATTGGCAAGTTTACGCTTCTCATCAGATGCTTTCAATTTTTATTTTTGGGTCATTTTACTGAACTTTTGTTTCTCTGACGTCCTAGTGGATGCTGGGGACTCCGTAAGGACCATGGGGATAGCGGCTCCGCAGGAGACTGGGCACAAAAGTAAAGCTTTAGAACTACCTGGTGTGCACTGGCTCCTCCCCCTATGACCCTCCTCCAAGCCTCAGTTAGATTTTTGTGCCCGAACGAGAAGGGTGCACACTAGGTGGCTCTCCTGAGCTGCTTAGTGAAAAGTTTAGTTTTAGGTTTTTTAGGTTCAGTGAGACCTGCTGGCAACAGACTCACTGCATCGAGGGACTAAGGGGAGAAGAAGCGAACTCACCTGCGTGCAGAGTGGATTGGGCTTCTTAGGCTACTGGACATTAGCTCCAGAGGGACGATCACAGGCCCAGCCATGGATAGGTCCCAGAGCCGCGCCGCCGGCCCCCTTACAGAGCCAGAAGACAGAAGAGGTCCGGAAAATCGGCGGCAGAAGACGTCCTGTCTTCAACAAGGTAGCGCACAGCACTGCAGCTGTGCGCCATTGCTCTCAGCACACTTCACACTCCGGTCACTGAGGGTGCAGGGCGCTGGGGGGGGCGCCCTGAGACGCAATAAAAACACCTTGGATGGCAAAAAATGCATCACATATAGCTCCTGGGCTATATGGATGAATTTAACCCCTGCCAGAATACACAGAAAAACGGGAGATAAGGCTGCCGAGAAGGGGGCGGAGCCTATCTCCTCAGCACACTGGCGCCATTTTCCCTCACAGCTCCGTTGGAGGGAAGCTCCCTGGCTCTCCCCTGCAGTCACTACACTACAGAAAGGGTTAAAAAAAAGAGGGGGGCACTAATTAGGCGCAGTATAAACAATACAGCAGCTATAAGGGGAAAAACACTTATATAAGGTTATCCCTGTATATATATATAGCGCTCTGGTGTGTGCTGGCAAACTCTCCCTCTGTCTCCCCAAAGGGCTAGTGGGGTCCTGTCCTCTATCAGAGCATTCCCTGTGTGTGTGCTGTGTGTCGGTACGTTTGTGTCGACATGTATGAGGAGAAAAATGATGTGGAGACGGAGCAGATTGCCTGTAATAGTGATGTCACCCCCTAGGGGGTCGACACCTGAGTGGATGAACTGTTGGAAGGAATTACGTAACAGTGTCAGCTCTGTATAAAAGACAGTGGTCGACATGAGACAGCCGGCTACTCAGCTTGTGCCTGTCCAGACGTCTCATAGGCCGTCAGGGGCTCTAAAACGCCCGTTACCTCAGATGGCAGATATAGACGCCGACACGGATACTGACTCCAGTGTCGACGGTGAAGAGACAAATGTGACTTCCAGTAGGGCCACACGTTACATGATTGAGGCAATGAAAAATATTTTACACATTTCTGATAATACGAGTACCACCAAAAAGGGGTATTATGTTCGGTGAGGAAAAACTACCTGTAGTTTTCCTGAATCTGAGAAATTAAATGAGATGTGTGATGATGCGTGGGTTTCCCCCGATAACAACTGATAATTTCTAAAATGTTATTGGCATTATATCCTTTCCCGCCAGAGGTTAGGGTGCGTTGGGAAACACCCCCTAGGGTGGATAAAGCGCTCACACGCTTGTAAGAACAAGGGCTCTACCCTCTCCTGAGATGGCCGCCCTTAAGGATCTTGCTGATAGAAAGCAGGAGGGTATCCTAAAATGTATTTACACACATACTGGTGTTATACTGCGACCAGCAATCGCCTCAGCCTGGATGTGCAGTGCTGGGTTGGCGTGGTCGGATTCCCTGACTGAAAATATTGATACCCTAGATAGGGACAGTATATTATTGCCTATAGAGCATTTAAAGGATGCATTTCTATATATGCGTGATGCACAGCGGAATATTTGCCGACTGGCATCAAGTCTAAGTGCGTTGTCCATTTCTGCCAGTAGAGGGTTATGGACACGACAGTGGTCAGGTGATGCGGATTCCAAACGGTATTTGGAAGTATTGCCTTATTAAGGGGAGGAGTTATTTGGGGTCGGTCTTTCAGACCTGGTGGCCACGGCAACAGCTGGGAAATCCACGTTTGTACCCCAGGTCGCCTCTCAACATAAGAAGACGCCGTATTATCAGGCGCAGTCTTTTCGTGGGCAAGCGGGCAAAAGGTTCCTCATTTCTGCCCGTGACAGAGGGAGAGGAAAAAGGCTGCAGAAATCAGCCAGTTTCCAGGAACAGAAGCCCTCTCCCGCCTCTGCCAAGCCCTCAGTATGACGCTGGGGCTTTACAAGCAGAATCAGGCACGGTGGGGGCCCGTCTCAATGAATTTCAGCGCGCAGTGGGCTCACTCGCAAGTAGACCCCTGGATCCTTCAGGTGATATCTCAGGGGTACAAATTGGAATTCGAGACGTCTCCCCCTCGCCGTTTCCTAAAGTCGGCTTTACCGATGTCTCCTTCTGACAGGGAGGCAGTTTTGGAAGCCATTCACAAGCTGTATTCCCAGCAGGTGATAATCAAGGTACCCCTCCTGCAACAGGGAACGGGGTATTATTCCACACTGTTGTGGTACCGAAGCCGGACGGCTCGGTGAGACCGATTCTAAATCTAAAATCTTGAACACTTACGGAGGTTCAAATTCAAGATTGAGTCACTCAGAGCAGTGATTGCGAACCTGGAAGAAGGGGACTACATGATGTCTCGGGACATCAAGGATGCTTACCTTCATGTCCCAATTTACCCTTCTCACCAAGGGTACCTCATGTTTATGGTACAGAACTGTCACTATCAGTTTCAGACGCTGCCGTATGGATGGTCCACGGCACCCCGGGTCTTTACCAAGGTAATGGCCGAAATGATGATACTCCTTCGAAGGAAGGGAATTTTAGTTATCCCTTACTTGGACGATTCCCTGATAAGGGTAAGATCCAGGGAACAGTTGGAGGTCGGTGTAGCACTATCTCATGTAGTGTTGCGGCAGCACGATTGGATTCTCAATATTCCAAAATCGCAGCTGATTCCGACGACTCGTCGTCTGTTCCTAGGGATGATCCTGGACACAGTCCAGAAAAAGGTGTTTCTCCCGGAGGAGAAAGTCAGGGAGTTATCCGAGCTAGTCGGGAACCTCCTATAACCGAGCCAAGTCTCAGTACATCAATGAAAGGGTTCTGGGAAAAATGGTGGCTTCCTACGAAGCAATCCCATTCGGCAGATTCCACGCAAGAACTTTCCAGTGGGACCTGCTGGACAAATGGTCCGGGTCGCATCTTCAGATGCATCAGCGGATAACCCTGTCACCAAGCACAAGGGTGTCTCTCCTGTGGTGGTTGCAGAGTGCTCATCTTCTAGAGGGTCGCAGATTCGACATTCAGGACTGGGTCCTGGTGACCACGGATGCTAGCCTGCGAGGCTGGGGAGCAGTCACACAGGGAAGGAATTTCCAGAGCTTATGGTCAAGCCTGGAGACATCACTTCACATAAATATCCTGAAGCTAAGGGCCATTTACAATGCTCTAAGCTCAGCAAGACCTCTGCTTCAAGGTCACCCGGAGTTGATCCATTCGGACAACATCACGGCAGTCACCCACGTAAACAGACAGGGTGACACAAGAAGCAGGAGGGCAATGGCAGAAGCTGCAAGGATTCTTCGCTGGGCGGAAAATCATGTGATAGCACTGTCAGCAAGTGGGGACTTCACCCAGAAGTCTTCCACATGTTTATAAAACTCGACAAGTATTGCGCCGGGTCAAGGGACCCTCCGGCAATAGCTGTAGACGCTCTGGTAACACAGTGGGTGTACCAGTCAGTGTATGTGTTCCCTCCTCTGCCTCTCATACCCAAGGTACTGAGAATTATAAGATGGAGAGGAGTAAGCACTATATTCGGGCTCCGGATTGGCCAAGAAGGACTTGGTAACCGGAACTTCAAGAGATGCTCACGGAGGATCCGTGGCCTCTACCTCTAAGAAGGGACCTGCTCCAGCAAGGACCCTGTCTGTTCCAAGACTTACCGCGACTGCGTTTGACGGCATGGCGGTTGAACGCCGGATCCTGAAGGAGAAAGGCATTCCGGATGAAGTCATTCCTATCCTGATCAAAGCCAGGAAAGATATAACCGCAAAACATTATCACCGCATTTGGCGAAAATGTTGCGTGGTGCGAGGCCAGTAAGGCCCCGACGGAGGAATTTTCAACTAGGTCGATTCCTACATTTCCTGCAAACAGGAGTGTCTATGGGCCTGAAATGGGGGTCCATTAAGGTTCAAATTTCGGCCCTGTCAATTTTCTTCCAAAAAGAACTAGCGTCAGTCCCTGAAGTTCAGACGTTTGTGAAAGGGGTACTGTATATACAGCCTCCTTTTGTGCCTCCAGTGGCACCTTGGGATCTAAATGTAGTTTTTGGGTTCCAAAAGTCACATTGGTTTGAACCACTTAAATATGTGGAGTTAAAATATCTCACATGGAAAGTGGTCATGCTGTTGGCCCTGGCCTGGGCCAGGTGCGTGTCAGAATTGGCGGCTTTATCCTGTAAAAGCCCTCATCTGATTTTCCATTCGGACAGGGCGGAATTGAGGACTTGTCCTCAGTTTCTCCCTAAGGTGGTTTTCAGCGTTTCACCTGAATCAACCTATTGTGGTGCCTGCGGCTACTAGGGACTTGGAGGACTCCAAGTTGCTAGACGTTGTCAGGGCCCTGGAAATATAGGTTTCCAGGACGGCTGGAGTCAGAAAATCTGACTCGTTGTTTATTCTGTATGCACCCAACAAGCTGGGTGCTCCTGCTTCTAAGCAGACTATTGCTCGTTGGATTTGTAGTACAATTCAGCTTGCACATTCTGTGGCAGGCCTGCCACAGACAAAATCTGTAAAAGCCCATTCCACAAGGAAGGTGGGCTCATCTTGGGCGGCTGCCCGAGAAGTCTCGGCTTTACAACTTTGCCGAGCAGCTACTTGGTCAGGAGCAAATACGTTGGTAAAATTCTACAAATTTGATACCCTGGCTGAGGAGGACCTGGAGTTCTCTCATTTGGTGCTGCAGAGTCATCCGCACTCTCCCGCCCGTTTGGGAGCTTTGGTATAATCCCCATGGTCCTTACGGAGTCCCCAGCATCCACTAGGACGTCAGAGAAAATAAGAATTTACTTACCGATCATTCTATTTCTCATAGTCCGTAGTGGATGCTGGGCGCCCATCCCAAGTGCGGATTGTCTGCAATACTGGTACATAGTTATTGTTACCAAAAAAAATCGGGTTATTACTGTAGTGAGCCATCTTTTCTAGAGGCTCCTCTGTTATCATGCTGTTAACTGGGTTTAGATCACAAGTTATATGGTGTGATTGGTGTGGCTGGTATGAGTCTTACCCGGGATTCAAAATCCTTCCTTATTGTGTACGCTCGTCCGGGCACAGTATCCTAACTGAGGCTTGGAGGAGGGTCATAGGGGGAGGGGCCAGTGCACACCAGGTAGTTCTAAAGCTTTACTTTTGTGCCCAGTCTCCTGCGGAGCCGCTATCCCCATGGTCCTTACGGAGTCCCCAGCATCCACTACGGACTATGAGAAATAGAATTATCGGTAAGTAAATTCTTATTTTTTTGGATTTTACATGCTCTCTACTATGACATTGGGCATCGGCCTTGGCAGACGACGTTGATGGCATTTCATCGTCTCGGCCATGACTAGTGGCAGCAGCTTCAGCACGAGGTGGAAGTGGATCTTGATCTTTCCCTATTTTAACCTCCACATTTTTGTTCTCCATTTTTTAATGTGTGGAATTATATGCCAGTATCAATAGCAATGGCCTACTACTATATATACTGCGCACAACTGAAATGCACCACAGGTTACTTGACGACACAGAGGTAGGTAGAGCAGTGGCCTTCCGTACCGTACTGCTATATATACTGGTGGTCACTGTCAGCAAACTGCAAAACTAAAATGCACCACAGGTATAGAATCTAGATGGATAGTATACTTAATGACGACACAGAGGTAGGTACAGCAGTGGCCTTCCGTACCGTACTGCTATAAATAGTATACTGGTGGTCACTGTGTCAGCAAACTGCAAAACTAAAATGCACCACAGGTATAGAATGTAGATGGATAGTATACTTAATGACGACACAGAGGTAGGTACAGCAGTGGCCTTCCGTACCGTACTGCTATATATACTGGTGGTCACTGTGTCAGCAAACTGCACACCTGAAATGCACCACAGGTATAGAATCTAGATGGATAGTATAATGACGACGCAGAGGTAGGTACAGCAGTGGCCTACTGTACCGTAATGCTATATATTATATACTGGTGGTCACTGGTCAGCAAAACTCTGCACTGTACTCCTCCTATATAATAATATACTGGTGGTCCCCAGTCCCCACAATAAAGCAGCACACTGAGCACAGATATGGAGTGTTTTTCAGGCAGACAACGTATACTGGTGTTCACAGTCGGCAAAACTCTGCACTGTACTCCTGCTATATAATACAGCTGCTCCCCAGTCCCCACAATTAAGCAGTGTGAGCACAGATATATGCAGCACACTGAGCACAGATATGGAGCGTTTTTTTCAGGCAGAGAACGGATAACTGGTCACTGATCAGCAAAACTCTGCACTGTACTCCTCCTATATTATACAGCTGCTCCCCAGCCCTCCCCACAATTAAGCAATAATGCACAATCAAGTTCAACAATAACGGAGAGGACGCCAGCCACGTCCTCTCCCTAACATTTCCAATGCACGAGTGAAAATGGCTGCGACGCGCGGCTGCTTATATAGAATCCGAATCTCGCGAGAATCCGACAGCGGGATGATGACGTTCGGGCGCGCTCGGGTTAACCGAGCCATACGGGAGAATCCGAGTATGGCTCGGACCCGTGTAAAAAGGGTGAAGTTCGGGGGGGTTCGGTTTCCGAGAAACCGAACCCGCTCATCACTAGTAAAAATCCAGGTAAGAAGTTTGTGCCTCACAAGTAACTGCTTGCTCGCTATCCCCTCATGCCAGAGCCGTCTAAAAATTGGGAAACGCCTCCTCCAGTGGACTCGCATGTGGCTAGGATGGTGGTTTCCTCAGCTCTACCTGTCACTACCGTCACGTCTCTGAAAGAGCCTACGGATAAACGTGTGGAGGGTTGTCTGAAAGCGATTTACACCCTCACGGGTGCTGCACAAAGGCCCACTATTGCAGCAACATGGGCTGCAGAGGCTATTGAAGCGTGGGCCCTAGAGTTGGAAGCTGAAATCTCTTCTGACCATGCTAGACAGTGCTTGTCATGTATTGTCACAGCTTCTCACTATATTAAAGAGGCGTCTTCTGATGCTGGTATTCTAGCAGCCAAGGCCTATACTACGTCAGTCCTGGCTCGCCGGATATTGTGGCTGAAATCCTGGTCCATGGATCTGGATTCTAGAAAAACACTGGAGGTACTCCCTTTCAAGGGAGATATTCTGTTTGGGGAGGACTTAAATAAGATAGTGGCTGATTTGGCTACTGCCAAAACTGCCTGTCTGCCAAGTACCGCACCTTCTGTGTCGAAGGCTAAAGGTACTTCCTTTCGTCCCTTTCGTCCTTCAGGTAAAGCAAAAGGTCAGGCGTACCACAAGCAGGCCCGCACTTCCAAACCTGGTAAGCCAAGGCCCAAAAGAGCCTGGGCTGCCCGTCAGCCAGCTTCCAAGACCGATAAGCCTGCCGCATGACGGGGCGGGCCTCCCCCCTGGGGGATCCCAGGGTGGGGGCCCGGCTTCTAGGGTATACCCAGGAATGGTCACTCGAGGTTACGCCATAGCCTTCAAAAACCGTCCCCCGCATCGATTCTGCCTGACAGACGTCCCTTTGGACCAGACAAAGGCATAAACTCTACATTCGGTGGTACAGACCCTCCTGGACACAGGAGTGGTAGTACAGGTGCCTCTTGCTCAGAGAGGCCGGGTGTAATATTCTCCGCTGTTTCTAGTCCCGAAACCGAATGGGTCCTCCCGGCCCATTCTCAATCTCAAGGCATTGAACAAGTTTGTGAAAGTCTCCAAGTTCCGTATGGAAACCCTTCGCTCTATAGTTCTGGCCTTGGAACCTGGGGATTATATGGTCTCCCTGGATATACAGGATGCTTACCTGCACATTCCTATAGCAGTGTCGCATCAGTAATACCTGAGGTTTGCGATTGGCAACCTCCATTACCAGTTTCGGGTGTTACCTTTTGGTTTATTTACGGCTCCACGAGTCTTCACCAAAGTTTTGACGGTGGTACTCCGCCGTCAAGGGGGTCAGGATCCTACCGTATCTGGACGACTTGTTGATCCTGGCAAATTCCCCAGGACTTCTCCTACGTCCTCTAGATCTGACTGTCCGGTTTCTGCAAGCCCACGGGTGGCTCATCAACTGGAAGAAATCCTCCCTGGTCCCTTCTCAGAGCATGGTGCACCTGGGAGCGCTATTAGACACTCACAACCAGCGGTTGTTCTTGTCTCAGGAGAAGGTCCTGAAGCTTCAGGACAGGATTCGTTGCTTCCTTTCTCGTCCGCAAGTGTCGATACATTCGGCGATGCAGGTGCTGGGCCTCATGGTGTCAGCATTTGACATGGTGGAGTATGCTCAATTCCATTCTCACCCCCTCCAGAGGCTGATTCTGGCAAAGTGGGACGGCCTGCCTCACCGGATCAGGTCTCACATGATCTCATTGACTCCGGAGGTACGTTTGTCGCTGTACTGGTGGCTCCAGGTCCAACGATTGTGCAAGGGCCGTCCCTTCTGGATATCCGACTGGGTCCTGACGACGACAGATACCAGTCTAAGGGGTTGGGGCGCGGTGCTGGAGCAACATTCCCTTCAGGGTCGGTGGACCAAGGAGGAGTCTCTCCTCCCGATCAACATTCTGGAATTGCGGGCGGTCTTCAACTCATTGAACCTGGCCCAGCATTTAATTCAGAACCGTCCTGTTCAAGTACAGTCTGACAACGCCACCACAGTGGCTTACATAAATCATCAAGGCGGCACTCGAAGCCGTTTGGCAATGAAGGAAGTCTCATGGATTCTGCAATGGGCGGAACGCCATCTACTGGCCATATCGGCAATATTCATTCCCGGAGTCCTGAATTGGGAAGCGGACTTTCTCAGTCGTCAGGACGTACACGCCGGAGAGTGGGGCCTCCATCCAGAAGTGTTTCAACTCCTAGTGGAAAGGTGGGGCCTTCCAGACGTAGATCTGATGGCGTCTCGACACAATCACAAGGTTCCGGTCTTCGGAGCAAGGGCAGGGGATCCTCAAGCAGCATTCGTGGATGCGCTGGCGGTGACTTGGAGGTTTCGGCTGCCGTACGTGTTCCCTCCGGTGTCACTCCTGCCCAGGGTAATTTGGAAGTTCAAGCAAATAAGAGTAATCCTGCTTCTCATAGCTCCAGCGTGGCCCAGACGACACTGGTTCTCAGACCTGCAGGACCTATCGTCAGAGCGCCCAATCCTACTTCCACAATGCCCAGACCTCCTCGTTCAGGGCCCCTGGGTCTACCAGGACCTAGCCCGGCTGTCTTTGACGGCGTGGCTCTTGAAGCATCCGTCTTGAGGGCTAAAGGGTTTTCTGAGGCGTCATTCAAACTATGTTGCGGGCCCGGAAACCGGCTTCTGCTCGCATTTACCATAGGGTCTGGCATTCTTACTTTGTTTGGTGCGCATCTAACAATTATGACGCTTCCAAGTTTAGTACAGCCAAGTTGTTGGCCTTTCTTCAGCAGGGCCTGGACTTAGGCCTGCGTCTGTCCTCCTTCAAGGTTCAAATATCTGCCTTGTCGGTGTGGTTTCAGAGAAAGATTGCGACCTTACCTGATATGCATACCTTTACTCAGGGTGTGTTGCGTATCCAACCTCCCTATGTCCCTCCTGTGGCTCCTTGGGACTTGTCGGTGGTTTTGGAGGCGTTACAAGAGACTCCGTTTGAACCTTTGTTCAGCTGATCTTAAGTGGCTTTCCCTTAAGGTGGTGTTTCTGCTGGCTATTGCCTCAGCTAGAAGAGTGTCTGATTTGGGTGCCTTGTCTTGTAGTTCCCCATATCTGATATTTCACCGTGACCGGGCGGTTCTTAGGACTCGTCCCGGTTATTTGCCTAAGGTGGTTTCTTCGTTCCACCTTAATCAGGAGATTGTGGTCCTGACCTTTGTCTCTCCTGATCTGTCTCCCAAAGAGCGGTCTTTGGATGTGGTACGGGCTCTCCGTATTTATGTGAAGAGAACTGCTTCTATTAGGAAATCTGATTCTCTCTTTATTCTGTTTGGGTTTCACAAACGGGGCTGGCCTGCTCACAAGCAGACTTTGGCCAGATGGATTAGAATGGTGATTGCACATGCTTATGTAAGGGCTGGTCTGTCAGCTCCTGCTCACATTACGGCCCATTCTACTCGGTCTGTTGGACCTTCATGGGGGGCCCGCCGTGGTGCGACCCTTGAACAATTGTGCAAGGCGGCTACGTGGTCCTCCGTGAACACGTTCTATGCCTTCGATACTGCCGCTTCCAAGGATTCTTCCTTTGGGCGCCGGGTTCTTGTGCCCGCTTCAGTGCGTCCCCTCCCATAAGGAACTGCTTTAATACATCCCCAATGTCTATCCTTGTGGAGCCCAGTGTACCCCGCAGCAGAAAACGAGTTTTATGGTAAGAATTTACCTTTGTTAAAACTTTCTGCGAGGTACACTGGGCTCCACAAGGCGCCCACCCTGACGCACTTAGCTTCTTTGGGTTGGTGTGGGTATAGCCGCTGACACTTTCTCCTGTCGTGAGAGTGTGGTGCTTGTGGCATCTTGCAGTTGTCGTCTTTTTTACTTCCTACTGCATTGGGCTGATTAAACTGAGCTCCTGTGCACGGAGGCTGGGTGATATAGGAGGTGGCGCTATGCATCTTGGGAAGAAGGTCAAAGCTTTTGAGCCTGTTGGTGCTTCGGATCAAGATCCTACTCTACACACCAATGTCTATCCTTGTGGAGCCCAGTGTACCTCGCAGTAAGAGTTTTAACAAAGGTAAGTTCTTACCATAAAACTTGTTATATCTGTGTGTAAACGTAAAAAAGATAATACAGTAATGTAATTTATTTGTTTAAACTATAAAGCAATTTTTTTTCAAAATTGTTCCCAAAAGTTTATTTAATTATCACGTTATATAAATAGTAGCTATTTAAACATGATATTGCATTTTTTGTGTTTCAAACATTTCATTGAGTCATGTTTAGATAGCTGCTATTTACCTAATTTGACAGTTAAAAAATAAAAAAAAATCTTGGTCATTTTTGGAGAAAATATTAGCCAGGTATGTGGTTAAGCATACTTCCAAGTTCCCTTATCATTGTCAATGGCCCACCCCACACTTCTCTGTATGGTTACCATTTAACGTAGTTTTGGGTGACAAATTTAAAACGATGTTACTTTTTTTTTTTCTTTCTTATTTTAATTGCCCACATGAATGTTTTGTGAATTACACTAGTAAACTGCGATTATGTACATTCTGCGTTTGTCTTCCCAGGCACATGAAGCTACAAGATTGTTTTCTTTTCTGCCAGCGAAAAGTACTGATGATATTGAACCACGAAAGCTTGTGGAGGAGTGTAAGAAACTTCAGACTGAGATAATCAAACTTTCAGATGAAAATCGGCGGCTGAAAGTGAGATTTTTCTTGAATACTCAAAGATCAATTATAAAATATTTGCTTATTGTCTTCAAACTGAAGACCTATTTAGTCATGGCCGCTACTTGTCATATTTTTCGGTGTCTAGCTTTGTTTACAATAAAGCTATTTGCATTTACTATGGGATACATCTATCAAGCGGTGATGACACCCTTTTTATGTGTATTAGCTGATAAGGAGGTGGTTGCTGCCTCTCCCAAATATATTAAAAAGCTTACTGTGGAGAAATAGGAAACAAGTCTTTTGGTACCTTCACCTTGTGTACATAACTGCACCGCTATAGCAGCACATTATAGACCTAATGACCATGTTGATCTAATGCATGTCGATCATTAGTGGTCAACCTATTAAGTGTCAACCTAGAGACCGGATACCCCAGCAACTATCCTATTAGCACATCTTGCTGCTATTTATTGCCTTCTGCTTCGCCTTGAACAGGAAAGATATAGCGGTTGCACTTTTGAATTTATTGATGTATTTTTAATACATTTGCCTGTATATTGCCACTCAAAGCTGTAAAATAAGACTTCCTTTCAACATGCTGATAGGGACACATTGGTCGACTTAAGCTGCGATAAAGTATTCTTTTGAGTTTTTTTTTGTTTTTTTTAACAGTGTTTTAATAGCAATTTGTTAAATTTCAGGGAAAACACAATTTAGCTATTACATTGTACGCTATTCTGCATTGCAGTCTTTTCATTGTATATTCACTTTATACTGTACCTATGAGTTTAGCTGCATTACTAAAGATGTTTTGCAAAAATTGTAAAAAGCACCCAAGTTTCAGAATGAAGGGGGTAATTGAGTTGATCGCAGCAGCAAATTTGTTAGCAGCTGGGCAAAACCATGTGCACTGCAGGGGGGGCAGATACAGCATAACATGTGCAGAGAGAGTTAGATTTGGGTGGGTTATTTTATTTCTGTGCAGGGTAAATACTGTCTGCTTTATTTTTACACTGCAATTTAGATTTCAGTTTGAACACACCCCACCCAAATCTAACTCTCTCTGCACATGTTATATCTGCCTCCCCTGCAGTGCACATGGTTTTGCCCAACTGCTAACAAATTTGCTGCTGCGATCAACTCTGAATTATGCCCTAAGTCCCATTTTAGTTAATTAACAAGTTTTAGTAAACTGAGGGTCACACACAAAATGTTTTGTACTTACAATGAATACCATTACAGTTGATAGGAATGATGAGAGCTGCTTGTATATTTTCCACACGCTTTTCCAACATTGCTGTAAAGTTATTTATTGTGTCCCAAATTATCCAGTGTCTATCCCAAATTATTTATTTTTATAAAATAGGATCAGCACTAATGATTTACTTATTAACACATACATTCCTATATCATGAAGTACAAAGAAAAGGAGAAGAGAGGACTTTTCGTTTTTGGCGCACTCTTCTGAACAAAACTGTACTGAACTTGTATATGTCTAAGTAGTCATATGGATAAAAATTAACTTTTAATCAATAAATTAAAATATATCGTCCCCTAGAAAATTAATTCTGTTATCCTGATGAATATCAGGAGATGTGTTTTGATGCGGCAGGGGCAGCAGGATTGTACGTACTAAGATACAGGTCCTAAATTGGATTTGGAAGAGTGCACCTATGTTCGTAGAAATTCACCAAGGTTCAATACATGCAATAATCCTAATTTAGTGGACTCCAAGTTCCTAGATAGGAAAATACTTATGTACTCTCAATAGTATCTCTGAGTAGCCCGTGCAAAATCTGAAACGACATGTGGGTAATAAAGAGATATCACACATCAGTAGATTCTGTTGCTGGTCTTAGTCCTCTGGGTCACCAAAAATAACCATGTATATAGTGTTAGGATATCACATATCCATTGGTCAGTATTCTGATCACTGTCCCTAAATGAAAAGAAAATAATCTGGGTACAAATAGCAGGTATGGAAGAAATAGTGTCGGTGTTAGACCGGAGTGTCCCCAGTAATTCCTAAATCATAGCAAGCAGGTTGAAATTGCCTCATACGGCTGTGTTTTGTCTGCCTCAAACTTAATATCTGGAATGATGTTGAAGCTGAAGCATAGGCATCTGTGCCTTGTTCAGGTATCAGTCTTTCATGGTTCGGAGTGTACAACCACATGTAGGCTGGAAGGTCAATGCTTGGTCTGCTCGTATCTCATGCTGTAATTACTGTTGATAGGTGCACTGCTGTCCAATCATTTCTCAGACTCAGTCACTCTACTTTTTACAAAACGCATAACGTCTTATTTTTTTATATAAATTTAATGAAAGGGATATTTCTGCAGCGGGGTACACTGGTATTCCACAGGGAATAATATCGGGGTGTAGAGTTGGATCTTGATCCGAGGCACCAACATACTAAAGCTTTGACTGTTCCCAGGATGCACTGCACCGCCTCCTCTATTTCGCAGTCTCCAGGCACTGGAGCTCAGTTTGTAAGTTGGTGCCTGCAGCTAACAGGAAGGCGCGCACACACACACACACACACACACACACACACACACACACACACACACACACACACACCCCCCACCCCCCCCCCCTACTGCTCTCCAGGATTGCGTGGCTGCACGTTAAGGGATGATGTAAAAGGGTCCTCCAAGCGGGACCTGCCGAAATCATGATCCGGGACGTGGTCTCCGGAGACGGACCGTGCCTCTGGCGTGGACACTATGGCCCCACTATATCCACCAGGGCAAGGAGCACAGGTCAGATTTACCAGAATCCGCTTTACATAGGCTCCATTGTACCTGTTGGTGAAGTCCAGCATAGGGGAAAGGGTGCTGACCTGTAGCCCCTCCCCCAGCACCAGGCGCCATCTACAACAGATGTTCCCGTCCTGGAGCTGCATCTCTCTCTCTCCCTCACTCTCTGTCAGCGTTTGTGCGCCATTACACAGAACTGCACTGATTCTGGGACTGCGGGGCACTATCTCCTCTGTAAAGCCACCTGCCTCATCAGTGCTGTGCATTTACAGGACACTTAAGTATTCTACATGTCGTTTAGACGGTTAGTTAAGAACAAGTGCATAACTACAGGAAAATTTAGTACAAGTATTCTGTGATATACATCCAGTGTTTATTGTCCATTGTTATATCTGTATACATACATAGCTTTCCTTAGTATTGTTAGTCCAGTGCAGTTTTATTGTTGTATGTAATAATTTCTGCATTGTACATGTGACTGTGTGTGCCTGTAGCTGCCGTGTGGTTTCTATTCCGTGTATCCTGAGGGGGGCTAAGTGCGTCAGGGTCTCATATATAGTATTTCACAGGCGATACTGTTTAGTATTATTCTCTGTGTATTTTAGTCACCATTTACCAATTAAATCCTCTGATCTGCATTTGCAATCACACTCCACAGGGTTTTTTTTGTCAGGTACTGTGTATTGCTATATTGTACTGTCACGCACTAGGGCTACATTTTCCAATGTCTGCGCCACAGGACGGATGATTTGTGGCTGATCCTGCGTCATGCATTGCTGATGGCACGGATTTATCTGAGGAAAACATTCCAGCTGAGGGTCCAGGTACTGGGGGTTCTGTACCCCTCGGTCAGCTTGGAGCACCGAGGGCACACCAAGACCGACCTTGGCCTGCTTTTTCCAGTTTACTGACTATGCTAGTACAGAGACTTGCGCCCTATGGGACCTCCTGTGCCTTTACAGCCACATATTGTCCCTGTAGTTAATCCGCCATGGGTGGATACTCTGTCTACTCAGTTACAGCAGTTAAATCGGTCTTTGGTTAAACAAAAGCCTGAACCTCACCCTCCTAGGACCAAAGGCTCATCTAAGCGGGCCATTTCTTCCTCGCAATCCACTCGTATTTCGGATACTTCATCCGATGAAGATGGGGTATATTCTGATCCATCAGACACTGATGCAGATGCTTCTGATGGGGAATCTACAACACAGGTTGATGTTCCTGACCTCTTGAAGGCTATCAAACTGATTCTTCAGATCGATGATGAAACTGACCCTCCAGATATGTCTAAGAAACCTGATAAGTTCAAACGTCAGAAGGTTACTAAATTAGTTTTACCACATTCTGACCATCTGGTTGACATACGTCAGGAATCCTGCGAGTTTCCATGAAAGAAGTTCTCCCTGTCTAAAAAGATGCTAGCTTGTTATCCTCTCGCTGCAAAGTTAAGTAAAAATTGGGAAACACCACCTCCGGTGGACTCGCATGTCGCATGTCTTGTGGTGTCTTCTACTCTGCCTGTCACTACCGTCACACCTCTGAAAGAACCGGCTGATAAGCATGTGGAGGGTTGTTTGACGTCTATTTACACTCTGGCAGGTGCTGTACATAGTCCTACTATTGCAGCTTCTTGGGCTCAAAAGCTATTGAAGCCTGGGTTCAAGAAGTTGAGGCGGAGCTACCTCTGAATTTTTCTTACAATACCAGACAGTGTCTTTCATATATTACTACAGCCTCTCATTACATTCAGGAGGCGGCTTCTGATGCCAGTGTACTGGTGGCCAAAGCGTCTACTACGTCAATTCTGACTTGCCGGATTCTGTGGTTGCGGTCCTGGTCTGTGGATCTGGACTCTAAAAAGACCTTGGATGTGATCCCTTTTAAGGGAAACATCCTTTTTGGGGAAGATCTGAACAAGATTGTTGCTGACTTAGCATCTGCTAAAACTGCATGTCTGCCGAGTACTAATCCTTCGGCTCCGAAGGCTAAAAGTACCACCTTTCGTTCCTTTCGTCCTCCAAGTAAAGCAAAGGGTCAGGCGTACCCGAAACAGGCTAGCAATTCCAAAACCTCTAAGCCCAAACTTAAATGTTTCTGGGCTGCCCGTCAGCCTGCTTCCAAATCAGACAAGCCTGCTGCATGACGGGGCGGTCAGGTATGGTTACAGACCACTTCAGACGCCTGGGTGAGGGAAGTCATCACTCACGGATAAGCCATCTCTTTCAAGAAACGTACCCCTCGCCAGTTTTGCTCGAGAAATATCCCTTCGGATCCGTTTAAAGCAAAAACTCTACATTTGGTGGTACAGTCCCTCCTGGATACAGGAGTGATGGTACCGGTGCCTCTGTCTTAGAGAGGCAGGGGGTACTATTCAACGCAGTTTCTCGTTCCGAAACCGAATGGAACCTCCCCGCCCATTCTCAACCTAAAGTCTTTGAACAAATTTGTGAAGGTATCCAAATTCCGTATGGAGCCCAAGGACTGTATGGTATCCCTGGACATACAGGATGCTTACCTACATATACCTATTGCATCAGCAATATCTGCAGTTTGCTATTGGCAACCTCCATTATCAATTCCAAGCCTAGCCTTTTGAACTCACCACGACTCCACGAATCTTTACCAAGGTCATGACTGCTCTCCTCCGCTGTCAGGGTATCGGGATCCTGCCGTATCTGGATGACTTGTTGATCCTGACGAACTCTCCAGAGATTCTCCTCTGTCATTTGGAACTGACGGTCCAATTCCTACAAGCCCACGGGTGGCTCATCAACTAGAAGAAATCCTTGCTGGTCCCTGCTCAGAGCATGGTTCACCTGGGGGCGTTATTGGACACACACAACCAAAGGTTGTTCTTGCCTCCGGAGAAGGTCCTGAAACTTCAGGACAGAATAAGATGCTTCCTCGCTTTCAACTCCTAGTGGACAAGTGGGGCCTACCAGATGTAGACCTAATGGCGTCTCAACACAATCACAAGGTTCCGGTCTTCGCAGCAAGGACAAGGGATCCTCAAGCAGTGTTTGTGGGCGCACTGGCAATTCCATGGAATTTTCAGCTGCCGTACGTGTTCCCTTTGGTGTCACTCCTGCCCAGGGTAATAAGGAAGTTCAAGCAAGAAGGAGGAATACTACTTCTAATCGCTCCAGCGTGGCCCAGACAGCATTGGTTCTCAGACCTGCAGGGTCTCTCGATAGAGCGTACTCTTCTACTTTCGCAATGGCCAGACCTCCTCGTTCAGGGCCCTTGTGTCTACCAGGATCTGGCCTGACTGGCTTTGACGGCGTGGCTCTTGAAGCTTCAGTTCTGAGGGCCAAAGGTTTTTCTGAAGCGGTCATTCAAACGATGTTGTGCGGCTAAGAATTATGATGCATACAAGTTCAGTACTGACAAACATTTTGGCGTTTCTGCAATAGGGCCTGGACTTAGGCCTTTGTCTGGCCTACCTCAAGGTTAATAATTCAGCCTTGTCGATATGGTTTCAGAGAAAAATTGCATCTCTGGCTGATCATACTTTCACTCAGGGTGTTTTAAGGATTCAGCCTCCCTATGTCCCTCCTGTGGCTCTTTGGGATTTGTCTGTTGTTCTGGATGCCCTACAAGAGTCTCCGTTTGAACCTCTTGAGTCTGTGGACCTTAAATGGCTTATGCTTAAGGTCTTGTTTTTGCTGGCTATTGCCTCTGCTAGAAGGGTTTCAGACTTGGGTGCCTTATCCTGTTGGGCACCCTTTCTGATTTTTCACCGTGACCGTGCGGTTCTTAGAACTTGCCCTGTTTATCTGCCTAAGGTGGTGTCGTCTTTCCACCTTAACCAAGAGATTGTGGTTCCGGCCTTTGTCTCTCCTGGTTTGTCCTCCAAAGAATGGTCTTTGGATGTGGTACGGGCTCTCTGTATATATGTGAAGAGAACCGCCTCTCTTAGGAGATCTGATTCTCTTTGTCCTTTTTGGTTTTCGCAAACGTGGCTGGCCTGCGAATAAGCAGACCTTGGCCAGATGGATTAGGATGGTGATTGCACAAGCTTATGTGCAGGCTGGACTTCCAGCTCCTGCTACTATGAAGGCCCATTCTACTCGGTCTGTTGGACCTTCTCGGGCGGCCTGCCGAGGCGCGTACCTAGAACAATTGTGCAAGGCGGCTACGTGGTCCTCAGGAACACGTTCATCAGGTTCTATGCATTTGATACTTCCGCTTCCCAGGATGCTTCCTTTGGACGCTGGTTCTTGTGCCCACTGCAGTTCGTCCCCTCCCGTGAGGAACTGCTTTTAGAAACATCCCCAATGTTATTCCCTGTGGTCTACCAGTGTATCCTGCTGCAGAAAAGGAGATTTATGGTAGTCTTACCATTGTTAAATCTTTCTGCAAGGTACACTGGATTCCACAGGGCGCCCACACTGACGCACTTATCATCTTTGGGTTTGTATGGCATTAGCCGCTGGTACCTTTTCCTGTCGTGAGAATGTGGTTCATTGTGGCTACTAACTACTGTTGTCACTTTTTTTACCTGCTACTGCATTGGACTGGTTAACAAAACTGAGCTCCAGTGCCTGGAGGCGGGGATATAGAGGAGGCGGTGCAGTGCTTCCTGGGAACAGTCAAAGCTTTAGCCTGTTGGATCTTGATCTGAGGTACCAACTCTACACCCCGATGTTATTCCCTGTGGAATCCAGTGTACCTCGCAGAAAGATTTAGCAATGGTAAATCTTACCATAAATCTCCTTTTATGTAGTGGGCGCATGATTTTACTTGAGGTTAATATTTGCTTTGTTTTCTAGGATGAAAGAAGAAAGGGCAGAGGAATGCTGGGAGATCAAAGTCACTGCATTCCATCACTGCTTGTCGTCATTGCAGCAATTTTCATTGGTTTCTTTCTTGGAAAGTTCATCTTGTAAATTAAGGCATACAGTGCTTTTACTTTTCACATTTTATTTTTCTTCTACCCCCCCTTTCCCCTTCTCTTCCTGGCCATAAAGTTGTTTAGCTGCCATGTCCGTTACATACAGCAGCTTATAGGCAATGCCTTTAACAATCACAAAATTCACAGAAAAAAAAAAAATAATAATAAAAAACAAACTGTTTGGCCATGGGAAAAAGTGTGTGTTCCTGCACCAACATCAAGACTCCCAGACACATGCAGTCTTTTATGAGGGTGAGGGAAGGGGGCTTAATAATTTTTTCCCGCTGTAATTTTAAAGTTTAAAGTACTTTTTTTTTTTTTTTTTTTGTATATTGTTTTAATCATTTTTAAATTTTATCTCAATTGTTTGCAACATGGTTTCCTTAGATTGCTAATCTCATTCAGGGATAAGACTGAGGTATCTTGGGATGGTGTCTCTTCAATGTAAATGCTAAACCTTTTACTTTGCGATGTATATTTGTAATGGCAGTTCAAGTTCTGTGTGAGGCAGATGTTGCGTATTTCATTTTTGCTCTTCAGTCATGTCCCATTTTATTATCATTGGAAAGATTATAAACAGACCACAAGTAATAGCTTTTCCCCGTACTGCATAGTATTTTCTGTCTCAGACGTAAGGGTCTCAGAGTTCAGTTATTGTGCTGATTTGGGTACTTGTTTTCTTTGCTTTTATAACGGTTGCTGCATTTTATATAGGGGCAATGAAAGACCACATCAGTATTAAATGAGATGAGCCATGATCCATTCAGTCAAGCAAGTAAAATAAATGTAATATATATACACACTGACACTTCTTACCTGTGGCTGTTATAAATACTAATTGACTGACTTAAACCCCTGATACATCAGCTGCAGATTGCCACAATTTCCCAATCCCCAGATGAAATGGAAATATTAAACATGCTTAAAAATCTCGTTTCCCCAATCCCGAATGAAAATGGGATCCGTAGATCTGGGATTTTTAAAATTTAAGAATTTCCCCCGATTTCCCCAACTGATTGCAGATCATTAATCGCCACTGATCGGTGGTGCTGTTAGATCAGGTAATCGGGTACCTGATGTATTAGGGCCTTTATACTCGTGGTTAGCCTCTTGATTGCGAAGTAAAATGTACCACATCAACTTAATGTTTTAGTGTTGCGCAGCACCTTTCTCACAGAAATAGTACACTAATATACACAATGCTGAATTATGCAGCATTTCCGATAGTATACTTTTATTTTCCTATGTTAAGGAAATGGGTGCAGTATTTCTTGTACAGTTCAAAGACATAATATTTTGTCACTGGCTAATACATTGGATAGATGCAGGTAGAGATGACATTACCAATTAGACACACTACTTACAATATTTGTGCAATGTCTGATGTTTTACACTGTTTAACTGCATATGCTGCTTCTTATTGAACAACCAAGCCTCATTCTGATTGCCCACCTTAATGATTTCTTGTGCCTTTTATTTTTTTTATTTTTTTTTATTTTGTCATGACTGTCCCATAAAGAAATAGTGTATCCTGTATAGTCTTCTGGAGAATTGCAAAGTGAGTCGTTATCTGTACATGGGAACATGGTGCTTGAAGCTGGTTGTTTTAAGGGTACGTTAGCCTATTAAAGTGTGCAAAATACGTTGAATGTGCGTCTTACTGGTGAGCTCTCACGTTTTCACAAAGTGTCCCACAGCTTTTTTTTCAGCTTGTGTGCATTGTAGAGGAACTGTCTGCAAGCGGACCAGGCAAGCTAAAGTAGATGTTTACGGTGGCAATTATTGTTAAACTTAGTCTGTTCTGCAGAATAAAAAAACAAAGAAACAAAAATGTCTGCAACTAATTATTTAATAAAAATGTTTCATACAAAATCTCAGTCTTTGCTTTGATGCCCCTCACCTTTGCATTGGTTGACCATTACATAGGAGCTTTGGTTTGACTGTTAAAATATTTTTATGCCAAACCCCGTCATTCCTTCTTCCATGTCTTAATGTTATCTGAATTTGGAAAGTCCATAGACCTATAATAAAAGATAACAATTTGAGCGCACATGGTAGTATTTTCCTGTAGCTCAAAGGAGGTTTGGTATGTAAATATAATTTTTTTTTTTTTTTTTTTATGCATTCCACATACAAACAACTTGATATAATTGACAAGAACACCTTGTAATCACAAGATCACGGTCATGGACCATCTTTCACGTGTACATAGTGGTCTTCCAGGTAGCAAGCAGTTACATGTATTGTCAGAGAAGAGTGGGGGCATTACACGGTTTACTGTGGCTTTGATCGAACAGTGAAATGTATGTGTACTGTTACAGGC
Source organism: Pseudophryne corroboree (assembly GCF_028390025.1). Classification (NCBI taxonomy): domain Eukaryota; kingdom Metazoa; phylum Chordata; class Amphibia; order Anura; family Myobatrachidae; genus Pseudophryne; species Pseudophryne corroboree. The sequence goes on along the minus strand of NC_086448.1, from coordinate 608,094,800 downwards.
ATAAAGTGTCTTTAATACTGAATATGAAATATTTCACTTCATGAAGTCTGCTTTTTTCTGGCAAGAGATTTTAGTCTTCTTAAAGGGGAGCAATTTTGATATAATACCTCATTGTCCTACATCTAGTTCTTTGTATGCTCGATTATTTTGAAATGACCTTGCCTCAAAAAGCACAGTGGATCATTCAGTAATGTATCTTAGACCTTACAGTATACGCACAATTTTTAGCTGTGGGAAATGCTTTTTGGTCTGCTAGTTCTTCAAGTTGTGGCTAACGAATTTGCATTTTAACACTTTGGCATGGGATGTTATGCATACTGTTTTCATATTTTATATTTATCAGTAGCCACAGATTTCTGAATAGCAGTAAGTAGCAGAAATTGTGGCTACAGTCAGTTTAATTTCAGCGCTATTTTGATGAAGGTGTAAAAATATGAACAATTTTGCACAATTTCTGTTTGTAATATTGTATTGGTATGTCATGCGTGATTTGAACTATTGGCATTTTAGGAAATTAGCCCAGCATCTCTTGAACTGAACTTGATGTGCTATGACACTTTTAAGCTGTAACAGGTTGATTGTGTAGCTGTAAAGATAGCATTTTAATCTTGGAGAGTGTTTTGTTGCATCATAACGCATGCATCTTGCAGACATCAGTCATGCTACTCATTGGATTGCCATTTTAAACTGAACACACAAACATCTATGCTGCAAAGTACTCTATTCTTATGTATACTGCAAATGGAATGATTACTGCTTGCACCCAGACTGTTTCATATGCATCCACGTGGACAGAGCATACAGTCCTACTATTCTAAAGAATTGAATATCCGACCTTGTCATTAACATACCATAATGAAGAATCCATTTCTCGGAGCAATGTTGGACTTTGTCTTATCAAATGTACATTGTAATTATTTACTGATTTTTAATTTTTTGTTTTTGCTATTTGAGATATACTGTTTATTATATCCACAGCTTGGTTTTAATGATTTGATTTCATCCCTAGTGTCCCAGGTTGGGACTTTTGCTTAAATTTAGTGCAAAACTGCATCAGTCTTTCAAGGGGTGCTGTACGATTTGGACTGTTCCTTGATTCATAGTGATCCTCTTTAATGTTGTATATAAAATGTAATGCTCAGAATATTTTGCTATCAGCAGTGTCTTTGAAAGAAGTCAACCGTACTAAATTATGAACTATGGATTAAACTGTCTTTGTTCCTTCAATGTCTTTTCTTTTGTCTGATTTTCTACTTGTGCACTTAGCTTGCATCTTACACTATAACACCAATATTCACTTATTAGTGTGAACCTACTGACTTTTCTACATTGTACGCTGCGTTCTCTCCCAGTAGACAACTCGTTAAGGTGCAGTGTGAAAGTGTTCCCATACTGTACTGGATTTTCACCTTAAATGAAAATGACAATTTGAGGGTTTAGCGCGTCTTCAAGTATTCCCTTATGAAGCTAGTCTTTCTAGGTTTTAAGGCATAATCCAGATTTATGGAAATGTTTTAAGCCACTTAATATTGCATGGTTTACACATCACTCTTTACATGCAAACTACTGTGTTTAGCATAGATGGCTTTTGAAGATAAATGGAGGCTGTAGAGGCTAAAGAATCCTACATTATAGCTTCTTCCCCACCCCCTTCATTTATCTTTCAGGCTAATCGACATTTGTACCATTATCTGATATTTAACCCTTTTAGTCTTTGCTCCTCCTTTTGTACCCAATCTATTTGTCCTTAAAAGATGCTTACTAAACCGTAGTTACTGATCTGCAACTCTTGAAATTGGTACTGAAACTGTTCCAGGGTACCCTGGCTGACAGAACGTGTTTTGTGCTTGTAGTTGCACAACTTCAGCCCACTGTGCTGGCTGAGACTTGTAGTTTCATGAGTGTCTGCATGTCCAAATTAATATTTATTTATAGATTTTTTTTATTTATTACACAAATGTATTTAATATTTGCATTGAGTAGAGCATTTTTCATTCTCATTGGGAAACCATTTATATTGGCTTCCCCATTGAAATGCATTATACATTAATCTTGACTGAAATCGGCAAGATTATTTTCGAGGATTTCCAATAGGCTCACTGCTGTATATTTCTCTTACGTCCTAGAGGATGCTGGGGTCCATATTAGTACCATGGGGCATAGACGGGTCCACCAGGAGCCATTGGCACTTTAAGAGTTTAATAGTGTGGGCTGGCTCCTCCCTGTATGCCCCTCCTACCAGACTCAGTTTAGAAAATGTGCCCGGAGGAGCAGGTCACAGCTAGGGGAGCTCTACAGAGCTCCTTTAGAAAAGTTTTTTTTTTTTTTTTAGAGTTTGTTTTTTTACAGGAAGGTTGCTGGCAACAGCCTCCCTGCAATGAGGGACTGAGGTGGGGAACAGTGTCCGCCCTGAGAGATCTTGAGCCACTGCCTCTGCTGACTGGACACTGAGCTCCAGAGGGGATTGATCGCGCCACGCCACAGGGGAACGCTCACCCCAGCAGCCAGCTGCCACCCCCTCAATGAGCTGAAGTTGGCAAGTTAGTCACAGTCCCCCCTTACAAGCGGGGGGTCAGTGTGATACAGGCGGCTTAAGGGTGAGAGCGCGGTATTAACTGCGCACCCGGATGGCTCAGCGGTACTGCGGTGCGGCGCTGTCAGGGGCGCCCTGGGCCAGCAAGATACCCTACACTGACCATTCCAGCCTGTCGGGCTCCGCGGATCTCAGCCAGCACAGAATTCCTCAGGCCAGTATAATCTTAAAGAGCGGGAAGACAGCGCCATTGAAGGGGCGGAGCTTCTCAGAGCGGACCCAGCAGCGTTCAGCGCAATTTTCCCTGCCTGCAATCACTTCCAGTGGATGTCCGGGTCCCTCCAATGCAACTCCAGCTATCTGTACGGTACCAGGGGGTTGTAGAAGGGGTATCCGGACTCCAGGTCGACGCCAATTGGTCGACACACCTTAGGTCGACATGGACAAAAGGTCGACATGAACAAGGTCGACATGAAAAAAGGTCGACATGAGTTTTTCACGATTTTTTTCTTTTTTTGGAACCTTTTCATACTTAACGATCCACGTGGACTACGATTGGAACGGTAATCTGTGCCGAGCGAAGCGGTAGCGGAGCGAAGGCACCATGCCCGAAGCATGGCGAGCGAAGGCGGTGCACTAATTGGGGTTCCCGGTCACTCTACGAAGGCGACACCAAAAAAACATAAACTAATGTCGACCTTGTTCCTGTCGACCTTTTGTCCATGTCGACCTAAGGTGTCGACCTTTTTGTTGTCGGCCCTGAGTCCCAGACCCGTAGAAGGGGGGGGGGTGAGAGGCTGTGTTTATAGGCTGCGTCACCTATTAAGGGACACAGCGCATGTTGGGGTTTCCCTATACTCTCATAGCGCTGCATGTGACTTGCCTCCAATCTGTGTGTCTCTGCCATTTTTTGGGGGGAAACTCTGTCTAAGTAAATACCATGTGTGTCTGTGGGGTGTTTGGTGTGTGTGACAACATGTCTAGGGACACTGTTTCATATGCTGCAGAGGATTTGTCTTCCCAGGAAGACTCCATACCATGTAATCAGGATTGCACTGTTGTAGCGCAGATCCCGGCTAGAAAGCCAGAAGGGTTAGCCTCTCTGAGGGGGGACTATTTCTCAGATTTCTGATAGGGTTGCTAGGACTGAGCATGCCACTCAGGTCCTACAATCCTCTATGGTTGTTTGGTCTGATATTGCTTCCTCTGGGTCCGCTGCGGTACATTCTCAGAAACGTGCACTTGCAATACTTATGCAGGATGACACGGACACCGACTCTGGTGATGGGGATGTGTCTAGGGGGACAGCATCACTTGCTAAGGGGGTGCAGTTGATGATCGAAGCTGTACGGGATGTTTTACATATATCTGACACAGCTCCTGAGCAGGTGGAGGAGGCCTTTTTTACAGATAATAAGAAGCCCCCCTCACCTTCCCGGCATCCAAAGAATTAAACGCTATATTTGAAAGCCTGGGAAACTCCGGAAAATAAATTTCAGATTCCTAAGAGGGTCTTGGTTGCTTTTCCCTTCCCAGAGGAAAATGGGAGTCACCGCCGATTGTCGACGCCTCTGTCTCTAGGCTGTCTAAACAGGTGGTGTTGCCGGTCCCGGGATCTACCGCGTTGCAGGACCCGGCAGATCGCAAGGTGGATGCTACACTAAAATCCATGTACACGGCTTCCGGGGGCTATATTTTACGGCCTACTATAGCCTGTGCTTGGATTGCAAAAGCTATTGCCAGGTGGTCTATCACTCTGCAGGAGGAATCGACTACGATGGATAAAGGTGACTTTGATTTATTTTTACGCCATATTCAGGATTCTGCAGGGTTCCTGGTAGATTCCATGAAGGACCTGGGTTCCATAGCTGCGGGGATCTCCTCCATGTCCTTCTCGGCTCACAGGGATCTCTGGCTGCGCCAATGGTCTGCGGAATCCAGGAAGAGTGTGGAGGGCCTACCATATACAGGTCAGGCTCTCTTTGGGGAGGCGCTGGATGCGTGGATTGCTACCGCTGGTAAGTCTACCTTTCTCCCCTCAGCTGGTTTGGCTATGAAGAAGCCTTTTACACCAGCCACGTCAGTCCTTTCGGCCCGCGAGGTCTAGAAAGAACAAGCCTTCGAACGCCTTCAGATGTGGTCGTGCCAAGGGAAAGAAACCTGCTTCCGCAGGTTCCCAAGCCCAGAAGCCCGCTTCTGATACCCCTAAGTCCTCCGCATGATGGTGGACAGGTAGGCCTGGAGAATGGTCAGGTGGGGGTGAGACTCCGGCAGTTCAGCCACGTCTGGGTGTCGTCGGGTCTGGACCCCTGGGTCCTGGATATAGTGTGCAGGGGGTACAGACTGGAGTCTCAAGATCACCCACCTCACCGTTTCTTCAAGTCAGGCTTGCCGGCTCTGCTGGCAGACAGAACAATTCTTGTGGAGGCCATCAGAAAATTAGTAGTGGCAGAAGTCATTGTTCCAGTTCCACCTAAGCAGTGGAACAAGGGTTATTATTCGAACCTTTTTGTGGTACCAAAACCGGATGGTTCGGTACGGCCTATTCTGAATTTAAAGTCTTTGAACCCTTATCTCAGGGAGTTCAAATTCAAGATCTGAGAGCTGTCATCTCAGGACTAATGGAAGGGGAGTTCCTGGTGTCGCTGGACATCAAGGATGCTTACCTCCACTTTCCCATTTGGTCGCCGCATCAGGCTTACCTCAGGTTTGCACTGTTGGATGATCACTATCAATTCCAGGCGCTGCCGTTTGTCCTCCACAGCACCAAGGATCTTCACCAAGATGATGGCGGAGATGATGGTTCTACTCCGCAAACGGGGTGAACATAATTCCATATCTGGACGACCTCCTGCTCAAGGCGTCGTCCAGGGAGAGGTTGCTGCGATCCATCGCGCTCACGACACAGCTGCTCAGGAAGCATGGTTGGATCCTGAACTTTCCAAAGTCTCATCTGGAGCCAACAAGGAAGCTGTCTTTCCTGGGAATGATCCTCGACACGGAAGTACAGAGGGTTTTTCTCCTGGTGGAGAAAGCATTGGTGATTCAAACAATGGTCCGGGATGTCTTAAAGCCTACCCGGGTATCGGTTCATCAATGCATCCGCCTTCTGGGGAAGATGGTTGCCTCCTACGAGGCTCTGCAGTACGGCAGGTTTCATGCTCGACCTTTTCAGCTGGACCAGTGGTCGGGCTCTCGCCTACACATGCACAAGAGGATACGCCTGTCTCCAAAAGCCAGGATTTCACTCCTCTGGTGGCTACAACTTCCGCAACTTCTGGAAGGCCGAAGGTTTGGAATTCAGGACTGGATCCTTTTAACCACAGATGCAAGTCTAAGAGGTTGGGGAGCAGTTGCTCTGGGGGAAACCTTTCAGGGAAATTGGTCGAATTAGGAGTTCCTTCTCCTAATAAACATCTTGGAGCTAAGGGCCGTGTACAACGCCCTTCTGCAAGCGGCACACCTACAGGATCGGGCTGTTCAGGTGCAGTCAGACAGCGTGACCACGGTGGCCTACATAAACTGACAAGGCGGAACGAAGAGCAGGGCTGCCATGTCAGAGGTGACAAGAATCCTCCTCTGGGCAGAAAGACATGCGGTGGCGATGTCTGCGATCTTCATTCAGGGAGTAGACAACTGGGAAGCAGACTTCCTCAGCCGCCACGATCTTCATCCGGGAGACTGGGGCCTCCACCCGGAGGTGTTCGAGGAGGTAACCGGTTGGTGGGGGGTTCCTCACATAGACATGATGGCCTCCCGCCTCAACAAGAAGACCGTGGGTGTTCACGTCAGTGTATGTGTTCCCTCCACTTCCTCTGATACCCAAGGTTCTTCAGCTGATAAGAAGAACAATGGTTCTGGCAATCCTCATTGCTCCGGATTGGCCAAGGAGGGCTTGCTGGATCTTCTGCAGGAGGATCCAAGGCCCTTACCTTTTCGGGAGGATCTGCTACTGCAGGGGCCGTTCGCTTATCACGACTTACCACGGCTACGTTTGACGGCATGGCGGTTGAACGCCAGATCTTAGCTTGGAAGGGAAGCCCGAGTGAGGTCATTCCTACCCTGATGCAGGCTAGGAAGGGGATAACGTCTAAACATTACCATCGCATTTGGAAAAAATGTTTCTTGGCGTGAGTCCAAGAAGTTTCCTGTGGTGGAGTTCCAATTTGGGCGTTTCCTCCTTTTCCTGTAAGCAGGGGTGGATATGGGACTAAGATTGGGCTCCATCAATGTCCAGATCTCTGCTTTGTCCATCTTCCAAAAACAACTGGCTGTCCTCCCTGAGGTTCAGACCTTTTTGAAAGGGGTTCTGCACATCCAGCCTCCCTTTGTGGTGCCAACGGCACCCTGGGAGCTTGATGTGGTGTTGCAGTTCCTGCAATCAGCTTGGTTTGAGCCTCTACTGGAGGCTGACATCAAGTTTCTCACGTGGAAGGCGGTCACTTTGTTAGCCTTGGCTTCTGCCCGATGTGTGTCGAATTGGGGGCTTTATCCTGTAAAAGCCCATATCTGATCTTCCATGAAGACAGGGCGGAACTTTGGACTCGTCCACAGTTTCTGCCTAAGGTGGTATCTGCTTTCCATATCAATCAACCAGCCTATTGTGGTGCCAGTGGCTACTGACTCAATTGCTTCAAAGGCCTTGGATGTAGTGAGGACTTTGAAGATTTATGTGTAGAGGACAGCTAGTCATCGAAAAGTGACTCTTTGTCCTCTATGATCCCAAGAAAATTGGGTGTCCTGCTTCTAAGCAGTCGATTTCACGCTGGATCAGGTTCACTATCCAGCATGCTTATTCCACGGCAGGACTGCCGTGTCCAAAATCTGTAAAGGCCCACTCTACTCATAAAGTGGGGTCTTCCTGGGAGGCTGCCCGGGGTGTCTCAGCTGTACAACTCTGCCGAGCAGCTACTTGGTCTGGGTCGAACACATTTGCCAAGTTTTAAAAGTTCGATACTTTGGCCTCTGAGGACCTCAAGTTTGGTTAAGCAGTGTTGCAGATGCCTCCACGCTCTCCCTTCCGTACTGGGAGCTTTGTTACATCCCCATGGTACAAATATGGACCCCAGCATCCTCTAGGATGTAAGAGAAAATAGGATTTTAATTACCTACCGGTAAATCCTTTTCTCGTAGTCCGTAGAGGATGCTGGGCGCCCGCCCAGCGCTGCGTTTTCCTGCATTGGTTTTATAGTTTAGTACTGCCTGGTTCCTAGGTAAGTTTTGCGTTATTTACTGTTTCAGCTGTTGCTGAGTGGTTCCGGCATGTTAGCCGGATTTGCATGTTGTGTGAGCTGGTATGAATCTCGCCACTATCTGTGTAATTCAAAGTATGTCGTCTCCTCGGGCACAGTTTCTAGAGTCTGGTAGGAGGGGCATAGAGGAGGAGCCAGCCCACACTATTAAACTCTTAAAGTCCTGGTGGACCCGTCTATACCCCATGGTACTAATATGGACCCCAGCATCCTCTACGGACTACGTGAAAAAGATTTACCGGTAGGTAATTAAAATCCTATTTTTAGAAGGCTATGAGCCATAAAGTTTTTTTAAAATTTTTAAGTAACTACTTAAATCAGTTCTTAAACTTTTTATATACAACTGGTAACGCAAAACTACACTTAAAATTTATGTGAATGCATAATACATAGGGTTTGTCTACAAGCATTAAGTGGACCCCAGAAAGCAGGCACTCGGATGTCTGGTGTTCCCTCTAGAAATTGTAGAGGGCAGGGTGCTGGACAGCGGGGGCATATGTGTGTCCGCGTTCGCCCGAAAAGGGATGTGGCCATTCAAAGTAGGGGGTGTGGTCATGCAATGTCATTTAAGTGGGCGGTGCGGCCCACAGACTTTTTTATAGGGGGCGTGGGCGGCCGGCACCTACGGAGGGCTGGGCTTCCCCTAAGCTCTCCCCCATAGCGTGAATAGATGCCATGCGTATGTGCACAACATCTTCACACGCTGGGAGGGCAGGAAACGGACGGCTGTTTTAGCAGGGCGCTGCAGAAAGGGCAGGGTGGATTTTGCCCTTAAAAAAATCGGTCAGAGCGCGGCGCCCTGCTAAAACAGCCTAGCGTGAACACTAGATGTCAATACTTAAAGGGTTTTACAGTTTACAGATGTACTGCTAGCGAGCATAAAATGCCATAAAGAACACTTCTTGCTTGACAGGCATCTGTCTTTCTAGGTCCCCATATTGTTGGTTTAGTTATAGACAATCAGAAAGTCAATAATTTCCTTGCTAACTGATCCAAGAAAGTTTTATACACCCTGTTACAATCTGTGTTAAAGCTGTTGTTACTCCAAATAACCATTCCACACTTGCAGGGGAAATGCACTGCTTTGTATTTTATAATATGGGACTGTATGTGATTGCAAAAAAGGTTTATTCCAGTTACTTTATTCTTTGTGCAAATACCATCCTTTAGTGACTGTCCTCTTATGTTACAAAACATAAATTTCCTGCATATGATTTGATACATTTTAATTGGTAAAACTCTGTCCTTATGGTTGTAATAAAGGTTTTCCAATCATATGATGGATGATTATGGATTAATTTATTCCAAAAAATAACACTTCATTAATGGTATTCGGTGTTCTCAGTTACTTGACGTGTTTCGTGGGTCACAGCCCACTTCATCAGACTTCCAAGGTAGGTTTAGGTTCTGGCATGTGGTGTGACCCTGGATGGCCTCCATGCCAGATCTGGTATAATTGTGAAGTGATGTGGAATGTGGGTGTCCAAGTAAGCTAAAAGAAAAGGAGTGAAAAACTGCACTATTCCTACACACAGACCCCTTCTGCTGCTCGTGACACTGTGTGGGCATACTATAGGATCCCACTTAAGATGTGACAGGGTGAATAAGTGTCAGCGCACACCTAGCTTGGGTGTATAGATTATACCTTGTATCTACAAAGAATATCCACAATGAGACGGGGTTATAAAATGTCAATTTATTTGTATACTTGATTAAAATTGAAAAATAACTAAAAACCTGGTAAATACAAAAAGTTCAGGTGTTTCTATATATAGCTAATACTGCTAATCAATTATTTTTCTCCTAGTACCGGTACACATAAACAAACAACACACAAACATATAAATTACCTGTGGGCACACTAATTTAGCGTTTTACCCCACTGGTGTAGGATTTATAACAGTCTCTGTCCAGAAAGAAATAGGAATTTGCTGTTTTCCTTAACTGAACACAGTTTCTGGTAATTTCCACTGAGAATCAAGTTCTGCAATTGATGTAATCAAGTATCCTAATTTTAAGGAAGGGCTGCTACTGGATAGTCTCTATGTCCCACTGAGAGTAGATCTCTACAAAAGTCAGGATTAGTTTTGTTAATGCGGTCAATAGTCCCAATAGTTTGGAAAGACTGCTGGTAAATTGTCCCTTATATTGCACCGAACTTTCCTGTATAATGATAAATGGTGGTCTGAGGTATTACCCCCGCCTACCTTAATGCCGCTGCTTCTGCACTGGGAAACCCGTTGGTGATGTAGTGGAATGAGCTCAGTGCTGCTGCTTTTCCAAGGGGAGACCCGTTGGTGGTGTAGTGGAATAAGCTGTAGTCTGCCGGCAGACTTCCGTTGCTCCGTGTCTTCGTCCGTGCGGTCACGGGAGCAGGATCGATTACTCCGCAATCGATGCGTTTCGCCTGTCAAAGGCTGCCTCAGGATGGCTGCGTAATCCATCTACTGTACTCCACTACTCTTATTCTCTGTGGCCGTAATTTCTCACTTCGGCCATTCACAAACATGGTTCTAATAGTACTTTTGCCCTTATAGCGTTATACTTGGAAAATACTTCATATTCTCTCATTTATAACGTGTCGCATTAAAAAACTTTAGACATTAGACTATTGTATTTGTCTTTATGTAATCTATCGGCCAATACTCTAATGAACAGACTCACTGGAAAAATAGACCTCACTAGAAATAGAAGAAGTTTGGCCAGAAGAGATGAAGAAGATGCGGACAAGTACATGGACACTTTTTTAGGGATGGTATACAAGGATCATGTATTGATGGAGTCAGGTGCAATACCAAAGTCAACACAATACAGGCAAGACAAGGGGAAAAGGAAGAGAAGAAATGTAAGCCCAAGTACAAGCGAGGAAAGCGTGGAGGGAATAAAAATAAATGGAAAAAGGAACCGCAACAAAGTGAAGAGAAACCCAATGAGACGTCAACAGAAGGCATCTTCAACTTAAGCAAGTATATCCTAAGTGAGGCTGAATTAAGTATCCTGAAGAAGGGGCTTAAGCTTGCACCCACGAATAAATTAAACAAATTCAACACCTTCATAGATCTGCAAAAATTCATCAGGAAATTAACACTAAAGAAATTCCACAGACAACATCTGACAAATAAGGAAGAAATGATCCAAGATGAAGTCTATGTCCACTCTGGCTTGAAGGAACAATCAACATTCTACCCGCAATATCTAAAAGGTCCATTTATCAAGACGTTCCAAAGACTGGTTGAACAGGATATAGAGAATATGACAGAGGAGATTCCGAGGCAAAGGTAGAATATTACCAAAGAAGAGAATAAAGCCCTAACATCCCTGAGTAAAAATTCCAACATAATCATCAAGCCCGCGGACAAAGGTGGGGGAATAGTCGTCATGGACAGAACATCGTATGAGGAGGAAGCTCTATCTCAACTCAAAGATGAATCCACATATCGTAAATTGAAGATGAACCCCACAGTACAATATATGGGGACGTTAACATCACTCCTACAGAAAGGAGCAGATTTGGGCATACTAGACAAAAAAAAGAATATGAATATCTGAATCAGAAAAATCCTATCACACCCGTGTTTTACCACCTACCAAAAATCCATAAGGATTTAGAACATCCTCCGGGTAGACCAATAATTGCTGGTATTGGATCCCTTACTGCAAATCTTTCCGGATATGTGGATACCTTCTTACAACTTGTGGTCACAAAACAAAGAGGTTACATAAAGGACACTACCCATGTAATAAATAATATAGAATGGGAGGAAGATCTTATACTGGCAACCTGTGATGTTAAATCGCTGTACACTTGCATACACCATAAGACAGGGTGCGAGTATGTAAAAAGAAGGCTGGAGAACGATACAAACCTTAAAAGCGAACAGATACAATTTTTGGTTGAATCAATGCTCTTCATATTACAACATAATTACTTCCAATTTGGTGACGACTCATATGTCCAAGTAAAAGGGACCGCCATGGGCAGCAAATTTGTGCCGTCGTACGCCAATTTTTATCAGAATGGGAAGATCAGAATATATGGAGCAATGTTGTGGTAGAAAATAATTTGAAACTATGGGCGAGATTCGTAGATGATATCCTAATCATATGGAAAGGAGAAGAGAGAGAATTTATGGCCTTCTTAGAACAATTGAATGAGAACACAATCTGGAATTTACATCCAATGTTAGCAAGACATCAATTAACTTCTTGGATCTTACGATATTTTCAGAAAACAACCAATGGGAGACCAAGACATTTGTCAAACCAACAGATTGTAATCGTTATTTGAATGAAAAAAGTAACCACCACAAGAAGTGGGTTAGGAACATCCCGGGGGGACAGTTAAGACGAGTAAAGAGGAACTGCTCAAGAAAGGTGGACTATGACACACAAACAAAAAGTATGATGGAAAATTTCACTAAGAAGAACTATGACCCGCAGCATCTTGAAAGGGAAAAGGATAGAATAAGTAAAATCAAGAGAGAAGATCTTTTGAAATACAATATTAAGAAACAAGAAGAACAAAAGCATGTCTTCTTTATATCGGACTACTCCACACAAAACAAGCTACTTGAGAAAAGCATCAAAGCACATTGGCATGTACTTCAAGCGGATGAGGAATTGCGAGACACATTACCATCATATCCCCGGATTATTTACAGAAGGTCACCTACTATCAAGACATCCCTCATAAAAAGTAATTTCTTCACAAAACCAGTAGAACAACGACGTCAGAAGAACGAAGGCTTCTCTCATTGTGGGGTCTGTACAGCCTGCAAGAAAACCAGACAAAATTCAATGAAGTCCATAAAGGAAGTGACCTCCTTCTCCAATTAAAAAATTTTCAGAGTGAGAGGAAGAATCAGCTGTCACACAACAGGAGTAGTATACATGCTCTGGTGCCCATGCGGTCTACAATATGTAGGCAAGACAAAGAGGCTTCGAATACAGGAACATCTCTGTAATCTAAAGAATGGACGGGACAATCACAGTACACCTCTACATTTTAAAGACATGCATAATTCAGATCCGAGTCTTTTGCAGTTTATAGGATTAAAACAAGTCATACGACCCTGGAGAGGAGGGATTATGGAAAATATTCTTGGACGAGAAGAAACCAAAATGATATATGACCTGGGTACGCTCACCCCAAAAGGTCTGAACATAGATCTGGAGATTCTTCCTTTTCTGAAATAAATACTCAAAATCATATATAGCCATTCATTGGGGTGTGCATGCATGCATGTATGTATACACGTGTATATGTGTGTATGTGTATACATATGCACATTCATACCTTATATGAGACTACAGAAATTTATGGGAAAATAGAAAATGTATTTATCTATACATACAAAATAACAAAAAATTACAAAACAAAACTATGCCATATATTGAGGATTAATTTAACCAATAAAAAAAACGAATAGATATATATACGGCGGCACTCAGGAAATAAAACACAACCACAGCCACTTGTATAGGCCAACGTTTCAAAGCATGTGCTTTTTCGTCATTGCCCTGACGAAAAAGCACATGCTTTGAAACGTTGGCCTATACAAGTGGCTGTGGTTGTGTTTTATTTCCTGAGTGCTGCCGTCTCTAACTCTTTCTACATAACAGTGTGAGCTGTATTTACGGAAGGCAACGGGGACAGTATTCCAAGTAACAGTGAGTGCCGGACTTGTCATACATTATATATATATATATATATATATATATATATATATATATATATATATATATATATATATATATATATTATCCCCTAAACAAAACCCATATATAGCTCCTTTTTAATAAGCAATTTTAATGAAATCCTTTATAGATGATTTTTATATGAATCTTATTCTCTGTGGCCGTAATTTCTCACTTCCGCCCTTCACAAACATGGTTCTAATAGTACTTTTGCCCTTATAGCGTTATACTTGGAAAATACTTCATATTCTGTCATTTAAAAATAATTAGCAGTATTAGCTATATATATATATATATATATATATAGACAAATATGATATAGCGCTGATTATTGCCTTACAGAGAAAATATAAGATATGTGTATAAAGATACACTAGGCGTGTGTCCATATATTTGAATCACAGCAACTTCATGTGGATGTTGCCAGAAGCACTAGATCCTCGTTATAATAGTGGGACCGCAGCTCCCCTTCCAACAATCCGAACTCCTCCGGAGAAAAAGTATCTGTCAACAAAGCATATATAGGGGGCGCTCCATAGTGCATAAAAGTTTTATTTTAAAAATAATACACAGGGTATTTTAAAACCAATTGTAAATATTCGTACCAGAAGGCAACCAGTGTGGGCTGGTTACCACGTGATTCAAGTAAGAGTGATCAATTGGAAAAGCAGCAGCAAGTGTCAGGCGATCATACCGGATACCTCCACCCGACGACGGCTGGTCTCCCCAGGCTCTCGGGCAGGAATCACACACGTCCCCGACTCCTTGCTCAGCGATACCAACGATCATGTACGTCACCAGACTCCGCCCCAACGCGTTTCGTCATAGACTTCGTCAGAGGGCATGATTTTTATATGAATCTTATTCTCTGTGGCCGTAATTTCTCACTTCCGCCCTTCACAAACATGGTTCTAATAGTACTTTTGCCCTTATAGCGTTATACTTGGAAAATACTTCATATTCTGTCATTTAAAAATAATTAGCAGTATTAGATAGATATATATATATATATATATATATATATATATGTATATATATATATATATATATATATATATATATATATACACAGCCCAACCTCTTGAAGGGTTAATGGTCCCGTTCCCCGCTGACAGGACACTAGCTCCTGAGGGAACTATTCGCAAGCCCCACCCCTAACAGCCAGAAGAGTGGTGAGTACTAAGCCGGCTTCCCGGTTAGCAGGTCGCCAGTCATTATGGCGGCATGAGGGTACGGAGACGCACTGCTTCTAACCAAGGCGGATTGCGTCTCCAGACTTAGTACACAACTGTGTCTCAGTACATTGTACACAGTACCCACACTGGCAAAGCCTTAAAACGGTTCTCTTTCCATTTTAAGCACAAATTACCTCAGCCAGTATAAAAAAAAAGCGGGACGGACGTGCGCCATTGAGGGTGCGGGGCTTCACTATGAGCAGATCCAGCAGCTCTCCAGTGCCATTTTCCCTCTACAGTGGACACAGGCGCTGACTGAAAGGGACGCGCAGCTCCTCCAGTGTGACTCCAGATTACCTCAGCCGTACCAGGGGGTCATAACAAGGGGGGGAGCGATTATTAGTGTACTAAGTCCGCAATCTGGGTACTTAGTCTGTGACCCGGCTAAGCTTGGCATTAGCAATAAGGGCGTGGTGTGCTGGCTTCAAAATACCTGTCTCTCCCTTGAAGGGCTCTTTGTGGGTTAATTGCACTTTTAACCTTTCCTGTGTGTGTGTGTGCTGTCACATTTATAATATGTCAGGCAAAGAGTGTGCTTCATGTACGGCAGAGTGTTCCTCTTCCCCAGGGAGCTCACTGCTATGTGCTCAGTGTAGTGCACCTTCCCAGGCTAGCGGGGCTGAACCAGCGTGGCTGGATTCCATCAAGGGAATGATTTCCAATGGGAAAGACCTCCGATAGGGGATGCATCTGTGTCCAGGTTGTCACGGAAGATTGTGTTACCCATCCCTGGTGCAGCCTCCCTGAAAGACACGGCTGATCGTAAGATTGAGACTCAAATCCTTGTACATGGCTGCTGGGGGGGCTCAGAGACCCACTATAGCATGTGTGTGGATTACTAAAGCCATTGCTAAATGGTCGGGTAACCTCATTGAAGGGTTGGACTCCTTATCTAGGGGATAGATTGTGTTACTCCTGCAACATATACAGGACTCTGCAAACTTTATGGTGGAAGCCATAAAAGAAGTAGATTTGCTTAATGCACGCACCACTGCTATGGCAGTGTCAGCACGCATGGGCTTATGGTTACACCAGTGGACTACGGACTCCAGGAAAGGCGTGGAAGGTCTACCCTTCACAGGAGAGGCCTTATTTGGAGATGAACTAGACAAATGGATCTCCAAAGCTACTGCGGGTAAATCCACATATCTTCCTTCTGCAGCTCCCCCAACCAGGGAGACCTACTCTACAGTCCTTTCGGACAGCCAAGTTTGAGAGCACAGTCAGAGGATCTTCTACTTCCAACAGAGGCGCTAGAGGTAAACCACGCAAACCAGCAACTGCCGGTTCTCAGGAACAGAGCTCCAGCTCTGCTTCCTCAAAGCCTTCTGCATCACGGTAGACCGCGATGCCTGGAAGACTGGCAGGTGGGAGCCTGACTAAAAAATTTCAGTCACATCTGGACAACAACATGCCAGGATCCCTGGGTCATAGATCTAATTTCCCAGGGCTATAGACTGGAGTTTAAGGAGCTCCCACCTCACAGATTCTTCAAGCTTACCAGTTTCACAAGAGGCAAGTATAACCATACAGGATGCCATTCAGAAACTTGGACAGATTCAGGTCATTGTTCCAGGTCCACCTCATCTCCAAAACAAGGGATATTATTCCAACTTGTTTGTGGTACCGAAACCGGACGGTTCGGTAAGGCCGATTTTTTTTTTTAATCTAAAATCGTTGAACCCATACTTACGAGTGTTCAAATTAAAGATGGAGTCCCTGAGAGCGGTGATCAGAGGTCTGGAGGAGAGGGAATTCCTGGTGTCTCTGGATATCAAGGATGTGTACCTTCACATTCCGAACTGGCCACCTCACCAGGCTTATCTACGCTTTGCACTACAGGACTGTCTCTACCAGTTCCAGGCCCTGCCATTTGGTGTCTCCACGGCACCGAGGGTGTTCACCAAGGTGATGGCAGAGATGATGTTTCTCCTTCGCAAGCAGGGAGTGAACATAATTCCGTATCTGGACGATCTTCTGATAAAGGCACTGTCCAGGTAAAGGTTGTTGGACAGCATTGGCCTCACAACCAAACTATTCCTTGATCACGGGTGGATTCTAAATCTCCTGAAATCTAACTTAGAGCCAACTCGGAGGCTCCCATTTCTGGGAATGATACTGGACACAGTCGCAGAAAGTTTTTCTTCCGTTGGAAAAGGCATTGGTTAGCGATGGTTCGGGTTGTCCTGAAGCCAACCCGGATATCGGTGCATCTATGCATTCGCCTTCTGGGGAAAATGGTGGCCTCTTATGAGGTGCTTCAGTACGGAAGGTTTCATGCGAGGCCCTTCCAGCTTAATCTGTTGGACAAATGGTCCGGATCGCATCTTCACATTCACCAGAGGATCAGTCGGTCTTCAAAGGCCAGGATCTCCCTTCTGTGGTGGCTACAGACCTCTCACCTGATCGAGGGCCGACGGTTCGGGATTCAGAATTGGAATCTGCTAACCACAGACACAAGCCTCAGAGGTTGGGGAGCAATCACCCAGAGGGTGCAGTTTCAAGGAAGGTGGTCAAGTCAGGAAGTCGTCCTTCCAATCAACACTCTGAAACTCAAGGCTGTATACAATGCCCTTCTGCAGGCCTCATATCTTCTTCAAGATCGGGCCATTCGGGTCCAGTCAGACAATGTGACGGCAGTGACATACATAAACCGACAGGGTCTAACGAAAAGCAGAGCAGCAATGTTACAGGTATCAAGAATTCTCCTCTGGGCAGAAAAATACGCTGTGGCGTTGTCGGCGGTCTTCATTCCGGGAGTAGACAACTGGGAAGCAGACTTCCTCAGCAGACATGACCTGCACCCGGGGGAGTGAGGCCTTCACCCAGAGGTGTTCAGGTGCTGGACACGTTAATGGGGATGTCCACAAATCTACGTGATGGCCTCTCGTCTCAACAAGAAGCTCAAGAGGTATTGTTCCAGGTTGAGAGACCCACAGGCAGTGGATGCTCTGTCGACTCCATGGGTCTATCAGATGGTGTACGTGTGTCCCTCCAATTCTGCTAATCCCAAGAATTCTGAAAAGAATAAAAAGGGAAAAAGTTCAAGAAATTCTCATTGCTCCGGACTGGCCAAGAAGGGCCTTGTACGCGGACCTTCTGGAGATACTCCTGGAAGATCCGTGGCCTCTACCTCTTCACGAGGATCTTCTGCAACAGGGCCCGTTCATCTATCAAGATTTAACACGGCTACGTTTGACGGCATGAAAGTTGAACGGCTGATTCTAGCCAGGAGAGGCATCCCTGACAAGGTCATCCCGACTATGATCCAAGCCAGGAATGTGGTGACGTCTAAACATTACCACTGTATTTGGAAAAAATGTCTCTTGGTGTGAAAGCAGAAATATTCTGTGGTGGAATTTCATCTGAGACATTTTCCTGCTTTTTCTGCAGTCGGGTGTGGATTTGTGGGCCTACGTCTGGGCTCCATAAAGTCCAGATTTCGGCCTTGTCCATTTTCTTTCAGAAACAATTGGCTTCTCTCCCTGAAGTCCAGACGTTCTTGAAAGGGTTTCTGCACATCCAGCCTCCCTTTGTACCTCCCACGGCACCTTGGGATCTCAATTTGGTGCTGCAGTTCCTCCAATCAGACTGGTTTGAACCGTTACAGGAGATAATGTAAAATAACTTACGTAGAAGACCGTCACACTGTTGGCCTTGGCAAGACATGTGTCGGAGCTGGGGGCGTTGTCTCACAAGAGTCCCTACTTAATTTTCCATGAGGACAGAGCTGATCTCA
Organism: Pseudophryne corroboree; assembly: GCF_028390025.1. Lineage (NCBI taxonomy): Eukaryota > Metazoa > Chordata > Amphibia > Anura > Myobatrachidae > Pseudophryne > Pseudophryne corroboree. Next base: position 608,076,344 of record NC_086448.1, on the reverse strand, counting down.
GGACTCGTCAGCAATTTCTTCCTAAGGTGGTGTCAGCGTTTCACATCAACCAACCCATTGTGGTTTAAGTTGTTACCGACACCTCTGTTACTTCAAAGTCTTTAGGTGTTGTGAGGGCTTTGAAGGTGTATGTGAAGAGAACAGCTCTTTCACAGGAAATCGGACTCTGTTCATTACGATCCCAATAAGATTGGGTGTCCTACTTCAAAGCAGTCCATTGCACGCTGGATCAAGCTCTCTATCCAGCATGCTTATTCCACGGCAGGATTGCTGATTCCAAAATCTGTACAGGCCCACTCGACTAGGTCAGAGGGTTCTTCTTGGTTGGGCGGCAGCCCGGGGTATCTCGGCCTTACAGCTCGGCCGAGCAGCTACTTGGTCAGCATCGAACACGTTTGCAAAGTTCTGTAAGTTCGATACTTTGGCCTTTGCGGACCTTCAGTTTTTAGTCAATCAGTTCTGCAGGACCCTTGGCACTCTCCCATCCGGTTTGGGAGCTTTGGTACTTCCCCGTGGTACTAAATGGATCCCCAGTATCCTCTAGGACGTAAGAGAAAATAGGATTTTAATTACCTATTGGTATTCCTTTTCTCGTAGTCCATAGAGGATACTGGGTGCCCGCCTTGTGCTTCGTTCGTCCTGCACTGTTACTTGGTTAAATATTGGGTTTTTTTATTCAGCTGTTCCTGTTCCAACTTTGGTTAGCTTGGCTTTCCTCTGGTTTGTGTGTGCTGGTTTGGAATTTCACCACTATCCTTTTATATCCTTCTCTCAAAGTATGTCCGTCTCCTCGGGCACAGTTTCCTAGACTGAGTCTGGTAGGAGGGGGCATAGGGGGAGGAGCCTGTCCACATTATAAAATTCTTAAAGTGCCCATGGCTCCTTGTGGACCCATTTATACCCCATGGTACTAAATGGATCCCCAGTATCCTCTACAGACTATGAGAAAAGGATTTACCGGTAGGTAATTAAAATCCTTTTTACTGGTAAACCTGCTTTTTGTTCTTTAACAGTTTTAGCCAGACTAGCTTGAGCACTTCTTCACATGGTGATTACTACCATTAGAGAACTTGGGGGAGGTTCAGTTGCAACCTTTCACCATGAATGTATTATTTTAAATGCTAAAATGTAAGTTTTAATGTATTTTAAAAGTAAATTGTTGCACACAGGCAATCAAAGGATTCAGTCTATTAAAAAGTAATATCCTGTGTGCAGGTGAAAGTCGGGTTTCTTAATTTTGGTGTCCCGTGATGATGATTGAGATGTTGCACATTGCATGATCTGCTTGATAGACAACATTAACTATCTCATAAATATGTAGCAAACTGAGTGATATATGTAATCGATACACGGGCTTGTTGGAAGCCGCCGATCCGCATGTATTGTCGGAAGCGGGGCCAAACCCGACAGGTTTTAGCCCTTTTTCCGACAATGTCAATCCGACTTTTATAAAAGTCGGATTGACATTGCCGCCACTGCCTCCATCCACCGTGCAGTGCTGAAGCTCTCTCTCCTGGGACCCGGTTCGATGACACCGCTCCCACCTGTATCTGTCACAGGCTGCTGCCTCCTATATGGACGTGCAGCACACAGGGAATGCCACACTGTAGATGACTCCTGTAACTGGTGCTTGCGGCAGGGTGTCACCTGGGGGGGGTCCCCTCCGCTACCCGCTGCTGTCACCTGCTTTACACGAGCTGCTGCTCTGCCCTCGTCCGAGTTGCCTGGGATAGGGGGCACCGTTTACAGCCATATGTCTCTCATGCTGTTGTCGCTTCTAGCAAGTGTCAGCGGTGCCCCATATCCCAGGAAGAAGGGCAGCTGCTCCGGGCCGGGGGAGGAAGAGTTGGTCTGGGTGGCGCACGACGCTGAGGGCAGTAGCACGGAAGATGAGGACGCCCGTCGGGGAGGGGAGGATGCCTGGCTGGCATTGGGATCTGGGTGAGCAGCAGCGGCTAAATCCAACAGTCTGATTTGGCAGCTTATTGAATAGTGCATTGTCGGAAAGGATCCGACACTTATTGAATATTCCTCACTATCTAAACCATCTTCACAAGATTCTTCAAGATATTTGCTAAACAGGTGCTCATGTTAGGTTTTTTTTTTCTACTGCACCTGGTATTCCTAAATGGTCTCCAATTCAAGTACTGACCAATCCTGTCACTGCTTTGCTTAAAAGTTCAGATGAGATTAGGTGTGGCTAGTGAGGTTTGGCACTACTAAGTTACAACAGATGAGAGAGTGTGGTTATCAACGATGGAGCAGGAGAGTCAGGGTGTGTGAACTTCTGCTTTCTTGATAGATGCATAGAATCTGTTACACATGCAATGTACACATAGGTACATAACTACATCGAAGATGAGAGAGTACACAGAAAAGTTGGGGAGTGGTATAGAAGGCAAAGGGTAGTTAAAAGAAAGATTTGCACACTGTAACTTCTGCTGTTTATGAAGACATAGTTAGCAGACAACAGATGAGAGCTCCAGTGTGATCCCCTATCTGTAAAAAGAACGGGAGGATTGAGATGGTGATCTATCGTATAAATACAAAATAGAATTGCATTATATACATGAGTGGCTACAAGGTTACAGACGTTTTCGAGGGACGGGACTCAGGATTTGGTGAATGGCTAGTAATTCTCAAATTGAATTACTTGCACATTACACAGGCTATTATATACACATATATCAGATGTCCCACAAAAGAGTAATTCTAAAGTATATACATATAGATTATGTTGGTAGAATAAAGTAAAACCTGGATGGGTAGATAACAATACCAAGAGGAGAGTGCATGGTTCCAAGGTACCAGATGGCCGTTTCACTATTGAGATGGCTTGTTCACAGTGAACAAGCCATCTCAACGGTGAAAGTTAGTTTTATATACAATGCATCTAGAGAGCATTCACAGCTATTCACTTTTTCACATTTTATTATGTTAAAGATTTATTCCAAACTGGAATAAATTCATTTTTCCCCTCAAATTCTACACACAATACCCCATAATGACAACGTGAGAAGTTTTTTGGGGAGATTTTTGCAAATTTATTGAAAATAAAAAACTGGAGGCTGGCCGGAGTGGCAGCACGAACGAGGAGCTCCTCCATAATTGTGGACATAATACCCCCGTGCCTCTCCCCTCGTGCCCCATATCCCTCCTAATCTCGGCCCCCACTGCTGTGTGATCCCCCTCTCCAGCGTGGACTAGCGCCGCGGAATCGGGGAGCTGGTCTGGCTCCTGCGGATTGCGGCCTGTCCACCATCCAGATGCCGGGGCCTCGATTTGGGTCCGGCGTCGCCGGCAGTCTGCAGCACCTACCTGTGGAGCGCCTGCCGGGGTTCCTCGCCCTGCGACCTGCACTCGGATCATCTTCGGGCCTGCCGTGATTGACCGCGCATGAGGAGAGCTGGAGGACCGGCTGGACACGGCCGCGAGGAGTCCGGAGTCCCGGCGACGGTGGCCATCTTTGCCCTCGTGAGCCGGGGGGAGACGCACAGCCCGGGTGGCGCGTCCTCAAGCCCAGGTGAGCTGCCCTCCTGCCCGGAGACGAGTGTCTCCCCACTGCAGTCCTCTGGACGCCGGGGACCCTGGTTTGAGCGCCGGCCTGTCCCTCCTGCGCTCTTGATCTAGAGCTGGCTCCGTGGGCTTCCATTATAGCACCGGCCCCTGTCAGATTACTCAGCTGGACCCCCTCCCCTGTGTTGCTCCTGTCTGGAGGGCGCTGCACTCCCCGTCCCCCTCACGACCTGTGCCTCCTTGTCACACCTGCGACCCAGGACCCCGAGCTGCAGATCTTGCTGCACCCCTCCGGTGCCCACAGTATACCCTTCCTGGGGGCCTGGGCTCCCCTTCTGGCTCTGCACGATCCTACGATCCCTTGCGCTCTCCTGCCTCTCCCGGTCCCCGTGGGGGCCTCTATTGCTGCTGAGCCCAGACGCCCCTTCCCCTGCTTTCTGGTCCTGGTGAGGCCTCGGCCACTGGCTGGTCCGTGTCCGGGTCTCATCCCCTCCAGAGGGCTCTGTCCCCTACTGCCCCTGATTGCCTGGCTCCTCTCCGGGACCACGTGGACCCTCTTCTCTGCCGGAGACCCCCGGCCCTGAACCACCCGCCTTGCTCGGCTGGCCACGTCATGATGTCTCCCTAGAGCTCCTGCCTTGCCCCCCCTGGTTCTGAGCTTTACTGCTGGAGCGCCTTCTCTACTTCCCACCCTGCTGACCATCCCCTTTCTCATATATTCACGATGCCCAGGGGCAGCAAAAAGTCACAGGGGTCTGACCTCACACCATTCCTTACTAAAAAGAGCACCCCGGCCATGAACAGTCCCGATGCTACTGAACCCCCCAAGGGCTCCTCAGATTCTGAGGCCGAAGACGACGATCTCACACCTCTTACCCGAAGGGACTTTCTCTTCCTCCTTAAGGAGGTGTGGGATGTTAAAACCTCTGTCCAGGCTCTCCACTCCCTGAAATCCGACATTGGCTCCAGAATGGATCAACTTGAACGACGAGTGGAAGAGGTGGTGTCGTTCCAACAAGCGATCGAGATCGATTTCCATCAACTCCGCCAAGATGTCGCTCAATTGCGGGAGGAGCATGAGGACCAGGACAATAGGGCGAGGAGAAATAACCTGAGGATTCGGGGTATTCCTGAGGAGGTTGAAGCGGCCCACCTTGATCTCTACCTTAAGCGCCTCTTTGCCCTTTTATCACCTGACACCCCTGAAGAACATCTCCTAGATCGAGCACACCGAGCCCTCCGTCCTCGCTCCCAGGACTCCTCCCAACCCAGGGATGTCATCCTCCGACTGCACTACTTTACTGCGAAGGAGGCCATTATGAGAGAGGCTTAACGGATGGGATCCGTGACTTTCCAGAATGTCCCCCTCGCAGATCTTCCAGGACCTATCCCCGCTCACCCTGGCCAAACGTAGAGACTTCAAACCCATCACTTCCCTGCTTTCCCGTCATAATGTTAAATACCGTTGGGGTTTCCCTTTCCGTATCCTGGTTTGGCATCAAGGGAAGCTGCTTACAGCCAGGAATCTACCCGAGGCTCAAACGCTGATCTCCAAGCTGGGTATCCACGCCGCTGAACAGGATGCTTCTACTCAACGCCTGCCACCGCGGACACAGCGGAACTCGCCTCAGCCTCCCCAATCTTAGTGGTTTACGATCCCAGCTTCTGCGGCCTCCTCGGCTCCACCTCCTGTTCCCTGATGGACTTCCAGCTCTCTGATTTACTGCCTTCTCCTTGTAACTGTGTCAACCTTTCTTGGTCGAACTCCCCTATCGGGGAGCTGTTTCACTTTAGATTTCACGCATCCTGATTTCCCGACCCTTTAGTTGATTCCCGACTGTTTTATTGTTATCCCTTGTTACACTGTTAACATGTTAATATGTTCTTATGCTGAATAGCGATATTCTGTTTTTTCTCGACCCCCTGCTCCTCCCTTCCTTCCTTTTTGGAGCTGGCGCTCCATCTGTTCTTTGTTCCTGCTTTCTCTCCAGTTTTCTCCCTCAGGTTCCCCCAGGGGAGGTTAGCCTCCTGTCCGTTGCTGTGTGGTTTGTGATCCATCCTCTGGACCCCAGGCCGCGCCCCCTTAGGGCTCTGAGCCCTCTTGCTGACCTAGGTGCCCCCCCGACACCTAGTATCCCTCCCCCCTGTCAGCACTACTGGTCCTGGCCCCTATTGCCGGATGACCAACTACCCTCCCACCCCTCCCGGTCTCCTTTCCTTCCTCCCCCCTTTCTGACCACATTGTCTCTCGCTTCTTATCCTTCTTCTCTTTCTCTCTTCCTCCTTCCCCTACTCTGTGTTCTACGCTCCTCCTATCCTGCCTACCTCTTCGTTGCTTGCCCATGGGTCTCCGGGTGCTCTCCTTTAATGTGAAGGGTTTGAACAGCCCTCAAAAGAGAGGTAAGCTCTTTGCTTCCCTCAAACGTCACAAGGGTGACCTGGTCTTTCTCCAGGAGACTCACTTCCTACACGACTCCCACCCCACGCTCCAATTCAAACCATACCCTGATTCCTTCCATGCCTGTGACCACTCAGCCAAGAAACGGGGGGTCGCGATTTTACTTGCCCGCCACCTCACCTTTGAGCTTCTCGATTCCCATCCCGACAGGGAGGGCCGGTTTCTTATTTTAGTGGGGAAACTTAATAACAAACTATGCACCCTCGCTAACATCTATGCCCCTAACCAACAGCAGGAACTATTCTTCGCAAAGCTAGATACTCCTTACTCGAGTCCGGCAAGGCGACCTCATACTTGCTGGGGACTTTAACTCTGTTTTGAACCCGAAGATAGACCGCTCTCCCTCTCTCCCCACTGCTTCCCCGTCGGACTCCCTTTGCTCTAGATCCCTCCTCCACCTCATGCGATCCCAGCTTCTCTATGACTCCTGGAGGATTAAAGACCCCTCTGCTCGTTACTATACCTTTTATTCTGCTCCTCATAATTCTTACTCCCGCATTGATATGGTCCTGCTCAGCCATGACCTTGCCTTGAATCTCCACGCTGCTCATATACACCCACTGATCTGGTCTGATCATGCCCCTATCTCTTGCGACCCCCGGGACTGCTCTCGCCCTCGCCCCATGACATGGCGCCTTAACGACTCCCTCCTTCATAACCCGGAGATAAGTTCCCATCTTCGGGATAAGATTTCCGACTATTTTACCCTGAACGATTCCCCGGACATTTCTAGGTCCACTCTCTGGCTGGCACACAAGGCAGTTCTTCGTGGGCACATTATCAGCTTGGCCTCCAAAACCAAAAGGCAATTCCTCACTCAGTTTAACAAACTCTCTATTAAACTTCACACACTCGAGACCCAGCATAAGGCGTCCTCCGACCAGTCGGTCTTGTCTGAACGCGGAACTTGATCTCGTTCTCCCCAGACGGGTGGCCAAACGTCTCAAATGGTCCGCCAGTCTTTTTACGAGAAGGGAGACAAGGCAGACAAGATCCTGGCGGCACGACTCCGTTCTACGAGAGCCAAAACCAATATTATTTCTATCAGAAACTCCTTTAATCAGCTTGGTCACGACCCCAACGCCGTTAGGGCTGCCTTTCAATCCTACTACGCTGCCTTTCAATCCGACTACGCTGACTTGTACAACCCCCCACCCCCCTCACCTGGTTCTTCCTCTCTACCCCACTCTGACCTAGTCTCTCTCTTTCAGCCTCTAATTTGCCTAGATTGCCTCAGGACGCCATGGACCATCTTAACAGTGAGATCTCGGTGGAAGAAATTGCACAGACTATACTCATGCAAAAAAATGGTAAATCCCTGGGCCCGGATGGGTTCACGGCTCTTTACTACAAAACAATTTCCGATCTTCTCTCCCCCCACATCCAGTCTCTGGTTAATAGGATTATCCATGGCGACCCCTTTCCTCCTGAGATGTTGGAGGCTAGAATAGTCGTGATCCCTAAGGAAGGTAAGGATGCCCCCAACTGTGCCAGCTACCGACCTATATCCCTCTTGAACCTGGACTTGAAAATCTTCGCCAAAATACTAGCCAACCGCCTTAACCCGTATCTCCCTTCCCTTGTCCATTATGACCAGGTGCGGTTTATCCCGGGCCGCCAAGTGAGAGATAACACCAGACGTGCTATTGACCTTATACACATCTCGAACTCCAGGGGTTCCCCCGCTATCATGCTCTCTCTAGATGCTGAAAAGGCATTTGACCGGATCTCCTGGAGTTTCCTGAGAGCCGCCTAGGAGGCCTACGGCTTGTCTGGTGGCTTTCTCACTGGTATCCTGGCACTGTACTCCGGCCCCTCCACCACAGTTTTAATCAATGGCGTCCCATCTGCTCCCGTCTGCATTTCAAATGGTACACGTCAGGGTTGCCCTCTCTCACCGCTAATCTTTGCCCTTATTATCGAGCCACTCGCTTCTCAAATCAGAGCTCATCCAAATATACATGGTATACAAGTAGGCCGTATTGATCCTAAAATCTCCCTATTCGCTGACGACATCCTACTTTCTCTGACCCAACCCCTTATTTCACTCCCAAACCTCTTTTCAGTCCTGCATTCTTACAGCCTTATATCAGGCTCCAAGATCAATTATTCCAAGTCCGAGGCTATGCTGCTTCATGTCCCTCACCGAGAAGCTGAATCCCTTCGCGCCAACTTCAATTTTAAGTGGCAGCCCACAAAGATTAAATATTTGGGGATATACCTGACCTCCCGCTACGACTCCCTCTTCCGGGAAAACTTTCCACCCCTCCTCATCAAAACACTCGCTGACCTGACTTCCTGGAACAGTCTCTTCATTTCATGGCTGGGCAGGATCATAGCGGTTAAAATGTCCATAGTCCCCAAATGGCTTTACCTTTTCCAGACCCTCCCTGTGGCAGTCCCGGCTTCCTTTCTCTGCACTATCCAACGAGCCCTCGTGCGCTTCATCTGGAATCACAGACCCCCCTCGCATCGCCGCCAATACCCTGAAACGGCCAACCTCCGCTGGTGGTAGAGGTCTCCCTGATATTAAACTTTACTATCTGACCTCCCACCTATCCCATATTGTCACCTCTTATGCCCCTCCGGGGTCTGTATCCTGGCTAGATATCGAGGCAGCCCTCGTTGGTCTCTCCGACCTGACCCCTTTATGGGGTCTGCCCTCTACTTCCCGACCCCCAACCTCCAAACTCCTCCCCACTATTAAATTTAACCTTAAAGTTTGGGACTCCCTCTCCCTGAAGATGGGTCTCACCACTACCCCCTCGCCCTTGACCTCTATCTGGCAGAACCCGATGTTCCCTCCTGGACTCTCGACTACGAGATTCCGTCCTTGGATGACGTTGGGCTTCAAATTCCTGATTAATTTTGCCGATCGGGGCCAATGGCTGTCCCTACCTGACCTCCGACAGAAGACCCCTTCGTACTCGCTTAATCCCTTTCAATTTCTACAAATCCGCCATTTCCTAGGTTCTCTGCCCCCCTCCACCTTGCTTCGAGCCTTCACCCCCTTTGAAAGCTTATGCATTAACTCCCACCTCTCCAAAGGTTTAATCTCCCAACTTTACTCCCTTTCACTAGATTCTTCCCTTCCCTCCTCCAGGCCCCACGAACTTGCTTGGGAACGTGACCTTGGGCCTCCCCAGAGAGCGAAGATTGGGAGGACATGAGATTGAGGATAGCTAAATGCTCTATTGCTACTGCTTTTAAGGAGACGGCCTACAAAATTGACTACCGCTGGTATTACACTCCTGACAGACTTAACAAACTCTTTCCGTCTTCCTCCCCTAACTGTTGGAGGAACTGCGGAGCTAGAGGCACTATGCTACACATATGGTGGACCTGCCCGTCCATCATCCCCTTCTGGAACCTAGTTCACTACCTCCTTAACTCACTTCTGGATTCCCCCGTGCTGAAGGATCCCTGGATCTTTTTGCTGTGTTACCCTCCCCCGACGCTTAACAAATTCTCCCAAAAACTGGCTACGGATATCCTATCGGCGGCGAAATCGTTGATAGCCCTTAATTGGAAGAACCCCTCTTCGCCCTCTCTCCCGTCTCTCAAAACTAAAATTTGGCATATTGCGTCCATGGAGAAGATTACATATTATCTCCATGACCGGGGCCATATTTTTGAGCAGGTTTGGGCTCACTGCTGAACGCGGATTGCGCCCCCCCCTCTTCCTCCTAGCTTCTTCCGCAGACCCATGGGCATCGCCCGCTGCTCCGACTCCATTGCCTCCTTCCTCGTCTTCTCTTTCTTCTCCCTATCTCCACTTCTTTTTCTCATCCTTACCCTCTCTCGTCTCCTCCCTGACCTGTCTCTCCCTTTCTCTCCTGCTCTTACTATTTCCAGGATATGCACTGTGATTAGGTTATACTGTGGTTTCCCTCCCCCCCGCCCCCTTCCTCCCTCCTTCCCCCCCCGCCCCCTTCCTCCCTCCTTCCCCCCCTCCCCTAATCTCATTCTTGATCACTATTGTTCATTTTTCTGATTGTTCTTGCTGTTTATTTTAAAATTGTGGTTCCTGCTGGACGTTGGGTCTTATGACCACCTGTCCCATATGTCCATGTAATGTTTGCCTATCCTGTTTAACCACATACAAATAAAGAATTTAAAAAAATAAATAAATAAAAAAATCACATGTACATAAGTATTTCACAGCTTTTTCCATGAAGCTCAAAATTGTGCTCAGGTGCATCCTGTTTCCACTGATCATACTTGAGATGTTACTACAGCTTAATTGGCGTCCACCTGTGGTAAATTCAGTTGATTGGACTTGATTTGGTAAGGCACACACCTGTCTATAAGGTCCCACACTTGACAGTGCATGTCTGAGCACAAACCAAGCATGAAGTCAAATTAATTGTCTGTAGACCTCCGATACAGGATTGTCTCGCGGCACAAATATGGGGATGGGTACAGAAAAATATCTGCTGCTGTGAAGGTCCCAATGAGCACAGTGGCCTCCATCATCCATAAATGGAAGACATTCGGAACCACCAGGACTCCTCCTAGGGCTGGCTGGCCGGCCGTCTAAACTGAGTGATCGGGGAAGAAGGGCCCTAGTCAAGGAGGTGACCAAGAACCTGATGGTCATTCTGTCAGAGCCACAGCATTCCTCTGTGGAGAGAGGAGAACCTTCCAGAAGGACAACCATCTCTGCAGCAATCCACCAATCAGGCCTGTATGGTAGAGTGGCCAGTCGGAAGCCGCTCCTTAGTAAAAAGCACATGGCAGCCCGCCTGGAGTTTGTCAAAATGCTCCTGAAGGACTCTCAGACCATGAGAAACAAAATACTCTGGTCTGATGAGACAAAGACCGAACTCTTTGGCGTGAATGCCAGGCGTCCTGTTTGGAGGAAACTAGGCACCGCTAATCACCAGGCCAATACCATCCCTACAGTGAAGCATGGTGGCGGCAGCATCATGCTGTGGGGATGTTTTTCTGTGGCAGGAACTGGGAGACTAGTCAAGATAGAGGGAAAGATGAATGCAACAATGTACAGAGACATCCTGGATGAAAACCTGCTCCAGAGCGCTCTTGACCTGACTGGGATGACGGTTCATCTTTCAGCAGGACGACTCTGAGCACACAGCCAAGATAGCAAAAGAGTGGCTTCAGGACAACTCTGTGAATGTCTTTGAGTGGCCAAGCCAGAGCCCAGACTTGAATCCGATTGAACATCTCTGGAGAGATCTGAAAATGGCTGTGCACCGACACTTCCCATCCAGCCTGATGGAGCTTGAGAGGTGCTAGAAAGAGGAATGAGCGAAACTGCCCAAAGATAGGTGGGCCAAGCTTGTGGCATCATATTCAAAAAGACTTGAAGCTGTAATTGCTGCCAAAGGTGCAACAACAAAGTATTGAGCAAAGGCTGTGAATACGTATGTACATGTGATTTCATATGCTGCTTTGACATCGCAAACCCTGCTTTTGAAACGGTTCTTTAAACGGTTCTTACAACGGGTCTGAGCAGTTAAACCCCCTTCACATCGCATGTTGTAACTGGTATATTACCGTTTCATTACCGTTTTGGTACCTTTCACACTGAACCCGTTTCTCTCATAGAAAACAGTGGTTTGTCATTTTAAATGGACTTTTCTGGACCACACATTATTAATAATTATTAATTATTTATTTATTAATAATTTGGCTAGTCATACGATTGAACCCAGCAGCTTCAAGCATCTTTACCATGTTTTGTAGATTACTGCATCCTTCACTGTCCCAGTGATTTGTCTAGCAATTTCTTCATCCCCTCTCATCCTAAGCAGCTCCCTAACCTCCTCATCACTCCAATTTGCCATTTTAAACTGTATTCTGTATAATAAAATGCTTATTCACTCTCGTGTATTTCCTCCAGCTTATTTCCTGCTTCTGCCTGGTGACATCACGCATGGAGACAGCCTATCACCTTCTGTGGTTTGGAAATACCATTTCTGAGCCTTTCACATTGCACAATGAAACGGGTCTGAACCGTGTAGGACCCTGCGTTTTAACCGTTTTAAAATACCAGTAATCTGTAACCAGTAAATTCAAAGTGGCCCTTTCACACCGCAGCTAGAACCGCTTTGGAAGGCTTAAAAAACGGCAATTTACAGGGTTATAGCTGCGGTGTGAAAGGGGTATCAGTTTTTTTATATTTGCAGAAATCACCCAAAAAAATTTTGAGGGGAAAAAAAAAATTATTCCAGTTTGGAATAAGGCTGTAATATAACAAAATGTGGAATAAGTGAAGCGCTGTGAATACTTTCCGGATGCACTGTACACCCAATATAACTACAGTAATCTCGAGGTCCAACATAAAAATATAAACACTTATATAATTGAGCAACTTAATTCAAATAGAATTTGAAACACTTTTTCCACATAGTATATGTAAAATCACCATTGTAGAACATAGATTTTACTCGTATTGATGCCTAAAAGAGGGCAGCCTTGGTGTAAGTAATATTGTGTCAGCCAACACGGTTCACCGATAACTACTACTTCGGGTGTTTTTTTTTAATTTATTTTTTATTTACTTTTTTTAAATTGCTTTATTCCCATACAACTAGTGTAACAATTCTTCAGAAGACAAGAATTCCATTATTGAATAATAGTCTCTTTAGTCTTTCCTCAAGTCAGACAACTTTAAAGAATTCCCATACAATTAGTGTGTGTTTGTTCAGATGACAAATTCCTGTCTATGAAACTAGTCTTTCTTAAGGTCCATACACATGGAGCAATATAGCTGAGCGATATTGACTATATAGTCAAAATCGCTCAGAAAGTTAGTGCATATCGCTCTGTGTGTACACAGCCAGCGATAGCGATGCGCATCCCCGCTGCTAAAAATAGACTGTGCAGGCAAGTCAATTTTGGCTTGGTCGCTGGAAAAGAAAAAGCATCCCATTGCTTAAATGAGTTAGCCAAAATCGCCCATCGCCAAAATCGCTTGCACACTTAGTCAAAATCGCTGGATAAGTTAGTCAAAATCTCCTACTGCCAGTTCCAGGTAAAACGCTCTGTCAAAATCTCTCCGTGTGAGTGGACCATTAGTCTTTAATGGTTCTTCAGGTCAGACTATTTTAAATCCTAAATGGACTTTTAAGACCGCTAATTGGTATCAATATTTCTCCCTCTGTGCAGCTCTGGAGTTTAACAGGATCAAGTGATTTTGCTTCCTGTAGATACTGTAGTGTTTGAATAACTGGCCTACTTTGTGTATTTGTGTATATATATATATATATATATATATATATATATATATATATATATATATATATATATATGTATGTATATATACTATATGGACAAAAGTATTTGGCCACACCTGTTAATTATTGAATTCAGGTGTTTCAATCAGATCTGTTGCTACAGGTGTATGAAATCAAGCACGTAACCATGCAGTCTCCATTTGCAAACATTTATGATACAAAATGGGTCGTTCTGAGGAGCTCAGTGACTTCAAGTGTGGTACTCTGTTAGGATGTGCCTTTGACAAAGACTGTTCATGAATTTACTTCACTGCTGGATATTCCACGGTCAACTGTAAATAATAGAAAGTGGAAGCGTTTAAGAACAACCGCAACTGCCAACGCTCTGCTGCTCCATAGCTGAAAAGTTCTGAACTTCCATTAGCATTAAAGTAAACGCAAAAACTGTGTGGCGAGAGCTTATTGGAATTGGTTTCCATGGCCGAGCAGCTGCATGTAAGCCTCACATCACCAAGTCCGATGTCAAGCTTAGGATGGAGTGGTGTAAAGCACACTGACACTGGACTGTGGAGCAGTGGAAACGTGTTCTGTGGAGTGACGAATCACACTTCTCTATATGGAGCCTTTGAACATTTATATAAAATGCTGTTGCCACCTACAGTAAGCCTGGATTCCAACCTGTTTCCACTATATATTATGAAGAAAAACATACAATGGTCTGCCAACTTTTTAATGACAAAGAAAAATGATTAAATCAGGATATTGCCAGAGCAGTTTTAATTTACTGCTACTGAATGAAGGAATTTAGGAAAATGAATCCAGCTTTTCCTTTCAGTAGGGACCTCTGCAAGGATGTTCAAGAAGTTCCAGAAGTCGTAAGAATATATTTTACAAAGGCAGTGAGGATAACCTGGGCATATAGGACACACAGCAGACAATCTGCAAAGCTTGAGGATGGTTACTTCATGCATTTTACCAGATTAATGTCTTCAAATGCTCAGTTTGAAAGGAAAACCCTTCAGTTTAAAAAAAAAAAAAAAATAGTTTATGCACTTTCTTTGCTTTTACTTTTGATTTATATGTTTCTGTTCATTTCATTACAAATTTTACATGACAGCTCAATATGGCCTGTATTTTTTATTTAAGGACCGCTTGGGAAGATTCTAAAAGACTAGGACAAATTGGAGTCTCCTTATATACTTTCTGGATGTGTACTCCTACTTGGCTAGATCATTATTGCTGCCATGGAGCATTTTCAAGGAAATGTAATTAATGATAATGCTCTTATTTACGTGATTAGATAATCTATTTTTGTGCATGGCATAACACAGAGCACCAATGTTATATCCAGACCTGGAAAGGTTAAGCAAAAGGTATTTTTTCCTGTAGACAAGATACTTTAAAATACAGTAATATCCTATACTTTATTCCAATATTGTTTTCACTGTATTTTCGTTTCTTGGCTAGGGGCCGGTTGTAATGAAGCTGAAGTTGGTCGGCTGTGAGGGTTCCCGACCGATTCGGACTTTTTTTTTTTTTTTTAAAGTGGCAGTCATGTATAAGGCAAAACAATGCCTTGTGAATGATTGCCGCTTTAAAAAATGGCCAACTCGGACTTTATTACATCCAGCCCTAAGTATCAAACTGCTGTCATGAAAGGTTGCACATACTTATTTTAAAAGAATAAGTGTTCAGTACACTAATAAAGCTTTTAATCCGTTGCAGAAGTTTACCATTTGCATAAATGGGTGTGTCTCAAATGCATTTGACGAATTCACATGCAGCCGTCATCATCATACCGCAAATTGTAGCAGGATTTGCATACCTGCAGGTTTTGTTCCTTCAAACGTGTGCATTTGTGCTATTTCATTGGCTCTTACTGTACATTGGCTGCATATACAAATCAGCCCTGACCCCTGTTATAGTAGGTGCAAGTAGCCTGGAAAAGAATGTCAGAAATGTGGGGGGAAAAAACAGCACCTGCCAGTCTCATCCATATCTCCTTACTTCCCCTTCTACCGTTCTCATTTGCCCGCTGGAATTCCAGATTCATCTGCCCTAAATTGCTTACTATCCATGACCTCTTCATCTCCAACTCTCAACCTTCTGGCGATCACTGAAACCTGGCTTTTCTTCTACTGACACTGCATTATCCGTCGCTCTCTCCTTCACCCACACCATCTAGAGTCTGCTCCCCTCCCGACCTCTCACTCAACCACTTCACCATCTCATCTGTTCTCCAACTCTGCTGCCTGGGAGTCATTCTTCCCTCTCATTTGCCCCACCCATTCAATCTCTTGTCCTATCCTGTTGGTATCTGCTTTGCAACATCATTCACATCAGACTCTTCCTAAACCATTGTCCACTCACTGATCATCTCTAACTTTGACTACTGCAACCTTCTCACTGGATTCCCCGCTCCCATCTCTCTCTCCAATCTGTACTCAACACTGCTGCTAGACTGATCTTCCTCATCTCTCTGGCAATCCCTTCACTGGCTCCACACGTTACAGAATCATACATATATATCGCATACAAACCCGCCTACTCCACTGCTCCCTACATCTCCAACCTCATGTCCGTACACTCTGCCGCTTTTTCCAGTTGGCTAATGACCACAGCCTTTCCTCCCTGCTGGTTACCACATCTCACAACAGAATCCAAGTTTTCTCCAGTGCTGCTCTCCACCATTGAAACTATCTCCCTCATTCCATAAGACTAGTGCCCCAGTCTGCAGTGCTTCAAGTGGGTTCTGAAAACACAGCAGTACATAAAAGCTTATCTGTCCACCACCTAAGCATGTCACCACATAGTCCATCTCATTCTTGTATCCTCTAATTCTTCCACTCATGCCCTTAGCCCAGCCCCCCCCCCCCCCCCCCCCTACACTGGCTCACTCCCTATGTCTTGTGTTAGCTTCCGCTCTTCCCTTTAAACCGGGTACACACTAGACAATAATTAGAACGATGTGCCTGATTACAATGGAGTGAAAAAGTCGTCCAGTGTGTATGCCCTATGTTAGTGACATCCTCTGTAGGACCTGCATGCATGTCTGACAGACGACATTGCCAGCGAGAGCCATGCTGCTGAATGCAGTATGGCCCACTCCATTGCTGCTGGCGCAGTTGCCGATACCAGCACCCCCGTCGCCAATATTGCTGGGTACACATTTTCTAGTGTGTACTGTGCTTTAGACTGTAAGCGCCATGAGCAGGGCCCTCCTCTCTTCTGTTCTCATTACCTACTTCTCTTACATACCAGCTACACTGCACTCTATCTATACCATTTCCTTATGCTCTCTGCCCCCTGACTCCAATCCTTTGTTTTGGTTTCTTCAGATGACCTAGACCTGTTTTCTGCGCCCATGCTAATAGGTACAGGTGTCGGATTATGCTGAGTATTTCCATTGCACCCTTTGCATCAGTGGCTGTATTGAGGCGTGTAGTGCTGTTTGCTACTTGTCTACTGTATTGTACTGTTCTCTGTACTGTACTGTTTAAACCTGTACTGTCTTATTGTTTTATCCTGTATAAAGCGCTGTGGCCCACTTGTGGTGTCCTAAAAATTATTTCTGAATCTACAAGATTTTAGTCAGAATTCATTATTTCCAGTATTAGTTATACAGCAATTTAAAAAAAAAAATAATTATTACTGGTTGGGATTCAAAATGTGTTTCAGTAGCTTTGTAAATTGTGTGAACCACTAGATGGAGCTATAGCACTGAATTAATTTTTTTTATTTTTCCTTTCATTGATGCAGATAATTCTTGCAGGCACTGTAGATTTCCGAGTGCATTAAGTACGACTAGTAGAACATAAGGGTATTCTTTATGTAGAGTGTAGTGTACGTGAAGCACTTTGATACTTCAGCTATGTTTTCAAAATACTCCTCATTCAATTGAATATTATATTTTTGAAAATAACCGAACACCATTTTCATCAATGTTTTAGAATATATTTAGTACAGTTAAAGTACTACCTTGTCTCTGCTCTGTTGCAATTGGCATGAAGGTAAACATTTTATGCCTTAATATAGTCTTACATTGCAGTGGTATTCTATAGTGATGACCAACATTTTGGAAGTTCAAACTATAGGGGTCATTCCGACCCATTCGCACGCAGCGGTTCTTCACTGTGGTGCGAACGGGTTAGAACTGCGGCTGCGCGGCGCCCGCATGGTGCACGCACGTCGTCGCTGGGCAACGACGCCAGGACCGATGAAAGCAATCGCAGGCGCGATCGCAAGAAGATTGACAGCGGGAAGGAGGATCGGGGCATCTACTCACCATTTCCTGGGCGTGGTAAGACGAACGCAGGCATGTCCAGGCGTTTGGAGGGCAGATGTCTGACTTCACAGCCGGGACCTTCATCGCTGGATCCGTCGCACTGGGTAAGTAGCTGCAGGGCTGGTCTTGTTTTGCAGGAAACTTTTTTAGCATTGCAGGGCTGCAAAAGCAATCGCAGCCCTGCTATGCTAAAATACACTCCCCCATAGGCGGAGCCAAGTTGATCGCACGAGCAGCAAAAAGTTGCTATGTGCGATCAACTCGGAATGACCACCTATGTACATATATTGAAAATGTGTTCAAATGAAATAAATAATTTTACGCTGTCTGTTTAATCAATTGATCTGACAGATCACTTGTCTGCCGATGTTTATATCCTGATATTACATTTGAAGAGACAAGTCTGCTAGAGCGATCAGTTTTGAAAATGAAACAAAACATATTTTGCTTTTCTTTCAATAATATTTACATTTATTCTGATAGCTACCAATCCATGTGGCAAGAAACATCTTATTTCCCCTTGTTTACCTGTTGACATATTGCACTTTTCAAAACCTTTTAAAATAACAGAATTTATTGCATATGAGCAGCCAGTGTAAAATAAAGCAAAATAGCTGTTCACAAATCAATCACAGCCGATATGGGAAAACTGATATCGGCCTCCAGCTGGTAGAGTATGGTGTAATGCAGCAATGGAGCATGTGACTGGTCTGTCCTTGTGTGTGGCTACATCAAAAGCTAGGTACACACTGAGCAATATATCCTCTGATCTGGTAGATTGGACTGACATCGCTTACATTGGCGCATATTAGGCAGTTTGCCCGATTTGCGGGTGCCTATGGTTGCTAGCAACGGCGTCAGGTTTGATGTGCCCGACGATATTGCTAGCGACAACACATGATAATGAAGCACGGAACAGTGATCATTCCGTCCTTCATTAACATCACTCTGTGTGTTCCCAGGTTCCAATATGTTGGCCCCTCATAGTGGCTTGTGTGTTCCCATTTTTAAGTCTGATTCCGATGTTATAGAATGTAGCATAAATATTACTCCCAGTTAGGGACAGATGCGTGGGTGTAAATATATTGGTTTGTAGTGCAAAACTTTTAGTTGATTTGCATATATCTTACGTATAGCATAACCTAGCTGTATCTAAGGTTTATATATGATTTAACTATGGTTACAATTCTGTTAGGTAGTGAGTACATTTATAAAACTTGAAGAAACCAATCACATGTTTAAATTGAAAAATATATAAATTTAACAAATAGCAGGATAATAAAATTGATAATATTGGCCCATTGTCTGTTGTGGGTAAATTATTTGGAGGGAAGCTGAAGGATGCAATTGTGAAAAATATTGTATACTTTGCTTGAAAATACAGTTGCCACACAGGTTCGTTAAGGGCCACTCGTGCCTATTAGTATTAAATTTACGTCCTCACAAAAACCAAAGTAGATCTTAGTAGGGCAACTGCCTTCAAAATCCTAGATTCTATACAACAGTCTGGTACATAACATGAGAGGGGATGTAGTTATGAGACCGGCGATCACGAAGCCCGACAGCATGCCCCTCCTTCCTTGCTGGCATTCTGTCTGTATGCTGACAGCGGCGGTAACGCATACCCAACCCCATGAGAAATCTCGGTCTGGAGAGAAAGTTTGTATATACTATATGGGTAGGAGAACTGGGCAAATGTTAAGAATATCTAGGTTATTGTATATTGAACACATTCAGACTAGTCTACAAGCTAGTTTTGGTGTACCATAATTGGGTTCTGTCCTTATAAATCTTTTAATACATGGGCTTATAGGTGACCCATAAAGTAAGTGATCTTTACAGATGATGAAAAAAAGGTATATTATACTGAAACTAGTTACCAGCCCGTCAAAATGACGGAACAACATTACAGTAATGTCAGCGCCGGCAGCTGTGCGCACCAAATGGAGCTACACTTGAATAGCTCCATCAGGTGCCATCTAGTGGCTGCTTGCGCACATAACACTTTAATTCTCCCAATAGAGGTGAGGAGCAGCGACAGCCTTTTATTATACAGTATAGGATTTACTGTAGCTAAATGTACAGGTGATATCTATACTAATTACACATCAAATGCAATACAGTTCATACAGAGTTGAATAGCAGCACCAATGCCAGGTGGAGGCTACAGAAGCAAATACAATTTTGTAATGCATAAAAAGAGGGATACATGCATGTAATAAAAACATAATATAACTGTTTAATAGTTTTGTTCACTACCAGTAAAGACATAGGAGATTTCAAGGGAGCAGAAGCAGACAACTCAATTTATAGATTAAATGTAAAAGGTTAAATTAGAAAGAGAGATTAGAAAAACTAGGTTTCTGTATTTAGGTGATCTCCAATGCATGTTTTCTTCCCCTTATTCAATATGAATGGGAGAAAGATGGTTTCACTTTTGGCATAGGAAATTATCTTTATTGTAAAGGTGGTTAAACTGGCATTAGTTGTCACATAAATGGAGTTATAGTTTTGAGTGGATCTCTGTCAGGGCAATTAAGAACAATGTAGGTAGTGTTTGATTATTCCAAGCTATAACTGGAAAAGGGCGCACATTGTAACTCTCAAATAACTAAATATATTTGAGTCAGTAACCATAAAATTAGTGCAGATCTGAAAAAGGTTAAAACTCTCAATTGTTTTGTTTAAAATAATTGTCCTTACAATGTTTAAAAGCAGAAAGCAAGTATTTTTGCAATCAAATAACAGCTGCATCACTTAAATGCTTGGATGGCACCGTAAAATTATTATACTCATTGAGCATATTAGTGGGAAAATGTACAGTTGGCATGCAATATTGACACGTTGACAACATAGATTGGACACAATTTCCACTGCAACTGCAGTAACATTGACATAATTTGATTTGGTGTCACAGAATGATTGTAAAATAACTTCACATGGTGCATTTTACTGATACACATCTGGAATGTTGCTTCATTACAGTCCTGTGCTGCATATCTGAAAGCTGCACGCTTCATTTATAAGGATGAAGAAGTTGAGCAGGAATATTATACCCCTTTTCCACTAGCTTTTAAAACACGGGTAAATGCACGGGGGCGCGCATTTACCCGTGTTTTTCCCTAGTGGAAAAGTGTCCCCCTGCAAATTCCCGGATCAAGTGATCCGGGAATCCTACCCGGGTAGCTTGCCGGGTTGAACACGTGTTCAACCCGGTAAGCTGTGTAGTGTGAACAGGAGCCATGTCGATCATGTGATCTCCCAGTGCCGCCCCTACCGCGTCACTAGTAGCGTCACCAACCCGGCAATATGCCGGGTTGGTGAGCGCTGTCTGAAAGGGGGCTGTAGCACGGGTCGCAGGCGACACGGCTGCGACCCGTAGTACAGTGGAAAAGGGGTATTGCAGACACCTATACTTGGTAAATGCTGCTCTGCCTGTTGTGTGAAAGGGATGCAGTTAATATACCACCAGTCGAAATACAGACGCTAGGATCCCGTACAATGCCATAAGCCCGGTGTTTAAATCCTGACTGGGCTCGGATGCCGGCGTCAAAATACCATCATACGAATCCCGATCGTTTTTCCAGCGAGACGCGCTCGCGTCCAGCCATGGGGGGTGAGGAAGGTTAGGGTTAGGCACCAAGCAGGGAGGGTTAGGTTTAGGCAGTGGGGATGGAAGGGTTAGGGTAGGGGACAGGTGAAGGTAACGGTACTTACAGGGGGGCTGTTGGGATGCCACTGCCGGTATTGTAACCGCCGGCTCAATTACAGATGTAGCCACCTTTATCTTGACCGATTCTCCACCTAGACGGACGTTTAGTCACGCTAAGGAGATAGCTGAGTTTAATCACAGGCAGGCGCGTTGAGGCGATTCTAGATACTCAGCATGCATTACACATCTCCACCACTGGGTGGCCAATGCTCCACTAATCCAGTACTTTTGATCGTACAGTATAGCGGCGGATTGATCTACAGCTCTGGCAATTGGTCAGTGACAACTGTAATGTTAATACTGTAGGCATAACGGGAGGTGGTGGAAAAAGATGGTGACCTATGGAGACGCAACTAATTGTGTAAAAGGAAGAATGTACAGTACAATGTATAAACACCGTGCTTTTAAAATACATGTACAGTACATGAGCGTCTGAGTTCCCTAAGGCATAATGGGAATGGTGGGCTAGCGGGAGGTGGTGGAAAATACTGTGCTTTACAAATGCGAGCGTCCGAGTCCCCTAAGGCATAAACCAACACCAATGGGGAGGGGGCCGGGCGCTGTTTGCTGTACTTTTACACACGAATTTGGGAATCTCTCATGAGGCGTCATGGGCTAGCGATGAAGGCTCCCACCTCCCATGCTGGGGGTCCAGGGTTCGAGACCTGATGTGCCTTCTTTTTTTTTTTTATTGTAATAATATACTGTATTACTTTATTTTCATTGTAAGACAGTCAATGGAAGGGTGCACACAAGTTACATATAAATCAGAGTACATCTGCAGGAGCGATTCTTTGCGCTAAATGCAACTACACAGCGGCAATGAGTAGAAATGAGTGTATTCTGACGCAACTAATTGAGCAAAACAGTACTGTAGATTTTCGGCGTTTTTGTATTGCACAGGACCTGAATTCCCTCCCTATCTACTGCATGATCTGTGCAGGCTCCCAGGGGGGAAGGGCGATGGAAAATACCGTGCCTTTGAAATGCAATTATATGAGCATTTGAGTCCCCTACGGCATAAACCAACACCAATGGGAAGGAAGTGCCAACCTTTTTTTTTTATGTGTTCCCGTGACATTCACTTTAAGATTTTTTTTTCTCTCTAATACATCCAATGGAAGGATGCACACAAGTTTCACATAAATCAGAGTAGATCTGCAGGAGCGATTCTTTACGCTAAATGCCACTACACAGCGGTAATGAGTAGAAATGAGTGTATTCTGAGTGAGTAAACCAGTACTGTAGATCTTCGGCGTTTGTGTATTGCACAGGACCTGAATTCCCTCCCTGTCCACTGCATGATCTGTGCAGGCTCCCAGGGGGGAAGGGCGATGGGCTAGCGGGAGGCGGTGGAAAATACCGTGCTTTACAAATGCGAGCGTCCGAGTCCCCTAAGGCATCCCCACCCATAGTCGTGGTATATTTTAGATTGCCTAATGAGACACTCCTGCAGCATTGCCAAAGATTCATGTAAAACCTGTGTGCAAACAGTATCTTTATTGAATGCAAAGTACAGTAAGAGTACAGTATACAGTATTATCAGAGCCATACCTGACCAACATGATGCCCTAAGCTAGATTTTGGCTGATGCCCTCTTGCACAGATGCTAGTTCCGCCTCTAACCCTGCACCCCTTTCCCAGCACCATCACCCATTTTGGCGCTCCTACCCCTTATAATTTAAATAGGAACAATGTGCACATTTAGTGCCAGCCCAAAACAGTGCATGTTCTTGCTGGGAAGGGGCATGGTAACACAATAATACCCCCAGATGAAATGACACAAAACAGTACTGCAACTTTATTCACATTAGATCATGCAGTAGTGTCTCTTATTCTCGTTACATCATATGATAGTACCACATTACTCCTAACAGTATTGCCCCTTATTCACATTACACCCCACCACAATGATCTTTATTTACATTAGACCACAGGTTCTCAAACTCAGTCCTCAGGACCCCACACATTGCATGTTTTGCAGGTCTCACAGAATCACAAGTGAAATAATTAGCTCCACCTGCTGTATGGACCTTTTAAAATGTGTCAGTGAGTAATTAATACAGTACACCTGTGCACTTGCTGGTTTACCTGCAAAACATGCACTGTGTGGGGTCCTGAGGACCGAGTTTGAGAACCACTGCAGTGGCGCACGCAGGGGGGGTTTCCGAGTACCTGGAAACCCCCCCTGATGAGCCGAGATTTCTATTTTGAGACGGAGACAGCTTTGTCTCCGTCTCAGCAAAAGCCGCTACCGCGATCGCGGAGCTGCAGCAGCAAGAGAGAGCTGTGGAGCTCTCTGCTTGCAGAATGTGCCGGGGGAGCTGCTGGCTGCGCATGCTCAGCAACAGCAGCTCCCTCCACTCCATCCTCACTCTGCCGTCCTTCTGCTCTCCCAGGCCCTGGTGTATCATGTAGGTTTGCAGCCAGTGTTTATGTGTGTATTTGTATGTTTGTATGTACAGTATGCCTGTGTGTTTGTGCACTGGTGTATGTACAGTATGTATGGATGTGTACTTGTGTATATATATGTGTGTTTGTGTATGTATGTTTGAATGTGGTATGTATGTATGTATGTATGTATGTGCGTGTGTGTGTGTATATGTGTATATATATATATATATATACACATGTATGTATGTGTGTGTGTATATATATATATATATAGTGGTCGAAGTGGGGCGGAAATGCACTGAAAGTGCAGCAGGAGGCGAGGGAAGTGGCCATCCTGCTGCACATTGTGCTCCCTGTCCCTGGGCAGCGGCCGGCGCCCACCGCACGCCGCTCACCTCCAGCCGCCGCCAGCCGCTCACCGCACGCTGCTCGCCGCCTGCCGCCGCCAGCAGCCCATCGCTCACCGCTGCCAGCCACCAGCAACAAATTAGGTAATGTTCCCCTGCTGTCACCTCTCTCCCTGTAGTCACTGTCGTCACTCTCCCTCCCTGTCGTCACTCTCTCTCCCTGTCGTCACTGTCGTCACTCTCCCTCCCTGTCGTCACTCTCTCTCCCTGTCGTCACTGTCGTCACTCTCCCTCCCTGTCGTCACTCTCTCTCCCTGTCGTCACTGTTGTCACTCTCTCTCCCTGTCGTCACTCTCTCTCCCCATTGTCACTCTCTCTCCCTGTCGTCACTCTCTCACCCTGTCATCCATCTCTCTGCCTTTCGTCATCCGTCGTCACTCTCTCTCCGTGTCGTCACTCTTTCTCCCTGTCGTCACTATCGTCAGTCTTTCTCCCTGTCGTCACTCTCTCTCCCTGTCGTCACTCTCTCTCCCTGTCGTCACTGTCATCACTCTCTCACTGTCGTCACTCTCTCTCCCTGTCGTCACTCTCTCTCTCCCTGTTGTCACTCTCTCTCTCCCTGTCGTCACTCTGGCTGTCCCTGCTGTCAAAATTTCAGCTCATTCAGTGTGCTACAATGTGAATTTTCGGCTCATTCAGTATGCTGCAATGTTAATTTCGGCTCTTTCAATGTGCTACAATGTGAATTTCGGCTCATTCAGTGTGCTACAATGTGAATTTTGGCTCATTCAGTGTGCTACAATGTGAATTTCGGCTCATTCATTGTGCTACAATGTGAGTTTTGGCTCGTACCCTGTGCTATAATATGAATTTCGTCTCATTCAGTGTGCTACAATGTGAATTTCGGCTCATTCAGTGTGCTATAATGTGAGTTTCGGCTCGTACTGTGTGCTATAATGTGAATTTCAGCTCGTACCGTGTGCTATAATGTGAATTTCAGCTTGTACAGTGTGCTATAAGGTGAAAGGGGCACCAGTACTAGATAGTATAAGGGGTTCTACTACACTGGACACGCCCCCTTTTGGGTGACCACGCCCCCTTTTCTGGAGCGTGCCGAAGGTGCGCATAATTACGTCCTTGACTTTTGCATACCCTCACTTCAAAATTTCCACTTCGACCACTATATATATATATATATATATATATATATATATTACACATACATGCACATATACATACACACCCACGGAAACCCCCCTCGCTAAATCCTGCGTTTGCCACTGCACTGCATTAGACCATGCAGTAGTGCCCTTTCCTTATGTTACGCCAGAAAATATTGTAGTACACCTTATACACATAATGCCGCACATTAGTAATGCATTTCATATTTACATTTTCAGATTTCATTTCATAGAGCCGCAGTCACACACAGAATATAGGCATGTACTGTAGCATCTCATTTTATTCAGCAGAAGCTGATTATTCCCGTTTATTACAATAGAAAAAAATAATAGTGTCAGTGAAAAAAACACCTCATGACAGGTACTGTACACAAGCTCATGTCACATGGTATATGCAACTGCGGTCGAATTCCGGCTGGAATTCGACCATTTTTAAATTCGACACAATTCGACAGTCGAATTCCGGGCGCCGGGGCCGGAATTCAACATATTCAATAAAAAACGGATTCGACAATCCCGCTGTCGAAAAACGGACCAATTGACAGATATGTGCGTCCTGGATTCGACTTTTTGGATGGCACAAAAGTGTTTAAAAAAAACCCGAAAAAAAATGCGTGGGGTCCCCCCTCCTAAGCATAACCAGCCTCGGGCTCTTTGAGCCGGTCCTGGTTGTAAAAATACGGGGAAAAAATTGACAGGGGATCCCCCGTATTTTTAGAACCAGCATCCAGGCCTGGTGCAAAAAATACGGAGGGACAAAAGACGTAGGGGTCCCCCGTATTTTTAACACCAGCACCGGGCTCCACTAGCTGGAGAGATAATGCCACAGCCGGGGGACACTTTTATACTGGTCCCTGAGGCCGTGGCATTAAATCCCCAACTAGTCACCCCTGTCCGGGGTACCCTGGAGGAGTGGGGACCCCTTAAATCAAGGGGTCCCCCCCTCCAGCCATCCAAGGGCCAGGGGTGAAGCCCGAGGCTGTCCCCCCCATCCATGGGCTGCGTATGGGGGGCTGATAGCCTTGTGTCAAAAAAAAGAATATTGTTTTTTGCAGCACAACTACAAATCCCAGCAAGCCTCCCCGCAAGCTGGTACTTGGAGAACCACAAGTACCAGCATGCGGGGGGGAAACGGGCCCGCTGGTACCTGTAGTTCTACTGCCAAAAAAAAATACCCAAATAAAAACAGGACACGCACACCGTGAAAGTAAAACTTTATTACATACATGCCGACACCGCTGATCGCGAGTAACCTCACCGCTGACCGCAAAGTTCCCACCATTGAAGATAATGGAGCAGCTGTGCAATGCGCTGTCTGGCAGCTCAGACGCGCATAGCCAATCAGGAGAGTGCCACGATGTGGCGCTCCCTGATTGGCTGAAGGGACCCTCTGTGACAGGAGTCACAGGGGGTCTCAGCATTCGGGGAAAGGGGTCCCATGTGTAAACATGGGACCCCCTTTCAGTCCGTGGTCCGGGTAAATGCGGTTTGTTTTTTTGCCAAGTACGTGGATTACAAAAAAGAAGAGGACAGATGCTGCACTGAATTTTGGTGAGTATAATGTTTTTATTTGGGTATTTTTTTTGCAGTAGAACTACAGGTACCAGCGGGCCCGTTTCCCCCCGCATGCTGGTACTTGTGGTTCTCCAAGTACCAGCTTGCGGGGGAGGCTTGCTGGGACTTGTAGTTGTGCTGCAAAAAACAATATTCTTTTTTTTGACAAAAGGCTATCAGCCCCCCATCCGCAGCCCATGGATGGGGGGGACAGCCTCGGGCTTCACCCCTGGCCCATGGATGGACCGGCTCAAAGAGCCCAAGGCTGGTTATGCTTAGGAGGGGGGACCCCACGCATTTTTTTCATGATTTTAACCCATTCCCACTGAAAACCATGCTCTCTCTATTTTAGTCAGTTCAAAAAAAAAAATTTCATTTAAAAAATATATAAATAATACTTGTGTCTCCTAATAGACAAACCAAGTACATATCCCTTCTAATATAAATAGATATGCTATTAGCAATAAAAAAAACACATTTTTTTTATATTTTTTATTAGATTCCGCCAGCAAAGTGAGGCGAAATGAAATTGACGAAATTACTGTCGAAAAGCACTGTTGTCGAATCGACATTCTTCAATTGAATTGTCAAAAAGCCGCATTTTTACCACTGCAGACATGTCGAATTTTAAAAATGTCGAATTGCAAAAAGTCGAATCTGAAACGTCCGTTTTTTGGTCGAAAAGTACTGTATTGCATTGTCGAATCCAATTCGACATGTTTTTTTGTAGAAAATGCCCTGTTTTTTTTAAACTTTTGCGGCAATTCGACCGCAATTGCATATACTCCCTACCTAGGGGACTTGGCCGCTGACTTACTGTACTGTACCACATCCCTGACTTTAATGAACCACACTGTTGCTTAAGCTCCTTGTTTTGGGTCTGTATACTGTACATTATACAGCATTTATTATTTGATCATTCTTCGGGACCTCATTGCCTCTGTGTACTGTTATTTTAGCGAGGGGATTGTGACACTCCTTCAGCATTGCCCCGTAGCCTTCAAGACTACTGCTATCTCTCACTCCATCTCCGAGCGCTGCCTGCCACGTGGTGGGGGTTCAGGGGCGACGGCCATTTTGACAGTGTGCTATGCGATTGAGTCCGGTGTACCGTAATGATAGACCTCGCTTATCGCTATCGCCCCTGTGTATTTTAGCGAGGGGATTGTGACGCTCCTTCAGCATTGCCCTGTAGCCTTCAAGACTACTGCTATCTCTCACTCCATCTCCGAGCGCTGCCTGCCACATGGTGGGGGTTCAGGGGCAACGGCCATTTTGACAGTGCGCTATGCGATCAAGTCCGGTGTACCGTAATGTGCATAGACCTCGCTTATCCCTATCGCTCCTATGTGTATTTTAGCAAGGGGTTTGTGACGCCCCTTCAGCATTGCTCCGTAGGCCTTTGACGCCCCTGTGTGTTAGCGAGGGGATTGTGACGCACCTTCAGCACTGCTCCGTTGTCCGCAAAATCTATGTCATCACTCGCTCCATAGCTGAGGGCCTCCATGGGGCAAGGAGTCACAGGCGGTAGCCATTTCAATTGAGTCTGCCCTGCTATAGAATTGTATGTGTACCGTATGGTGCATAGAACCTTAACAGTACATCTGTTCCTGCAGCTTTGCCCTGGTTTATGTGAATAAAAAAAATTATAAAGTGTCTGGAAAAAACTAACATGCGTTCGTACTGTACAGTACTTTAGGAATCGAACACGGGACTCCGAGTATAGGAAGCGGAACACTTCACCACTTCGCCGCAGACAGATGAATAAATCCATTAGTTGTGATTAAGCCATAATGGCTACGGGATTAGGATGCTAACATACTGTACAATATTCCTAATATTATTAGGCAATAATGAACTTCTAACACGTCCATTTGCGTCAGTGTACACTACTGGTTTTATGTTGCTTTGTCTGCGGGATTCAGCGTAACGAGACGCACTAGTAAAGTAGTCCTTACTATACAGTATACAGTATTTCAGTATTATATTTTACGGGAGCCCACACGCATGCGCAGTGGTGATTGTAAAAAGCGACATCTGGTGGATGATCACAGGTATTACACGTAAAGGCAACGCCAAACGTCTGTCTCCGTGCGATTATATACCCTCTCTGTGACTAGGCGCGCCTCCCTATGCCCCGGTACGCTGCGCATGCTCGATCGGGACAAACGCCTCAGCCACTCAAGATGAAGGTGGCTACATCTGTAGGTGAGCTGCAAGTGCTTTTTAAAAATACGTTAACAGCACATTTTTCGGGAATAAATTGCAGCTTTAAATGCATATAACTTGAAAACCGTTGAACATATCGGCCTAAGATTTTGAGGTTTTCTTTACACCCCTGGCAGCATTTATTATACCAAATTTCATCATTATCTGAAACCTCTGTCGATTTGGGGTGGAATAACCCTCTTATGAAAATGTATGTGTAATGATTGACACTTGTGAATACACAGATTGACAGTGGGGGTTATTCCGAGTTGATCGCTCGCTAGCAGTTTTCAGCAGCCGTGCAAACGCATTGTCGCCGCCCAATTGGGAGTGTATTTTTGCTTTATAGAAGTGCGAACACTTGTGCAGCAGAGCGCCTGCAAAATCGTTTTGTGCAAAACAAGCCCAGCCCTGTAGTTACTATTCGTGTGCGTTGATTCTAACGACGGAGGGACGGCTTTTAACATCACACACCTGCCCAGCGAACGCCCAGCCACGCCTGCATTTTTTCTGCCACGCCTGCGTTTTTCTAAACACTCCCTGAAAACGGTCAGTTGCCACACAGAAACGCCCACTTCATGTCAATCTTCCTGCGTTCGGCCGTGCGACAGAAATATTCATTACACTCTGCAAACCCACGATGCTCATTGTACCCGTACGACGTGCATGCGCATTGCAGTGCATATGCATGTGCAGAAATGCAGATTTTTAGCCTGATCGCTGCGCTGCGAACAACAGCAGCTAGCGATCAACTCGGAATGACCCCCATTGTCCTTTGGCCATGAAGTGCAACGCATATAATTTGTGCAGGCCAGAAATTGCATTGATGTGTGCAGTCAAAGGCTCCAAGTCATTCTTTACCTGCTCATAACGATTCTGAAGGTTCCTAAGGAGAAACATCTGCACCACCTCCTGATAGGAGAAGGATTCTAGGACCATTGTTGCTTAAAATCGCCTCACTTGACCAATCTCCTCCCACAAGTTTGTAGTGCGGTTGTGTGTGATAATCTGTCCTTTTCCATAATCTTCCCCGACCATATGACATCCCTGGTGAATGGGGTAGGCTGCTGGTACTAGGAAGAAGCACTAGGTGGCCCATTAGTCTGCAGAGTGCTGTTCCAGGCACCTTGCAAGCCAAATACAGGTGTCATGGGACAGCTATGGTGCCGCTGCCTTCTGTGATGTATCACTGCTCGCCCAACCCTTGTTACGGCCCTGTCACCACATGCTGCTGCTCCTACTCCATATGTTTCAGAGCACTCAAGCCAACTACAACACTCATTTCACCATGTTCAAACTCTGTCAGTAGACAGAAAGCTTCTTGCAAAGACAAAATGGTAGCGCCAAAGCTTTAAATACATTTTCTCTTACGTCCTAGAGGATGCTGGGGTCCACATTAGTACCATGGGGTATAGATGGGTCCACCAGGAGCCATTGGCACTTTAAGAGTTTGAGAGTGTGGGCTGGCTCCACCCTCTATGCCCCTCCTACCAGACTCAGTTTAGAAAATGTGCCCGGAGGAGCCGGTCACAGCTAGGGGAGCTCTCCTGAGCTTTCCTAAAAGAAGTTTTGTTAGAGTTTATTAATTTACAAGGAGGCTGCTGGCAACAGCCTCCCTGCAGCGTGGTACTAAGGGGGGAGCAGTGTCCGCCCTGTGAGGTCTGAGCCACTGACTCCGCTGACTGGACACTGAGCTCCAGAGGGGTCTGATCGGTCTCCGCCACAGGGGAACCGCTCGCACCAGCAGCATGCCGCCGACCTCTTACAGCGCTGTAGCAAGTGGTGAGTTAGTCACTGACCCCCCTAGCAAGTGGGGGTCCGGTGTGAAGATGGCAGTAACAGGGGATACCGAGCTCCTGGAAGGTACCAGAGGCACACTGTGCGGCGCTGTGAGGGGCGCCCTGGGCCAGCGCTTACCCCTCACACTGGTCAGCAAGCCTGTTGGGGTCCAGGGATCCCAGCCAGCACAACTCCTCAGGCCAGTTTAAACTTCAGATGAGCGGGAAGACAGCGCCATGAAGTGGGGCGGAGCTTCTCCTCAGAGCGGACCCTGCAGCGTTCCAGTGCCATTTTCCTGCATGCAGTAGATGAAGGAAGATTCTGGTCCCTCCACAGCAGCTCCAGCTTACTGTATAACGATACCAGGGGGTTGTAGAAGGGAGGGGAGGCTGATGTATTGACTGTGTGTCCTATTAAGGAGCACAGGTCAGCGCAGATAATGGGTTTCTCCTTGTGATAAGCGCTGGTGTGGGTTGGCTCCAATCTCTGTCTCTCTCTTGCCATTCTTGGGGGGGAAAACTCTGTGTGTGTGTGTGTGTGTGTGTGTGTGTGTGTGTGTGTGTGTGTGTAGTGGAGTGTTTGGTGGTCTCCTTTAGCAATGTCCAGGGACACTGTGTCATATGCTGCAGAAGATTTATCCTCCCAGGATGATCCCATTCCACGTAATCAGGTTAGCACGGGTTTAGCACAGATTCCTGCAAGGGAACCAGAGTGGTTTTCCTCTATCAAAACTTGGATTTCTCAGATGTCTGACAGGGTTGCTAGTAATGAATCTGCAACCCAGGTATTACAGACCTCTATGGCTGTATGGTACCTCAGGACACCCCGCTATATACCCCCACAAACGTGCGCTTGTGCAGGTAACACAAGATAACAAGAATACCGATACTGACACTACAGATGGTGATGGGGATGTATTACGGGGGTCTGCATCGCTTGCAAAGGGGGTGCAACTGTTGATGGATACCACACCTGATCAGGTTGAGGAGGCTTTTTTCACAGAAAATAAAAAAGCCTCGCTGACCTTCCCTGCTTTAAAGGAATTAAACGCTATTTTTTAAAAAGCATGGGTAAACCCTGAAAAGAAATTTCAGCTCCCAAACAGGGTTCTGGTAGCTTTTCCTTTCCCTGACGAGGACAGGAAAAGATGGGAAAACCCTCCTATTGTTGACGCATCTGTATCCAGACTCTCAAAATGGTGGTTTTGCCTGTTCCAGGTTCTACCACCTTAAAGGAGCCAGCAGATAGAAAGATTGATAACACGCTTAAATCAATGTAGACTGCTTCTGGGGCCATATTACGTCCCATTATATTGCTAATGCATGGATTGCAAAAGCAATAATGAACTGGTCGGCTACCTTGCTTGAGGATTTGGATACTGTGGATAGGGATGATTTTTACTACGGGTTTTATGGTTGACTCCATGAAAGACCTTGGTTCTGATAATGCTGATTTATCCTTAGGAATGAAATCTATACCTTAAAACACACCTTAAATACACTTTACCATGGAGCCGCTGCGGCCGCTGAACTTAATACACACTCTACGTACTTTGTACGCTATTAGCGTACAAAGTACCGTTCTGTGTACGGACTTAGCGTACAAACGCCGCGCTGACGGTACAAAGTACTCACAGCGCGTACACACCCAGAGATACACTTTAAACCTTTTACAGCAATGCAATGCAATGATAATACACTTTAAACCTTAGCAGGGCAATAAAGACACGACACCAATTGTGATTTTACCGCTGGGTTCCGACACCACAGTGGATTATTGCTGAAAGGGGGTTACAATACAAATAATACAATAAAATATAACAGAGTAAATGGCTACATTCAATGGTAAATACGTGAGTGGACAAGCTTGCGCAACCCGGCCGGTCCTCGGTCATCTGATAGATAACTTTGTGAGTTTTGTTGTCTGACCAGGCCTGCAGCAGCTCTCTTTATACAATTCTTCCAAAAAGCAATACAATAGATTCTGTAATCTCTTTGTCCATTGGACACAGGAATGCACATTTACACTGTTACAGGAACTGTTACAGGAACCATTTAAACTGTTGTTACTTTCTGATGTGGTGCAGGGAGGCTATGTGTACATTGTGCACTATTTGGATTAAATATGTAATGTGTTTTGATAGCCTTCCATGTGTTCACAAACTCTACCGTAAATACTCATACCACGCGCTAATACCCAGGACTGCGGGAGCGACCATACGCAAGTTGCGGATATGCGCACACACGACAACAAGTGCACGCAGGGAGGCCATCTGTGTGTATTTTGTACGTGATGTGTGTACTGCAATATTTTTCGACTTTGGCAGTCCACCCTTTGGCAGTCACCAATAACTGCCACTATCTAATCACTAAACAGAAAAATATCTACACAATATCTACAGAAGTTTGGATGGTCGGGGGAGAGTGGTAGGTAGGAAATGTAGGACCTAGGGGGATAGTAAAAAGCATGTATGTATGAATCCATGTCTGAGGGGCATGTGTCATCGTGCCGTATATGTTCTAAATAAGCTTCGAGGTATTGCGAAGTATACATTAAATCCTTCTCATCCCATATCAAGGGTCTGTAAATGGGCCAACAAACACTACCGAGCTCTTTTCGGCTTCTTGTTAAAACAAATGAAGTGCACATTTAGTTGATGATACATGGAGGGGGAAACATATGTGAGTGCTAGTATATGTGGATATCACCTGTCGACTATGTGTGCTATTAACTGGAGGTTGCAGAGGTGAAGATAAGACACATATCTAAAATACATTCATATAAACATTTTGGGTAGGGCAGATGTCTTTTCCGGATGGATGTATCTGGGCAGAGGGGGAAACAAAAGAAAAATGGGTGAAAGAAACAGGCCATGAAATTAATTTGTAATCCTTATCATAACACCGTCTCTATGGATGGGTCATAAATTAAATCTGCTGCTATAACAGCGCCCTCGCTCCTTAGACTCATCAACTTTGTACCGTGCTTGCGCCGCGTCAGAATTCGAACACACCTAAATATCAAACCAACAATTATGACGACTTCCAGGATACAAAGGAGAAACTTCCCTACACTCATAATAACATTTTGAGCCCACTCTCCTAAACATGAGAACCAATTTCGTGGGTTCAACCATGAGACCCAGCCGGTCAGTTCATTACTCACAGTCGCCAAGGTAAGGTTGTGTTTCCTCCTGAACTCCCACTTCAACTGCAAGATATCGTCCATCTTTTGATCGTTAATCTCCGTTGGATCGTCAGTACTGTTCGTAATATACGTACAGCACTTCACCCCATATTGAGTTGCCAGAGTAACACAGTACCCACCTGGCACAGCTGTGATATAATTTAGGACCATCCTGTGCTGAATCAGTTCCTTCTTGTAAGCTTGTAACTCCCTTCCCGTATACCTGAAGGTGTCGTCATACATCTCAGTGATATTATCTATCAAGTTCGCTAGGGCATGGATATACCTATAATTTATAATTCCTCTGGCAGTACGGATGATGTCTAATGCGAGAAGGAATTGAATCCCGGTGGATTCGTGGATCAAATCAGAGGCTGCGTGCTCTGTTCTATCTATGAGGTGTCTCTTGATAATGTGTTCATAGTGAGTATGAGTATAAGGAGCCTGAGCAATGCGGTGAACGTCTTTCATCTAATCATGGGTTATGGTCATGACCTCTGGTAGTACTTTCCCAATATAACACAATCCCTCTGAGCTCGGGGCAAGCCACTTGTACGCCTTCCTCCCACATATGAAATAGGCATCATCTGGGAGAACATAGGGGACAAAATATAACATCACCATATTACAAATTTTCCAAGTAAAGAAACCTATCCCAAGTTCTCCCATCTGCTCAGTACAAGTATCGGGCTGGATGATATGAGCACAATACCCTGGCGATACTTTTCCAACCCACATGGTCTTGCTTCCACGAGTATACCTATACTGAAAATACCTCCCACTGTTGGCTATTTGGCGTACGAGTTCAGAGTCTATGGGTATCCTATCGGCTCTGTGTGAAAAGGTCATTGTCTGGTTATTCCACGTCACTTCCCAATATCCCAGTTTTCGGTAATTGGAAATATTAAAACATAATAAGGATCTGTCTACATGATACTGGTGGAGCTTCAAACTAGGGGGCCTAGAGATATTGAATTTCTTGTCCACCGGTCTCCCACCCCGCAATTCGAGTACCTCATCTATTGCTAAAGGGTACAGTACTAATCCTGACTTGCTCTGACCTTGAGGTACCTGTGAGCACACCCAGCATTCTGTCTGGTTTAAGACCTTACCCACTAGTGAGTGGTAATCACTCAACGGATGACGGTCCATGTCGATATTAAGGTTGGACTGACATCTCTGGATGCACTCATCCTCAACTATATTCTCACAATTCCTACAAATACAATATTCATCAGACAATAACCCCTCACAGTGCCTCCGAGCTCCTTGACTACCAGAGCACTTACTGATGCCAGCCTTTACTAAAGTGATGTGCTGATCCTGAGATCCTACAAATTCATACTTGCCATCAGAACCCATTCCAGATCCCTGCTCGACCTCTCTGGGACCCTCACAAAAACAAACTGTCCTTATCAAAACCAGAGTTACTAATAGAACCCGAAACGCAGTCTCTTGTGATCGATCCATTTCGTTAGGGGAAAGGAGGAAAATAAGAAGGAGAAAAGAAAGGAGAAATGCAGGGGGAGGTGAAAAAAGAAAGTGGTACGACAACCGTCTTGTTACTCTCTGTGCTCAGATGCCCTTCAACAGTCCTGCCTCTCAACTTTCCCGGAACAGACACTCCAGTGATACGAGATTCTCTACACTCTGCTCTTTGTCACGAGTTCTCTCCGGGTCAGCGACCTTCTTGCAGTGGGACGAGTGGATCCAAGTCTCTCTTTCGGCGACTTTCAATGCTGTTGTGCTGGTTAACAAGACTTGATACGGTCCTTCCCACCTGTCTATGAGGCAACCTGAGCGTAAGAAATTTCATATCATCACATAATCCCCAGGTTCAATGTCATGACAATTACTGTTCGGCAGATCAGGAATCACCAGCTTTAAATTTCTTTGTTGATTTCTCAGCTGCTGGCTCATCCCAACCAAATATTTCACAGTCACTTCATTATTACATTTCAAATCATCCTGGGGGTCTATCATTACATGAGGTTGTCGACCAAAAAGGATTTCAAAAGGTGATAGGTTAAGGGGAGACCTGGGAGTGGTTCTGATGCTGTACAACACTAGTGGCAAAGCTTCTGGCCACGACAATCCAGTTTCAACCATTAATTTGCTCAGCTACTTCTTAATAGTGCTATTCACTATCTCCACCTTTGCACTCGCCTGTGGACGGTACGGAGAATGCAGCTTGCTATTAATTCCCATCACTTTGCACATGACCTGAAAGACTTCACCTGTAAAATGGGTACCCCTATCACTTTCAATTATTCTAGGGATACCATATCTACACACAAATTCCTGCACAATTTTCTTTGCAGTGAACGTAGCAGTATTTGTGGCAGCAGGGAACGCTTCTAACCAATTTGAAAATACGTCAATACAAACTAACACATATTTTAAATTCCTACAGGGTGGTAACTGTATGAAATCGATTTGTATTAACTGAAAAGGGCCATCTGTCGGAGGGATATGGGATGGCTCTGTTGGTATTGACTTTTCAATATTCTTCCTCAAGCAAGTAAAACAATTCATTGCTCTCTTACCTGCATGAGAAGAGAATCCTGGCGCACACCAGTAGGCTCTCACCAGCTTACACATACCCTCTTTACCCAGATGAGTCAGACCGTGTGCCGCCTCAGCCAAGCTTGGAAGATATGCTCTGGGGGCTACTGGCTTACCTTGTCCACCTGTCCACAGTCCCGAGGATTCCTGGCCATATCCTTTTGACATCCAGACTGCCTTTTCCTGTAGAGAACACAAATCTTGCATTTCAATTAATTGTTGTGTATTGATCGTGTTAAATGTCATCAGTGATGTGATGTTCGTTTGTATGGGGGTGCTGGCTGCTGATTTAGCAGCTTCGTCTGCCCGACTGTTACCAAGTGAAATTGGGTCTTGGTTGTAAGTAGTGATGAGCGGGTTCGGTTCCTCGGAAACTGAACCCCCCCGAACTTCACCCATTTTACACAGGTCCGAGGCATACTCGGATTCTCCCGTATGGCTCGGTTAACCCGAGCGCGCCCGAACGTCATCATCCCGCTGTCGGATTCTCATGAGATTTGGATTCACCGCCATTTTCACTCGTGCGTTGGAAATGTTAGGGAGAGGACGTGGCTGGCGTCCTTTCCGTTTATTCATTGTTGATGCAAATATTTGTGCTTGCTTATATCTTAATTGTGGGGACTGGGGAGCAGCTGTATTATTAATATAGGAGGAGTACAGTGCAGAGTTTTGCTGATCAGTGACCACCAGTTTTATCCGTTCTCTGCCTGAAAAAAACGCTCCTTATCCGTTATCTGTGCTCAGTGTGCTGCATATATCTGTGCTCACACTGCTTAATTGTGGGGACTGGGGAGCAGCAGTATTATATAGGAGGAGTACAGTGCAGAGTTTTGCTGACAGTGACCACCAGTATACGTTGTCTGCCTGAAAAACACTCCATATCTGTGCTGCATTGTAGTATATAGTAGGAGTACAGTGCATAATTTTGCTGACCACCAGTATATAATATATAGGAGTACGGTACAGAAGGCCACTGCTCTACCTACCTCTGTGTCGTCAAGTATACTATCCATCCATACCTGTGGTGCATTTCAGTTTTGCACAGTTTGCTGACCACCAGTATATAATATATAGCATTACGGTACAGTAGGCCACTGCTGTACCTACCTCTGTGTCGTCAAGTATACTATCCATCCATACCTGTGGTGCATTTCAGTTTTGCACAGTTTGCTGACCACCAGTATATAATATATAGAACTACGGTACAGTAGGCCACTGCTGTACCTACCTCTGTGTCGTCAAGTATACTATCCATCCATACCTGTGGTGCATTTCAGTTGTGCGCAGTATATATAGTAGTAGGCCATTGCTATTGATACTGGCATATAATTCCACACATTAAAAAATGGAGAACAAAAATGTGGAGGTTAAAATAGGGAAAGATCAAGATCCACTTCCACCTCGTGCTGAAGCTGCTGCCACTAGTCATGGCCGAGATGATGAAATGCCATCAACGTCATCTGCCAAGGCCGATGCCCAATGTCATAGTAGAGAGCATGTAAAATCCAAAAAACAAAAGTTCAGTAAAATGACCCAAAAATCAAAATTGAAAGCGTCTGATGAGAAGCGTAAACTTGCCAATATGCCATTTACGACACGGAGTGGCAAGGAACGGCTGAGGACCTGGCCTATGTTCATGGCTAGGGGTTCAGATTCACATGAGGATGGAAGCACTCATCCTCTCGCTAGAAAAATGAAAAGACTTAAGCTGGCAAAAGCACAGCAAAGAACTGTGCTTTCTTCTAAATCACAAATCCCCAAGGAGAGTCCAATTGTGTCGGTTGCTATGCCTGACCTTCCCAACACTGGACGGGAAGAGCTTGCGCCTTCCACCATTTGCACGCCCCCTGCAAGTGCTGGAAGGAGCACCCACAGTCCAGTTCCTGATAGTCAAATTGAAGATGTCACTGTTGAAGTACACCTGGATGAGGATATGGGTGTTGCTGGCGCTGGGGAGGAAATTGACAAGGAGGATTCTGATGGTGAGGTGGTTTGTTTAAGTCAGGCACCCGGGGAGACACCTGTTGTCCGTCGGACAAATATGGCCATTGACATGCCTGGTCAAAATACAAAAAAAAATCAGCTCTTCGGTGTGGAATTATTTCAACACAAATGCGGACAACAGGTGTCAAGCCGTGTGTTGCCTCTGTCAAGCTGTAATAAGTAGGGGTAAGGACGTTAACCACCTAGGAACATCCTCCCTTATACGTCACCTGGACCGCATTCATCAGAAGTCAGTGACAAGTTCAAAAACTTTGGGTGACAGCAGAAGCAGTCCACTGACAACTAAATCCCTTCCTCTTGTAACCAAGCTCCTGCAAACCACACCACCAACTCCCTCAGTGTCAATTTCCTCCTTACCCAGGAAAGCCAATAGTCCTGCAGGCCATGTCACTGGCAAGTCTGACGAGTCCTCTCCTGCCTGGGATTCCTCCGATGCATCCTTGAGTGTAACGCCTACTGCTGCTGGCGCTGCTGTTGTTGCTGCTGGGAGTCGATCGTCATCCCAGAGGGGAAGTCGGAAGACCACTTGTACTACTTCCAGTAAGCAATTGACTGTCCAACAGTCCTTTGCGAGGAAGATGAAATATCACAGCAGTCATCCTGCTGCAAAGCGGATAACTCAGGCCTTGGCAGCCTGGGCGGTGAGAAACGTGGTTCCGGTATCCACCGTTAATTCAGAGGCAACTAGAGACTTGATTGAGGTACTGTGTCCCCGGTACCAAATACAATCTAGGTTCCATTTCTCTAGGCAGGCGATACCAAAAATGTACACAGACCTCAGAAAAAGAGTCACCAGTGTCCTAAAAAATGCAGTTGTACCCAATGTCCACTTAACCACAGACATGTGGATAAGTGGAGCAGGGCAGGCTCAGGACTATATGACTGTGACAGCCTACTGGGTAGATGTATTGCCTCCCGCAGCAAGAACAGCAGTGGCGGCACCAGTAGCAGCATCTCGCAAATGCCAACTCGTTCCTAGGCACGCTACGCTTTGTATCACCGCTTTCCAGAAGAGGCACACAGCTGACAACCTCTTACGGAAACTGAGGAACATCATCGCAGAATGGCTTACCCCAATTGGACTCTCCTGGGGATTTGTGACATTGGAAAACGCCACCAATATTGTGCGTGCATTACATCTGGGCAAATTCCAGCACGTTCATGTTTTGCACATACATTGAATTTGGTGGTGCAGAATTATTTAAAAAACGACAGGGGCGTGCAAGAGATGCTGTCGGTGGCCCGAAGAATTGCGGGCCACTTTCGGCATTCAGCCACCGCGTGCCGAAGACTGGAGCACCACCAAACATTCCTGAACCTGCCCTGCCATCATCTGAAGCAAGAGGTGGTAACGAGGTGGAATTCAACCCTCTATATGCTTCAGAGGATGGAGGAGCAGCAAAAGGCCATTCAAGCCTATACATCTGCCCACGATATAGGCAAAGGAGGGGGAATGCACCTGAATCAAGCGCAGTGGAGAATGATTTCAACGTTGTGCAAGGTTCTGCAACCCTTTGAACTTGCCACACGTGAAGTCAGTTCAGACACTGCCAGCCTGAGTCAGGTCATTCCCCTCATCAGGCTTTTGCAGAAGAAGCTGGAGACATTGAAGGAGGAGCTAAAACAAAGCGATTCCGCTAGGCATGTGGGACTTGTGGATGGAGCCCTTAATTCGCTTAACCAGGATTCACGGGTGGTCAATCTGTTGAAATCAGAGCACTACATTTTGGCCACCGTGCTCGATCCTAGATTTAAAACCTACGTTGTATCTCTCTTTCCGGCAGACACAAGTCTGCAGAGGTTCAAAGATCTGCTGGTGAGAAAATTGTCAAGTCAAGCGGAACGTGACCCGTCAACATCTCCTCTTTCACATTCTCCCGCAACTGGGGGTGCGAGGAAAAGGCTAAGAATTCCGAGCCCACCCGCTGGCGGTGATGCAGGGCAGTCTGGAGCGAGTGCTGACATCTGGTCCGGACTGAAGGACCTGCCAACGATTACTGACATGTCGTCTACTGTCACTGCATATGATTCTCTCACCACTGAAAGAATGGTGGAGGATTATATGAGTGACCGCATCCAAGTAGGCACGTCAGACAGTCCATACGTATACTGGCAGGAAAAAGAGGCAATTTGGAGGCCCTTGCACAAACTGGCTTTATTCTACCTAAGTTGCCCTCCCTCCAGTGTGTACTCCGAAAGAGTGTTTAGTGCGGCCGCTCACCTTGTCAGCAATCGGCGTACGAGGTTACTTCCAGAAAATGTGGAGAAGATGATGTTCATCAAAATGAATTATAATCAATTCCTCCGTGGAGACATTCACCAGCAGCAACTGCCTCCAGAAAGTACACAGGGACCTGAGATGGTGGATTCCAGTGGGGACGAATTAATAATCTGTGAGGAGGGGGATGTACACAGTGAAAGGGGTGAGGAATCGGAGGATGATGATGAGGTGGACATCTTGCCTCTGTAGAGCCAGTTTGTGCAAGGAGAGATTGATTGCTTCTTTTTTTGGTGGGGGCCCAAACCAACCAGTCATTTCAGTCACAGTCGTGTGGCAGACCCTGTCGCTGAAATGATGGGTTCGTTAAAGTGTGCATGTCCTATTTATACAACATAAGGGTGGGTGGGAGGGCCCAAGGACAATTCCATTTTGCACCCTTTTTTTTCTTTCATTTTTCTTTGCATCATGTGCTGTTTGGGGACAATTTTTTTGAAGTGCCATCCTGCCTGACACTGCAGTGCCACTCCTAGATGGGCCAGGTGTTTGTGTCAGCCACTTGTGTCGCTTAGCTTAGTCACACAGCGACCTTGGTGCGCCTCTTTTTTTCTTTTCATCATGTGCTGTTTGGGGACTATTTTTTTGAAGTGCCATCCTGCCTGACACTGCAGTGCCACTCCTAGGTGGGCCAGGTGTTTGTGTCGGCCACTTGTGTCGCTTAGCTTAGTCACACAGCGACCTTGGTGCGCCTCTTTTTTTCTTTGCATCATGTGCTGTTTGGGGACAATTTTTTTGAAGTGCCATCCTGCCTGACACTGCAGTGCCACTCCTAGATGGGCCAGGTGTTTGTGTCAGCCACTTGTGTCGCTTAGCTTAGTCACACAGCGACCTTGGTTCGCTTCTATTTTTCTTTTCATCATGTGCTGTTTGGGGACTATTTTTTTGAAGTGCCATCCTGCCTGACACTGCAGTGCCACTCCTAGATGGGCCAGGTGTTTGTGTCGGCCACTTGGGTCACTTAGCTTAGTCACACAGCGACCTTGGTGCGCCTCTTTTTTTCTTTGCATCATGTGCTCTTTGGGGACAATTTTTTTGAAGTGCCATCCTGCCTGACACTGCAGTGCCACTCCTAGATGGGCCAGGTGTTTGTGTCGGCCACTTGTGTCGCTTAGCTTAGTCACACAGCGACCTTGGTGCGCCTCTTTTTTTCTTTGCATCATGTGCTGTTTGGGGACTATTTTTTTAAAGTGCCATCCTGCCTGACACTGCAGTGCCACTCCTAGATGGGCCAGGTGTTTGTGTCGGCCACTTGTGTCGCTTAGCTTAGCCATCCAGCGACCTTGGTGCAAATTTTAGGACTAAAAATAATATTGTGAGGTGTGAGGTGTTCAGAATAGACTGAAAATGAGTGTAAATTATGGTTATTGAGGTTAATAATACTATGGGGTCAAAATGACCCCCAAATTCTATGATTTAAGCTGTTTTTGAGGGTTTTTTGTAAAAAAACACCCGAATCCAACAAAAAAATTTCAGGGAGGTTTTGCCAAAACACGTCCGAATCCAAAACATGGCCGCGGAACCGAATCCAAAGCCAAAACACAAAACCCAAAAAATGTCCGGTGCACAACACTAGTTGTAAGTATGTGCTTTGCACTTGATAACAGCCACTCTGTCTGGTTCCTGTATCGCTGTTAGAAGTCTTTTTATGCGCTACAGGTGTTCCAGCTGCCGTCATGAAATTTCTGAGGCGCCTTAGGCCCCGAAATCATGCACCACTCCAAAGGCATGCCTAGAATCTGTGTATATATTAGCTGACTTACCCGTGGCCAATTCACACGCTCTGGTTAGGGCGACCAACTCAGCAACTTGTGCTGAGTGCGGTGGGCTCAGGGGTTCAGCTTCTATGATACCTCTGTCGTCTACAACTGCATATCCGGTGCACAAGTCTCCCGATTCTGTCTGTGGCAACTACCGTAAGTGTAGAATGTAAAGTCTACTCCTTCCAGTGGGTTGTCACTGATGTCAGGTCTCGCTGTGAAAGTCTGATTCAGGTACTCCATACAATCATGCGTATCAGTGTCTGCACTAAATCCTCCTTCACCAACATTCTCATCCTCCACCCTTTCTGCCTGTCCAGGCACACTTGGCAAGTAAGTTGCAGGATTTAGTGAGCTGCATCTCTTAATGGTGATGTTTACAGGGGCCATCAGTGATAATTCCCACTTTGAAAACCGAGCAGATGAGACATGTCTGGTTTGGGCGGAGTTCAGTAAGGCTGATACTGCATGAGGTGTATGGATGGTCAGGTCATGTCCTAACACTACGTCCTCGCTTTTATTTACCAGCAAAGCTATCGCTGCAACACTTCGCAAGCAAGTGGGGAGAGACCTCGCTACAGTGTCCATCTGTGCACTGTAGTCTGCTGGCATCACCATGTCTCTGTGTTAAAACTCCTGCTGCGCACCCTGCACTTTCTGTACCTTATAATTCGAAGGGCTTCTCATAATCTGGCATACCTAATGCAGGTGCCTGTGATAGGCACTGTTTGAGTCTCTCAAATGCCAGTTCGGACTCATCTGTGTGCGAGACCCGTTCTGGTTTGTTTGAAGAGACCATTTCTTGCAAAGGTAAAGCCAGTATAGAGAACCCTGGAATCCAGTTTCGGCAGTACCCACACATTCCAAGGAAAGTGCGGATCTGTTGCTGCGTTTGTGGCAGAGTCATGTCGCGAATCGCCTGTATTCTATCAGCGGTGAGGTGTCTAAGTCCTTGAGTCAAGCAATGTCCCAAATATTTTACCCTGGTCTGGCACAACTGCAACTTATCCTTTGAAACCTTGTGTCCTGTTTGGGAAAGATGAAGCAGAAGCTGTTTCGTGTCTTTCAAGGATGATTCGAGTGAGTCAGAACACAACAATAAGTCATCGACATACTGTATTACTGTATGACAGCTGGAATGGGCACTACGGGGAATTGGCTCTCAACTATCTTGTTTATCCTCCTTAGATCCTGCACTAGCCTGTAACCCCTCCCCCCCAATCTTTTTCACAGGGAAGATGGGACTATTGGCAGTGCTGGACGTCCTGACTAGGATGCCCTGTTGTAGCAACCGCTCTATGACGGGGTACACTCCTAATTCTACCTCTGGCTACAGAGGATACTGAGGGATTTTTGGAGCTATCCTACCATCTTTTACTTGCACTACTACTGGAGCTACATTCGCCATCAATCCAGTGTCTTGTCCATCTTTGGTCCAAAGGGAACCCGGTATTTGTGAGATCATTTCCTCTACCTTTGATGGACACTTGTCTATAACAGCAGAGTGCGACATTAGCCTTTGAGGGGTGTCTAATATATCTTGCACTTCTTGAACGTGATTCTCGGGTATATCCAAGAAGACACCCTCAGGAGTACAATATATGATACACCGCATTTTACACAATAAATCTCTGCCGAGCAGATTAGTTGGAGCCGATGCAGCCAGCAGAAAAGAGTGTTTGGTCTGCAGTGGCCCTATCGTAATCTCTGCCGGTCTACTCAAAGGGTAGTGTTGCACCGTTCCTGT
Source organism: Pseudophryne corroboree (assembly GCF_028390025.1). NCBI lineage: Eukaryota > Metazoa > Chordata > Amphibia > Anura > Myobatrachidae > Pseudophryne > Pseudophryne corroboree. The sequence goes on along the minus strand of NC_086448.1, from coordinate 608,032,171 downwards.
TACTCCCATTGCCGAAATTGTTTTACCCGTGGTTTTTATACCTACAGTCGAATTTAGCACTGACCTGGCCACCCCTGTATCTACAAGAAAAGGTAATGGTACACCAGCTACATCAACCGTGACCTCAGGTTCACTACCAAGGCTAGCAATCAACTTCACTGGCTGCAAACTACAGGTGTGGCCCAACCCCTATTGTGTGGTGAGACCCTCCCGCAGCGCATTGGCAGCTACGATATGTGGGGGAGGTAGCTGAGAATTTCCGGAGGTCTGCCCATCTCTCCTTGGTGGGTACCTCCTTGTTTCCCCTGCATGTGGCTCGTAACTTCTCCTATGTGGTCCCTGATCTCAATTATGTGAGTAGTAGTGTGGTTCGTATTCTCTGTCTAGGGGTCTATCTTGGCTATGCGCTCTACTACTCTTACAGTCTTTGGCAAAATGCCCTTCCTTCCTACAAATGTAACATGTTCTAGGTCTGTCCCAAACAACAGGGGTCCGGGTTTTCAGCTGATGGGGTTTTGCCGTAAGGGCCTGTATACTTACCGTCATCAGTTTTTCCCCCTGTGACTCCCTGTGTTTAATGATGTTCCTATCATGCTCGATAGCGGACTCTCTCAATGCAGCCACCGAGATACCTCTCCAGTTTGGTAGAGAGGTCTGTACCCTTGTTCTGAGTGCCTCCTTCAACCCGTCCATTAATACTGAAACAGCTACCTCCCTATGATGTACATTGTCTCTAACGTCCTTGATCCCAGTGTATCTAGCCATTTCCTGTAGTGCTCGATGGAAATATTCGGATGCCGTTTCACCTTCCTTTTGTCTTATGGAAAAGATTTTATTCCATTTGACAACAGTAGGGAAATATATTCCTAATTGCAGATTGATTTGTCGTACATTCTCCTGAGTGTACTCATCAGTGAGAGGTACTTCTGCGTCTAAGTTGCAATCAGTTATAATTTTTGCGGGGTCAATACTGGAGGGTAAACATACCCGTAGCACTGTTCGCCAATCTTTGTTTGTGGGTTCGGTGGCGTTACCTAACTCTTTAATGAACCTCTGGCATGCGACTAGATCTTTTTTGGGATCGGGAAATTCTGACATAATTGACCTTAATTCTGTCCAAGACCAGGGACAATGCATGGCAATGTTCCTGACGGGAGTTACTCCCTGAGCGTCAGTCTTCCCATTGGGGACTGCGATCACCCTGACAGGATTTAATTCAATTACTTCATTTTGATTTGACTCTACAATGTGAGGTGCTATTGTCTCTGCATAATGTATGGTACCGTACTTACCTGTGGACACGACCTCACTTATCCCTCCACTAGGGGACCTGACTACTGCTCTTGTTGGTTGGGCCGTGCCCACCTGAGTGTCTTGTATGGTGGCTGCTAGAGAGGGTGCCGATATCGTGCTGGGCTCATCTTCCTGCTCGCAGTCCTGGGGAAAATTTAAAATGGGATACAACTGGCAAGGGGTTCACTATGGCTGGCCGGCGGTCGGGCTCCCGGCGACCAGCATACCGGCGCCGGGAGCCCGACCGCCGGCTTACCGACAGTGTGGCGAGTGCAAATGAGCCCCTTGCGGGCTCGCTGCGCTCGCCACGCTACGGGCACGGTGGCGCGCTACGCGCGCCACACTATTTTATTCTCCCTCTATGGGGGTCGTGGACCCCCACGAGGGAAAATAAGTGTCGGTATGCCGGCTGTCGGGCTCCCGGCGCCGGTATACTGAGCGCTGGGAGCCCGACCGCCGGCATACAGAAGACCACCCCTGGCAAGGGTTAGCATTAGTACATTTGTCAATTACTCTCCTATCCTGTACCAATGTACCATTGTCTGTAGCCACTTTCTCCCCCACAATGTATGGTGGTGGTGGTGCGGTCGCCATTGCTTTCCCGCTAGGTTTGGAACCTGCTGCGCGAGCTAATACCCTTTGCATATCCCCCTCCTGTTGCCATAAATTTAAACAGTCTGTATGTTTAATCCTTTGTTTCTTGGATTTTATCAGACATATCCTTAACCTTAAGTTTTGTAATACCTCTGGTTCAAAGCTGCCCACCCTAGGGAATGGTACCCTATCATTGTTAGTCATACATACCCACTCATTGCATAAAACTTCTGTGTGTGAACCATATTTTTCACACATGATAAAACTTGCTGAGCCTTTTGGCCACAATTCTGCCTGAACCCTGTCTAAACGTCTCTTACTTGAGCAACTGGCTCCCATATTTGTGGGTCTCTTCTAATAATTTAAAAAATTCCCACAAACACCAAAATACTCAATATAAATAGACAGTGGAAGTATACCCGAGCGCCTTCCACTCGCTCTCGCCCACGCTGGCCAGTACAACGATACACTGTTGGTAGCGGATCGCAATGGACCCAACTTAGGGCTCCTATCAGACCTTAAACTGTAATTTCTTTCGGTGGAAGTTCTGTTTGGAATATTTTCCTGAGAGAGGCAGTAAAAATTTCCTTTTCGGTATCTTTCAACTGGAATTGTTTGTAGGGTGAAAAACAGAGAAATTAGATAACTATCTTTCACCCTTTCAAGTGAAGCCCACCAGGGAGATTTCCCCAAGTTATCAAAGAAAAACCCCTTTGTCTATACAATCACGTCTGCGTATGCTCTTCCACAGCGCATATGACACAATAATATCACGCTGCACTGTGCAGAACAAACGGACATGTGATGCAATAGCACAGCCTATAGATACTAGTTATCTATGATTCCGGTATGAATGGTCGACCATGTTATGGTCGACAGTCATTAGGTCGACCACTATTGGTCGGCATTGACATGGTCGACATGGACACATGGTCGACACATGAAAATGCTTGACACATGAAAGGTCAACACATGAAAAGGTCGACATGAGTTTTTTTAACTTTTTACAATAGATACTGTAATCTCTTTGTCCATTGGACACAGGAATGCACATTTACAGTACAGGAGAGGTCATAGGTCGGTTTGAATAGGTAGGCGATGTCTTTCCCAACTGCTCTTGTGGGTGGTCTCCTCTGGATTCCCGCCGCATACATAATGTACAGTAAATACAATTTATATCTATATTCTGCTCCTGCACATAACTATCCGCAGGAACATGCAATCTTTCTCAAACCAACACCGGAATGTTACCCTTAAAATACCCTTCAGCTGGATACCAAACACCACCTTACAACCTGGTTCTGTCCCCTCCTGTTCTGTAAAGGTGAATCACTTTGTTCTGAAACCATTTAAACTGTTGTTACTTTCTGATGTGGTGCAGGGAGGCTATGTGTACATTGTGCAGTATTTGGATTAAATATGTAATGTGTTTTGATAGCCTTCCGTGCGTTCACAAACTCTACTCTACTCTACTCATACCACGCGCTAATACGCGGGACCGCGGGAGCGATCATACGCAAGTTGCGGATATGCGCACGCACGACAGAACAAGTGCAAGCAGGAAGGCCATCTGTGTGTATTTTGTACGTGATGTGTGTACTGCAATATTTTTCGACTTTGACAGTTCCATGGCTGCCGGAATTTCTTCCATGTCTGTTTCAGCTCGTCGGGGACTTTGGCTGCGCCAGTGGTCGGCCGACACTGAATCCAGAAGAAGTGTGGAGTCGCTGCCCTATACAGGGGAAGCTCTAGATGTGTGGATTTCTACCGCCACAGCGGGTAAGTCTCCATTTCTTCCCTCAGCAGCACCTGCTCCGAAGAAATCATTCTCCTCAGCTGCGCAGCAGTCCTTTCGGCCTAACAAGCCTAGAAAGGCCAGGACTTCTAATACCTTCTTTAGGGGAGGTCGAGTTAAGTCCAAGAAACCTGCCGTTGCAGGTTCCCAGGAACAAAAGCCTGCGTCAAGTACCCCTAAGTCCTCCGCATGACGGTGGTGGGGCCAGTGGGAGCGAGACTCAGACATTTCAGTCATGTCTGGGTGTCGTCCGGCGTGGATCTCTGGGTACTAGATATTGTGTCTCAGGGATACAGACTGGAATTTCAAAGTCTCCCTCCGCACCGCTTTTTCAAGTCAGGTTTACCAACTCTGTTGGAAGACAGCACAGTTCTTCAGGATGCTGTCCAAAAGCTGGTGGAGGCACAGGTCATTGTGCCAGTACCACCTCACATGCTGACCAAAGATTACTTTTTAAACCTTTTCGTGGTACCGAAACCGGATGGTTCGGTCAGGCCCATTCTGAACCTAAAATCATTGAACCCCTTTCTAAAGGAGTTCAAGTTCAAGATGGAGTCTCTCAGGGCGGTGATATCAGGTCTGGAAGAGGGGGAATTCCTGGTATCACTGGATATCAAGGATGCGTATCTTCACATTCCGATCTGGCTGCTGCATCAGGCTTATCTCCGTTTCGCATTGCTGGACTGTCATTATCAGTTCCAGGCCCTGCCATTCGGACTCTCCACAGCACCAATGGTATTTACCAAGGTGATGGCGGAAATTATGATACTGTTCCGCAAACAGGGTGTGAACATCATTCCATACCTGGACGATCTTCTGATAAAGGCGTCGTCCAAGGAGAAGCTACTGCAGTCCATTGTTCTTACAACACGACTGCTCCAGAGTCACGGTTGGATTCTGAACCTTCCAAAGTCCCATTTGGAACCAAGCCAGAGGTTGTCTTTTCTGGGAATGATCCTGGACACGGAAGTGCAGCGGGTGTTAGTTCTGCAGGAAAAGGCGTTGGTGATACAAACTATGTTTCGGGATGTCCTGAATCCACCCCGGGTGTCTGTTCATCAATGCATCCGCCTATTGGGAAAGATGGTGGCCTCTTACGAGGCTCTCCAATATGGGAGGTTCCATGCTCGGCCCTTCCAACTGGATCTCCTGGACAAGTGGTCGGGATCTCACCTCCACATGCACCAGCGAATTCGTCTGTCACCAAAGGCGAGGATTTCACTCCTCTAGTGGCTTCAGCTGCCTAACTTCCTGGAAGGCCGCCGGTTCGGGATTCAGGACTGGGTCCTGCTAACAACGGATGCGAGCCTCAGGGGCTGCGGAGTGGTCACTCAAGGTGTAACCTTCCAGGGAAGGTGGTCAAACCTGGAAGCCGGCCTGCCCATCAACATTCTGGAACTAAGAGCCGTAAACAATGGTCTTCTTCAGGCGGCCCCTCTTCTAAGATATCAGGCCATTCAAGTGCAGTCGGACAACGTAACAACAGTGGCTTACATAAACCGACAGGGCGGAACGAAGAGCAGAGCGGCAATGTCAGAGGTGTCAAGAATACTCCTCTGGACAGAAAAGCATGCGTTGGCGCTGTCAGCCATCTTCATTCTGGGAGTAGACAACTGGGAAGCAGACTTCCTCAGCAGACACAATCTCCATCCAGGAGAGTGGGGACTCCATCCGGAAGTGTTCAAGGACATAACGGATCTTTGGGGCTTGCCCCAAATAGACATGATGGCCTCTCGTCTCAACAAGAAGCTTCGGCGTTATTGTTCCAGCTCGAGGGACCCACAGGCAGTGGCAGTGGGCGCCCTGGTGTCTCTGTGGGTATTCCAGTCAGTGTACGTGTTTTCTCCACTCCCACTCATCCCAAGAATCCTAAAGCTCGTAAGGAGAACTGGGGTTCAAGCACTTCTCATTGCCCCGGACTGGCCAAGAAGGGCTTGGTACGCGGACCTTCTGAATCTCCTGCAAGAAAATCTGAGGCCTCTTCCTCTTCGGGAGGACCTGCTACAGCAAGGGCCATTTGCCTATCAAGAGTTACCGCGGCTACGTTTGACGGCATGGAAGTTTGATTCTGGCTCGGAAGGGCATTCCGAAGAAAGTTATTACCACCCTCATACAGGAAAGGAAAGGGGCAACGTCTAAACATTACCATCGTATTTGGAAGAAATATGTCTCTTGGTGTGAGTCCAAGAGCTTTCCTGCGATGGAGTTTCAACTGGGACGTTTCCTCCTCTTCCTGCAAGCAGGAGTGGATATGGGCCTGCGATTGGGGTCTGTGAAGGTCCAGATTTCGGCCCTATCTATTTTCTTTCAGAAACAATTGGCTGCACTCCCTGAGGTTCAGACCTTTTTGAAGGGTGTTCTGCATATCCAACCTCCCTTTGTACCGCCTACGGCGCCCTGGGACCTTAACGTGGTGTTGCAGTTGCTCCAGTCGGATTGGTTTGAGCCTCTACAAGAGGTGGAGGTCAAATTTCTCACGTGGAAAGGCGGTCACTTTGTTGGCCTTAGCTTCTGCTAGGCGGGTGTCCGAACTGGGGGCTTTATCCTGTAAAAGCCCTTACTTGATCTTCCACGTAGATAGGGCTGAGCACCGGACACGCCAGCAGTTTCTTCCAAAGGTTGTGTCAACATTTCATATCAACCAACCTATTGTGGTGCCAGTGGCTACTGACTCCTCTATTACATCAAAGTCCTTGGATGTCGTAAGGGCTCTGAAGATTTATGTGAAGAGAACATCTCGTCACAGGAAGTTGGACTCTCTGTTTGTCCTGTATGATCCCAAGAAGATTGGGTGTCCTACTTCTAAGCAGACGATATCTCGCTGGTTCAGGTTCACTATCCAGCATGCTAATTCTACGGCTGGATTGCCGTGTCCAAAATCTGTCAAGGCCCGCTCTACTCGTAAGGTGGGGTCTTCCTGGGTGGCTGCCCGGGGTGTCTCGGCATTGCACCTTTGCCGAGCTGCAACTTGGTCTGGGTTGAACACGTTTGCAAAGTTTTACAAGTTCGATACTTTGGCCTCTGATGACCTCAAGTTTGGTCAAGCAGTTCTGCAGGAGCCTCCGCGCTCTCCCTCCCATTCTGGGAGCTTTGGAACATCCCCATGGTACTAATATGGACCCCAGCATCCTCTAGGACGTAAGAGAAAATAGTATTTTGGTTACCTACCGGTAAATCCTTTTCTCGTAGTCCGTAGAGGATGCTGGGCACCCGCCCAGCGCTTCGTTTTCCTGCAAATGTTATTTGGTTCAGTGCCACTTAGTTTTAGTTGAGTACTGCATTGTTACTTGGTAAGTTAATGTTTTTCAGCTGTTGCTGAGTAGTTCAAGCTAGTTGTCTTGACGTGCCTTGTATGTGGGAGCTGGTATGAAGCTCACCACTATCTGTGTTAAGTCCTTCTCTCGAAGTATGTCGTCTCCTCGGGCACAGTTTCTAGACTGAGTCTGGTAGGAGGGGCATAGAGGGAGGAGCCAGCCCACACTCTCAAACTCTTAAAGTGCCAATGGTTCCTGGTGGACCCGTCTATACCCCATGGTACTAATGTGGACCCCTTCATCCTCTACGGACTACGAGAAAAGGATTTACCGGTAGGTAACCAAAATCCTATTTTTAGTGATAACTATAGACTGTAATCATGCAATCATGTAACAAATAATTGATTAAATGACAAAAACATGAAAATAACTAAACATACATACTGTAATTGTAACAAGATATCAATATATAAGTAAAAATGCAGATAAGCACTGAATTGCTTTAAACAGGTTCAAACATAGCCCACATTGTGCTAAATGAACATGCACAGTATCAATGAGCTTACAGGTCTGTATCTAAAATGTTATTCCAAAGAGATACTGTTTAATTAATAAATATAAAAATATGTTTAAAAAAATGCAGAAATCACGTCAGAAATGCTAGCCAGAGGTAATGGCAATGTAATAGAATCAATCACTGACTCGGCACTGTTGGAGCAGTCTGTATTTGTAACAGTGGGGCAGATGTATTAAGCCTGGGAAAGGGATAAAGCAGTGATAAGTGCAAGGTGATAACGCACCAGCAAATCATTACGGATTTGAAAAATGGCAGTTAGGAGCTGATTTCTTTATCTCCTCTCTAGATAAAGATACTTAATACATCTGCCTCATTGACCAATAAATACTTTTATGCCAGAAATCATGTTCTTGTAGGAGTAATCAGACTTGGTGCAAATAAAGTATCCTGAAAATATACCTGTATGGCACCTGGGCACTTGAAATCTATTACTGCTGTGTTGAAAGTAGCAGGGAGTGGCTGAGAGGTCAGCAGGTACAGCCGCTCATAGGGCCTAATTTAGACCTGATCGTAGCAGCAAATTTGTTAGCAGATGGGCAAAACCATGTGCACTGCAGGGGGGGCAGATATAACATGTGCAGAGAGAGTTAGATTTGGGTGGGTTATATTGTTTTTGTGCAGGGTAAATACTGGCTGCTTTATTTTTACACTGCAATTTAGATTTGAGTTTGAACACACCCCACCCAAATATAACTCTCTCTGCACATGTTATATCTGCCCCCTACCCCCTGCAGTGCACATGGTTTTCCCCATCTGCTAACAAATTTGCTGCTGTGATCAGGTCTGAATTAGGCCCATAGTAACCAGCATCAGGTGCATTGATACGCTGCATGTTCAGTTATTTCAATTAGAGTTGTGTTTGAACCTGACTGAAGTAATTTAGTGTTTATTGGCTATTTTACAGATACATTGTTACAATTATGTATGTTTAATTATTTTCTTTTTATTGTCTTTTAATAAATAGTTTTATTTGTTACATGGTTATGGATTAGAGTGTTTAGCTATCACTACAATTTTATAAGGAGCTTTGGTGTTACCATTTCATCTTTCTGAGTTTAACTGGTTACAGTTTTGGTGGAATCCTAGGCTTGAGCTGCTCCAGTGGATGCTGTTTCTTTTCTCTTGAAAAGTTTCTTGGGCAGTTATATGCAGCATATCCAAATGCCATGTGCTTTAAATAATGTTGCGTAAATCTAAAAAAAGATCTGCCTTTTTTCTGGTTTGACGTGTTTTACAAATCACAGGTTGATCCATTGCACAATTTGCTTTCTTTCCATGTGTAAAAATCAGAATTATGGCTTCAGATCTGGTGTTATGAATAAAAAGGGATTTGATATGCTGTTTGGCCTTTAGGAAGTTGCATGGTTTACAAACTGCACATATAATATCCAAGAATTAACAACATAACTTTTTCTATAGTTCTTACCTCTCCCCCAGTACTACCATGTTAGTAGGCCTTTGTAATACAGTGCCTTGCTAAAGTATTCACCCCCTTGGCTTTTTACCTATTTTATTACATTACAACCTGTAATTTAATAAGAAATAAGAAAAATGTATATAAAAAAAATATTTTTTATAAATAAAAATTTTAAAATTGGCATGTGCATATGTATTCACCCCCTTTGCTATGAAGCCCCTCAAAAGTTCTGGTGCAACCAATTACCTTCAGAAGTCACATAATTAGTGAAATGAAGTCCACTTCTGTGCAATCTAAGTGTCACATGATCTGTCAGTATAAACACACCTTTTCTGAAAGCCCTCAGAGGCTGCAACACCACTAAGCAAGAGGCATCACACCATGAAGTCCAAGGAGCTCTCCAAACTATTCAGGGACAAAGTTGTTAAGAACAAGTCAGGGTTGGGTTATAAAAAAATATCCAAATCTTAGATGATCACCAGGAGCACCATTAAATCTATCATCTTCAAATGGAAAGAACATGGTACCACAACAAACCTGCCAAGAGAGGGCCGGCCACCAAAACTCACAGACCGGGCAAGGAGGGCATTAATCAGAGAGGCAGCACAGAGACCAAAGGTAACCCTGAAGGAGCTGCAGAGTTCCACAGCAGAGACTGGTGTATCTGCGCATGTGACTTCAATAAGCCGTACACTGCATAGAGCTGGACTTTATGGAAGAGTGGACAGAAAAAAACCTTTATTTAGATTTAAAAATAAGAAGGCACGTTTTGAGTTTGCCAAAAGGCGTGTGGACGACTCCCCAAATGTAAGGAGGAAGGTGCTCTGGTCAGATGAGACTAAAATTGAACTTTTCGGCCACCAAGGAAAACGCTAGGTCTGGCGCAAACCCAACACATCCCATCACCCCAAGAACACCATCCCTACAGCGAAACATGGTGGTGGCAGCATCATGCTGTGGATGTTTTTCAGCAGCAGGGACTGGGAAACTGTTTCAAGTCGAGGGATAGATAGATGGTGCTAAATACAGGGATATTCTTGACCAAAACCTGTTTCAGTCTGCCTGTGATTTGAGACTGGGATGGAGGTTCACCTTCCAGCAGGACAATGACCCGAAGCATACTGCTAAAGCAACACTCGAGTGGTTTAAGGGGAAACATTTAAATGTGTTGGAATGGCCTAGTCAAAGCGCAGATCTCAATCCAATTGGGAATCTGTGGTCAGACTTGAACATTGCTGTTCACAAGCGGAAACCATCCAACATGAAGGAGTTGGAGCAGTTTTGCCTTGAGGAATGGGCAAAAATCCCAATGGCAAGATGTGGCAAGCTCATAGAGACTTATCCAAAGCGACGTGCAGCTGTAATTGCCACAAAAGGTGGCTCTACAGTGCTGCTGACCGAGAAAATCATGTCTTACTACTCCGACCGGTTGCACGGAGGGTTGGACCCCAGGACAGCAATGGGGGCCCGAAGTGTGCATCCTTCCTGTCCGCAGAGGAGCACCTTTGTGAGAGCCTGGTCCTGCTGCTGGTGTCATGACTGGAGCTCAGGCTTTTTCTGCGTAGGATCGCCGGGGGAAGCTAGGGGACAGGGACCTTTCACCAGACGCTGCCTGCCCGGATAGCCTGGGTAAGAACCTACTGCCTGATGTTTAGAGTGGAGGTTGGCTATGAATTTGCCACCAAAACTGTCATATACCTGCTGAACCCCTGTCATGGGGCAGGGCCGAAACTAGGATTTTCATCACCTGGGGCAAGGCGGAAATTTGCCACCCCCCAAAAAAACAAAAAACAAACAAACAAACAAACAAACAAACACTGTCAGACTAAAATAATCATATTGTCAAAAAATTTGAAAAAAAGGGGATACTATTGGACAATATTCCCCTATGTGCCCCAAATGCCCCTCCCCAGCAGTGTGTTCCACTACATGCCCCCCTGTGTCCCCCCATACATTGCACTATATCACCGCACTGCATTCCCATAGCCACTGCATTACATCACTCGTACAATATCCCCTACATGCTGAACTACATCACTACACTACAGCGTGTCTTCTCAATGGTGTGTAGGCGGCAACTTATCGGTCGGTGCTGGCCAGGCAGCAGCCGGGATCATAGCCTGCTTAAAAACACAGCACCAACAGCTCACCTCAGCACCCCCTTAATTCCTGCACCCGGGGCGCATGCCCCCTTAGGGCCCCACCCACCCCCATCCTTAGTTACGGCCCTGCATGTGGTCACCATGCTGCAGGTAATGCTATGTCAAAGTTGAAAAATATTGCAGTACATACATTACGTACAAACTACGCACAGATGGCCTCCATGCGCGTACTTGCTCTGCCGTGCGTGCGCATATTCGCAATTTGCGTATGGTCGCTCCCGCGGACCTGCGTATTAGCGCGTGGTATGAGTATTTACGGTAGAGTTTGTGAACGCCATCAAAACACATTACATATTTAAATCCAAATAGTGCACATTTTACACATAGCCTCCCTGCACTACAGCAGCAAGTTACAGCAGTTTAAATGGTTTCAGAACAAAGGAATTCACCTTTACAGGATAGGAGGGGACAGAACAAGGTTATAAGGTGGTGTTTGGTATCCAGCTGTAGGGTATTTTAAGGGTAACATTCCGGTGTTGGTTTGAGGAAAATCGCATGTTCCTGCGGATAGTTATGTGCAGGAGCAGAATATAGATATAAACTGTATTTACTGTACATTATGTATGCGGCGGGAATCCAGAGGAGACCATCCACAAGAGCAGTTGGAACAGACATCGCCCACCTATTCAAACCGACCTATGACCTCTCCTGTACTGTAAATGACCATCCCTGTGTCCAATGGACAAAGAGATTACAGTATCCATTGTGTTAAGTTTTGGATGAATTGTATAAAGAGAGCCTGCTGCAGGCCTGGTCAGACACAAGACTCACAAAGTTATCTATTAGATGACCGAGGACCGGACCGGGTGGCGCGGCGAATCCAATCACGTATGTACCATTGAATGTAGCCATTACTCTGTTATATTGTATTGTATTATTTGTATAGTAACCCCCTTTCAGCAATAATACGCTGTGGTGTCGGAACCCAGTGGTTTAACTACAGACTGGTGTCGTGTCTTTCTTTCCCTGCTAAGGTTTAAAGTGTATTAGTATCGCATTGCATTGCTGTATAAGGTTTAAAGTGTATTCATTGGGTGTGTACGCGCTGTGTGTACTTTGTACCATCAGCGCAGCGTTTGTACGCAAAGTCCGTGCGCAGTACGGGACTCTTTACGCTAATAGCGTAAAAAGTACGTAGAGTGTGTATTAAGTATAGCGGCCGCAGCGGCTCCATGGTAAAGTGTATTTAAGGTGTGTTTAAGGTATAGCTTTCATTCCTGTATATAAATCAGCATTATCAATTGGGGGCTCCGTCCGGTTTTCCACATACTCACAGCCTAACAGGTCACAGCAGACTTAATCTATCAGCAAAAGGGCGGACAGAAAGTATCCTACGTATCCTTTTCCTTGTCGATGGATGCACTGAAAACCCTATTTATTTGCTGATTAGATGGCGTCTGCTCTGTATGGTTTGTAGAGATGCTGGGAGTACCCGTAAAGTAAACAGAAAAAAAACCTATTTAAAATCTGTGAATTTTATTTGGCGCCAAAAGCGTACACAGCACCCATACTCTTTGTATACCCTCACATTGTTGCCATAACACTCAGATTGCTAGATTCATTTAGATCTGTGTGAAACCGGTTACATTTTGTTGCTATATAGTTAAAACTAAAATAAATGTTTAAGGAAGTAAGCGTAAAGCACAAACGCAGTCTGGCCTGGTTGTATAGGTTTATACAGAAAGAAACTGTGTTGTGTTAAGTGAGCAATTATAGTTCGTATTGCTCCCATTTATAGAAATTATGTGATTTGTTTTATTGCGTACGCACATTGGTACACGTGGTACGGAACGTGAGGACAGCGTACAAAAAACTTGCACATGACGCAAGGCCGCACACGTGGCATAGAGGTACGCACGGTTGCGTAACTATGCAAGCTTGCGTAGGGTTGTGTGCGCATAATAAAACCACACGATAGTTCGTTTAGTTTAAAGGTGGGACAGTAGCCACGCTACAATAGCACAAAACTGCCCGGTTTCTAAAGCAGATAAGTATAAAAACATTTTTTTTTAATTGCCTCTGGGGTAAAGCTGCCAACATGAATGAATCCAAATTTTCTGTACAGAAAAACAAAGTATATTTGAGTGAGCGAATGTAAGAGTGAACGTATTGAACTCCGGAAATCGGGTCCCGTGGTACACCAAGTAAGTAGAGGCATGGTGGCGTGAGGCGGCTGACTCACGTTAATATAGATTGAAATACGCAAATCGTGAGGTGATTTGCAAAGGAGCATGATAGTGCATAACTATTGCGAAGTATTGAAGTAAAAAGGTTTTCGTATTACGCTCCGGGCTGAGGGTCGCAGTTTGTACATCGACCCGTGGTTGTACGGCAGATAGGTAACAAATACCTATACGCTGTACGATTGGACCGCGCGTTTGTGGGTGCGATAGATAGCGTAACGTGATATCCTTTTTACGAGCTTTTGCGTAAAATCGCGGTATCATTAGTGCTGTATAGAGCATACGCAAGCGTGATTTGTGTATAAGGTTATAGGGCGTTTTCGCTGGTCTCTCTCAGGAAAATCTCCAGCGGTGTATATTTACTGGAATAGGTAAGCCACTCCTAAACACTTCCAGTAAATAGAAACCAGATAGGGCCTCGCTGGGTTTGCGGTGTTCACTATTGCAGTGAGTCGTGGTACTCAGTGGAGAAGGAGCGAGTGAAAGCGCTAGGTGTCTTTCACCGTCTATCTGCGGTGTGCATTGGGGATTGTGTTTATTGGCAAAAAGTCCGCAATGGGATCCAATTGCACAAGCAGTGGGCGTTTAGTAGCTAGGGATCAGGCTGAAGAAGTGGGACAGAGAAGGTCAGATTTGCGACCGAGAGGGTCAGCAAGGTTTATTATGTGTGAAAAGCATGGTTCACACACGGAGGCTTTTTGCAATGAATGGGTATGTATGACTAACAAAGATAGGGTACCATACCCTAGGGTGGGCAGCTTTGAACCAGAGGTACTGCAGAATGTAAGCAGTAAAATATGTCTTCTTAAATCCAGAAAACAAAGAATTAGATATAATGATTGTTTAATTTTATGGCAGCAAGAGGGGGCTATGCAAAGGGAACAAATTCGCAAAACAGGTTCAAAACCTAGCGGGAATGAGAACACAAACACACCATTGTCGACACAGGTCGAAGGGGAAGAGATGGCTACAGTCAATGGTATATCGGTAAATGATAGTCGTATGCAAAAATAATGTATTAACCCTAATTTTTGCAAGATGTATCCTGTTTTGAAGTCTTTTCAAGGTTATAGGTCACAAGAAGATGAAGGATCCAGCCAAATTGCAGCTCTCCTCCAAGCAGTCACCTTGCAGGGAACTCAGGTGGGGCCTGTCCAACCAGGTAGAGCAGTAACAATATTCCCCAATGAAAGAATTGGTGAGGTCACAGCTACCGGTAAGTGTGAGACAGTTCATTGCACAGAGACAACAACACCTCACAGTAAACAGATTAGGAACGGAATGGTAGAATTACACCCTGTCTTGGAAATAGTAACTCCCAATGGGGGAACCGATAGTCAGGGAGTAGTCCTCACCAGGAATAATGCAATATATTGCCCGTGGCCCAGAGATGAGCTGCAGTCAATCATTTCAGAATTCCCCGACCCTCGGAAGCATTTAGCCAGATGTCAGAAATTTATCAGAGATCTGGGTAATGCGTATGAACCGACAAACAAACACTGGCGGATATTTTTGTAAGCGTGCCTACCCCCTAATATTGACACCCAAAAATGTATCACTGATTGTAGGTTAGAGTCGGATAGTCTTATGACTGACAAACACAATCAGGAGAACTTAGAGCAAATTAACATGCAACTAGAGTTGTATTTCCCCACAGCTGTTAAGTGGAGAAAAATGTTCTCAATAAAACAGAGGGAAAATGAAATGACATCTGAATATTTCCATCGGGCCCTGCAAATAATGGATAGATACAGTGGGGTATCAGATACAGGGAACAATGCGAATTATAGGGAAGTGGCTGTCTCTGTGCTACTGGACGGACTCAATAAGACAGTAAGGGACAGGGTACAAACATTTTTGCCTGATTGGAGAGGGGCCACAGTAGCTTGTCTTAGAGAGTGCGCGATTGAACACCATAAGAATATTGCTAGGCGTAGAGAACTGCAGGAGGAGAGGCTGAGGATTGAAAGAATACAGGCTCTTTGTTAGGGTCTCCTGCCCTGTGCTGCCACGTCGTCATGGCAACCGGGAGACAAGTGCTAGTGGAGTAACCTGAGCGCAGCTGATACTCCGGTTCGGGTCTTTTGCTGTGCAGTGGTTATAGGCTCTGTGCACGGCAGGGGATCCGGTGCTGGTTTTTGTGCTCACAGTCTGTGAGGTCTGAGTGGGGCGTGGACAGCACCTGCTTTATAAGGCCTCTTTTCAGGGTAAGCAGATGCTGCTGAATCTTTGTTGGTTAGTCAGTTCATGAAAGTTAGCCAGTACTGTGTAGCTTTGTATTTGTTTGTTGCTTACTGCAAATAGGCCTGGGGATTTGGTATTACACTCTGCCAATCCAGACCTAGCAGTAAGACTGGAGTCAGTCGTTTAGCTTGCTGGGGTTCTGTTACTACTCTGTGAACTTAGCAAGTTTGCGGCTGTATTCTAAGACTTGCCTGTCTAATCCTGTCTCACTGTGCTAGGTGTCAGGGGTCAGTTTAGTGGCAGTAAGCTAAAACCTGTGCACTGCAAGTGAGAATCAGGATTGTGGAAGACTCTCCTTGTGTCTATCATTCCATCTCTGACCAAGGAGTTTACTGCCACACCCGTTGGTAACCCTTTAGGGTTTTGCTGTTGCCCTTAGCAACAGCATTTCGGGTTCTCTACGTATTAAAACACAACATCTTGCTTTTTACATCTGAGCAGTTCTAATACAAGGGAGATACCCAGTTCCTTAGCCTCTGGGCTTCTCTGTTCACTTTGTGTGTATTTTGTTACCCTATCACCTTCTGTGTACGTTATGTCATATTCCCCAGTTTGTCTGTGAGTCCATTTGTTTTGCATAACAGTTCAAACACCAGTACATTCCTGCAGACACTGGAGTGCATAAAGTTCTGACACCAGTACTTTCCTGCAGGCACTGGTGTGCATAACATATTCAGCAGCCTAATACTCCTGTTGAAATTTTGTGGGAATATGGAGCATACCCCTCAAAATACGTTGCAACAGGTGGTCGATCAGGTGCAGGTCCTGACTCGACAATTTAATGATTTGTCCATTAAAATGCACACCTCCCAGGCTGCTGGCGGAGCTCCCGCAGCAGCAGCACCTGCAGGGGTTAAGGAGCCGAAAGTAAATCTCCCGGATCGTTTTTCTGGAGATCGCTCGCAGTTCTTTTGTTTCAAGGAGAGCTGCAAGCTATACTTCCGGCTTAGGCCTCAGTCTTCTGGGTCGGAGATTCAGCGGGTGGGCATAGTGATTTCCTTGCTACAAGGAGACCCACAGGTCTGGGCATATGGGTTGCAGCCTGACTGTCCGTCGCTTAAAAGTGTTGATGCTTTTTTTACGGCACTGGGCATGTTGTATGATGACCCTGACAAGACGGCCTCAGCCGAGGCTCAGATTTCGATCCTTAAGCAAGGGCGAAGGCCAGTTGAGGTTTACTGTACGGAGTTTCGGAGGTTGGCCCATGATACCCAGTGGAATGACCCAGCCCTGAGACACCAGTATCGAAGAGGTCTTTCTAACCAGATAAAGGACCAACTGGTACAATATCCCTTGCCTGATAGCTTGGATCAGCTCATGCAGTTATCCATCCGGGTGGATAGACGGCTGAGAGAGCGTAGGCTTGAAAGGGAGACTGAGATTTCCTTCCTTCCCAAGGGAACCTCAGACTCTGAGGAATTTTCTGAGGAGCCTATGCAGATTGGGGCTACCCGCCTCTCCTCGCGTGAGAAGATGCGGAGGAGACAGCAGGGGTTGTGTTTGTACTGTGGGAATAAAGGTCATGTGGTAGTATCATGCCCAGAAAAGCCGGAAAACTTCAGGGCCTGAGGGTGATGGGAAATATCCTGTCAGGCCAGAAGTCAGAATTTCCCAAGAAGACTTTTATCATTCCGGTGACCTTGAAGATCCTCGGTCAAACTGTCAAGACTGAGGCCTTTGTGGACAGTGGGGCCGACGGGGTTTTTATGGACCGCCAATTCGCCCTGAAACACTCTGTTCCCTTAGTACCCTTGGCATCGGAAATTGAGATTTGTGGGTTAAACGGGGAACCATTATCCCAAGGTAAAATTACCTCTTGCACTAGCCAGGTTTCTTTGTTTATTGGAGCCACACACTCTGAAAAATTGTCCTTTTATGTGACTGTCTGTACTTTTGCCCCATTGGTGTTGGGGTTACCCTGGTTAAGGGCCCACAATCCTCAATTTGACTGGGTCTCTGGGGAGATTCTTAGTTGGGGTACTGATTGTTTCAGGAGTTGCTTGAGCCTTCCAGTCAGGCTCTCGCAGCTAAGTTTGCCTGGATTGCCAGGGTGTTATGCAGATTTTGCGGACGTGTTCTCCAAAAAAGTTGCAGAGGTACTACCTCCCCATCGCCCCTATGACTGTGCCATTGATTTGTTGCCAAATGCTAAGCTTCCCAAGAGCAGGTTGTACTCCCTGTCACGTCCTGAGACTCAGGCTATGGCAGAGTACATTCAGGAGAACTTGGCTAAGGGATTTATCAGACCTTCACAGTCTCCAGTTGGGTCGGGGTTCTTCTTCGTGGGTAAAAAGGACGGTTCGTTGCGACCCTGCATCGACTTCAGGGAATTGAACCGTATCACGATTAAAAACTCATACCCACTGCCTCTCATTTCGGTCTTGTTTGACCAGCTTCGTACTGCCACCATTTTTTCTAAGATTGACCTACGCGGTGCGTACAATCTAATCCGAATAAGAGAGGGGGATGAATGGAAGACTGCCTTTAATACCCACTCAGGGCATTATGAATATTTGGTGATGCCTTTTGGGCTCTGTAATGCCCCGGCAGTCTTCCAGGATTTCATGAATGATGTGCTCAGGGAATATTTGGATAGATTCTTAGTTGTATACTTAGATGACATCCTAATCTTCTCCCATTCCCTGGAGGAACATCGGAAGCATGTACGCTTAGTCCTCCAGAAACTCAGAGACCACCGGCTTGGGGCGAAGCTGGAGAAGTGCGAATTTGAAGTTCAGCAAATCGCATTTCTAGGATATATTATCTCCCCAGAAGGTTTCCAAATGGAGGGTTCCAAGGTACAGGCAGTCCTGGATTGGGTGCAGCCCACTAGTTTGAAGGCGCTTCAGCGTTTCCTGGGCTTTGCGAATTTTTATAGACGATTTATCGCTGGATTTTCGTCTATAGTGGCGCCCTTGGTGGCACTCACTAAGAAAGGGGCGGATGTTGCTCACTGGTCTTGTGAGGCTAAAGCGGCTTTTGCCCGTCTCAAAAGGGCATTTGTTTCGGCCAAGGTGCTGCGACACCCAGATCCAGAGCGTCCTTTTGTGGTGGAGGTGGATGCCTCTGAGATGGGTATTGGGGCAGTGCTTTCTCAGATGGGAGTGTCTGATAATCGCCTTCATCCCTGTGCTTACTTTTCCCGTAAATTTTCGCCTGCCGAGATGAATTATGACGTGGGTAACCGGGAATTGTTGGCTATTAAGGATGCACTCGAGGAGTGGAGACACTGGCTTGAGGGGGCTAAGTTTGTGGTCTCAATTCTCACTGACCATAAGAATCTGGCATATTTAGAGTCAGCGAAGCGTCTCAATGCCAGGCAGGCACGATGGGCTTTGTTTTTTGCTCGCTTTAATTTTTTGATAACATATCGCCCTGGGTCAAAAAACATCAAGGCTGATGCGCTCTCGCGGAGTTTTGCTCCAATCCAGGAGACCACCGAGGAGCCGTTGCCCATTGTTTCCCCATCATGTATTAAAGTGGGCATTACCCAGGACCTCTTATCATTAGTCCTTAGAGCACAGGAGCAGGCTCCTCCAGACCTTCCGGTAGGTCTTTTGTTTGTGCCTCCTAGGTTAAGACAGCGAGTGTTCCTGGAATTCCATGCCAAGAAGTCGGCAGGTCACCCGGGTATTGCCAGAACTCGGGAGTTGCTATCTAGGGCGGTGTGGTGGCCCTCGGTGGCTAAGGATGTGGATCAGTGGGTTCGGGCATGTGACATCTGTGCCCGAAATAAGACTCCTAGAGGGGTTCCTGTTGGCCCATTACATCCACTCTCTATCCCATCTAAGCCATGGACCCACATTTCAATGGATTTTGTGGTGGACTTGCCCAAATCCTCGGGGATGACAGCCATCTGGGTTGTCGTTGACAGGTTTTCGAAGATGGCGCACTTCGTTCCACTGGTTGGGCTGCCATCAGCCAGACGCCTGTCTGAATTATTTATGCTGCATGTTGTGCGTCTCCACGGGTTGCCACTTGATGTGGTCTCTGACCGCGGATCCCAGTTTGTGGCCAAATTCTGGAGGGCATTTTGTTCCGATCTCCAGATTTCTGTCAGCTTGTCGTCAGGCTACCATCCGCAGTCTAATGGGCAGACTGAAAGGGTGAACCAGTCCTTGGAGCAGTTCCTCAGGTGTTATGTCTCCAAGTGTCAGACTGACTGGGTTGCTCATCTGTCCATGGCGGAGTTTGCCTATAACAACGCGGCTCACTCTGCTACAGGGATCTCTCCCTTCCTTTGTGTGTATGGGCATCATCCTAAGGCCAATTCTTTTGACCCCCTGGACTCCACGCCTGGTGGTTCCTCTGTGGTTTCGGTCCTTAGAGGTATTTGGCGGAAAGTGAAGAAAGCCCTTGTGTCTGTGTCATTAGTGACCAAAAGGGTTTTTGATAAGCGGAAAAGACCCTGCAGCTTCAAATTAGGAGACTTCGTCTGGTTGTCTACCAAGAATTTGAAGTTGAGACAGCCATCTCATAAGTTAGGCCCCCGGTTCATCGGCCCTTATAAGATCACCAGGGTTATCAATCCGGTGGCATTTCAGTTAGATCTGCCCCGTTCTTTGGGTATCAATAAAACATTTCATTGTTCCCTTTTAAAACGGGCGATTAGTAATCCTTCTTCCAGTGGAAGACCTTCCCCTCTTCTGATACGTGGCCAGAGGGAGTTTGTTGTTGAAAGGATTCTTGACTCCAAGGTGGTTCGGGGTCGGCTGTCATTTTTGGTGCACTGGAAGGGGTATGGCCCGGAGGAGCGGTCGTGGGTGCGCAGTTGTGATCTTCATGCCCCCAGACTGATACGCTCTTTCTTCTCGCAGTTCCCCGATAAACCCGGTGGTAGGGGTTCTTTGACCCCTCGTAAGAGGGGGGGTACTGTTAGGGTCTCCTGCCCTGTGCTGCCACGTCGTCATGGCAACCGGGAGACAAGTGCTAGTGGAGTAACCTGAGCGCAGCTGATACTCCGGTTCGGGTCTTTTGCTGTGCAGTGGTTATAGGCTCTGTGCACGGCAGGGGATCCGGTGCTGGTTTTTGTGCTCACAGTCTGTGAGGTCTGAGTGGGGCGTGGACAGCACCTGCTTTATAAGGCCTCTTTTCAGGGTAAGCAGATGCTGCTGAATCTTTGTTGGTTAGTCAGTTCATGAAAGTTAGCCAGTACTGTGTAGCTTTGTATTTGTTTGTTGCTTACTGCAAATAGGCCTGGGGATTTGGTATTACACTCTGCCAATCCAGACCTAGCAGTAAGACTGGAGTCAGTCGTTTAGCTTGCTGGGGTTCTGTTACTACTCTGTGAACTTAGCAAGTTTGCGGCTGTATTCTAAGACTTGCCTGTCTAATCCTGTCTCACTGTGCTAGGTGTCAGGGGTCAGTTTAGTGGCAGTAAGCTAAAACCTGTGCACTGCAAGTGAGAATCAGGATTGTGGAAGACTCTCCTTGTGTCTATCATTCCATCTCTGACCAAGGAGTTTACTGCCACACCCGTAGGTAACCCTTTAGGGTTTTGCTGTTGCCATTAGCAACAACATTTCGGGTTCTCTACGTATTAAAACACAACATCTTGCTTTTTACATCTGAGCAGTTCTAATACAAGGGAGATACCCAGTTCCTTAGCCTCTGGGCTTCTCTGTTCACTTTGTGTGTATTTTGTTACCCTATCACCTTCTGTGTACGTTATGTCATATTCCCCAGTTTGTCTGTGAGTCCATTTGTTTTGCATAACAGTTCAAACACCAGTACATTCCTGCAGACACTGGAGTGCATAACAGTTCTGACACCAGTACTTTCCTGCAGGCACTGGTGTGCATAACACTCTTACACCAAAGTATCATCAGCCTAAACCCCAAAACCCTGATAGTAAGAAAATACCTAGGATATGTTACACTTGTAGGAAGGAAGGGTATTTTGCCAGAGATTGTAGGTATAGTAGAGCACATAGCCAATATAGACCCCTAGACAGAGAAAACAAGCCATGTTATTAAACACATAGACGGGATCAAGGGACATATAGTAAGGAATTACAAGCCATATAGAAGACACAGATTCGGTTAATGGGAAGAACAGAATAAATGCAACTTTACCCTTTTGACAGAACTTGCTGGGGTTAGGAGGAGGCCTCTAAACTTTTGCCTCTCTCTCTAGCAGAAGTGACCTCTAATTAACTTAACAGAAGTTTTGTTAGAGATGGTATACATATAGAGTGCTCCCGCCCAGGAAGCACAAAGTATGTTGGATACCCACGAAGACTAATGTTGCATTTCACTGTTTTAGATGCATGTCCATCACAGGTAGACAAAATTATCTCAAAGATACCGGGTTCCCTATGAACTTAGAATGGACAGGACACTGGATTGGTGGCTGGGATAGTCCCAGTAGAGATATAACACACATAGAATTTTTTTAGGGGAACAGACGAGTAGAGAATCATTCCCCCGTAGTGCCCAATCCAGATGTCAAATTGTGTAAAATATTTTTTTGCCTCTACAAACTTATCTGTTACTAAATTCTATGAGATTTGTCTTCAAAGTTTCCTCTTCATCTCTTACGTTCACCTACAGGATTACAGTTCGAACGCCACATGCATACTCGGTCTTTCAGAGCTCTGCCCAAAACCAGTATATCTCACCAGCATAAGGACATTAAGGACACCAGTATTTATGCAGTGTGCCTGGTCATGCACAAAGGGTGGAGAATGAGAATACTGGTGAAGGGAGACTGTGCATAGACACCGATATGCATGATGGTGTGACAGCCTGATGGTGAACGCAAATCTGCATGATGGTGTGACAGCCTGATGGTGAACGCAAATCTGACAAATTTTCTTTTTATTATTTCCCCGCTCTTTTCACTTTCCACAGACAGTTTACTTCACACAACTGATAAAACACAACAGTTAAATGCATTGAAATGCAAGATTTGTGTTCTTTACAGGAAAAGGCAGTCTGGAGGTCAAAGGGGTATGGCCAGGAGTCCTCAGGACTTTGGACAGGTGGACACGGTAAGCCAGTAGCCCCCAGAGCATATCTTCCAAGCTTAGCTGAGGCGGTGTCGCACTCGCGGCGCTGCGGCTGCCGCGCTTACCGCTCCGGGTGCGCTGGGTCTCCCGGCAGTCATCGCCCCCGGTGGGCTCCGGGTCGTCGGGTCTTGCTGGTGCTGCCTCCGGCGGGTTCCCGTGGTGTGGGTGCCACCATTGTGCCCGGCATCCACGAGAGCGTGGTGAGCGGGTGACGTCATCGGCCCCTTCCGCCAATCAGGAGAGGGCGGGAAGTTCAAAGGCAGACGCCATACAGAGCCCCGGCGCCTGAGTATCGTCTTTTCCAATGACCACCAGTGCTAGTAGCGTTCAGCGTGTTCTCAAGCTGAACGTCTCCTATGTTCCAGCGTTGCTGAGTATCTTTCAGTGGGACATTCCCTGTGCTACCAGCGTTACAGAGTATCTTTCAGTGGGACATTCCCTGTGCTACCAGCGTTACAGAGCATCTCTCAGTGGGACATTCCCTGTGCTACCAGCATTACAGTGTATCACTCAGTGGGACATTCTCTGCGTTACCAGCGTTACAGTGTATCTCTCAGAGGGACACCTCCTGTGCTTCCAGTATTACAGGGTATCCCTAAGTGGAACGCCTCCCAAACTTCCAGAGTTACACTGAATCTCAAATCCTCATTTATTTCTTCAGCATCACTCACAAGTTCTTCATTCTTCTGTGTGCTTCAACATCGTTCTCAAATCCTCATTCATTTCTTCAACATTGCTCACAAGTTCTTCATTCTTCTGTGTGCTTCAACATCGTTCTCAAATCTTCATTTATTTCTTCAGCATCGCTTACAAGTTCTTCATTCTTCTGTGTGCTTCAACATCATTCTCAAATCTTCATTCATTTCTTCAACATCGCTCACAAGTTCTTCATTCTTCTGTGTACTTCAGCATCGCCCCCAAGCCTTGGCCACAACTAATTCTTTAGCATTACACGTCAGTTACAACGGCTAAGTTCTGCATGAGGAAAACCTACATCCGACCATCCCTGCTCCGGCACAGCTGTGGTTCCTCTTCCCTACCATCGTAAGAACCCACGAGTTCTCAACACTCCCAACCCAGGTCAGTGACAGTATACTCAGGCCACATGGACCCGGGGGATCGGAACCCAGAGTCAAGCGCCATCCAGAACTTGGCTTCCCGAGTTCAGAGTCAGGAGGCGGCACAGAACCAGGTGATGCACTATCTCCAGGAATTATCCGGCCGGCTGGATCAAATTCAGGCCTCCCTGGCTTCAGTAGTTCCGGCTCCTGCTCCAGTAGTCGTCTCCAGTAATGTTCAATCCTCATCTGGAACCAGGTCACACCTTCAGCTTCCCACTCCCTCTCGCTATAATGGGAATCCAAAGAATTGCCGTGGTTTTCTCAACCAATGCGAGGTGTATTTTGAACTTCTCTCACACAATTTCCCCACGGATCGGTCCAAAGTGGCATACATTATTTCCTTGCTTGAAGGTTCTGCGTTGGATTGGGTGTCTCCGTTGTGGAAACGATCTGACCCATTGGATTCCAGTTACACTAATTTCATCACGTCATTCCGAAGGATTTTTGATGAGCCCGGCAGAACGACCGCTGCTTCCTCGGACCTGCTCCGAGTCCGTCAAGGCTCCCGTTCTTTGGGACAGTATGTGGTTCACTTCCAGACCATTGCCTCAGAACTACGCTGGAATAATGATGCTCTCAGGGCCGCTTTCTGGACCGGGCTCTCTGACTGTCTGAAGGACGAGCTGGTCACTAGGGATCTGCCAGATCCTTTAGAAGAGTTGATCTCACTCTGTGTCAAGGAGGATCTTCGCATGCTGAAATGAGGTGGCGAACGTAGTCGGTCGGATCGATCCAGATTCCAGCTTCTCCCGCCTAAGCAAACAGTTACCCCAAGTCCGGATGAACCCATGCAAATCAACCGATCCCGGCTGTCCCCGGAGGAACGACAGCGCCGTCGTGATGGTAAACTCTGCCTCTACTGTGGAGCCGCGGATCACTTTATCAAGTTCTGCAAGTCCCGTCCGGGAAACGGGCAGGCCTAGCTTGTTCCGGAGGAGTCAAGTTAGGGGTTACATCTAAATCTTCTCCGACAGTGGATTGTTTACTCTCCGTGTCTCTGTTTTCTGAGTCTATAGCCAAACCTGTTAAGGCCCTGCTGGACTCTGGGGCTGCAGGGAATTTTGTTTCTCTTTCTTGTGTTCAGAGTCTGGGTTTACAGTTACAGTCTGTCAAAAGACCTATAACGTTGACTGCCATCAATGGTACCAAAATATCTACTGGTCTTATTACAAGTCGCACAGAGCCAATCAAGCTGCAGGTTGGAGCTCTGCATCAAGAACATTTGGAGTTTCTAGTAATTCCGGAGATGCCTCACGATCTTGTTCTTGGTCTACCTTGGCTTAAAATTCACAACCCTCACGTCGACTGGAAGTCATCACAAATATTGTCCTGGAGTTCGTTTTGTCACTCTAGTTGTCTCACTCCTGTTTACCCGCTCCGTGCATCTTCCAAGTCGGATGAGGAGCTCATTCCGGAGGCCTACCGGGAGTTCACAGATGTGTTCTCGGAACAGGCGGCCGATCAGTTACCACCCCATAGATCCTGGGACTGTCCCATTGAGCTTATCCCAGGGAAAATGCCACCCCGGGGACGCACATATCCCTTGTCATTACCCGAGACCCAAGCTATGTCGGACTATATCAAATCGAATCTACTGAAAGGATTAATTCGCCCCTCTACCTCCCCGGCTGGAGCAGGTTTCTTTTTCGTGAAGAAGGAGGACGGGGGGTTAAGACCATGTATTGATTATCGTGGCTTAAACGATATCACCGTTATGAACAAATACCCTCTGCCGCTAATTACAGAGCTATTTGATAGGGTTCGTGGAGCCCACGTCTTCACTATGCTCGACTTAAGAGGAGCCTATAATCTGATACGTATCCGACAGGGGGACGAATGGATGACGGCCTTTAATACCAGGGACGGGCATTACGAATATCTGGTAATGCCGTTTGGCCTCTGCAATGCCCCTGACGTTTTTCAGGGATTTGTAAATGAAATCTTCTGAGATATGTTATATCAAAGCGTAGTGGTGTACTTGGATGACATTTTGATATTTTCTAAGAATCTTGCAGAGCACAGAGTATCCACGAGTCCGAGAATTACCAATTTTTCCTTCGGAGGATGTCCCTGCTGCAGCTTCCACTCTCCGGCACTTCAGTCAAATCTGGAGTAGGGTTCATGCTAATCTCAAGAAAATCTCTGGCTGCTACAAATTCTTTGTGGATAGAAAACGGCGAGCAGCTCCTCAATACAAAGTTGGTGACAGGGTATGGCTCTCTACCCACAATCTTCGTTTAAGAGTACCCGCTATGAAGTTTGCTCCGAGGTTCATCGGTCCTTACCCCGTTTTGCAAGTCCTGAACCCTGTTGTCTGCAAATTGGGATTGCCTTCCCACTTTCGGGTACCAAATTCTTTCCATGTTTCTCTTCTTCGTCCCCTCATTTTAAATCGGTTTCATTCGGAAGTCTCCTAGCCCAACCTCGGTAGAGACTGAAGCTGGAACAGAATTTGAAATCAAAACTATTCTTGACTCTCGTTATCTTCACAAGAATTTACAGTATCTGGTAGAATGGAAAGGTTATGGTCCTGAGGAGAAGAGCTGGGTCAAAGCTTCTGAAGTCACTGCTCCCCGACTAGTCCGGATCTTTCATTCTAAACATCAAATGAAACCAGGAAAGTGTCCAGGGGCCACTCCTAGAGGAGGGGGTACTGTCACACTCGCGGCGCTGCAGCTGCCGCGCTTACCGCTCCGGGTGCGCTGGGTCTCCCGGCGGTCGTCGCCCCTGGTGGGCTCCGGGTCGTCGCGTCTTGCTGGCGCTGCCTCCGGGTTCCCGGGGTGTGGGCGCCGCCATTGCGCCCGGCATCCACGAGAGCGTGGTGAGCGGGTGACGTCATTGGCCCCTTCCGCCAATCAGGAGAGGGCGGGAAGTTCAAAGGCAGATGCCGTACAGAGCCCCAGCGCCTGAGTATCGTCTTTTCCAATGATCACCAGTGCTAGCAGCGTTCAGCGTGTTCTCAAGCTGAACGTCTCCTGTGTTCCAGCATTGCAGAGTATCTTTCAGTGGGACATTCCCTGTGCTACCAGCGTTACAGAGTATCTCTCAGTGGGACATTCCCTGTGCTACCAGCGTTACAGTGTATCACTCAGTGGGACATTCTCTGCGTTACCAGCGTTACAGTGTATCTCTCATAGGTACACCTCCTGTGCTTCCAGTATTACAGGGTATCCCTAAGTGGAACGCCTCCCAAACTTCCAGAGTTACACTGAATCTCAAATCCTCATTTATTTCTTCAGCATCACTCACAAGTTCTTCATTCTTCTGTGTGCTTCAACATCGTTCTCAAATAATCATTCATTTTTTCAACATTGCTCACAAGTTCTTCATTCTTCTGTGTGCTTCAACATCATTCTCAAATCTTCATTCATTTCTTCAGCATCGCTCACAAGTTCTTCATTCTTCTGTGTGCTTCAACATCGTTCTCAAATCTTCATTCATCTCTTCAGCATCGCTCACAAGTTCTTCATTCTTCTGTGTGCTTCAACATCGTTCTCAAATCTTCATTCATTTCTTCAACATCGCTCACAAGTTCTTCATTCTTCTGTGTACTTCAGCATCGCCCCCAAGCCTTGGCCACAACTAATTCTTTAGCATTACACATCGGTTACAACGGCTAAGTTCTGCATGAGGAAAACCTACATCCGGCCATCCCTGCTCCGGCCCAGCTGTGGTTCCTCTTACCTACCATCGTAAGAACCCCCGAGTTCTCAACACTCCCAACCCAGGTCAGTGACAGGCGGCACACGGTCTGACTCATCTGGGTAAAGAGGGTATGTGTAAGCTGGTGAGAGCCTACTGGTGTGCGCCAGGATTCTCTTCTCATGCAGGTAAGAGAGCGATTACATGTTTTACTTGCTTGAGGAAGAATATTGGAAAGTCAATACCAACAGAGCCATCCCATATCCCTCCAACAGATGGACCTTTTCAGGTACTACAAATCAATTTCATACAGTTACCACCCTGTAGGAATTTAAAATATGTGTTAGTTTGTATCAATGTTTTTCCCAACTGGGTAGAAGCGTTCCCTGCTGCCACAAATACTGCTACGTTCACTGCAAAGAAAATTGTGCAGGAATTTGTGTGTAGATATGATATCCCTAGAATAATTGAAAGTGATAGGGGTACCCATTTTACAGGTGAAGTCTTTCAGGTCATGTGCAAGCTGATGGGAATTAATAGCAAGCTGCATACTCTGTACCATCCACAGGCGAGTGCAAAGGTGGAGAGAGTGAATAGCACTATAAAGAACAAGCTGAGCAAATTAATGGCTGAAACTGGATTGTCGTGGCCAGAAGCTTTGCCACTAGTATTGTACAGCATCAGAACCGCTCCCAGGTCTCCCCTTAACCTATCACCTTTTGAAATCCTTTTTGGTCGACAACCTCATGTAATGATAGACCCCCAGGATGAGTTGAAATGTAATAATGAAGTGACTGTGAAATATTTGGTTGGGATGAGCCAGTAACTGAGAAATCAACAAAGAAATTTAAAGCTGGTGATTCCTGACCTACCGAACAGTAATTGTCATGACATTGAACCTGGGGATTATGTGATGATTCGAAATTTCTTACGCTCAGGTTGCCTCATAGACAGGTGGGAAGGACCATATCAAGTCTTGTTAACCAGCACAACAGCATTGAAGGTCGCCGAAAGAGAGACTTGGATCCACTCGTCCCACTGCAAGAAGGTCGCTGACCCGGAGAGAACTCGTGACAAAGAGCAGAGTGTAGAGAATCTTGTATCACTGGAGTGTCTGTTCCGGGAAAGTTGAGAGGCAGGACTGTTGAAGGGCATCTGAGCACAGAGAGTAACAAGATATAGAACGGTTGTCGTACCACTTTCTTTTTTCACCTCCCCCTGCATTTTTCCTCTCTTTTCTCCTTCTTATTTTCCTCCTTTCCCCTAACGAAATGGATCGATCACAAGAGACTGCATTTCGGGTTATGTTAGTAATTCTGGTTTTGATAAGGACAGTGTGTTTTGGTGAGGGTCCCAGAGAGGTCGAGCAGAGATCTGGAATGGGTTCTGATGGCAAGTATGGATTTGTAGGATCTCAGGATCAGCGCATCACTTTAGTAAAAGCTGGCATCAGTAAGCGCTCTGGTAGTCAGGGAGCTCGGAGGCACTGTGAGGGGTTATTGTCTGATGAATATTGTATTTGTAGGAATTGTGAGAATATAATTGAGGATGGGTGCATCCAGAGATGTCAGTCCAACCTTAATATCAACATGGACCATCATCCGTTGAGTGATTACCACTCACTAGTGGGTAAGGTCTTAAACCAGACCGAATGCTGGGTGTGCTCACAGGTACCTCAAGGTCAGAGCAAGTCAGGATTAATACCGTACCCTTTAGCAATAGATGAGGTACTCGAATTACGGGGTAGATGACCGGTGGACAAGAAATTAAATATCTCTAGGCCCCCTAGTTTGAAGCTTCCCCAGTATCATGTAGACAGGTCCTTATCGTGTTTTAATATTTCCAATTACTGAAAACTGGAAAATTGGGAAGTGACGTGGAATAACCAGACAATGACCTTTTCACACAGAGCTGAGAGAATACCCATAGACTCTGAACTTGTACGCCAAATAGCCAACAGTTAGAGGTATTTTCGGTATAGGTATACTCGTGGAAGCAAGACCATGTGGGTTGGAAAAGTATCGCCAGGGTATTGTGCTCATATCATCCAGCCCGATACTTGTACTGAGCAGATGGGAGAACTAGGGATTGGTTTCTTTACTTGGAAAATTTGTAATATGGTGATGTTATATTTTGTCCCCTATGTTCTCCCAGATGATGCCTATTTCATATGTGGGAGGAAGGCGTACAAGTGGCTTGCCCCGAGCTCAGAGGGATTGTGTTATATTGGGAGAGTACTGCCAGAGGTCATGACCATAACCCATGATTAGATGAAAGACGTTCACCGCAGTGCTCAAGCTCCTTATACTCATACTCACTATGAACACATCATCAAGAGACACCTCATAGATAGGACAGAGCACGCAGCCTCTGATTTGATCCACAAATCCACCGGGATTCAATTCCTTCTCGCATTAGACATCACCCGTACTGCCAGAGGAATTATAAATTATAGGTATATCCATGCGCTAGCGAACTTGATAGATAATATCACTGAGATGTATGACGACACCTTCAGGTAAATGGGAAGGGAGTTACAAGCTTACAAGCAGGAACTGATTCAGCACAGGATGGTCCTTAATTATATCACAGCCGTGACAGGTGGGTACTGTGTTACTCTGGCAACTCAATATGGTGTGAAGTGCTGTACGTATATTACGAACAGTACTGACGACCCCACGGAGATCATTGATCAAAAGATGGACGATATCTTGCAGTTGAAGTGGGAGTTCAGGAGGAAGCACATCCTTACCTTAGCGACTGGTTCTCAGGTTTAGGAGAATGGGCTCAAAATGTTATTATGAGTGTAGGGAAGTTTCTCCTTTGTATCCTGGGAGTCGTCATAATTATTGGTTCGATATTTAGGTGTGTTCGAATTCTGACACGGCGCAAGCACGGCACAAAATTGATGAGTCTAAGGAGCGAGGGCGCTGTTATAGCAGCAGATTTAATTTATGACCCATCCATAGAGACAGTGTTATGATAAGGATTGCAAATTAATTTCATGGCCTGTTTCTTTCACCCATTTTTCTTTTGTTTCCCCCTCTGCCCAGATACATCCATCCGGAAAAGACATCATCCCTACCCAAAATGTTTATGTGAATGTATTTTAGATATTTGTCTTATCTTCATCTCTGCAACCTCCAGTTGACAGCACACATAGTCAACAGGTGATATCCACATATGCTAGCACTCACATATGTTCCCCCTCCATGTATCATCAACTAAATGTGCACCCCATTTGTTGGAACAAGAAGCCGAAAAGAGCTTGGTAGTGTTTGTTGGCCCATTTACAGACCCTTAGTACGGGATGAGAAGGATTTAATGTATACTTCGCAGTACCTCGAAGCTTATTTAGAACATACACGGCACGATGATACATGCACCTCAGACATGGATTCATACATACATGCTTTTTACTATCCCACTAGGTCATACATTTCCCACCTACAACTCTCCCCGATCATCAAAGCTTCTGTAGATATTGTATAGATATTTTTCTGTTTAGTGATTAGATAGTGGCAGTTATTGGTGACTGCCAAAGGGTGGACTGTCAAAGTCAAAAAATATTGTAGTACATACATTACGTACAAACTACGCACAGATGGCCTCCGTGCGCGTACTTGCTCTGCCGTGCGTGCGCATATTTGCAATTTGCGTATGGTCGCTCCCGCGGACCTGCGTATTAGCGCGTGGTATGAGTATTTACGGTAGAGTTTGTGAACGCATGGAAAAGCCATCAAAACACATTACATATTTAAATCCAAATAGTGCACATTTTACACATAGCCTCCCTGCACTACAGCAGCAAGTTACAGCAGTTTAAATGGTTTCAGAACAAAGGGATTCACCTTTACAGGATAGGAGGGGACAGCACAAAGTTATAAGGTGGTGTTTGGTATCCAGCTGTAGGGTATTTTAAGGGTAACATTCCGGTGTTGGTTTGAGGAAAATCGCATGTTCCTGCGGATAGTTATGTGCAGGAGCAGAATATAGATATAAACTGTATTTACTGTACATTATGTATGCGGCGGGAATCCAGAGAAGACCACCCACAAGAGCAGTTGGAACAGACATCGCCCACCTATTCAAACAGATCTATGGCCTTTCCTGTACTGTAAATGACCATCCCTGTGTACAATGGACAAAGAGATTACAGCATCCATTGTGTTAAGTTTTGGATGAATTGTATAAAGAGAGCCTGCTGCAGGCCTGGTCAGACACAAGACTCACAAAGTTATCTATTAGATGACCGAGGACCGGACCGGGTAGCGCGGCGAATCCAATCACATATGTACCATTGAATGTAGCCATTACTCTGTTGTATTGTATTATTTGTATTGTAACCCCCTTTCAGCAATAATACGCTGTGGTGTCGGAACCCAGTGGTTTAACTACAGACTGGTGTCGTGTCTTTCTTTCCCTGCTAAGGTTTAAAGTGTATTAGTATCGCATTGCATTGCTGTATAAGGTTTTAAGTGTATTCATTGGGTGTGTACGCGCTGTGTGCCGTCAGTGCGGCGTTTGTACGCAAAGTCCGTGCGCAGTACGGGACTCTTTACGCTAATAGCGTAAAAAGTACGTAGAGTGTGTATTAAGTATAGCGGCCGCAGCGGCTCAATGGTAAAGTGTATTTAAGGTGTGTTTAAGGTATAGCTTTCATTCCTGTATATAAATCAGCATTATCAGCTAATTATACAGTGATGATGCACGCACACATATGATTAGCATGTCACCACTGTCGCAGTGTGCTGGAAAGCTAGGTACGCCAAAATGAAATTATATCTTGC
Organism: Pseudophryne corroboree; assembly: GCF_028390025.1. NCBI lineage: Eukaryota > Metazoa > Chordata > Amphibia > Anura > Myobatrachidae > Pseudophryne > Pseudophryne corroboree. Next base: position 608,000,090 of record NC_086448.1, on the reverse strand, counting down.
CCCTTCTCAACCTAAAAACGTTCTGACGCCGCTGTTGCCCACCCCTATTGTTTTGTCCTGGATCCCCACCTGGATATTACAATTATCATTTTAAACTCCCTCTCGGCCATAATACATTTTAGCTTGTGAAAAAATTACATTATATCGTGGCCTCTGCTAACACTGTATGCAGGGCCAGTGTGTATCCTCTGTATGCAGGGCCAGTGTGTACCCTCCTATACTTTACAATTTAGCGTGCATAGCAATAAAAAAGTGTTGTGGTCACACAAGGAATGGGTGAGGCCGCACAATAGTAGCCCCATTTGAAATTATGCCACCTAGTAGCACAATCTTATTCACATTACCCCGCAAGTAGCAGTGCTGTTTGTACACATAATGCCTCCAGTAATAGCACCGCTTATACACACAGTGAACACTGATGCTGTCACATGAGGGTAGGAGGACACTACAAGCTGCTGGCGTTGCTGCCTGTCATGCAGCTGCTGGGGCCATCAGTATGATTGCAGAGTGGGGAGAGCGCCTCTCCATCTCTTTGTTGAACACGGTTGTGCCAGCCCTGACTGTACGGACCAGCAAACTAAACCCTAACCGCACCGAAGCACAGACTGGGTCTATCTTAGCCCCATTTTCCAAAATGTAAAACACTTTGTTCTCCAGCATTACACTGGGGTAGTCCATGTGTGCGATCTTCATAAACATATGCAGAACATTTGTGTCTCGGCATCAAGTCTCTCAGATATAAAAGTCTTGAACAAGTAAAAGTGTTTTAATTAAAAACATTTTCCAGGATGACTTAATCTGTAGGGACAATCAAAATAATTGTTTTAAATACAATTTTTTGAAAAGGTAAATAAATAAGAATTAGTGTAATTTGCAAAGTATAGTAAATTGCAAAAATCTTATTTCACTCATCATCACACAGTCAGCCCAAGCTCAATTTGAGTCACTCACTCATGACTAGGTATGATAGTTATCCCTTTTCAGAACCTTCTCAGCCAAGAATAAAATTTTATTTTAAAATATATTATATTGCAGATAATCCCTAACCCATACAGACCGGCAATGTAACCCTAACCTCTCAAATTCATTGACTGGGCCAAATTAGCCTCCAAGGCTCCTGAAATATTAACACCAATCTCCCCAACATTAAATCTTACATTTTGAAAAACATGAAAACCTATAATCCTGTGATAGTAATACCGTATGTGTACTGTCTTTATGGGTGGTATTCAGTATGTCGGCTGTTGGGATCAGGGCGCTCAGTATACCAGCGCCGGAATCCCGACACCCAGCATACCGACAACTATTCTCCCTCTTGGGGGTCCACGACCCCCCTGAAGAGAGAATAAATAGCGTGGTGCGCATAGCGCAGTGAGCCCGCAAGGGGCTCATTTGCGCTCGCCCAGCTATCGGTATGCTGGTGGTCGAGATCCCGGCTCCGGTATGGTGTCCGCCGGGATCCCGGCCGCCGGCATACCATACTACACCCGTCTTTATAACCAACTAGCTGTTCTACCCGTTCTTCACACAGGAGTTTCTTATTTTCACGGTTGTAAGTGTTAAAAATTTGGTATATCTACCGAGATGTAAATTTGAGTGTCTTAATGTCAGTAAATATTAATCCATGGTTCTTGCCGTTACCTGAGGAGCACCCATAGCAGATACGGAAAAAAGTGACAGGACCATTTTTGTAGTTTTTAAACCCACTGAAGGTGCAATCCAAATTTTAATCTGATTGTCTGTTTGGGCGTTATTGTTAATGCAGCACAAGCCATGCATCGGTAATGATGTCATTATGTCAATTTCCTGCTAATCCCCTTAGGAGAGTTTATTTAAATTCTAATTATGTTGTTTTTCTATTTCCCACCTGAAGGATATCTATGTTAAATTTCAGCTTCCTAACATATTGGGAAGTAAGAGAATTAGTGATGAGTCAGTCAGTGAGTGCGAGATATGGTAAAAAGTGTCAGGACCATTTTTGTACTTTATGAAATTCTACGCCCTATAGGTCCAATCCAAATTTTGATCCTACTGTCCATTTGGCCGTTATCGTTCACGCAACGCAAGCAATGCATCGGTAATGATGTCATTATGTCAACCCCATTTTCATCCCCTTAGGGAAGGTTATTAAAATTCTAATTACGTAGTTTTCCTATTTCCCACCTGCAGAATACCTATGTTACATTTCAGCTTCCTAACATATCGGGAAGTACGAGAATTAGTGATGAGTTAGTCAGTCAAACCGCTTTCAGATCGCAATGCCGGGTCCTACCTGGGAATTGGAAACGGGTCTTTCCCGGGTGGGGCCCGGAATTGGACCCTACACACCGCAATCCTGACCGGCAATATGCCGAGCTGGGTTGCCATCCAGGGGCGGGGATGGAGTTGGTTGCGGGGGCAGAGGCGGCGCTGGAGTTGAGATCATCTCCACACTGCCTCTCCCTATGCAGGGAACAGGTCCCGGGTAACTTGTTCACACTGCGCCTGACCCGGTCATTACCCGGGAATAACCCTTCTTATAACCCGGGTTAAATTACTGGGTCAGGCGACCAGGGAATTCGTCCATGGCCTCTTTTACACCGCACAGTGACCCATGTCGACCTGACAATATACCGTGTCAAAATTGGGTTATTTGTGCGTTGTGAAAGGGGTATCAGTGAGTGAGTGAGTGATATAGATACTGTATCAGTCAGAATTTTTTTAATTATGTCTTTAGAGGGTGAAAATACAACACAACCAGAATTTCTATTATACAAAAACAGAATTGATTTAAAATGATTGTTGTTGTAAAGCTTAAGTATCACACTTAAATAGCACTTAATTAGAAATATGTTATATCAAAAACCTAAACATTCATTAAGAATGCACGAACAATTTATGAAAGAAGAAAACAAAAAAATTATATCAAGATGTTAAATGCCAGACAACATTAGGGCATCATGAACCAATATGCGGCCAAAAACCCACTTTAGGGCTTTGTCCACATTTCCTGGGTGTGGATTATTAGATCTACACTAGAAACGTCTAGAGTCAATAGGTCTACTGTCACGATCCTGACTGTAGTTCTCGTATTTGGTGACTTACCCCTGCCATCTGTCCTGGATCCTGTGCCTTTTTGCTCACTGATATAAACAGCTTGTCAGCACCATGACTTTCCTGAGTCCTGAGTTCTCTGCCTGAAGGTAATAGTTAACGAGCTCTACCTGTGATTAATCTTCGGTGTGAGTCTGAATTCAGCAATCTGAAGTTTAGGCCTAAAAGCCAGCATCCTCTGTTTGCAGAAGTTCAGGCTTCAGTGTTCTCTCTGCCTGCTAGGCCTCACTCCACATCACAGCCTAGTCTAGAGTACTCACATGACAGTGACTGTTCACCTGACCCAGAGCTGTCCAATCCTCTGCCAGCCTGAGACTCTCTGAATCACCTGACACTGCTCACCAATCACCAAGGACCAGGAAGTATAAGTCGGGAGACTGAGTTGGAAACTGGGCCAGTTCCTCGTGTCACACACAGCTCTGTGTGAGCTTTGAAGCTGAACTCCCTAAAGGTAACCCTTGTACTTCAGTTAATGTAAAAACTCTGTTCCTTTGTTACCCAGTTTGGATTACATTTGTGTTACCATTGATATCCAGTATTTCCACAAGTCTCAACTTAAAGGCACAGTTGCAGTGTTTCATCTTAAAGGCACAGTTGCAGTGTTTCATCTTAAAGGCACAGTCACAGTATTCCAGACTCAACTTAAAGGCACAGTTGCAGCGTTTCATCTTAAAGGCACAGTCGCAGTATTTCACAGTCTCAACTGAAAACCACAGCTGCAGTATTCAAACCGCCACAGCTGCAGGGTTCTTCAGCCTCGTACTAGAATTACAGCCACAGTCATCGTTCTACTTTCAGTTGCGTTTCCAGTTATATCCGGTACCAGCCCGCATTACAGTTGTATCCCAGTCTCACCGGTAACCAGCCCAGTTATCAGTATCACCAGTAACCAGTCCGTCTTACTATCTTGCCAGTAACCTTGAGTACATAAGCACCTACTCCTGTGACACTATATCCAGTACAGTCTCACCTATACATTCATCATCCTGCTATCGAAGTCCCTGGTGATCCAGTGGTCAGGATACGGCTTCCTCTGCCGAGGCCCGGGTTCGATCCCCGGTCAGGGATTGCTCCTTCTTCTCACTGATTCCTGCAGACCAGCCTAATATTCACATAGTCCTCCAGTTGCCCGCACAGACTTCACTAACACCGGGTTCACAAAACCACAGTCATGACAGTCTACCACTAATGGTAGATATGCATTAGGTCAACAGGGTCAAAAAGGTTGACAGGGTCAAAAGGTCGACAAAGAATAGGTAGACAGGAAAGGTCGATATATAAATGGTCGACACAAAAAAAGGTAGACACCATTTTCTTTTGGGGGGAGGGGGGTTTGTCACTATTCTGCCACAAACAAGCCCCATTAGTGTACCACGTCCCCTCGCATGGCTCACTTCACTCGCCATGCTTCGGGAAGGTTACTATTCCCAATCGCAGTCAATGTGGATGGCAAAGTATGAAAAAGTTGAAAAAAATAAATACTTATCTGTGTCGACCATTGTGATGTTGACCTTTTGATCCTGTCGATCTTTTGAACTGTCTTCCTTTTACATGTCAATCTTTTGACCCTGTAGACCTAATGCATGTCTACCATTAGTGGCAGACCTATTGAAGTAGACCTTTTTAGTGTAGATCTATAGTCTGGATACCCTATAGAAGCTTATGGGCTTCTTTTTGTATTAGTCTCAGAGGAGGGATGTACTAAAGGGAACATGCAATAAAAACCCTGTTTACGTGGGTTTTACTGCATTTCCCATAAGTCCGAAGTCCGAAAATGGTGAGCTTCGGTGTGGAGGGTAATGTCAGCTTTTCCGTATTGTGCAGTCAAAGGATCCAATCAGATCCCTCCCAGCACCCCCTGTGGCTGCCGTGTTCCTCTGCACATGTGCAGCCGGGCTCCCGGATAATAAACTCGGAAATCCAGCGATCAGCGCTGATCGCAAAGATCAGCTCTTATTGGGATTGGAGGTACTAAATGGAAAATGCGGTAGAGTACATATGCTATTAGTATCAGCGTGATCACCTCTAAACATTGGCCCCTACCACTGCATTCCCCTGGTGGGCCCTTCATGCCCCAGTCCGACACTGGATATATCCGAAGCTAGGAAGAAGCCAGAATGGTGGTAGTATGTGGCTAAGCACATGGATGTTACTGTGACTGTTACTCAGCATACATGCACCTGTTTATCACATTTGCATTACCGCTACTAAAAATATTGCTAGCATATGATATAATATAAAATATTAAATTGTGAATTAAATGTCAATATACCTGCCGGGAGCTATACACTTCGCTGCCGTTCACCACACCAGCACTAGACTCTGCTAATAGTGGAGCTGTGACCCCACAGCTTCCATGTCCTGTAATAGACCTCTGCACATGCGCAAAAGAAAGCTAAAGGAATGGCAGAGCTTACAGCGCTAGCTTGAAACTGCGGCCACATATGTGTTAGTTCATACTGGAGGTATCAAATTCAGTAAGAGGCAGAAGCAACACAATAAGCATGCAGTGATATTTCATTGCCAGAAGCCATCTTAGTACATCCCACCCTCAATCTTCTATCATCGATCTTTGATTCCCAATTCCTTCCTCAGACTCCCCATCTACCCACAGAAGGGGGGCTCGGAGGCGGATTTTGACCTTATGGGGCCCTAAGCAAGACACCAATTTGGGGCCCCCCATCCTCAAATAATCCTCCCCCAGTAAGTGTATGCCAACAACCTCCCATCCCTGTGACCGCTTGTACAGACACTTCCACCCCAGACCAAGAGACAAATTGAACAGATAACATCCACCACCTCCCCCCCCCCCCCCTCCTCCCATCTGATAGCTTGCACAGATCACCCCCTCCTTCACCCGTGGACCCAGTGACAGACCCCCTGGTGCAAAGACAGCTGCTCAGCTGCAATTTCCAGGATGGTTTTTACCTGATCCCGGTCAGCACAATCTTATTCACATTACACACCATGTAGTGCCCCTGATTCATATTACACCACATACAGCAGTAGCGCTGCTTATCCACATAATACCCCCTGTAGTTATGCGGCTTATCCACATAATGCCCGCTGTAGTTATGCCGCTTATCCACATACTGCCCCCTGTAGTTATGCCGCTTATCCACATACTGCCCCCTGTAGTTATGCCGCTTATCCACATAATGCCCCCTGTAGTTATGCCGCTTATCCACATAATGCCCCCTGTAGTTATGGCGCTTATCCACATAAAGCCCCCTGTAGTTATGCCGCTTATCCACATACTGCCCCTGTAGTTATGCCGCTTATCCACATAATGCCCCCCTGTAGTTATGCGGCTTATCCACATAATGCCCCCTGTAGTTATGCCGCTTATCCACATAATGCCCCCTGTAGTTATGCGGCTTATCCACATAATGCCCCCAGTAGTTATGCCGTTTATCCACATAATGCCCCCTGTAGTTATGCCGCTTATCCACATACTTCCCCCTGTAGTTATGCCGCTTATCCACATACTGCACCTGTAGTTATGCCGTTTATCCACATACAGCCCTCTGTAGTTATGTCGCTTATCCGCATACTGCCTCCTGTAGTTATGCCGCTTATCCACATACAGCCCCCTGTAGTTATGCCGCTTATCCACATACTTCCCCTTGTAGTTATGCCGCTTATCCACACACTGCCTCCTGTAGTTATGCCGCTTACCCACATACTGCCTCCTGTAGCTATGCTGCTTATCCACATACTGCCCCCTGTAGTTATGCCGCTTATACACATACTGCCCCCCTGTAGTTATGCCGCTTGTCCATATACTAACCCTGTAGTTATGATGGTTATACACATAATTCCCACTATAGTTGTGCCCCTTACCTATTGCGTGAGCGTGCAGGAGGTGCCGGCAGCAAGGGCTGTCAGGAGCTGTAGTTTATTTTGAGTGTGAACAAACAGTCAGTGTAGTGCAGTGCTGGACTCTCTGGCACCAGTAACAGTGCTGCTCTCTCTTAGATTAAGCCCTGGGACCCGCCAGGCCCTAAGTGACCGCTTTGGTTGCATAGCGGTAAATCCGCCTCTGGAGGGACTTGAGAATTAAGTAATATGGAGAGGACCAGCAATGGGTTTATAATGAGAGTCCCATTTAATAAAATTTTGGGTCTCTACTTGATGCCAGCAGCGGGCTGAGGTACTATGCCAGCTACGGGCGGTACCATTCTGGTCAGGATATCTTTGCCTGCTATGGGTAATTTCAGGGAATGATAACAGAGATGTGCCTTAATGAAAAGATCAGATTTTTACCTCAGAATCTGAGGTAAATTGGCCATTCTGCAATGGTGTTTTAAGAGAGGAGGGAGCCTGTGTGCAGACTCCAGGTGGGCCCCCTCGTCTCCATGGCGCTGTAGGCTCCAGCATTGTGCTGGCGTCTACTGCACATGCGCAGGTCTCCGGAAACATGACACCCGCCATGTTCCGGAGACAAATTTCGTATTGCACATTCGCGGTGGCCATTTTTAGTGTGATTTTTGCCGTGGCTGCAGCGCCCGTTGTGGGAGTCCGGAAAGGTAAGTATTACAACAACATACTGTAGGTGCAGTGTTGGCCCCCCTGGACCCAGAGGCCCGTGTGCACAGGGCCGGCTCTACCATTAGGCAGCTTTAGGCGGCTGCCTAGGGTTGCCAGTCACTGGAGGGCACCACTGAATTTATCTAGCAAAAAAACTAAAGGATGTCTCTGTCTGCGGGTTAGTAATGAACTTACACATGGGTGGATGGAACACAATAAGGAACATACAAATATATGTATGTCTGTGCGTATATAAGTATGTATACCCATGCAGTTTTAATGATGTAGTTGGCACTGTGGTGGATGCTGGTTGGTGTTCAGAATACCGGCACCAGAAACCAGACACATGTCAGTATGCCGACCAGGGCAGTCGAGAGCCGGGATGGGCCCAGTTACTTTTTAAAGGGGCGTAGCCTAATCACAGGAGGTGTGGTCATGTACCCTTTGAAAAAATTTGTATTTTAAGCACCTCCATGGCCACACTGCAGCCCAGTACACAGCAGCATGTGCTGGGCTGAGGAAAAGAGCTGCAGCTGCTGCTGCTAGGTAAGGGAGAGGGGTCCTGGGCCCCTCCATCAGACCTGGGCCCGGGTAATTTGTACCCCCCCCCCCTGCTTTCAACACCACTGATGCGACACCAGAATACCCACAGCCGGCATTCTGAATGTTAGTATGCCGGTGAGGGTTAGGCTGTAAAATGTTGTGACTTGTTTACAATATACTTTATCTCTTTTAAAGTCCTTGATTGTTGTACCTTTTCTTTGTATATGTATAATGATGCAATTCACCTCAGCCCACCTAGTGGCCACCTGCATCTCCCCTCCAGGAGGTGGCGGTGGTTGGGGGGGTTTGCAGGTTAGGGTGCGCTAGGTTGAAGCTTTGCCCAGGGTGCAGAGAGACCTTGCACTAGCCCTGCGTGTGCATTGCACACACTGCACCCATGATAGAACCGCCAATGCCTTCAGGTATTATGGCTGAAGGATTTCTCATTCCCTCAAAAAAAAATTTTTTTGCTTAGATAAGGGAGTAGTGGACACTGATGTAGCCTTTGCCTTTCTATGTCCATTTTAACAATATATGAGGAAAACTAGTGTGTCAGTCGGAGAAACTGAGACTGTGTCCTCGTCCTTCAGCGCTGAAGAAAAATCTGATTCAGTTAACGTTAGCCCTGCCAAGCTGCCAGTGTGTGTGTGTGTGACCTGTGCACAACCTAGCCTGCTGAGCAGGTGCCGCTTAACTGTTAAGCTGGGTACACACTATACAATATGTTGTCTGATCCGCCAGATCAGACCGGCATATCGGGCACATCATTTAGTGTGTACCCAGCTCTAGTGTTGGCAAGTTAGTGATGGAAAACTGTCACTCTCCTGCCTGTCGGTGGAGAATCCGGATGCTTGCTACCCAAGCACACCAGCTGTTGCTACAGTAGGTGGTAATCTTCCGAACAAATACATGTGTACCCAGCTTTACTATATTGACTGGTAAGTAGCAATAAATAAAATATTGGACACAGTTTCCTAAGGAAACTATTTCATTATTTTAGTTGAATTGGTGAAATTTGAAAAAAAAAAGACTAGTCCTATTTCAGGCCATTCTCCACAGAATCATCTAGGTTCAGGTATGAGGCCACCAGCCCAATTACAAAGCATTAGCAAACAGAATACAGTATATATATATATATATATATCTATCTTGAAAAGAACTGGCACTCACCCCAAGTGAATAATGCTCAGGTGCCCTCAGGTGACCTTTTTTTGAAACTACTGGAACTCACTCTGACCAGGAACTATTTTCTGTTCGACGGGAAGTTTTACTGCCAAACCAGTGGGTGTGCCATGGGGAGTAACGTCTCCCCCTCCTTTGCTAACGTGTTTATGATGAAGGAAGAGCAAGCCATGTTTTTTTCTGATATTAGTTTCAGTAAGCACATCCTGCATTACTCACGTTACATCGATGATGTGTTCATCCTTTGGACGGGGAGTCAGCAGCTTTTTGAACAACTTGTTAACAACATCAATAGTAGGGATTCACCAATAAAGATTACAGCACACAGTGACCCACTGACACTTAACTATTTAGACGTCCAGGTGTCTATTATCAATGGAAGTGTAAGAACGGACATTTTCTACAAGCCGACTGATAAAAACACCTTACTACGTGCGAATAGCCATCACCCAAGGGCTCTGAAAAAAGGTCTTCCTCGGTCTCAATTGATGAGGGCCGCAAGAATCACCAGTGACCCCTCTAGACTGGATCAAGCCTTAACCACTGTAGTAAATCGCTTTGCAGTCAGAGGCTACGATACTGGCGACCTCTTGAGACATAAATCGGAAGTTGCAGCCATCCCGCGCCATGATCTTTTACAACAAAAATCTAAGAATCATGATGAGCCGGTGCCATTAGTTACGAAATACACGACTGCCAGTCCTGTTGTACCCAGAGCCTTGAAAGCCATGTGGCCAATAGTATCCACAGATAAGAAGCTATCCATCTTTAAGAAAAAAATACCTCTTATATGTTTTAAGAAAGGAAGAAGCATCAAAGATTTTGTTGTACATTCAGATGTAACAGGTTTTGGGGAATGCCTGTCTTCCAATTTTTTGACCAAACCCCCAGGTTGTTATAGGTGCCTCGGATGCAAAACATGCACTAATATAGTGCCCGGTGCATCCTTTACATCCACTTCCACTGGCAAATTATATAACATCAGGCATGTTATCACATGCACCACCACCCACATTGTATACTTAATCACTTGCCCTTGCAAGTTACAATACGTGGGGAAGACAGTACGTACGGCCCGGGAACGCTTTGCCATGCACAGATCCGCGATCAAGTATGCTATCTCAGGAAAAACTTCCGATCAACCAGTGGCAAAACACTATGCTGATTTTCAGCATACACTTCAAGATTTAAATTTTCAGATCATTGATCATGTTCCCAAATCTGTACGTGGCGGCGACCGGGGTGGCCAGCTTTTGCGCCTTGAAGCCAGATTGATTTATTCCTTGGATACCATTAAACCCAAGGGTCTCAATGACAAAATTGCTTGGAATATTTTTCAGATTTGATATCATACTTGATTAATATTATGAAGTTATAGCCTTTCTTAATCAATTAATAGCCAGTATTTCCTTAAAGTTTACAGAAGGCCACTATGCTTTTATCTAGGTGTCTCCTGAACTTGCCTTAAGTATGCTTGCCTCAAGTATGCAATTTGTGAATCAAATATTAAGTATAATGAATCTGAATTGTCATAGTGATCATGCATTCTATGAAGCCAAAGTAATGTGTCTTTTGTAATCATGCACTGTTTTGTCCCAGCTGGGTGTTTGATATGCATCCAGTTTAGACTCTTATGTTTTGCATCACTGTTTGTTTTTTGTTTCACCAGCCAAACCTACATCTATCCTGAGTCCTGGTTACCGTCGTGCGCCGGTCTCCTAGGCGACCGAGCAAGCTCTGGGTATCCAGGAAATGACGGACACCGACGTAAGGTAGCGCTGACGTCATCGCACCTGGAAGTGATCTGAGCGGCTCTCCGTTCACACCCACTTGCCAGCGGCGTGCGTCCCGTTCGCGGGTCTTCCACTGCTTATTTAAGGTATGTTGTTTATTTGCACATTGTATCACCTTGACAAAGGGGCCCCAGCGCCCCGAAACGTTGGTCACCCTATTTGTTATTATGGATTAAAGTTCCTTTTTTCACATCATCCACTGGGATCCAGTCTCTGAGTGCCGCTGCATGGTTCTATTTGCTGTATATATATATATATATATATATATATATATATGTGTGTGTGTGTGTGTGTGTGTGTATGTGTGTATATATATATATATATATATATATTGATCCATTAAGTCTTGTGCTTACAATTCAGGATGGCCATTCTCTAGGCATACAGATGAAATATGCTTTAATCCCAAAAGCAATTGGATAATAACTGGAAATGTTGGTCAATGCAATCCACAGGGGACCATTGTTGACCTGCCTGTGTGGCCATCTTCCGCCACCTGTGATGACAGAAGATATCCAGCTGTTGCAATGTCAAGAAGCCAGATCTTATCCGTTTGCCCACTTATGGTTGTGGGGGTGTAGTATGAGTGGCCGGCGGCTGGGATCCCGGGCGCCGGCATACCGACCGCCGGCATACTGACAGCTGGGCGAGCGCTAATGAGCCCCTTGAGCCTTACCATCCAGGAGAGGAGGCTGACACACATCCAGAACCTTTTAGTCTGCTTTCCTCACTGGACATTTTGTTTGGTGTTATTGGCTTGACTTTAAAATCCCTTGTGAACTTTCATTAATCTTGGAGGACACAATCTAATTGGTCATTTGCCCCATAATTAAATAAAGTACCTACAAGGAACCACAATTAAGGAGCAGCTGATTAGAAGTTCACGAGAGTTTTTAGTATCATTATAGATATATATCACGTTTTAACACTCTTCACAGTGAGATCATCTTGTAGGAAATTTGCTAAAGCATTATTCCACTGTGACTTGTACCCCTGATGAAGTCCATAATGGACGAAACGCGTTGGGTTTTATGAGATATATATAGCATACACTGTTTCTGCATAAATGTGTATTGTGCTTATGGAACAACGTGTATGACAAATTTTAACGTGTATTAAAAATAATCTTTCTATCATTCCGGTTATGCTGGTTGGATTTTACTTTGAGTAATTATTTCAATTTTAATTATGCCATTGTATCTGTGCGCACTCTGAATATTTGTGTTATATATATATATATATATATATATATTGATCCATTAAGTCTTGTGCTTACAATTCAGGATGGCCATTCTCTAGGCATACAGATGAAATATGCTTTAATCCCAAAAGCAATTGGATAATAACTGGAAATGTTGGTCAATGCAATCCACAGGGGACCATTGTTGACCTGCCTGTGTGGCCATCTTCCGCCACCTGTGATGACAGAAGATATCCAGCTGTTGCAATGTCAAGAAGCCAGATCTTATCCGTTTGCCCACTTATGGTTGTGGGGGTGTAGTATGAGTGGCCGGCGGCTGGGATCCCGGGCGCCGGCATACCGACCGCCGGCATACTGACAGCTGGGCGAGCGCTAATGAGCCCCTTGAGGGCTCGCTGCGCTCGCCACACTGTGGGCACGGTGGCGCACTACGCGCGCCACAGTATTTATTCTCCCTCCAGGGGGGTCGTGGACCCCCAAGAGAGAATATGTGTCGGCATGCCGGTGGCCGGGATCCCGGTATGCTGGTCGCCCCGGGATCCCGGCTGGCGGCATACTGAAGACCACCCGGTTGTGGTGCTTGGTCCATGCCATAGTATTACACAGTGCATTATCAGTTTTTATCCTGCATTATTATCCTGCATTATCAGTCTATAAGCCAATGATTAAGGAACAATGGTTTTCCTGAGCTATGGAATAAGCAAGCTAATGATAATTTTTATCAATGCCAAAACAGTTTAATAGGTAAATCTGGTTTAAATATATATTAGATATTGTTTCATTTTTTAAAGAAATTTGGATAATTTTCAAGTTTTTAGTTTATTATTTTTTAAATAACACCTAATAGGTTAGACTTCTGTTACTAGTTTTATTAGATTAAAGTAAAATAATAGAGAGCTGTTTCATTGCACGGCCTTCAGACCTAGAAAAACACTTGTCTCCTTAGTTGTGCTTATCTCAGTCACATCTGTAGTAGAGACCTCTTGAGCTTTGCAAGCTTCAACATAAGAATACTTACACACTGTTTCATGTTGGTTCAATAAAAGATCACACAATGAATGGAATCTCTTTCTGGCTCCAGTACAAATCCCACACATACAGGATCTAACTGCAGGTTAATGGAGTCCCAAGGGGGGACACATTAGTGATTGTGATAATGTTTGAATAGTGGGATGTGTGGTAATATAGTTATATGGTGCTCAGTAGCTAAATCTTAAATCTATAATAACCAAGTCATTGAATCAGTGCATGTAAACCTATTCCTGATTGGTTCATTTTTGCCAGACTTATTTAGGTGGATGTCTCATTTCCTTCTAGGGACTAGTTAGATTATTATATTATTGTTGGGTTCATACTCATCCCAATGCACAAATTTTGCGGGATTTAATGCTGTCCGAGTTGGCTGGAGGTGCGGGTTGCCAGCCGAACTCTGACGTTTTTTTAAGGCTGCAATCATTTACAAGACAAATCCTTGTAAATCATTGCCACTTTAAAAAAAGTACTCCCGTTTTTCCCAAATCATTTAATATTACTGTTTTCAATGCCATATTCCCTGATAAATTCAGTCATCAGTCTGTAGACAGGTTATTCAGTATCATGCTGTAATTTTATGTACGGACAGACCATTTTCTTGATGTTTATATGAGATTCTAATGTCTTGTTGTTTTTCTACAAATACTTTTTTTTATCTTATATATTTCTTGTACAATAGCTTTGTTGAGCTTAGGGAAAAAGAAAAACAGGTTGAGTATCCCTTATCCAAAATTCAAAATCCCACATTTTTGGGTCCCCTACTGAGATAATGACGTATGTATTTTATATATATATATATATATATATATATATATATATATATATATATATATATATATATATAAAAAATCATACAAATTCAGCACTCACCTAATATTAACACTTCAAACTGTAATTCATCTGAATTCAGGGAATGTTAGTTCCAAAATATTGCAATAGTTTGTTAGGCTGACCAGCCCCTTCACGGCCTTCCCATTTGGTCAGTCCCTACACTGACTTACACAAATCTGAGCAATGCTCACAGGCATCTTTTGGATTTTAAATGCACTGCATGCTTATATCATGTGTTTAGGCCCTGTCCCACTCTTTTAAAGAGACAGGAACCACACCCAAGCATATCAGTAAAAACACCTGGGGAATTTCTTAACATTTAATTTACATATGGACAATAGGGGTGCAAGAAAGAGTGTGACCACAAAAATTTTATATAAACAATAGGCAAGAACCCACAGCACTCATACATCCGCGGTGCCAGTGGTATTGTGCCAGAGGTGTTTTTACTGATATGCTTGGGTGTGGTTCCTGTCTCTTTAAAAGAGTGGGACAGGGCCTAAACACATGATATAAGCATGCAGTGCATTTAAAATCCAAAAGATGCCTGTGAGCATTGCTCAGATTTGTGTAAGTCAGTGTAGGGACTGACCAAATGGGAAGGCCGTGAAGGGGCTGGTCAGCTTAACAAACTATTGCAATATTTTGGAACTAACATTCCCTGAATTCAGATGAATTACAGTTTGAAGTGTTAATATTAGGTGAGTGCTGAATTTGTATGATTTTTTATTTAAATAGTGTGGTCACAATACCACTGGCACCGCGGATGTATGAGTGCTGTGGGTTCTTGCCTATTGTTTATATATATATATATATATATATATATATATATTTTTTTTTTTTTAATAAATAATATATATAATATTTATGTCATTATCTCAGTAGGGGACCCACAAATCTGGGATTTTGAATTTTGGATAGGGGATAATCAACCTGTAACAGCTACAGGGGAGTACACATGGAGAGATCAGTGCTTAAATTCTAAGCAATCTGACTAGATTGCTTAGAAATTAAGCGTGGGTCTCTCTGTGTGTACCCCCTCCCCCCCCCCCCCCCCCCAGCGATAGCGATACGCGGCCCTGCGCGTCGCTATCACCATTACTAGATTGACCTGCATACAGGCACTATCTAGCAGGTTGCTCATTTCACTGCTGGGTGAAATGAGTGGTCCCCCCGTCCGCCCCCCTCTGTGCTGAGCGGGGAGAGAGATGTGTGCTGACCGGTCACTGATATATCGGGGCTTTAGTTAGAGGCACAGACGGCCGATGTCTGGCGAATTTTTACAATGGAATGTTTTTAAACTTTTCTGTTTTTAAGAACACTTTCAAGCTTTTGTTAACTCTGGAATCCTTGGTATTCCCAAATCTAATTAACAAGTTAGACTGTCTTAGTCCTTAACTCACTTTTCATGTTTCTTAGTGGAAAAGTTCTTGCAAAATAAAAGACCATACTTCAAAGCAGAGTCTTTAAATAGAAGCGATGTCTGTGCAATAGCAGTAAGAATTATAAGGAAGCTAATTGAGTTTCATGTCCAGGCTTCTCTTGCAAAATACTGTATCTCTGCGATAAGAATGCAGAAGCATTATTACTTGTGAAGTCTTGCCAATATATGTGCATGTTATTTCATTTCAAACAACTTTAGTAGATTACTAGCGTAGGTCTGCATGCACATAGCTGAGCTATTAATGGAGAATTGTAGAAGAAACATTGTTATTCAGCTAGTAATATCCTCAACCAGTCGAACTGCAGGATTTCACTAGATCCAGTGTCATGTGCATGGAAGCCTGCCTATTCAACCAATCCATTTGGTGTATTCCCTGGGAATCGGAGTCTGCAGAATATCTAGAATGAAAATGACTGACCCTGTGTGTTGGACCTCAGCTAGCCACAGTGTGCCTAATAAGCTGAAACTCAATCCACACCTGATAAGCTGGCATCCATAATTATCACCTATGTGCACTTCATTTACTAGGTTTGAGAGTCTATACATAAAAAGGAGAACATACCTCCCAACATGACCCTCTCCAGGAGGGACACAATATAGTAACATAGTAACATATTAATTAAGGTTGAAAAGAGGCAATTTGCCCATCGTGTTCAACCTGTATTAAGTTGTGATGAATCTTCATACCCGTTGAGTAATGTTTTATGACTAGTTAACTACTATAACTCATATAACCCCCGGATTAACCATTTTGATATTTTAAATATTATAACCTTGGATATCATTTTCATTCAGAAATGTACCATTCCTTTTTTAAATCCATTTACAGATTCCGCCATTACCACCTTCCCTGGCAGGGAATTCCACATCCTAATTGCCCTAACAGTGAAGAACCCTTTCCTCCGTCGCTTTCGGAACTTTCTCTCCTCCAGCCGCAGCGAGTGCCCACGTGCCCTAAACTGTGTTCTTTTAATAAATAATTCCTCTGATAACTCTTTGTAATGGCCCTTTACATATTTGAAGATATTACTAATATCCCCTCTTAGACGCCTCTTTTCTAGTGTATACATATGCAACCTATTAAGCCTTTCCTCATAATCCAGTCCCTCTAGGCCTTTAATCAATTTAGTAGCTCGCCTTTGGACCCTTTCGAGTTCACAGATATCTTTTTTTTATACAGTGGTGCCCAAAACTGAACACAATATTCCAGGTGCGGACGTACCAATGCTTTATACAGCGGTAGGTTTACATCCGAGTCCCTTGACTCAATTCCCCGTTTTATGCACGCTAGCACCTTACTTGCCTTCATTACTGCGCTTTGACATTGTGTATGGTTATTAAGCCTATTATCAATGAGTACCCCCAAATCCTTTTCCAAATCTGTTTTACCTAGTCGTTCCCCATTTAGTATGTAGGCTGCAAGTTTGTTTTTAGTCCCGGAATGCATAACCTTGCATTTGTCTGTATTGAACCTCATTTTCCATTTAGACGCTCAGAGTTCAAGTTTAGATAGATCATTCTGTAAGGACTCCACATCCAATTCCGAGTTAATTACCTTACACCAGTGGCGTGCGGTGAGGTCAGTGGCTGGTGAGGCACTACAGCCATAATGTCCGCCGAATCCTGCCGATGACCTCTACTGCCGCCGAGCCAATGCCCGCTACTGCCTCTGAGCCGATGCCCGCGGCCAATGGCTTACAAACTCGCACACCATCAACTGACCCAGCCCTCCGCAACTAATTTGCATCTCAGTCCAATGCCCGCTGCCTGCCTGCTCATCATACTTGTGATATACTGTTTGTACATTTTTATAGAAAAAAAAAAATGAGTGTTTGGGACTGGGAAGGGAGTGGGAGGAGGACATGAATGCAATTTTGTTGTCCAGGGCTTCCATCAACTTAATGGAGAAGGGTCTGTGCAGGATGCAGTTTGTACAGTGGGTGCTGCCGCTGACTCGGCTTCCAGACGAGTCGCAGGGGACAATGGTGGACAGTGTGTACCAGACCCACTTCCTGTGGGTGGAGGCCGGAGGGGTCCCGGATCAGTACGCAGGTGGCTGAGCAGCTCTGGTCTGGCATTATTACAGCGGAGACACGTGAAATTGCACCAATGAGTATCGCTTAAAGATTTTGTCCCTGCTGCAGAGGCATGAATGCCAGACCCTGCTGGACATCTCCTGTGGCACAGGGTGAGCTCAGTGGGGAAGCGTGACTTCTACCCAGGGGAGAGGATGGCTTCCCCGTCACTCCTACAGACTGAGATTCCATTCCCATCTGTACACACTAGTGATAGCTCGGTCCCATCCGTAACACACACAGCTGTCACATTCACGTAATGACACACAGTAGTGCTCCTTCTACAAATTTGTGCATTGCAGGTACACAATCAGCCCGGTGATAAAGATTCACCAAACAGAGTATGACAATTATTTTGCACACATGCTGCCAATTTGTACCACCTAGCACACCCACCCTGCCACAGTGTACCCCGTAGCACACCCACACTGCCACCCTGCCAGTGTACCCCCTAGCACACCCACACTGCCACCCTGCCACAGTGTACCCCCTAGCACACCCACACTGCCACAGTGTACCCCCTTTCATCCACACTGCCACCCTGTCACACTGTACCCCTGCCACACCCACTCCACCAGCCTGCCACCATGACACACCCACACCGCCATCATATACCCCCTAACACCCCCAGCATGTACCCCCTGACACATCCACATTACCAGCTAATCAATACAGAAATTACCTGGATTCACACTCTTCTCCAGTTCTGTGGCCACATGTCCATAAAAAAAAAGTCTCCGGCGCTGGGGGCAGGGGTTAGTGAACTATTGGCAGCGGCAGCGTTTCAACTTCTGTGCAGGCGGGAGGAAGGGTTCTGCACAAGGCAGCCACTGATAGCACGGTAGAGAAACTAGACGCTACCATGCTCGGTCCATTACTCTGGATTCTCGCGGCCGCGTAGAGAGCCTGTGCTGCTGCCGGATAGTGGTCATGTGATGCGGTGGTCCTTAGCACGAAGAGAAACTAGACGCTACCTAGCGTTTAGTTTCTCTTCGTGCTAAGGACCACCGCATCACATGACCACTATCCGGCAGCAGCACAGGCTCGCTAAGCGGCCGCGAGAATCCAGAGTAATGGACCGGTTGGCTTTCACTGTCTATCCCTCCCCCGGCCCTGGGGGAGGGATGTGTGTGTGTGTGTGGGGGGGGTTCGACGCTGTACACGGAAGCATTGCCAGTGACGGCAGGATGCAGTCACTGTCAGTGCTATACAGCTGCTGCCCAATCACAGAGACATGGGCGTGCTTTCATATATGCTGAAAGCACGCCCCTGCTGCTCTGAGGCACTTGTACTGGTGCCGCTTCCACTGTTCTTTTTCATGGCCTTTTCCAGTCCTCTGATTGGCTCCGCCCCCTAGCCGCCCCTGCTTCCGGACTTTTACAATGGCCAGCGTGCGGCACCGCTCTCGGTGCCGCAGAAATTCATTTTCAAGGTATTTACACTATCAAATGATTAGAATAATAAAAAGAACATACTTATGACACAGAATATGTGTCATAAGTGTCTTTTTTTTTTAAATTCTTTTCATCACATCATTAATGACAGGGGAGGCACTGCCTCCCCTGCCTTCCCTGACTGCACGTCCCTGCCTTACACAGTTTAGTATCATCTGCAAAGATTGACACTGTGCTTTCCAGGCCTATTTCTAGGTCATTGATAAATATGTTGAACAGTAGTGGACCGAGTAAGGAGCCTTGTGGTATACCGCTGACTACTGGGGACCAGGATGAGTACTTCCCGTTGACCACTACTCGCTGTACCCTGCTATCCAACCAGTTGTTTATCCCTGTGCAAATAGTTTTTCCTAGGCCAAGCTCCTTTAATTTGATGATCAGTCTCCTGTGAGGCACTGTATCGAATGCTTTTGCAAAATAGAGGAAGACTACATCCACTGCTTTTCCCTGATCAAGATTATTGCTCACTTCCTCATAGAAGCTAATTAACTTAGTCTGACATGACCTATCCCTCATAAAACCAGGCTGGTTCTTGCTAATAATCCTAGTGGTCTGTAGATACTCCTGTATGCTGTCCCTTAGAATTCCTTCCAATATTTTCCCCACTATAGACGTCAAACTTACTGGTCTGTAGTTACCCGGAAGATTTTTGGATCCCTTTTTAAATAATGGCCCTACCTCAGCTATACACCAATCCTTCGGTACCATGCCTATTCTAATTGAACTATTGAAAATCAAGTATAGGGGTCGTGCTAGTTGTGAACTAAGCTCCATAAGAACCCTCGGGTGAAGCCCATCCGGACCAGGTGATTTATTAACCTTAAATTTACTTAATCTCTCCCGGATTACTTCTTCACTTAAACAAACAATGCTCTGCTCCTTAATATATGATTGCCATCACCTGTGCTGAAACACCTTTCTTATCCATTAACCTGTTCAAAACAAGTGATGGCAATCATAAATTAAGGAAAAGTCCAGAAGCATTGTGTCCCTCCTGGAGAGGGTCATGTTGGGAGGTATGGGAGAAGACAATTGTGAGTATTGGGTAAACAGGACAGGGTGTATGATTTCACTGTAATTCAACTAATTAAGATGGAAGAGGCTTAAGATAAAGTTTAAAGTTGAACAGTTCATAAGCACAGGACCCATCTGCTTGGGGTACTTTTAGACCATGGTGGGGTCATCTACACAGTAGATAATAGGTCTACTTCACATTTAAATTTAAAGTTCTGAATAGACATTTAGTAGGTCACAGACCAAGAATGGAATGAATTGGTAGCAAACGTGGACCAAGACAGAAACTCATACCTACCACCATAACCCTCTCCAGGAGGGACAGAATACTCTGCTCCTGGACTTCCCTTTTAATTTATGGTTGCCATCACTGGTGCTGAAACACCTTTCTTATCCAGTAATCTGTTCAAAACAGGTGCCGGCAATCATAAATTAAGAGAAAAGTCCAGAAGCAGAGCATTTTGTCCCTCCTGGAGAGGGTCATGTTGGGAGGTATGGAAACTTGAGGCCATAGTCACAATGGAGCAGCTTCAATATGGAGAGTATGTAAATTCCTAACCAAATGGACAAAAAGAACATGTAAGGCTACCCTCTGATTTACACATAAGCTACAGCAAACCTTAAATAGACAACAATGTATTTAAATAGACTATAACATCAACTACAGCAATATTAAACTGCTTATTCCAGTAACAATGTTCTGGACCGGGCATAGCCAATTCCAGTCCTCGAGAGTTACCAATAATTAAAATAATTTGTTCCACCTGTGGATCTTTTAAAATGTGTCAGTGAGTAGTGAATAAACCTATGCACCAGCTAGGTGTTCTGGAAAACATGATATGTTGGTAGCTCTTGAGGACTGGATTTGGCTAACCCTGGTCTGGACACATCACAGCTGGCAAAATCTAATATGATCAAGTTAAATATAAATGACTACACTAAGGTTTCTTCTGAGGAAAATGCCACATCGTACTATAGTGGTGATTCAGACCTGATTACTGGGCTGCTAACTTTGCTGTCCTGCGTACAGATAGTCGCCGCCTCAAGGGGGAGTGTAAATTTGCAGTGTAAGTGTGCGATCCCATTTGTACAGCGAGCTGCAAAAATCCACTGTGTGCAGTCTCTGCGCAGGCCAGGACTTAAGGGTCCTACACATTTAACGATCCACCGCCGAGCTGCCCGACGGCGGATACGGCCGACCCGGCGGTGGGGGGGGGGGGGAAGGTAACGGGGGTAGTGAAGTTTCTTCACTTCCCCCGTCACCCGGCTCCATTGAAGTGTAGGCAAATATGGACGAGATCGTCCATACTGGCCTGCATGCACAGCCGACGGGGCACCAGTGATGAACGAGCGCGGTGCTGCGCATCGTTCATCGCTGGTGACTCCACTCTCAAAGATATGAACGTTATCTTGTTCAATAATGAACGAGATCGTTCATATCTTTGAGGATTATCGGCCAGTGTGTAGGGCCTATTACTCCTACAGCATACTTGCCTACCTGACCGTCTCCATGAGGGAGAAAATGCTCTGTTCCTGGACTTTCCTGGTAATGTATGATTGCCATCACCTGTGGCGAAACACCTTTCTTATCAAGTAACTAGCTCACCACAGGTGATGGCAATCATACATTACCAGGAAAGTCCAGGAACAGAGCATTTTCTCCCTCATGGAGAGGGTCAGGTAGGCAAGTATGTCGTACAGTGCGATGAGAAGAGGCTGATCGGGGCGGAGCTGACGTCAGGCACCCTCTCTGAAAACTCTTGAACATTTTTCCGTACACTCCCAATAAACGGTCAGTTTCCCCCCACAAACGGCCTTTTCCTGTCAATCACCATGCGAACGCCCGTGCGATCGGATTTTTCACCCCATCCTGTCGCTGACCAGCGATGACCTTTGTTGTTGTCCGACGTGCGTGCACATTGCGATGCATACACATGCGCAGTTAGGCCTGATCGCCCGCTAGCAGCAATCGGGAATGAATCAGGCCCTGAGACACATCAATGAGTTTAAAGATTTCTTTAACAGCTAGAACTGGAAATTACTGGAGAGACTCCTTTACACTTGCAGGGATTGATTATCTTCTATTACTGGTCCCAATCAGCCAATCAGTCAATAGCTGTGATCTTCAGCAGTCCGATCTCTTACAAAAGTGTTAGCTGCCCCATAGGGTAGTGAGCACTTTTGTGCAAATCTGCCATTTGGCTGGCCAGGTGAAGGGTGCGAGATGGGATGTCGTTGCCGGTGTTTAAATGTCGCAGCAATGGCAATTTGCACCCCTCGTCGGAAATTGAATTTTCCCCTACGTGTTGCTTTTACAGTCACACTATATATTATGTTTTCATTCAGCAGATGTGTATTGTTTTCCTAACAAGCATTCCAACACTCAATGTCAGTCTCAAAACAATTAGGAAGCATGGACAGGGAAGACTTGTCTCACATAGATGATGCAGTGAAGGGTCTGGCCATTCCCAGAAAAATAATGCATTGTTGGTGATATATATTTTTCATTGGGGAATTCTGAAAATAATGTATTAAGTTATTCTTCAGTGGGAAATAAATTAGTTGGTAAATAAGCTACTTGTTGAATTATTTGTCATGTAACATGACCATTAATGGTAAGGGCCTAATTCAGACCTGATCGCCAGCAAGCAATTTTTGCACTGCTGCGATCAGATAGTCGCCGCCTACAGGGGGAGTGTATTTAGCTGTGCAAGTGTGCGAACGCATGTGTAGCAGAGCTGTACAAACAGATTTTGTGCATTCTATGCGCAGCCCAGGAATTACTCAGCCGCTGCGATCACATCAGCCTGTGAGGAACCCTCCCTGCAAATGCATGGACACGACTGCGTTTTTCCAGACACTCCCTGAAAACGGTCAGTTGACACCCACAAACGCCTTTTTCCTGTCAAACTCCTTATGATCACCCGTGCAAATAGATCCGTCGCACAAACCCATCGCTGAGCGGCGATCCGCTTTGTACTCATGCAACGCTCCTGTGCATTGCGGTGAATGCGCAGTTTGGACCTGATCGCCCGCTGTGCGAAAACACACTGCAACGACCAGGTCTGAATTACCCCAATGTGCATCAAGATGTAGTGGTAATGCCAAATTAGATGCCAATTAATAGACTTGTCTGGTAAGTTGCCTAGTATTGGTAATGGTCAGTAAGATGCCTACTGCCCATAAAAGGAAATGTTAATAAAAGTTTTCAGTAGTGATAATTGGCAGTAAAATGGCCAGTGGTAGTCCAGTAATGGTCTCCTCACCGCTGCATATTCCTCTTCCAGCTATTGCATCCGGCCTTGCTAGTTGTGGCACATGACATAATAATGTACAGCGGTAGCTTTAAATTGGTCCCCACCAAAAGTCTGTTCTCAAGAACAGAACAGCACAAAGCTACTGTGCAGTATAAACCTACCCATTCCAATGCTGCAAATCATCCCGGCAGGTAGAAAGAAGGAGCAGAGAAGAGAAAATAGAGAGAAGTTTGGTTTTACTGTATGTTGGGTTATTCTGCCACAATATCAGTGTCTGTCCCCTTTTTCCTCTGTGCTCCAGTGCCGTACTCCTGGTTGAACTGTAGCATGTACTACAGCACTATTCACTAAAGTTTCAACATTCCCATGATCTGAATCCACCATGGTACAAAAAGTCCAGCTCTTTTATTCTTCTTCCTAAGGAGGAGAATGAGAGGTTTATGGAAGGAGGACATTTGTAAGTAGAAGCACTTGAGAGGAGAACAGCACTGGAGTCTTGGAAGCTTTTTGCATGTGTACCCAGGTATTGGAAATTTGGAATGATGCCACAGCTGCTTTAACATGGCTAACAAAAACTAAAAGCAGGGAGTGATTAGCAGGGTTAGTAGACTTAGAAGTCTATTTACTAAACATTGGTGAGAGAGAGAGAGTGGAGAGAGATGAACACAGCCTGTAAGATGACAGAAGATGATTGCCTGGTACTTTATCTCTCTCAAAGGCTTAATAAAATAGAACCCTAAGAACTTTCATATTTTGGCACCAAAAGAAACGGCTGCATCCCGACAAGTCTAAGTCAGCCTATATTATTTATTTCCGAGATGTCAATATATGTGTAAATGCACTCTGTAAATTGTGCACCTGCTTTACCTTCTGTATGACCGTAATGGTGTAGAGTATTTATTTTTTTGTTGTACAGGGAATGTAACTGGCCCCAGGGCAGGAGCTTCTGCCATCTGATCTCTCTGAGTAACAGACATTAAGCTTGAAGTATAGAAGTGTGAATTACATCAGGAGTTATACGGCGTAACCGAGCCGATCAAATCTCCAGATCCATGCACTTTTCCTCTGGTTTTCTGTTACAAATGAGGACAGAATTTCAGCCATAATGAGTCAGTCTTAGAACTTCTTGCATAAACCATACATTTGTTACTGATGACATTTATTAGTAAAACTAGTTACCAGCCCGTTAAAATGACGGAACAACATAACAGTAGTGTCAGTGCCGGCGGCTGTGCATACCCGAACAGAGCAACACTTGAATTGCTCCATCAGGCGCCATCTAGTAGCCACCGGTGTACAAAACACTTGAATGCTCCCCATAGAGGTGAGGAGCAACGTTAGGCTTTTATGATATAAGATAACGTGTTTATTTAGTTTAATAT
This sequence comes from Pseudophryne corroboree, assembly GCF_028390025.1. Classification (NCBI taxonomy): domain Eukaryota; kingdom Metazoa; phylum Chordata; class Amphibia; order Anura; family Myobatrachidae; genus Pseudophryne; species Pseudophryne corroboree. Next base: position 607,975,259 of record NC_086448.1, on the reverse strand, counting down.
ATTAGGAATAAGGCTACCATTAAAAAGTAAAACATGAGCATCTGTTATGAAAAACATACATGTGTAAGTTTTATATGCATTTGTCAGTACAATAAAATGCAAAACCCGTATTTTAAAAGATATATCCTTGTGGCTTTAAATGCTGTATGTATTCAGAATGATTTCACATGCCTTTTATACATGTGGGAAAGGGCTCTAAGAAATGCCAAATAATAAATCTCTGTATTTATAGTTTAAGTAAAGTACTATGAGAGTCTTTATCTGGTAAATATAATTGTGTTACATGTAAATCTGAATACTAGTATAGTGTAGATACAGTCGGTGGGCGATATTGTAAAGTTCGATTATTTTACAAGGAAAAGCAATATCTTAACACACGGGCTGCAGCGGCCGCTAAACATAAACAAATAACCGCTAAGATATGAATGCACGTTGCGTACACACGCCGACGCGCTATGCGCACAATGCAGCGACACGTGTGGCTGAATACACCTTATACCCCAAACAAGAATGTAATGCGACACCAGTAGTTAAATGTAATGTTGTGGGTCCAACGCATCAACAATATTTACTCAAAAGATACAGATAAAGATACAACAATGTTACAGAGAAGAGCTACAACCAACAGTACATACGTTTGTTCGCGAGCGAGCGCTCCCGGATCCGGGTCTCAGTTAGTCTTAGCAAGATGACCTTCAGAGAATAGACTGAGCCTGGCCAGGAGGACTCTCTTTTATACAATGAGTCCAAATACAATACAATGGGAAATGTAAGCTCTTCTTCCATAGGTCAAGGGGTAGGTCATTTACAGTACATGAGGGGTCATAGGTTGGTTTGAATAAATGGGCGATGCTTGGTCCAGGTGTGCTTGCAGGTGTTCGCCACTGGGTTCCCGCCGAATATCCTGAGTACAGTATTATAACAGTTTGCTAATATTATATCTCTGCATATATCCACATGCGATCAACTGTAAATAGCAACCGGAATGTAGATCACAAAATACTGCACATCTGAATACCAAACACTAAGTCCTAACCTTGCTCTGTCCCCTCACATCCTGTAAAGCTGAATAACTCTATTCTTCTACCTTTTAAGTGTATGTAACTTGCTGGCAAAATGTGTGAAGACTATGTGTAAATTATGCACTATATAAATAGAATATGGAATATGACTTTGTGGCTTTTCTGTGCGAATGCGCATGCTACTGTATATACTCATACCACGCACCAATACGCAAGACTCGTGAACCAGTGTATCATTTCATCCTCTGATGAAACCGCCATCTTTGTGGGCGGAGAAACGCGTCAGGTGACTTTTACACAGGTGGACCGCATTTGGAACACAAAATCCGGAACCTGGAAGCCCGAACCCGGATGTCACGGTACGTGACACACACAGGCGTTTCCAATCCTCACACAGCCGCTGCGGTAGTGTGTGACCCGTGGACATAGCCAAAAGTCCCCCATACCCTGCACCCAGCACCCAGCACTGGGATCTCCAAGCTTCAGTGGATCAAGCAGGAGGACACATAGGAGGATACATGGGACTGTACACTTTAAAGGAGCACTCCTACACACACTGGATGGGTGAAGTATAATCTTCAGCATCTCACACTCCATGTGAGAAATAATCAGATCCATCTCCCTCCAGTGGCTATACCTTTATACCATCTAGTTTTGGTTGTTGAACTCTCCATTAAGCTAACAGTCAGTCTGTGTGGAGCCATTAACGCTTAATTATATTGCACTAACCAAAGCGTCAGTCTGTGTGGAGCTATTAACAACCCATGTGGAGTTATTAACAACTTATGCTGTTCCCTGGTTTTGCACATGTTACTCATGTTTTAGTATGTTCATTTTAAGATAATTTTTAAATTAAATCTTCTTAATAAATTGCTATATGCATTTGTATCAAAACAGCAGCTGACAATTTTTTCTGTGCGCCTTCATTTATTCTATTTGATACTGATCCTGAAACGTCGGATCCAGAGGAGGGTGAAGTGGATGCGAGTGAGGGGGGATACTGTCCTGTCACAGGGTATACAGGCCCTCATTGAGGCTATCAGACCTGTCCTACATATTCCTGACAAGACTGAAGATGTAGAAGAGGAATCTTATTTTAACACTAAAAAGAAATCCTCAGCTACTTTCCCCGCTTCAAAGGAATGTGGGTGAACCCTGACAAAAAGTTTCAGATCCCTCAAAGGCTGATTTCTTCCTTTCCCTTTCCTGCGGAGGATAGGAAGAAATGGGAAAACCCGCTGATTGTGGACGCATCAATGTCCAGGTTGTCGTGTAAGATAGTCTTACCGGTTCCTGGGGCTGCCGCAAGATTGAGACCACTCTCAAATCTTTATACACTGCGGATGGGGTGGCCCAGAGACCCACTATTGCTTGTGCATGGATGACTAGGGCCATTGCTAAGTGGTCAGGTAACTGTACAAAAATATAAAAGGTGAGATGACCTCTGCGCACTGGAAGCAGCTTTAGTGGGTGTGGGCAAAAATGTGTCACCAATCACATGAAGATACAAACTAAACAACTGTGTGCTCACACTCTCAGAAGCACTTCACATATATAATACCATAAATACAACATTCAAGTCTGAATTGAATAAAAATTAATATGAAAACTGTCTCTTATGTCCGATCCTATTCTTCTCCAATGAATAATTGGTTCTTGAGCCTCCGTGAAGGGAGATATGTAAAACAAGAAAGGTTTATGGAACGTCTCAGTATTTATTCTCTATAGTCTTATGAGTATGAATAAAACTGGGGGATCCAATTTTCTCCCGTATCGGTAGTGATGATAAACTTTTAGGGGTTCACCCTTGTGTCAATTGATCACTGGATGCTCACTTTAACTCTTACATATTATGTATTAGTGATAAGCTCATAAAGGTATCTTTTTGATTCATTCCAGGGAATTATGTATATTGTGCTCACTTGTATGCTTACACAAATACGAAGATTCTTGTACGCATCAAGGTATCTTTAGGTCCTCCTTCTGAATCTTTTATCCCCCGCTCATAATATTCATGGTGAGTAACACATAGGAAATAAAAAATGCACCATAAGCATCAGCCGAAACCAATATATATATCTCCACTGAAGGGCCTTTCCAGATCAATGGGGTGTTGTCAGGAATCCGCAGTCTCCATTGCGTCACTTCCAGTGAACGGGGGTCTCCTGGCTTCAGTCCTCTGTTTTCAGAGTATTCCCTGTGAATTGAACCTGTGGAACTACAGGTTCCAGCAGTTCCAGTCTGCAGTCTCCTGCAGCCCACAGCTCACTGTGCTCCACCTAACCAGTTCTATCTTTTGGTAACCACTGGTTTCAGCCAGCAGCCTGGGGTACACAGTGTTTCTAGTTAGACAGCATTAACTCCCGGTGCACTACTGATCCCAGCCAGCAACCAGCAGTGCATGGCATTAACTGTCTACAGTGTTATTCTCCCGGTTAATCACCAGCTCCAGTTAACTCACAGATGATCTGAACACCCAATCCAGCAGGGTGTGTTCTCACAGAGATCATCCAATCATCACAGACCAAGGTGTTTAAACTCCAGTTCCTGGCTCAGTCTCATCGCCTTGGACAACACGTCACATTCTGTGAACAGGCGGCTCCTGTTTGCAATCCTCTGTCTCCAGAGATATCCTTGTGTATTGGACCTGTGGAACTACAGGTCCCAGCAGTTCCGTTCCAGTTTCCAGCTGTTCCAGTTTCCAGCTGTTCCAGTGTTCCTGTGGAACTACAAGTTCCAGCAACCACTCCAGCTCTCCTGCGACATTCAGTGTGCAAGTTCCTGTGTTCCAGTCTCCAGTTCCCCTGTGTTCCTGGTTATCCTCCTGTTCCTCCGTGTTCCTGGTTACCTACCTGTTCCTCCGTGTTCCTGGTTACCTGCTTGTTACTCCGTGTTCCTGGTTATCCTACTACAGCTCCGTGGAACTACAAGCATCAGCAACTCCTGCATTCGTTTACAGGCTTCACACCAATCTCCAACACAGTGTGCTTCAGCCTCAGCAGTAGAGACTCCTTCTCCAGGTGCATTCCATCACCTCACCTGTGAATCAGCTTGCAAGCTGCCTGTGCTTTCCCAATAGCACTGTGAACCCTGCATCAAGTCTTCTGCATCTGCTACCAGGTTTGCTACCAATATAATCACCTCTGCTGGCTCCACGTTTTAATCATCTCTGGTTCCCATACCAGCATATTGTTTCCTTGTTCAACTATACAGTCATACTATTATTGTCATAGACTCTCAGCTTCCAAGCTGCACCATATTCATTTGCATTTATTGTTTGTTATTACAAGTATTCCTGCTGCCATATTGTTTTATCTTTCTGCTTAATAAACAACATTACGCACATGCGCAGGAATCCAATCCAGTTTCCTCACTTCTTCCATCCTACCTCCACTGACCCACTAGCGCCCCCTCCGGGGACACAAACCAGACCGAACCTGACAGTTTGTCCAAGGCCCATGGACTCGGATGGTGGTCAGAATGTGGGGTCAGGGGCCTTGCAAAATCTGGTCTCCCGTTTGGATGGTCAAGAGGCTGCGCAGCAGCAGATGTTCCAGTTTCTACAGGGAATGTCTATCCATTTGGATACCTTGCAGCAATCCCCTCCAAGTTCTGTTGTTTCTCCAGTTCCTGTTCAAGTCACTCCTGCTCCAGTCATTTCAACTTTCCCTGCACAATCCGTTCCTGTGGATGGATCTTGCTTAAGTCAGTCCTATTGCATTCCCTTCACAGCTAATTCTCCTGAGAGAGCGACTTCCTCCTTTGAAAGCTTCAAGACTCCTTTGTTGTCTGCTGTAAACTCTGAACCAATAAGCACTCTTTATCATCTATTGGAACAACTTCAAAGTCTCCTAACAAAAATCATTCCAATGATGCCAGAAATCCTGGGTGGTGCTTTAAACGCAGTGAAGAGTACTGCTCAAAGTATTGAGACTAGTGCGACCTCCGTGTCAACTTTTTTTCAAACTAAAGTCTCTTCTCCTATGCAGAGGGAGGGCAGATTCCAGAGCTACCCGCGCTCCAAACTCACGGAAGCTGAACGCCGGCATCGCAAGCAGCTTCACCTCTGCTTTTACTGTGGGAGTTCTAGTCATCTTATTAAGGACTGTTCCTTCCGCAACTCAAAAGTTGGTGACAGGTCCCAACATCACAGTGTTTTCACCTGCAAACCTTCCAACGTATCCTCTACAGTTTCAAGTTCCTTTACCCCGGACAGGAGTGTCCAAAAAGTCTACGATTGGGGTCCTGTGACAAATAGACCCAAGCCCAAGTTCAGAAATCAACAGAGACTATCTTTGTTACCCATAACTAAAGTAGCATCTGTGTCTACAGCCCGAGAAGGGGCATCTGTGCCTACAGCCCGAGAAGGGGCATCTGTGCCTACAGCCCGAGAAGGGGCATCTGTGCCCTACAGCCCGAGAAGGGGCATCTGTGCCCTACAGCCCGAGAAGGGGCATCTGTGCCCTACAGCCCGAGAAGGGGCGTCTGTGCCTACAGCCCGAGAAGGGGCGTCTGTGCCTACAGCCCGAGAAGGGGCGTCTGTGCCTACAGCCCGAGAAGGGGCGTCTGTGTCTACAGCCCCAGGTGGGGCATCTGATGTTGTGACCCCAGAAGGGGTATCTGATGTTCAGGTTCCAGAAGTGGCATCCGGGCATGCAACTCAAAGAAGTGTGTCTGATCTATTAACCCCAGGAGGGGTCTTTGGAGTTTCAGCCTCAAGTGAGGAATCCAGGGCCAAGATCCCAGGAGGAATTCTTAAAGCCACAGATACAGACATGAACTTTTGTTTGCCAACTTCAGAGAGTGCTACCAGCTCAGTACCACTCCAAGAGGGATCATCAGAACATCCGGATTCTGTCTATACAGAGTCAAGTGTCAATGGACCTAGCCCGGTTCCAGCCGTCGGTCCAAAGTCTCCACTGGTTCCAGCCAGCCTGAGTGGCTCCAATGATGGGCTACCTCCTTCGGTTCCAGCCGATTCCAGAATCCTCGGATCAAATCCGGTCCTATCCGTCAGTCCGAGGACTCCACCGGTTCCTGCCGCTTCAAGCTCTTCCGGACCCAATCCGGTCCCATCCGTCTGTCCGGATCAGCCTCCTCTGGTTCCAGCCAGCCCGAGTAGCTCTGTTTCCAATGCTGAGCTACCTCCTTCGGTTCCAGCCGATTCCAGTCTCTTCGGATCAAATCCGGTCATATCCGTCAGTCCGAAGACTCCTCCGGTTCCAGCCGGTTCAAGCTTTTTTGGACCCAATCCGGTCCCATCCGTCTGTCCAGATCAGCCTCCTTCGGTTCAAGTCAATTCAAATAGTCCTGTACAAGTTCCGGATCCATCCGTTTGTCTAAAGTTGCCATCGGTCCTTGCCGATTCCAGTTCCTCTGAACCCGGTGTGGTTCTCTCCGGTGTTTCAATTAAGCAACTCCTGTCGCTATGTCCAGAGTCTACAGTTCTTGCAGATATTGCAGTTGCCTCAACCCAGATGGAGGCTCTAAGCATCTCACCCCAAGATGAAGCTTCTAGCGTTCAGTCAACCTCAACTGAGAATTTCCGTCAGTCAATCCAGGAGATGACGTCCTCTCTCCACCCTCGAGCATTTCAAGTGGATTCTACTCCTGCTTCTGAATGCTTATTCCAGTCCTCTACTCTCAAGTGTCCTACATGGTCTTCCGAGACTTCAACTGACATTCAGCCTTCCAAGTGTCCACTAGATACACAAGCTCTAGTCTACTTTGATGGTGACTATGCTCAGTTCCGTGCAGTGGCGAGCCAATACCTCGCTTTTACTGAGTCAGAGTCTTCAGTGAGTATTACTCCAGATAATGCAATCAGATACTTCCTCCTGTTCTTCAAAGGTAGAGCACTGGACTGGGCGAATCCTCTCATTGAATCTAAAGATCCGCTACTGAGTGATCTTCCCGATTTCTGCGAAGCCGTAAAACAGGAGTTTGCTCCAAAGTTTATGCATTCAAAGTCATCTGGGCATTCTGGCCAATTTGTCAACAGTTTGTCTACTGCTAAATCCTCTCCAACATCTCTGTCTGTGCAAGATCAGGATACATTAGACCAAGCTATTAAAGATTTCCAAGCTGCAAAGTCAAGACAAGGTTCTCAGACTTCAGATTTGAAAGTTGCATGTACTTCCGTGTCTCCATCCTACAGCAACACTTCTGAAAGTATTGACTCCCCGGATTCAACATCTGTTCAGTCTTCTGATCAGTCTTCCTGTTCTCAGTTTTTCGACTCAACTCTTTCAAAACACGATCAGGTTCTGTTGAATCAATGTATCAGAGATTTCAAGAATTACAAGAATTGGAGAGCTCAAAAACCAGTTCAAAGTCTACCATCTGTTGATGTAAGTGTTGGCTATGCTGCCGTTACCCCTAGTCCTGGTGTCTCATATAGCTTCAAATTCACTGGTCCACAGGTTGTCTCAGATAATGTTATTCCTAAACAAAAGGCTCCCATGACCACACTAGACCTGGATATTGACTCTGAAAGTGAGTTTGTTGATAAAGATTTAAGTTACATTATGGGAGGTTCTATCCTTCCTAGCTATGCCTTTTCCCAGGAAGTAAATTCTGTCTCAAATGACCAAGAATGGTCTACTTGTTCTGACGAGGAAAATATGTCTTCTGAAGATGAAAGTTGGGAAGACTTTTGAGAACCTCTGCTTTTGTGTATTCCTAAGTTCTTTTTCAAGGTTCCTCCAAGTTCCAGCGTGGGTGTTCGGTGCCCACCCATAAAAGGGGGGGTACTGTCAGGAATCCGCAGTCTCCATTGCGTCACTTCCAGTGAACAGGGGTCTCCTGGCTTCAGTCCTCTGTTTTCAGAGTATTCCCTGTGAATTGAACCTGTGGAACTACAGGTTCCAGCAGTTCCAGTCTGCAGTCTCCTGCAGCCCACAGCTCACTGTGCTCCACCTAACCAGTTCTATCTTTTGGTAACCACTGGTTTCAGCCAGCAGCCTGGGGTACACAGTGTTTCTAGTTGGACAGCATTAACTCCCGGTGCACTACTGATCCCAGCCAGCAACGAGCAGTGCATGGCATTAACTGTCTACAGTGTTATTCTCCCGGTTAATCGCCAGCTCCAGTTAACTCACAGATGATCTGAACACCCAATCCAGCAGGGTGTGTTCTCACAGAGATCATCCAATCATCACAGACCAAGGTGTTTAAACTCCAGTTCCTGGCTCAGTCTCATCGCCTTGGACAACACGTCACATTCTGTGAACAGGCGGCTCCTGTTTGCAATCCTCTGTCTCCAGAGATATCCTTGTGTATTGGACCTGTGGAACTACAGGTCCCAGCAGTTCCGTTCCAGTTTCCAGCTGTTCCAGTTCCAGTTTCCAGCTGTTCCAGTGTTCCTGTGGAACTACAAGTTCCAGCAACCACTCCAGCTCTCCTGCGACATTCAGTGTGCAAGTTCCTGTGTTCCAGTCTCCAGTTCCCCTGTGTTCCTGGTTACCCTCCTGTTCCTCCGTGTTCCTGGTTACCTACCTGTTCCTCCGTGTTCCTGGTTACCTGCTTGTTACTCCGTGTTCCTGGTTATCCTACTACAGCTCCGTGGAACTACAAGCATCAGCAACTCCTGCATTCGTTTACAGGCTTCACACCAATCTCCAACACAGTGTGCTTCAGCCTCAGCAGTAGAGACTCCTTCTCCAGGTGCATTCCATCACCTCACCTGTGAATCAGCTTGCAAGCTGCCTGTGCTTTCCCAATAGCACTGTGAACCCTGCATCAAGTCTTCTGCATCTGCTACCAGGTTTGCTACCAATATAATCACCTCTGCTGGCTCCACGTTTTAATCATCTCTGGTTCCCATACTGAACTGTTATTGTCATAGACTCTCAGCTTCCAAGCTGCACCATATTCATTTGCATTTATTGTTTGTTATTACAAGTATTCCTGCTGCCATATTGTTTTATCTTTCTGCTTAATAAACAACATCGCGCACATGCGCAGGAATCCAATCCAGTTTCCTCACTTCTTCCATCCTACCTCCACTGACCCACTAGCGCCCTCTCTGGGGACACAAACCAGACCGAACCTGACAGGTGTGAGATATTAGTATGTTTTATGGGATCACCTTTTCTGTGCCTGTTAGATAATAACACTCACATGTATGCTTACATGTGAATCACTGCGGCTATGCATATAACGGTATCTTTACCAATATCCCCAATCAGAATATGCACACCATAGTGGTACTCAATGTGCTCACTTGTATGCTTACGTGTATAGTGTAGATTCTTTCTTATAAAGGTATCTTTTCCCTGATAAAAACTTAAGGTGATGAGTAAGCTGTTCCCAATGGATTCTAGACAGTCCACTTGTTTAAAAACAGTTCTTCAGTATTTATTCCACATAAAACTTGACCTAAAACTCAACATAAAAAGACTTTGTGACATGATCCGTCATTGGATACCCTCCAGACTGAATTCACAGATGGTAAACAACAAACTTTAGGAGGAGAGAATAAACCCGGGTTTCTCACCGCACCGGTTCGTTGTAGCAACAGTCCTAGAGGTTTGGATATCCTTTCAGCTCCTTACCAACGCGTTTCGACCGTATGTTTGGTCTTTTTCAAGGTGTATGTCACAAAGTCTTTTTATGTTGCGTTTTATGTCAAGTTTTATGTGCTAGGCAACTCAAGTTTTTAAAGATTATATGGCTAGTTACCATGGTGACCGGGATAAACATATGGGGCAGCCATATTTCAACAGGTGCTCTTATATGTGATTTAGATGCTGATTGGTGGAAAGTACAATAAAAGGATCACCCTGAGGAGGGTTTAGGACACTTAACCTTGATAAAGAACCCAGAAGGGTTTTGAAACGCGTTGGTGCAGCGCAGGTGACCCCCGCAGTGTTTTCAAGAGGGATTGAATACCAGATACCAGTGGACCGTTTCCCAGGAGGCCAGCTGGAATCTCATTTACACCTGTTTGAGAACTTTTTCAGGTTCTCAAACCCTCCGGTAATTATTTCCTCTATTACCTGTTTGGGATGTCATCTGATGTTCAGTGTGCTTTGTTACCGGTTCCGTATTGGGAACTACATGCCTTTTTAATGTTTTATATGTGTTGTCCAGTCTGAATTTTATTATTATAAAAAAAAAAGAACGTATTACACGAGATACGGTTCTCTTTCCATCTTTTATATGACTATCACTACTGAGACTTTGGTATCCTAGAAGACTCCAAGGCAGTGGTTTCCAAGCTTTTTAAAATCACGGCGCCCTAGAATATCAGAATTTTTTTCACGGCACCCCTAGACCAAAAATTTCTTATTAAGAAATTTAGAAAGAGATATTACATTAAGTAGATAGCATTTATATGTCATCCTTAGGGTCAGTTGTGTGGTGAGGGACAAGATTTGCTTCTGTTTGGCCACATATTTTATGACTGACAGCCACCAGCACTGGTTTTGCCTATTATATTGACCATGAATAATTTGAATTGGTCCTGGACCACCAACCCAGGGCACCCCTGCAAGTGTCCCGAGGCACCCCAAGGAGCCATGGCACACAGTTTGGGAACCTCTGCTCTAAGGAAAGAATTGTGACACTCGAAAGACGATACTATACGCTAGATGTTGAACTTACCGCAGGAACGTAATTAAAAGCAGCATTGTCACTGTTACTATTACATTGTGATAATTATTAAGATAACATCTAGCGCTACATACAGCATATTGCACATTCTCTGTTTTGTTGTTAGCCTGTGGGGGTGAGGGAGTCACCCTTTCTAGTGCAAGTACTGTATAGGCTGCTTTGCGCACCAGAAAGATTTTCTTATTTTTCATTAGTAGTGCAAATATATTTACACACATAATGCCCCTTACACATATGCAGAACACTACTGCACAACCAACCCACTCGCACACATCACTCACATGGCCGCTAAAACTGTGACCTCTGCCTCTGCTTGGATACAGATGTGTCCTCCTACATCTTGCCTCAATATGTCATGCAGCAGGAGATGCCTGGCGTGAGTCAGCTGGCAGCTCTGCTAAAGTTGGGCGCCTTTTTTATGAAAATGTGCCTTTGTGCATTCTAGCCACATAGTAATGCAAATATCAGCTTCTGCTGATTAAAATGATATGCGACATGCCTATATTCTGTGTGCGACTGTGTAGTATCTGCATACGAAATGCTACGTTACAGTGATTTCCAGGAATACACTGTAACGTAGCATTTCGTATGCAGATATAGCCGCAGTCACACCCAGAATATAGGCATGCCGCATATCCTTTTAATCAGCAGAAGCTGCTTGTGCCCCTAGGCATACCACATGCACTAGGCATTTGCCTAGTTTGCCTATGCCTAAGACCGGCTCTGCCCAGAAAGACCTCCAATTTCACATAACACTGTCAGTTGCCTAATTTCCAAATTCAGAGAAACTGGGACTGTGGCTGACACAGCCCCAATTTCTCGGAATTTGGAAATTAGGCACCTGACAGTGTTTTGTGAAATTGGAGGTCTTTCTAGGTGCTGGTTGTTAAAATCTGCAGCTATGACACAGAAACTTTGTTCTACAGACATCAAAATTACTTCAATTCTCTCCTCTTTTGTCAAAGCCATCTTCAGTTACCTGCAACAAAAAAGTGTTGTAACTTTTGAACCATAACTGCTATTTCAAATCTGTTTACAGCAATAGACTTTTCAGCAAATTCTGATGTTTGACATGTTACACGACCCCCTTTCCATTTGAAAAAAACTGACTTAGATTCAAGATGGTCGATTTCAAGATGGCGCCCATGTTCGGTACACACCCTAAAAGATAGCTCACCTCACCCACACCCCTTACTGGAGTACTCAGTTTTCCCATTCACTGCACAGTTTTTGAATCAAAAGGGTGTACTGCGACTTTTGAATCACCCTGTAGTGTTACTGCTACTGTAGTGTAGTGTACTGTAGTGTTACACTACTTCTGGCCAAGCCCTGCCTCTGCCCTCATCCCTCCCCAAGTGTGCCTCCGACTCCCTCTCCAATGTGTTCCTGTGGGGACCTCTCCTAGTATGTTTCTTTGACTCCTTCCCCTTTTTTGTCAAGTGGAGAGGTCTGTGGGGTATGAGTTGCATGTGAATACTGGGAGGCTTCATAGCATGTGTGTGGTCCGGGTTGGAGGGGGGTACTGCACAATGTTGATATTCAGACCATGTTGCCAAAGTGATGTGTCCCATTAAAAATAAAGAATGAGACCTGATCTTCACCATTGCTGAGCAGGTAAAGAATGTCCTTGGCTATTGAGCCAATTAAATTGCGCCCTCCCAGTCCCTTTAGCTAAATATATTAATCTTGCTTGGCAGCATTAAGTCTCATTTCTGCAGTGCTGTGTAAACTGAGGCTCACTGGTGCACCTACGGCATACTTCATTAGGAAGCCTCCAATCCAGCCAACGCCTCCCCTCTACTCCTCCCCAAATGTGACTACAGGTATATTTCTGCAGTGGAGTACACTGGGAATCCACAGGGAATAACATCGGGGGGTAGAGTTGGATCTTGATCTGAGGCACCAACAGGCTAAAGCTTTGACTGTTCCCAAGATGCACTGCACCGCATCCTCTGTATCCCCGCCTCCAGGCACTGGAGCTCAGTTTGTAAGTTGGTGCCTGCTGTGCAGGCAGCTAACAGGGAGGGCTGCGTTAGACAGCCCTGAAAAGAGCTTTTCTGAGAAGAAAGAAGACTTCAAGGGCCGCAGGCACTAGATGCTATATGTCATACTGACATATCGTGGTGTGGCTCCATCACCTCCCCAAGCGGCGCTGTATACTCCCAAGCCCTGGTTGCCGGGTACTTACAGCGGAGGCGCTCCAGTCTCATCAGGCACACATCACCGCTGCTGCTCTCCTGGATTGTGGTGGGACCCGCCGAAATCGCGATACGGACGCAGTCCCAGGAGACCCCACTATATCCACCAGGGAAAGGAGCACAGGTCGGATTTACTAAAATCTGTTTATTCCAGGCTCCACAGTACCCATTGGTGAAGCCCAGCAGAGGGGATAAGGCGCTGACCTGTAGCCCCTCCCCCAGCCCCAGGCGCCATCTACAGCAGATGTTCCCGCCCTGGAGCTGCATCTCTCTCTCTCCCTCACTCCCTGTCAGCGTTTGGGCGCCATTACACAGAGCTGCGCTGATTCTGGGACTGCTGGGCACTGTCTCCTCTGTAAAGCCACCTGCCTCATCAGCGCTGTGCATTTACAGGACACTTAAGTATTCTACATGTCGTTTAGACAGTGTTAGTTAAGAACAAGTGCATAACTACAGGAATATTGTATATACATCCAGTATTTACTGTGCATTGTTATATCTGTATACATACATAGTTTTATGTAGTATAACTAGTCCAGTGCAGTCTTATTGTTGTGTGTAATAATTTCTGCATTGTACATGTGACTGGTGTGCCTATAGCTGCTGTGTGGTTTCCATTCTGTGTATCATGTCTTGCTATCACTATATTCTGTACCCTGAGGGGGCTAAGTGCGTCAGGGTCATATATATATATATATATATATATACTGCTCAAAAAAATAAAGAGAACACTTAAACAACACAATGTAACTCCAAGTTAATCACACTTCTGTGAAATCAAACTGTCCACTTAGGAAGCAACACTGATTGACAATCAATTTCACATGCTGTTGTGCAAATGGAATAGACAACAGGTGGAAATTATAGGCAATTAGCAAGACACCCCCAATAAAGGAGTTGTTCTGCAGGTGGTGACCACAGACCACTTTTCAGCTCCTATGCTTTCTGGCTGATGTTTTGGTCACTTTTGAAAGCTGGCAGTGCTTTCACTCTAGTGGTAGCATGAGACGGAGTCTACAACGCACACAAGTGGCTTAGGTAGTGCAGCTCATCCATGATGACACATCAATGCGAGCTGTGGCAAGAAGGTTTGCTGTGTCTGTCAGCGTAGTGTCCAGAGCATGGAGGCACTACCAGGAGACAGGCCAGTACATCAGGAGACGTGGAGGAGGCCGTAGAAGGGCAACAACCCAGCAGCAGGACCGCTACCTCCACCTTTGTGCATGGAACAACAGGAGGAGCACTGCCAGAGCCCTGCAAAATGACCTCCAGCAAGCCACAAATGTGCATGTGTGTACTCAAACAATCAGAAACAGACTCCATGAGGGTTGTATGAGGGCCCGACGTCCACAGGTGGGGGTTGTGCTTACAGCCCAACACCGTGCAGGACGTTTGGCATTTGCCAGAGAACACCAAGATTGGCAAATTCGCCACTGGCACCCTGTGCTCTTCACAGATGAAAGCAGGTTCTCACTGAGCACATGTGACAGACGTGACAGAGTCTGGAGACGCCAAGGAGAACGTTCTGCTGCCTACAACATCCTCCAGCATGACCGGTTTGGCAGTGGGTCAGTAATGGTGTGGGGTGGCATGTCTTTGGGGGGCCGCACAGCCCTCCATGTGCTCGCCAGAGGTAGTCTGACTGCCATTAGGTACCGAGATGAGATCCTCAGACCCCTTGTGAGACCATATGCTGGTGCGGTTGTCCCTGGGTTCTTCCTAATGCAAGACAGTGCTAGACCTCATGTGGCTGTAGTGTGTCAGCAGTTTCTGCAAGACGAAGGCATTGATGCAATGGACTGGCCCGCCCGTTCCCCAGACCTGAATCCAATTGAGCACATCTGGGACATCATTTCTCGTTCCATCCACCAACGCCACCTTGCACCAGACTGTCCAGGAGTTGGCGGATGCTTTAGTCCAGGTCTGGGAGATCCCTTAGGAGACCATATGCCACCTCATCAGGAGCATGCCCAGGCGTTGTAGGGAGGTCATACAGGCACGTGGAGGCCACACGCACTACTGAGCCTCATTTTTACTTGTTTTAAGGACATTACATCGAAGTTGGATCAGCCTGTAGTGTGTTTTTTCAATTTAATTTTGAGTGTGACTCCAAATCCAGACCTCCATGGGTTAATAAATTTGATTTCCATTGATAATTTTTGTGTGATTTTGTTGTCAGCACATTCAACTACTGTATGTAAAGAACAAAGTATTTAGTAAGAATATTTCATTCATTCAGATCTAGGATGTGTTGTTTAAGTGTTCCCTTTATTTTTTTGAGCAGTATATATATATATATATATATATATATATATACCCCTTCTCAACTCACGGCACTGGAGACAATTTTCAAATGCAGTAAATAGCTTGTATTTTAGGTAGACGCACGTTTCAGAGCTTCTGCTCCGTCCTTAGTACCATACAAGATAAAACACAATGAACAATACACACATTTAAATACCTGTACAGGTCCCGCCAGGCACAGCCGCCGTCCCCCTGGTTCCCGTTCTCCACCGCTGCTCTCACTTCCGCTTCCGCTCTCAGGCCTCATGTTGCCAGGCAACGCTGAGCTTGCGCGTCACCTGCACCACGGTCTGTAGAACGGGACGTATCTGATAATGCAGCTCCGGAACTGGTTCCCCCGGGGTCTGCTGCATAAGCCTGACGGGGACCTAAACAAAAAACAACACATGATACAGACACTATAAAGAAAAAACATGGACAATAAACATAACATAAAACATACATATCTTACCCAGGAACATAATCCCACTACAAATGGAGGATCACTGTAAATACATATATATCTACTGGCTGGATGTGACCACGCTATTACAAACTAGATCCCCTTCACTGGGGACATAGTCTGTCCTTGTGGCCTTTATTACATAGGCCAGACAGTACGGAAGCTGAGTGAAAGGATGGCAGCCCATCGGTCAGCCATCAAGCTGACACTTGAGGGTAAGACAGTGGACCAACCGGTGGCGCGCCACTTCAAGCAAGCAGGTCATAAATTATGTGATTTAAGCTACTTCGGCATTGACCATGTTCCACTCACATTACGTGGAGGGGACAGGTCTAAATGCTTGCTGGAAAAAGAATCTAGGTGGATTTTGAGACTAAATACGTTCACTACTTTTGGTCTTAATGACAAAATTAACTGGAATGTTATGTAGATTGGGTAGCTGTGGGTACAACACAGTATCACGGGGGGATGACATGCCCCGTGTATAGGATACACTGGGGGATGTCGTTCCCAGTGAAGGGGATCTAGTTTGTAATAGCGTGGTCACATCCAGCCAGTAGATATATATGTATTTACAGTGATCCTCCATTTGTAGTGGGATTATGTTCCTGGGTAAGATATGTATGTTTTATGTTATGTTTATTGTCCATGTTTTTTCTTTATAGTGTCTGTATCATGTGTTGTTTTTTGTTTAGGTCCCTGTCAGGCTTATGCAGCAGACCCCGGGGGAGCCAGTTCCGGAGCTGCATTATCAGATACGTCCCGTTCTACAGACCGTGGGGCAGGTGACGCGCAAGCTCAGCGTTGCCTGGCAACATGAGGCCTGAGAGCGGAAGTGAGAGCAGCGGTGGAGAACGGGAACCAGGGGGACGGTGGCTGTGCCTGGCGGGACCTGTACAGGTATTTAAATGTGTGTATTGTTCATTGTGTTTTATCTTGTATGGTACTGAGGACGGAGCAGAAGCTCTGAAACGTGCGTCTACCTAAAATACAAGCTATTTACTGCATTTGAAAATTGTCTCCAGTGCCGTGAGTTGAGAAGGGGTGTATGCTGTTTTTTCACTGGCACGGGACGCATTGCTGTTTAAACATTTTGAGTGCCGGCTGCTATGGACTAATATATATGTATATATGTATATATATATATATATATATATATATATATATAGGTTCCAAGGGATGCGGCACTCGTGATACACATGATAGGACGAAAATGGCAAACCTTTCTCAACGTTTCAGTTTATTAACTGTTTTCAAGAGCTCTTGAAAACAGTTAATAAACTGAAACGTTGAGAAAGGTTTGCCATTTTCGTCCTATCAACTGTATCATGATGTGCCGCATCCCTTGGAACCTACACAGCTGTTTTGCTTATGCTGGCACCGGATCAAGCTGCTATGTGGTTACATGAGTGCCGGACCATAATTGATAATATATATAAATATATTAATATATATATATCTATATATAGTGTTTCACAGGATATACTGTTTTTTTGTATTTTTCTCTGTGTATTTCAGTCACCATATACCACTTAAATCCTCTGTTTGTGTTCTGCATTGGCAGTCACACTCCACATGGGTTTTTTTGTCAGGTACTGTGTCTGGCTATATTGTACTGTTATGCCCTAAGGCTATATAATGTCTGCTACACAGGGCGGGAGATCCGTGGCTGATCCTGCATCATGCAGTGCTGACGACGCGGATTTGACTGAGGAAAATATTCCAGCTGAGGGTCCAGGTAACGGGGGTTCTGTACCCCTCAGTCAGTCTGCAGCACCGGTGGCACACCAAGACCCACCTTGGGCTGCTTTTTCTAATTTACTGACTACGCTAGTAACGAGACTTACGCCCCCTGTGAGATCTCCTGTGCCATTACAGCCACATATTGTCCCTGTAGTTAATCCGCCATGGGCGGATACTCTGTCTACTCAGTTACAGCAATTAAATCAGCTTTTGGTTAAACAAAAGCCTAACCCTCGCCCTCCTAGGACCAAGGTGTCATCTAAGCGGGCCATTTCTTCCTCACAATCCACTCATGTTTCGGATACTTCATCCGATGAAGATGGGGTAAATACTGACCCATCAGACACTGATGCAGATGCTTCTGATGAAGAATCTACAACGCAGGTTGATGGTTCTGACCTATTGGAGGCTATCAAACTGATTCTTCAGATTGAGAATGAAACTGATCCTCCAGATACATCTAAGAAACCAGATAAGTTTAAACATCAGAAGGTTACTAAATTAGTTTTGCTACATTCTGACCATTTGATTGACATACGTCAGGAATCCTGGGAGTCTCCAGGGAAGAAATTCTCCCTGTCCAAAAAGATGCTAGCTCGTTATCCCCTCTCTGCAGAGTTAAGTAAGAATTGGGAAACAACACCACCGGTGGACTCACATGCAACTCGTCCTGTGGTGTCTTCTACTCTGCCTGTCACTACCGTCACCTCTCTGAAAGAACCGACGGATAAATGCATGGAGGGTTGCTTGAAGTCTATTTACACTCTTGCGGGTGCTGTACATAGACCCACTATAACTGCTTCTTGGGCTGCAAAGGGTATTGAAGCCTGGGTTCAAGCTGTTGAGGCAGAGATACCTCTGGATTTTTCTGATAATGCCAGACAGCGTCTTTCATATATTACCACAGCTTCTCATTACATTCAGGAGGCGGCCTCTGATGCCAGTGTTCTGGCGGCCAAAGCGTCTACTACGTCCATTCTGGCTCACTGGATTCTGTGGTTGCGGTCCTGGTCGGTAGACCTGGACTCTAAAAAAACATTGGAGGTGATCCCTTTTAAGGCAGACATCCTATTCAGGGAAGATTTGAACAAGATTGTTGCTGATTTAGCGTCTGCTAAAACTGCATGTCTACAAAGTACTAATCCTTCGGCTCCGAAGGCTAAAAGTACCTCCTTTTAGTCCTTTCGACCTCCAAGTAAAGCAAAGGGTCAGGCACACCTGAAACAGGTTCACACTTCCAAAACCTCTAAGCCCAAGCCTAAACGTTCTTGGGCTGCCCGTCAGCCTGCTTCCAAACCAGACAAGCCTGCTGCATGACGGGACGGGCCTCCCCCTGGGGGACCCCAGAGTGGGAGGCCGACTTCTGCGGTTCACCCAGGTATGGTTACAGACCACTTCAGACACCTGGGTGAGGGAAGTCGTCACTCACGGATATGTCATCTCTTTCAAGACACGTCCCCCTAACAGGTTTTGCTCGATGATTATCCCTTTGGATCCGTTAAAGGCAAAGACTCTATGTTTGGTGGTGCAGTCCCTCCTGGACACGGGAGTGTTAGTGCCGAGGCCTCTATCTCAGAGGGGCAGGGGGTACTAGTCAATGCTGTTCCTAGTCCCGAAGCCGAATGGATCCTCCCGGCCCATTCTCAACCTCATATCTTTGAACAAATTTGTGAAGGTATCCAAATTCCGTATGGAAACTCTTCGCTCTATTGTTCTGGCTTTGTAGCCCATGGATTATATGGTATCCCTGGACATACAGGATGCTTAGCTACACATACCTATTGCCGTATTGCATCAGCAGTATCTGCGGTTTGCTATTGGCAACCTATATTATCAATTCCAAGCCTTGCCCTTTTGACTGACTACAGCTCCTCGGATCTTCACCAAGGTCATGGCAGTCATGATGGCCATTCTTCATCGGCAAAGTATCAGGATCCTGCCGTATCTGGATGACTTGCTGATCCTGGCGAACTCCCCAGAGGTTCTCACATGTCATCTGGAACTGACGGTCCAATTCCTACAAGCACACGGGTGACTCATCAGTTGGAAGAAATCCTCACTGGTCCCTGCTCAGAGCATCGTGCACCTGGGGGCATTACTGGATACACACAACCAACATTTGTTCTTGTCTCCAGAGAAGATAAGATGCTTCCTCTCTCGCCCTCGACTGTCAATATACTCGGCGATGCAAGTACTAGGCCTCATTGTGTCGGCTTTCAACATGGTAGAGTACGCTCAATTTCACTATCGCCCTCTGCAGAAGCTAATCCTTGCCAGGTGGGATGGCCTGCCTCACCCGAGCAGATCTCACATGATCCCCTTGACGCCGGAGGTTCGTCTGTCACTGACCTGGTGGCTACAGGACCAACAATTGAGCAGGGGTCGTCCCTTCTGGATCTCCAACTGGGTCCTCCTAACAACGGATGCCATTCTGCGGGGTTGGGGCACGGTGTTGGAGCAACACTCTCTTCAGGGTCGGTGGACCAGGGAGGAATCTCTCCTCCAGATAAATATTCTGGAGTTGCGGGCAGTGTTCAATGCTCTGAAACTTGCCCTGCTTCTGGTACAGAACAGGCGTGTTCAAGTACAGTCGGACAATGCCACCACGGTGGCGTACATAAATCATCAAGGCAGCACGCAAAGCCGCATGGCAATGTTGAAAGTGTCAAAGATTCTTTAATGGGCGGAATGCCATCTGCCGGCCATATTGGCAGTGTTCATTCCGGGGGTCCTCAACTGGGAAGCGGACTTCCTCAGTCGTCAGGACGTACACGCCGGAGAGTGGAGCCTTCATCCAGAAGTATTTCAATTCCTAGTGGACAAGTGGGGCCTACAGATGTAGACCTGATGGCGTCTCGACACAATCACAAGGGTCCGGTCTTCGGAGCAAGAACAAGGGATCCTCAAGCAGCATTCGTGGATGCACTGGCAATTCCATGGAACTTTCGGCTGCCATACGTGTTCCCTCTGGTGTCACTCCTGCCCAGGGTAATAAGGAAGTTCAAGCAAGAAGGAGGAATACTACTTCTAATCGCTCCAGCATGGTTCTCAGACCTGCAGGGTCTCTCGATAGAGCGTCCTCTTCTGCTTCCGCAATGCCCAGACCTCTTCATTCAGGGCCCTTGTGTCTACCAGGATCTGGCCCGACTGGTTTTGACGGCGTGGCTCTTGAAGCTTCACTCCTGAAGGCCAAAGGATTCTGAGGCGGTCATTCAAACTATGTTGAAAGCCCGTAAACCAGCTTCGGCTCGGATTTATTATAGGATCTGGAATTCTTACTTCACCTGGTGTGCGGCTAAGAATTACGATGTATTCAAGTTCAGTACTGCCAAACTTTTGGCTTTTCTGCAACAGGGCCTGGACTTAGGCCTTCGTCTGTCTTCCCTTGAGGTTCATATATCTGCCTTGTCGGTGTGGTTTCAGAGAAATATTGCGTCTCTTCCTGACGTTCACACTTTCACTCAGGGTGTTTTACGAATTCAACCTCTCTATGTCCCTCCTGTGGCTCTATGGGATTTGTCTGTTCAGAATGCCATGCAAGAGTCTCCATTTGAACCTCTTCAGTCTGTGGACCTTAAATGGCTTACGCTTAAGGTCTTATTTTTGCTGGCTCTTGCCTCTGCTACACGGGTTTCAGACTTGGGTGCCTTGTCTTATTGGTCACCCTTTCTGATTTTTCACCGTGACCGTGCGGTTCTTAGAACTCGCCCTGGTTATCTACCTAAGGTGATGTCATCTTTCCACCTTAACCAAGAGATTGTGGTTCTGGCCTTTATCTCTCCTGATATGTCTTCCAAACAGCGGTCTTTGGATGTGGTACGGGCTCTCCGTACCACATGTGAAGAGAACTGCCTCCCTTAGGAGAACTGATTCTCTCTTTGTCCTTTTTGGTTTTCACAAACGTGGCTGGCCTGCGAATAAGCAGACCTTGGCCTGATGGATTAGAATGGTGATTGCACAAGCTTATGCGTGGGCTGGACTTCCAGCTCCTGCTGCTATTAAGGCACATTCTACTCATTCTGTTGGACCTTCTATGGCGGTCCACCGTGGCGCTTCCCTTGAACAATTGTGCAAGGCGGCTACGTGGTCCTCGGTGAACACGTTCATCAGGTTCTATGCCTTTGATACTTCCGCCTCCCAAGATGCCTCCTTTGGAAGCCGGGTTCTTGTGCCCGCTACAGTGCATCTCCTCCCATGAGGAACTGCTTTAGAATATCCCCGATGTTATTCCCTGTGGAATCCTAGTGTACTCCGCTGCAGAAAATGAGATTTATGGTAAGACTTACCATGGTTAAATCTATTTCTGCGAGGTACACTGGATTCCACATGGCACCCACCCTGACGCACCGAGCTTCTTTGGGTTTGTATGGCATTAGCCGCTGGTACCTTCTCCTGTCGTGAGAATGTGGTTCTATGTGGCTAATAGCTACCGTCTCTTTTACTTGCTACTGCATTGGTCTGGTTAACAAAACTGAGCTCCAGTGCCTGAAGGCGGGGATATAGAGGAGGCGGTGCAGTGCATCTTGGGAACAGTCAAAGCTTTAGCCTGTTGGTACCTCGGCTCAAGATCCAACTCTACACCCCGATGTTATTCCCTGTGGAATCCAGTGTACCTCGCAGAAAGAGATTTAACCATGGTAAGTCTTACCATAAATCTCCTTTTCTCTTCACTACTGCACTTTCAAACACCAGTTTTGTACTGTAGAAAGCCCGTCTTTTATTAAAGTTTCATTTTAATGTTCCTATAAGAAAAAAAAAGTTTGCTGAATTAAGGGACATAAACAATCCATTCTCTGTAATGTTTTATCTTTATAATAAGAGGGATGACATGACATATATTTTCTTACATGTGGAAAAAGCAATATTATAGGCTCTTTACAAACTGCGAAAGCACATCACAAATCTGTCTACTTTTGTACCTGATGTTACAGAAAAACACAGATTTGTAAAAGTTTCCCCAGTAGATGGATGGTGTTGGGCGGATTGCAAGGTGTTGCCAAGTACAGATCTTTGCACTGAAGTGAAAGAATGAGGCAAAATGAAATAAAATAGTGGTGGTTTTGATGGCATTTCCTGCTTTTTGTGTGGAGAGCAAATCTCACCCAATACTTATATTTACCTGTTTAATAGCACTTATACTTCTTTACCAATATAGTAAACACATTCAAACATACAAGTGACAAATAAAATGCAAACAGTGTACATCTCTTTTTATTATCAAGAATCCTTTATTCCAGTGGTTCTCAAACTTTGTACCGTGACACCCTAGGGTGCCTCAGGGCACTTGCAGGGGTGCCTTGGATTGGTGGTCCAGTAACAATTCAAATTATTTATGGTCAATGTAATAGGCAAAACTAGTGCTGGTGGCTGTCAGTCATAAAATATGTGGACAAACAGAATAAAATCTTGTCCCTCACCACACAAATGAACGTAAGGATGACATATAAACACAATTTACTTAATTCAATATTTCTTTATAAATTTCTCAATGAGAAACTTTTGGCCTAGGGGTGCAGCGAAAAAAATTCTGATGCTCCAGGGTGCCGTGATTCAGGAAAGTTTGGGAACCAATGCTAAGCTATTAATGCATACTTGCCAACTCTCCCTGATTATCAGGGAGACTCCCTGAAATAGTAGCAATCTCCCTGACTTGCTGAAGAGTCTAGAAATCTCACTGATTGCATCTTACCACCATTATGTTGCTATTACATTCTTGGGAGGAAAAAATCAAACATATATACATTAAAATGGGATCATCCGTGCCATTTCCCTGCATTGGTTATAAGGCACACTGAGGCAGATGTATGAAAAATGGGAACGTTATATGCCTGCTGTTCTATCACCACATTATCGTGGTGATGCGCCCTGTCCTTCCGCCACAATGTACTATACAGGCCCCCGCCGATGTGGGAGGGCGCTATGTCACCTTCCCGTGATATGCGTCCTCCCACATCGCCGCTTTCTATACTAGCGTGCATGCACCGTTACCTCAGCTTCCAGTGAGCCCTGCAGAGTGAGCCGGCGCATACGCGGATAGGCTGTGCGGACGCCGGGCATTGAGGAGATGTGGGGAGACGTTTGGGGGTGATGTCAGACGCAGCTGTGAAGATGTGTGTGGCGGCGAGCAATCAAGTTAATTTGATGGACAAAAACAAAACCCTGTAGTGAACCAGCAGCAGAATGGCACCGCCAGCCCGACCAGCCGAAAGGACAGAGGAGGCTTACCGAATGGTAAGCCACTGCCCCAGCCGTAATACATCTGGCAGCCTTCACCTTCAGATAGGCACAGCGCACCCGACGAAGCGGCCCCATGCACATAGCGATTGCCTTAAACTCCCGCTGTGAGCCGCATCATACATAGCGGTGATTCGGTAACAATGGGAGTTGGCGTGCGCTATGTGCAAAAAGCACATAGCGCCCGTTCTTACATCTGCCCAATGATCCCTATGGCTACATGCATTTTTAAAGGTTTCTCGTGGCCACTTACTATATCTGGAACCTCTTGTAAAACAATACATGAGCAAGCTCTGAAAAGTGTCAGTTTCTTTTCATCAACAAGTAGATCTTACTAACTGCTTTGGGGATCATTTACATTTGGATTGAAGTCATTTTTATGACACACCTCGCAGGTGTAGCAGTCAACGTCCGCACTTATAGGTGTTACTTTCACATTACCCCTCAAATGCTTTTTCAAAAGTATGCACGTATGCATTAATGGGACTGAACCTAGGTTTAATTTAGGATAAAAAAAAAAAAAAAAACTAAAAAAAAAAAAGTTAGGTTTGGTTAGGTTTCCAACAAGCATATTTTTAAACCTACAATATGTATTTAAATAAGAATTTACTTACCGATAATTCTATTTCTCGTAGTCCGTAGTGGATGCTGGGGACTCCGTAAGGACCATGGGGAATAGCGGCTCCGCAGGAGACTGGGCACATCTAAAGAAAGCTTTAGGATCACCTGGTGTGCACTGGCTCCTCCCCCTATGACCCTCCTCCAAGCCTCAGTTAGGATACTGTGCCCGGACGAGCGTACACAATAAGGAAGGATTTTGAATCCCGGGTAAGACTCATACCAGCCACACCAATCACACTGTACAACTTGTGATCTGAACCCAGTTAACAGCATGATAATAGAGGAGCCTCTAGAAAAGATGGCTCACTACAACAATAACCCGAATTTTTTGGTAACAATAATTATGTACCAGTATTGCAGACAATCCGCACTTGGGATGGGCGCCCAGCATCCACTACGGACTACGAGAAATAGAATTATCGGTAAGTAAATTCTTATTTTCTCTGACGTCCTAGTGGATGCTGGGGACTCCGTAAGGACCATGGGGATTATACCAAAGCTCCCAAACGGGCGGGAGAGTGCGGATGACTCTGCAGCACCGAATGAGAGAACTCCAGGTCCTCTTTAGCCAGGGTATCAAATTTGTAGAATTTTACAAACGTATTTGCTCCTGACCAAGTAACTGCTCGGCAAAGTTGTAAAGCCGAGACCCCTCGGGCAGCTACCCAAGATGAGCCCACCTTCCTTGTGGAGTGGGCATTTTAAGATTTTTGGCTGTGGCAGGCCTGCCACAGAATGTGCAAGCTGAATTGTACTACAAATCCAACGAGCAATCGTCTGCTTAGAAGCAGGAGCACCCAGTTTGTTGGGTGCATACAGGATAAACAGCGAGTCAGATTTTCTGACTCCAGCCGTCCTGGAAACATGTATTTTCAGGGTCCTGACCACATCAAGCAACTTGGAATCCTCCAAGTCCTTAGTAGCCGCAGGCACCACAGTAGGTTGGTTCATGTGAAATGCAGAAACCACCTTAGGTAGAAAATTTGAGGACGAGTCCTCAATTCTGCCCTTTCAGAATGAAATATTAAGTAGAGATGAGCGCCTGAAATTTTTCGGGTTTTGTGTTTTGGTTTTGGGTTCGGTTCCGCGGCCGTGTTTTGGGTTCGAACGCGTTTTGGCAAAACCTCACCGAATTTTTTTTGTCGGATTCGGGTGTGTTTTGGATTCGGGTGTTTTTTTCAAAAAACACTAAAAAACAGCTTAAATCATAGAATTTGGGGGTCATTTTGATCCCAAAGTATTATTAACCTCAAAAACCATAATTTACACTCATTTTCAGTCTATTCTGAATACCTCACACCTCACAATATTATTTTTAGTCCTAAAATTTGCACCGAGGTCGCTGTGTGAGTAAGATAAGCGACCCTAGTGGCCGACACAAACACCGGGCCCATCTAGGAGTGTCACGCAGGATGTCCCTTCCAAAAAACCCTCCCCAAACAGCACATGACGCAAAGAAAAAAAGAGGCGCAATGAGGTAGCTGTGTGAGTAAGATTAGCGACCCTAGTGGCCGACACAAACACCGGGCCCATCTAGGAGTGGCACTGCAGTGTCACGCAGGATGGCCCTTCCAAAAAACCCTCCCCAAACAGCACATGACGCAAAGAAAAAAAGAGGCGCAATGAGGTAGCTGACTGTGTGAGTAAGATTAGCGACCCTAGTGGCCGACACAAACACCGGGCACATCTAGGAGTGGCACTGCAGTGTCACGCAGGATGTCCCTTCCAAAAAACCCTCCCCAAACAGCACATGACGCAAAGAAAAAAAGAGGCGCAATGAGGTAGCTGTGTGAGTAAGATTAGCGACCCTAGTGGCCGACACAAACACCGGGCCCATCTAGGAGTGGCACTGCAGTGTCACGCAGGGTGTCCCTTCCAAAAAACCCACCCCAATCAGCACATGATGCAAAGAAAAAGAAAAGAAAAAAGAGGTGCAAGATGGAATTATCCTTGGGCCCTCCCACCCACCCTTATGTTGTATAAACAAAACAGGACATGCACACTTTAACCAACCCATCATTTCAGTGACAGGGTCTGCCACACGACTGTGACTGATATGACGGGTTGGTTTGGACCCCCCCCAAAAAAGAAGCAATTAATCTCTCCTTGCACAAACTGGCTCTACAGAGGCAAGATGTCCACCTCATCTTCACCCTCCGATATATCACCGTGTACATCCCCCTCCTCACAGATTATCAATTCGTCCCCACTGGAATCCACCATCTCAGCTCCCTGTGTACTTTGTGGAGGCAATTGCTGCTGGTCAATGTCTCCGCGGAGGAATTGATTATAATTCATTTTAATGAACATCATCTTCTCCACATTTTCTGGATGTAACCTCGTACGCCGATTGCTGACAAGGTGAGCGGCGGCACTAAACACTCTTTCGGAGTACACACTTGTGGGAGGGCAACTTAGGTAGAATAAAGCCAGTTTGTGCAAGGGCCTCCAAATTGCCTCTTTTTCCTGCCAGTATAAGTACGGACTGTGTGACGTGCCTACTTGGATGCGGTCACTCATATAATCCTCCACCATTCTATCAATGTTGAGAGAATCATATGCAGTGACAGTAGACGACATGTCCGTAATCGTTGTCAGGTCCTTCAGTCCGGACCAGATGTCAGCATCAGCAGTCGCTCCAGACTGCCCTGCATCACCGCCAGCGGGTGGGCTCGGAATTCTGAGCCTTTTCCTCGCACCCCCAGTTGCGGGAGAATGTGAAGGAGGAGATGTTGACAGGTCGCGTTCCGCTTGACTTGACAATTTTGTCACCAGCAGGTCTTTCAACCCCAGCAGACCTGTGTCTGCCGGAAAGAGAGATCCAAGGTAGGCTTTAAATCTAGGATCGAGCACGGTGGCCAAAATGTAGTGCTCTGATTTCAACAGATTGACCACCCGTGAATCCTTGTTAAGCGAATTAAGGGCTGCATCCACAAGTCCCACATGCCTAGCGGAATCGCTCCGTGTTAGCTCCTCCTTCAATGCCTCCAGCTTCTTCTGCAAAAGCCTGATGAGGGGAATTACCTGACTCAGGCTGGCAGTGTCTGAACTGACTTCACGTGTGGCAAGTTCAAAGGGCATCAGAACCTTGCACAACGTTGAAATCATTCTCCACTGCACTTGAGACAGGTGCATTCCACCTACTATATCGTGCTCAATTGTATAGGCTTGAATGGCCTTTTGCTGCTCCTCCAACCTCTGAAGCATATAGAGGGTTGAATTCCACCTCGTTACCACTTCTTGCTTCAGATGATGGCAGGGCAGGTTCAGTAGTTTTTGGTGGTGCTCCAGTTTTCTGTACGTGGTGCCTGTACGCCGAAAGTGTCCCGCAATTCTTCTGGCCACCGACAGCATCTCTTGCACGGCCCTGTCGTTTTTTAAAAAATTCTGCACCACCAAATTCAAGGTATGTGCAAAACATGGGACGTGCTGGAATTGGCCCAGATTTAATGCACACACAATATTGCTGGCGTTGTCCGATGCCACAAATCCACAGGAGAGTCCAATTGGGGTAAGCCATTCCGCGATGATCTTCCTCAGTTGCCGTAAGAGGTTTTCAGCTGTGTGCGTATTCTGGAAAGCGGTGATACAAAGCGTAGCCTGCCTAGGAAAGAGTTGGCGTTTGCGAGATGCTGCTACTGGTGCCGCCGCTGCTGTTCTTGCGGCGGGAGTCCATACATCTACCCAGTGGGCTGTCACAGTCATATAGTCCTGACCCTGCCCTGCTCCACTTGTCCACATGTCCGTGGTTAAGTGGACATTGGGTACAGCTGCATTTTTTAGGACACTGGTGACTCTTTTTCTGAGGTCTGTGTACATTTTCGGTATCGCCTGCCTAGAGAAATGGAACCTAGATGGTATTTGGTACCGGGGACACAGTACCTCCAACAAGTCTCTAGTTGGCTCTGCAGTAATGATGGATACCGGAACCACGTTTCTCACCACCCAGGATGCCAAGGCCTCAGTTATCCGCTTTGCAGTAGGATGACTGCTGTGATATTTCATCTTCCTCGCAAAGGACTGTTGAACAGTCAATTGCTTACTGGAAGTAGTACAAGTGGGCTTACGACTTCCCCTCTGGGATGACCATCGACTCCCAGCGGCAACAACAGCAGCGCCAGCAGCAGTAGGCGTTACACGCAAGGATGCATCGGAGGAATCCCAGGCAGGAGAGGACTCGTCAGACTTGCCAGTGACATGGCCTGCAGGACTATTGGCATTCCTGGGGAAGGAGGAAATTGACACTGAGGGAGTTGGTGGGGTGGTTTGCGTGAGCTTGGTTACAAGAGGAAGGGATTTACTGGTCAGTGGACTGCTTCCGCTGTCACCCAAAGTTTTTGAACTTGTCACTGACTTATTATGAATGCGCTGCAGGTGACGTATAAGGGAGGATGTTCCGAGGTGGTTAACGTCCTTACCCCTACTTATTACAGCTTGACAAAGGGAACACACGGCTTGACACCTGTTGTCCGCATTTGTGGTGAAATACCTCCACACCGAAGAGCTGATTTTTTTGGTATTTTCACCTGGCATGTCAACGGCCATATTCCTCCCACGGACAACAGGTGTCTCCCCGGGTGCCTGACTTAAACAAACCACCTCACCATCAGAATCCTCCTGGTCAATTTCCTCCCCAGCGCCAGCAACACCCATATCCTCCTCATCCTGGTGTACTTCAACACTGACATCTTCAATCTGACTATCAGGAACTGGACTGCGGGTGCTCCTTCCAGCACTTGCAGGGGGCATGCAAATAGTGGAAGGCGCATGCTCTTCACGTCCAGTGTTGGGAAGGTCAGGCATCGCAAACGACACAATTGGACTCTCCTTGTGGATTTGGGATTTCAAAGAACGCACAGTTCTTTGCGGTGCTTTTGCCAGCTTGAGTCTTTTCAGTTTTCTAGCGAGAGGCTGAGTGCTTCCATCCTCATGTGAAGCTGAACCACTAGCCATGAACATAGGCCAGGGCCTCAGCCGTTCCTTGCCACTCCGTGTGGTAAATGGCATATTGGCAAGTTTACGCTTCTCCTCCGACAATTTTATTTTAGGTTTTGGAGTCCTTTTTTTTCTGATATTTGGTGTTTTGGATTTGACATGCTCTGTACTATGACATTGGGCATCGGCCTTGGCAGACGACGTTGCTGGCATTTCATCGTCTCGGCCATGACTAGTGGCAGCAGCTTCAGCACGAGGTGGAAGTGGATCTTGATCTTTCCCTAATTTTGGAACCTCAACTTTTTTGTTCTCCATATTTTATAGGCAGAACTAAAAGGCACCTCAGGTAAACAATGGAGATGGATGGATTGGATACTAGTATACAATTATGGACGGACTGCCACGGTTAGGTGGTATAAAAAAACCACGGTTAGGTGGTATATATTATAATAATAATACAATTATGGATGGACGGACTGCCTGCCGACTGCCGACACAGAGGTAGCCACAGCCGTGAACTACCGCACTGTACACTGGTTGATAAAGAGATAGTAGTATACTCGTAACAATTAGGATGACACTATGACGGTATAAAGAATGAAAAAAAAACCACGGTTAGGTGGTAGGTATATAATAATAAATAATACAATTCTGGTCGGACGGACTGCCTGCCGTGTGCCGACACAGAGGTAGCCACAGCCGTGAACTACCGCACTGTACACTGGTTGATAAAGAGATAGTAGTATACTCGTAACAATTAGGATGACACTATGACGGTATAAAGAATGAAAAAAAAAACCACGGTTAGGTGGTAGGTATATAATAATAAATAATACAATTCTGGTCGGACGGACTGCCTGCCGTGTGCCGACACAGAGGTAGCCACAGCCGTGAACTACCGCACTGTACACTGGTTGATAAAGAGATAGTAGTATACTCGTAACAATTAGGATGACACTATGACGGTATAAAGAATGAAAAAAAAACCACGGTTAGGTGGTAGGTATATAATAATAAATAATACAATTCTGGTCGGACGGACTGCCTGCCGTGTGCCGACACAGAGGTAGCCACAGCCGTGAACTACCGCACTGTACACTGGTTGATAAAGAGATAGTAGTATACTCGTAACAATTAGGATGACACTATGACGGTATAAAGAATGAAAAAAAAACCACGGTTAGGTGGTAGGTATATAATAATAAATAATACAATTCTGGTCGGACGGACTGCCTGCCGTGTGCCGACACAGAGGTAGCCACAGCCGTGAACTACCGCACTGTACACTGGTTGATAAAGAGATAGTAGTATACTCGTAACAATTAGGATGACACTATGACGGTATAAAGAATGAAAAAAAAAACCACGGTTAGGTGGTAGGTATATAATAATAAATAATACAATTCTGGTCGGACGGACTGCCTGCCGTGTGCCGACACAGAGGTAGCCACAGCCGTGAACTACCGCACTGTACACTGGTTGATAAAGAGATAGTAGTATACTCGTAACAATTAGGATGACACTATGACGGTATAAAGAATGAAAAAAAAACCACGGTTAGGTGGTAGGTATATAATAATAAATAATACAATTCTGGTCGGACGGACTGCCTGCCGTGTGCCGACACAGAGGTAGCCACAGCCGTGAACTACCGCACTGTACACTGGTTGATAAAGAGATAGTAGTATACTCGTAACAATTAGGATGACACTATGACGGTATAAAGAATGAAAAAAAAACCACGGTTAGGTGGTAGGTATATAATAATAAATAATACAATTCTGGTCGGACGGACTGCCTGCCGTGTGCCGACACAGAGGTAGCCACAGCCGTGAACTACCGCACTGTACACTGGTTGATAAAGAGATAGTAGTATACTCGTAACAATTAGGATGACACTATGACGGTATAAAGAATGAAAAAAAAACCACGGTTAGGTGGTAGGTATATAATAATAAATAATACAATTCTGGTCGGACGGACTGCCTGCCGTGTGCCGACACAGAGGTAGCCACAGCCGTGAACTACCGCACTGTACACTGGTTGATAAAGAGATAGTAGTATACTCGTAACAATTAGGATGACACTATGACGGTATAAAGAATGAAAAAAAAAACCACGGTTAGGTGGTAGGTATATAATAATAAATAATACAATTCTGGTCGGACGGACTGCCTGCCGTGTGCCGACACAGAGGTAGCCACAGCCGTGAACTACCGCACTGTACACTGGTTGATAAAGAGATAGTAGTATACTCGTAACAATTAGGATGACACTATGACGGTATAAAGAATGAAAAAAAAAACCACGGTTAGGTGGTAGGTATATAATAATAAATAATACAATTCTGGTCGGACGGACTGCCTGCCGTGTGCCGACACAGAGGTAGCCACAGCCGTGAACTACCGCACTGTACACTGGTTGATAAAGAGATAGTAGTATACTCGTAACAATTAGGATGACACTATGACGGTATAAAGAATGAAAAAAAAACCACGGTTAGGTGGTAGGTATATAATAATAAATAATACAATTCTGGTCGGACGGACTGCCTGCCGTGTGCCGACACAGAGGTAGCCACAGCCGTGAACTACCGCACTGTACACTGGTTGATAAAGAGATAGTAGTATACTCGTAACAATTAGGATGACACTATGACGGTATAAAGAATGAAAAAAAAACCACGGTTAGGTGGTAGGTATATAATAATAAATAATACAATTCTGGTCGGACGGACTGCCTGCCGTGTGCCGACACAGAGGTAGCCACAGCCGTGAACTACCGCACTGTACTGTGTCTGCTGCTAATATAGACTGGTTGATATTTAAAGAGATATTAGTAGTATACAACAATACTATACTGGTGGTCAGGCACTGGTCACCACTCCTGCAGCAAAAGTGTGCACTGTTAATTAATATAATTGTACTCCTGGCTCCTGCTAACAACCTGCAGTGCTCCCCAGTCTCCCCCACAATTAATTATAAGCTTTTAATTTATACATTGATGACTGTGCAGCACACTGGGCTGAGCTGAGTGCACACAGACTGAGTCACACTGTGTGACTGACTGTGCTGTGTATCGTTTTTTTTTTCAGGCAGAGAACGGATATAGCAGAGAGAAGTGAACGGATATATTATATTAAATAAAAGTTAACTAGCAACTGCACTGGTCACTGACTGTGGTAAACTAACTCTGTCTGCGACTCTGCACAATCTCTCTCTCTCTATCTAATCTATCTCTATTCTAATGGAGAGGACGCCAGACACGTCCTCTCCCTATCAATCTCAATGCACGAGTGAAAATGGCGGCGACGCGCGGCTCCTTATATAGAATCCGAGTCTCGCGATAGAATCCGAGCCTCGCGAGAATCCGACAGCGTCATGATGACGTTCGGGCGCGCTCGGGTTAACCGAGCAAGGCGGGAAGATCCGAGTCGCTCGGACCCGTGAAAAAAAACATGAAGTTCGGGCGGGTTCGGATTCCGAGGAACCGAACCCGCTCATCTCTAATATTAAGTAAGGGCTTTTATATGATAAAGCCGCCAATTCTGACACACGCCTGGCTGAAAACCAGGGCTAACTCGTCACTTCCATGTGAGATATTTTAAGTATACAGTGGTGAGTGGTTCAAACCAATGTGACTTTAGGAAACTCAACACAACATTGAGATCCCCAAGGTGCCACTGGAGGCACAAAAGGAGACTGTATATGCAGCACCCCTTTTACAAATGTCTGAACTTCAGGCACTGAAGCCAGTTCTTTTTGGAAGAAAATCGACAGGGCCGAAATTTGAACCTTAATGGACCCTAATTTTAGGCCCATAGACAGTCCTGTTTGCAGGAAATGGAGGAAACGACCCAGTTGAAATTCCTCTGTAGGGGCCTTCTTGGCCTCACCCCACGCAACATATTTTCGCCAAATGCGGTGATAATGTTTTGCGGTTACGTCTTTCCTGGCCTTGACCAGGGTAGGGATCTTCAGGATCCGGCATTCAACCGCCATGCCGTCAAACGCAGCCGCGGTAAGTCTTGGAACAGACAAGGCCCTTGCTGGAGCAGGTCCTTTCTTAGAGGTAGAGGCCACGGTTCGTCCGTGAGCATCTCTTGAAGTTCCGGATACCAAGTCCTTCTTGGCCAATCCGGAACCACGAGTATAGTTCTTACTCCTCTCCTTCTTATGATTCTCAGTACTTTTGGTATGAGGGGCAGAGGAGGGAACACATACACTGACTGGTACACCCACGGTGTTACCAGAGCGTCCACCGTTATTGCCTGAGGGTCCCTTGACCTGGCGCAATATCTGTCTAGTTTTTTGTTTAGACGGGACGCCATTATGTCCACCTTTTGTTTTTCCCAACGGTTTACAATCAGGTGGAAGACTTCTGGGTGAAGTCCCCACTCTCCCGGGTGAAGGTCGTGTCTGCTGAGGAAGTCTGCTTCCCAGTTGTCCACTCCCGGAATGAACACTGCTGACAGTGCTATCACATGATTTTCCGCCCAGCTAAAATCCTTGCAGCTTCTGCCATTGCCCTCCTGCTTCTCGTGCCGCCCTGTCTGTTTACGTGGGCGACTGACGTGATGTTGTCCGATTGGATCAATACCGCCTGACCCTGAAGCAGGGGTTTCGCTTGACTTAGGGCATTGTAAATGGCCCTTAGTTCCAGAATGTTTATATGAAGAGATGTCTCCAGGCTTGACCATAAGCCCTGGAAATTCCTTCCCTGTGTGACTGCTCCCCAGCCTCGCAGGCTGGCATCCGTGGCCACCAGGACCCAGTCCCGAATGCCGAATCTGCGGCCCTCTAGAAGATTAGCACTCTGCAACCACCACAGGAGGGATACCCTTGTCCCTGGTGACAGGGTTATCCGCTGAAGCATCTGAAGATGCGACCCGGACCAGTTGTACAGAAGGTTCCACTGTGCGTGGAATCTGCCGAATGGGATTGCTTCGTAGGAAGCCACCATTTTTACCCAGAACCCTTGTGCATTGATGCACTGAGACTTGGTTAGGTTTTAGGAGGTTCCTGACTAGCTCGGATAACTCCCTGGCTTTCTCCTCCGGGAGAAGCACCTTCTTTCTGGACTATGTCCAGAATCATCCCTAGGAACAGAAGACAAGTCGTCGGAATCAGCTGCGATTTTGGAATATTGAAAATCCAATTGTGCTGCCGCAACACTACCTGATATAGTGCTACACCGATCTCCAACTGTTCCCTGGATCTTACCCTTATCAGGGAATCGTCCAAGTAAAGGATAACTAAAATTCCCTTCCTTCGAAGGAATATCATCATTTCGGTCATTACTTCAGTAAAGACCCGGGGTGCCGTGGACCATCCCTACGGCAGCGTCCGAACTGATACAGTTCTGTACCATAACCTGAAATACCCTTGGTGAGAAGGGTAAATTTTGACATGAAGGTAAGCATCCTTGATGTCCCGAGACATCATGTAGTCCCCTTCTTCCAGGTTTGCAATCACTGCTCTGAGTGACTCAATTTTGAATTTGAACCTCTGTATGCAAGTGTTCAAAGATTTTAGATTTTAGATTTTAAAATCGGTCTCACCGAGCCGTCTGGCTTCGGTACCACAATAGTGTGGAATAATACCCCGTTCCCTGTTGCAGGAGGGGTACCTTGATTATCACCTGCTGGGAATACAGCTTGTGAATGGCTTCCAAAACTGCCTCCCTGTCAGCGGGAGACGTCGGTAAAACAGACTTTTGGAAACGGCGAGGGGAATACGTCTCGAATTCCAATTTGTACCCCTGAAATATTATCTGAAGGATCCAGGGGTCTACTTGCGAGTGAGCCCACTGCGCACTGAAATTAATTGAGAACGGGACCCCACCGTGCCTGAACTTGTAAAGCCCTAGCGTCATACTGAGGGCTTGGCAGAGGCGGAAAAGGGTTTCTGTTCCTTGGAACTGGCTGATCTCTGCAGCCATTTTCCTCTCCCTCTGTCACGAGCAGAAAAGAGGAACCCTTTTGTCCGCTTGCCAACCAGGACTGCGCCTGATAATACGGCGTCTTATTTTGAGAGGCGACCTGGGGTACATCCCCTCTTTTAAGGCAATACTTCCAAATGCCGTTTGGAATCCGCATCACCTGACCACTTTACTGGAATAATTGGACAACGCACTTATACTTGATGCCAGTCGGCAAATATTCCGCTGTGCATCATGCATATATAGAAATGCATCTTTTAATTGCTCTATAGGCAATAATATACTGTCCTTATCTAGGATATCATATTTCCAGTCAGGGAATCCGACCACGCCAACCCAGCACTGCACATCCAGGCTGAGGCGATTGCTGGTCGCAGTATAACACCAGTATGTGTGTAAATACATTTTAGGATACGCTCCTGCTTTCTATCAGCAGGATCCTTAAGGGCGGCCATCTCAGGAGAGGGTAGAGCCCTTGTTTTTACAAGCGTGTGAGCGCTTTATCCACCCTAGGGGGTGTTTCCCAACGCACCCTAACCTCTGGCGGGAAAAGGTATACTGCCAATAACTTTTTAGAAATTATCAATTGTTATCGGGGGGAAACCCACGCATCATCACACACCTCATTTTATTTCTCAGATTCAGGAAAACTACAGGAAGTTTTTCCTCACCAACATAATACCCCTTTTTTTGGTGGTATTCATATTATCAGAAAAGTGTAAACTTTTTCCATTGCCTCAATCATGCAATGTGTGGCCCTATTGGAAATCACGGTTGTCTCTTCACCGTCGACACAGGAGTCAGTACCCTTGTCGGCGTCTGTATCTGAGGTAACGGGCGCTTTAGGGCCCCTGTATGAGACGTCTGGACATGCACAAGCTGAGTAGCCGGCTGTCTCATGTCAACCACTGTCTTTTATACAAAGCTGACACTGTCACGCAATTTCAACAGTACATCCACTCAGGTGTCGACCCCCTAGGGGGTGACAACACTATTTCAGACACTCTACTCCGTCTCCTCATCATTTTTCTCCTCATACATGTCGACACCAACGTACCGACACACAGCACACACACAGGGAATGCTCTGATAGAGGACAGGACCCCACTAGCCCTTTGGGGAGACAGAGGGAGAGTTTGCCAGCACACACCAGAGCGCTATATATATATATACAGGGATAACCTTATATAAGTGTTTTTCCCTTTATAGCTGCTGTATTGTTATATACTGCGCCTAATTTGTGCCCCCCTCTCTTTTTTTAACCCCTTTCTGTAGTGTAGTGACTGCAGGGGAGAGCCAGGGAGCTTCCCTCCAACTGAGCTGTGAGGGAAAATGGCGCCAGTGTGCTGAGGAGATAGGCTCCGCCCCTTTCTCGGCGTCCTTATCATCCTTTTTCTGTATGTTTTGGCAGGGGTTAAATGCATCCATATAGCCCAGGAGTTATATGTGATGCATTTATTTTAGCCATATAAGGTTTTTTTATCGATTTATTGCGTCTCAGGGCGCTGCCCCCCCCAGCGCCCTGCACCCTCAGTGACCGGAGTGTGAAGTGTGCTGAGAGCAATGGCGCACAGCTGCGGTGCCGTGCGCTACCTTATCTGAAGACAGGATCGTCTTCTGCCGCCGATTTTTCCGGACCTCTTCGCTCTTCTGGCTCTGTAAGGGGGACGGCGGCGCGGCTCCGGTGACCCATCCAGGCTGAACCTGTGATCGTCCCTCTGGAGCTAATGTCCAGTAGCCTAAGAAGCCCAATCCACTCTGCACGCAGGTGAGTTCGCTTCTTCTCCCCTTAGTCCCTCGATGCAGTGAGCCTGTTGCCAGCAGGTCTCACTGAAAATATAAACCTAAACTAAAACTTTCACAAAGAGCTCAGGAGAGCCCCTAGTGTGCACCCTTCTCGTCGGGCACAGAAATCTAACTGAGGCTTGGAGGAGGGTCATAGGGGGAGGAGCCAGTGCACAACAGGTGATCCTAAAGCTTTCTTTAGATGTGCCCAGTCTCCTGCGGAGCCGCTATTCCCCATGGTCCTTACGGAGTCCCCAGCATCCACTAGGACGTCAGAGAAATGGGGATGTTTTTATATGGTGTCTGTCACTCAGAATGTGATTATAAGAGAACAACACTAGAGCCCAAATGTATTAAGGGGTAACGAGATAAATCTGAGACGCATAAAGGGTGAGATTCAAATGTTTGAAAAGTCAGTTGGGAGTCTGTTTTTTCCTATCTAATAGGAAAAACCAGACACCCAACCGACTTTTCAAACATTTGAATTCCACCCAAAGAGTGATAAAGTACCAGCCAATCAGCTTCCTAACTTCCATGTCACAGGCTGTGTTTGAAAAGGAGCTGGTTGGCTGGTCATTTATCTCTCCTTATGCGTCTCAGATTTATCTCTTGTTAACGATTAATACATATGGGCTTAGGTTTACTTGTACACACAGCAAGAGGCACTACAGGTCTGTCTGTTTTTTTAAGATTAAATGACCCTTATTTAATTTGTATGTTTTGCTGTTCTTCAGACTACTAACTACAAAGCATTTTAACTAAATTGCCATGTGTTCATTAAAGGGTAACTTAGGGAGTCATTCTGACCCGATCGCACGCTGCAGTTGTTCGCAGCGGTGCGATCGGGTCAGAACTGCGCATGCGCTGGCACATGCCAGACGGCCAAAGGCCGTCATTGCCTAGCGATCGCCTCTATCTGATTGACAGGCAGAGGCGGTCACTGGGCGGGAGGGTGCGGCACGGCGATGTTTGGCTGCCGTTTTCGGGGTGCGGCACGGCCAACACAAGCGTGGACGGACCGTGCGGGGGGCGGGCCGGCCGCAGCGGTTGCGTGACGTCACATGCAGCCACTGCGACCCAGGGCAGCGACGAGTAACTCCCGGCCAGCTGCAGGAGCTGCGCTGGCTGGGAGTTACTCTTCAAGTACAAAAGCATCGCCGATGTGCGATGATTTTGTACTTGTGCGGAGGGGCAGCCTGACATGCTGGGCGGACTAGCCCTGTGCTGGGCGTCCCACCGCATGTCTGTGTCAGTGATCGTAGCTGTGCTAATTTTAGCACAGCTACGATCAGGTCGGAATGATCCCATTAATCCTGAAAGTTAACATTTAGTCAATTTTCAACTAACAACCCATCTTGTCTGGTAATGGGACAGCAAAGTGCAAGTCACACCAGTACTACATCAGTTCTGCCTATGTCAAAAGCTGGAAAAAAGATGAGGTTGTAGCAGCTCAGTCTACATATGTGACACTAGCACTTATTGCACAGGCTATAGCTATATGTCCGTTCCGTACAGGTAACTGGAATTAGTTATATACCTATGATGTGTCATATTGGATCAACAACCCATCAGAGACCTTGCTCCTGATTCGCCTATCTAGCAGTCTATAAAAATATAATTAGAAATGGAATGCTGCCCACAGAAACGTATGAAGAAGTATGTATGTGCGTGTATATAAATACAGGTTGAGTATCCCTTATCCAAAATGCTTGGGACCAGAAGTATTTTGGATATTGGATTTTTCCGTATTTTGGAATAATTACATACCATAATGAGATATCATGGCGATGGGCCCTAAGTTTAAGCACAGAATGCATTTATGTTTCATATACACCTTATACACACACAGCCTGAAGGTCATTTAATACAATATTTTTTATAATTTTGTACATTAAACTAAGTGTGTGTACATAAACACAATTCATTTATGTTTCATATACACCTTATACACACAGCCTGAAGGTCATTTAATACAATATTTGTAATAATTTTTTGTATTAAACAAAGTTTGTGCACATTGAGCCATCAGAAAACAAAGGTTTCACTATCTCACTCTCACTCAAAAAAATCCGTATTTCGGAATATTTGGATATGGGATACTCAACGTGTGTGTGTGTGTGTGTGTGTGTGTGTGTGTGTGAGATATATATATAATACATACATACATACATACATACATACATACACATCTATAAATGGGTTGGGTAGAAGATCCCGGCGAACTGCATGCCAGCGGCCAGAATACCGATGCCAGCAACCCGATGATGAAGATCCCATCAGGGGTGAGCTATATTTTCTAACTCACTCCCCTAACCTCCCGCATGAGTGCCTAACCCTAATCTCCCTGGTAAGTGCCTAAACATAACCCTGCCCTGGTCGTGCATACCCTAACTTCCTTACCCCCACGGCCTAACCCTAACCTCCACCCCACCCCCTGGATGGCAGCTAAAGCCCCACCCCCTACCTCCGCAGCCTAACCCTAAGGTCCCGTGTATACTTACCTTCGGTATCCTGGTTGTCGGGATTCTGATGTTTTCTGGATTCCGCCGTCTGTGTTCTGGCGGGTGTCGGGAATCTAGCACCGGTATTTCAGCTGCTGGGATCCCGACAGCCAGGATATTGAGCGCAACCTATATAAATATACACACACATAAATATATATAATATATACCGTGGTGTCCGGCCCTCTGATAAGCACTGTCCAGGTAATGCCGACATAGACCCAGATATGCATTGGCACTAGAGTATAAAAATCACAGGATTTCCCAAAGTTATTCCAACGTATCAGTATTTTAATGTACATTGGGGTTTCCTGAAGAAAGTAGAAATACTGAAACGGTATAACTTTAGGAAGACTCCTGTGTGATCGTTATACTGGAGTGTCACTGCATTTCTTGGTGTTCGTGCGTATGTGTGTATATACTGTGTCTATTCTGCCCTAGAAACTGCCTACGTCAGACAAAAGTAGACTGTTGTATAAGCCACAACATTTCAGTTCTTTGTACGGACAGAGCTTCGGTGCTTCATTTTTGGAGAAGGGTGTATGTGTAATAATAAAATTACTGTACATACTGTACAGCACAGTCCTGCTCAAAGATTTTGGTGAATGAAGAGTGCACATGCCCTGTAGTAATAATCTATATGACATGCATGCATACTCTGTTGTTATATCATTTAATATTTGTTTTGTTGCACTGATGGTATATTGTTGTCAGAATTAATAAAGGATAAGTGACTATTTAAGAAAGACTGTGTGTACAATAGTTCTGTACTTTAATGTGTTTTGTATTATGCTGGAAAAGACATTTTGTTTTGCAAATATTAAAATTACACATATCCAGAATGTGTCAAGTCTTTATTCTTTGGTGTAAAATGTGTAATATGTTAATATAAATCAATAAATCTTTAATATACATTTATGTACAACACACAGATATATACAGCAAATGTTCCAACTCATTTGCTATCAGAGGGGTCCATGTGTTGCTCCCTCAGACAGTAAAGAAGTGAAAGTGTAAAGGGATCATCTTTAGGTTAGTGGCACAATACTGTACAAATAATTCCTGATTTGTCAACACTGTTAGAAAACTGCAAAATACTCTGGAACACATTGAGGTCACAACAGCAATATGGCACAGGTAACATTGGGGCTTCAGTGGAGCATAAACTACTTTTTCCTTTTAAAAATACATTAATTACAAAATTGTCTGCTGCCTTAAAGTGCAATTACTGTTGTGCAGTTACAGAAGGCTGGGTCAAGTTTGCTGAAGTTCAAAGATCAAGCTTCAGATGGTTGTTGACTTAAAGGAAGATGCGGAATAGAGAACAGATGAAAAGAAATGATAATTAGGGCATAAATTTTCAGGCATCCAAGTGCGTCAAGTAAACAGATAAAAGTTCTTCAAAGGAACAGTCCTTGGTCCCATGCTATCAAAATACAAAGATTATTTCCCATCTTAGTTCAGCTGCTCCAAACGTAATATAGTATAAATAAACACAAGTATGGCATGGGGAAACAGATGAACGTGGATGCTGCAAGTACAGGTGTTCCCGATCTGGCTTTCTGACCACCTTCAATTGTCCTCTCCAGTCTTAGGGATGAG
Organism: Pseudophryne corroboree; assembly: GCF_028390025.1. Classification (NCBI taxonomy): domain Eukaryota; kingdom Metazoa; phylum Chordata; class Amphibia; order Anura; family Myobatrachidae; genus Pseudophryne; species Pseudophryne corroboree. Next base: position 607,934,317 of record NC_086448.1, on the reverse strand, counting down.
GGGGCACATTGGACAAGCATCACCTGGTAGGATGTTGCTCTTTTTTCAGGTCTATCTGGGCTGGAGCCATCGCTTGGTCTTTGGCCGTTATAAAGCAAGTACCGTCCTTGTGAATCCTGCTCCATTCTAAACAGCTCATACTCTGTGTGGGGAAGCCTTATACCTAAAGCCACACAGCCGTTGGTGTGAGTGACATCTTGCTCTACACCGACCTTCCATGATCTCTCTGCTCCACACTCATTTCCATTGAAAATGTTTAGTAGAGAAACTGTAGCATAGTCCATGGGAGTGACCTTCATGTGATTTACTGTAACAAAATTGAATAAATCAGTTAGGCTATAATTCCTTTATTTAATACTAGTAAAAAGGACCGGGCATTTGCTGGGTCACCTCAGTCTTCCTGCTGCTCTCCATGATCCCACCACCTGCTGTATCCCAACCCTCTGTCCACTGCTCCTCCCCCTGTGTCCAGTACTACGCTGAGTCCTGTCCCCTCTCTACTTGCTGCTCTGCCTTGTCCTGCCACCCCACTGTCCTACTCTCTGTCCTGCTCAGAAGTGGCACACGGAACAGCTTTAAGTAGCATGCCCAAGGTTCAGAAGAGTTATAAGCTAGAACCAATATGTATGTTACATACGTAAAATTTATAATCAAAGGAGCAATTTGTTCATTTACAACAGTTAGTTTTTTTAGTTAAATTGACTGATTTACCAATGCTCAGTTGGACATGCCAACCCTTGTTCTATAACATCAGGAACTCTTTAATGTACAATATGTCCTTACTACCAAAGCTCTACTCACCTTTGAATACAAATTCTGTCCCTCCCATGACCTTAGTGGAATGCACTCCTCTGCTATAGCGCCCCTTGGCGTAGATGGTGAATGTAGGATGCTTGCAGATTGGATCAGAGTAGTGATAGTAATACCCCTCCCAGGTGTGGTTTTTGTCATGGAAGATAAAGTGTCTGGTAAGGAAGAGGACTTCTGGCCGCACCTCACACCGCTGGCTCACCCATTCCCCATTTAGCCCAATAGTTAGATCTGCCTTGGGAGGCAATATTGGAGGGTGATGTTCATCAGACCGGAAGATGATCCTGCAGGCGATGCATGATTGCTCATAGTTCTGAAACATAAGCATGAAGAAATTAACTGGGTGGTGGCATTATGAAGCCAAACATTATCGTTGACACTCTAATTATATTATAAGATCACAGTAGTAGCGTGAAATGCCCAAGAAGATCAAACTGTGTCCTAAGCTATAGCTGACTATTCAAGCTGGTAAATCTGTATGAAGAAGAACAATGGCTTACATGGGATCTCTCTGAGGGCTGCAATTTGTGGGTTATAGGGTTGGCACTGGACTGTATACAGTGTACGTATAGTCTGAGAAGTGCAGTTTATATATTATAAGCGTATCCTTTTTATCATAGTGTACAAATATTCACTCTATGGGGGCGATTCAACTGTTGCTCTAATCGGGTGCCCATTACTGCTGACATGCCAAAAAAGCACTGGGTTTATCAGCGGGAAGCAGCTAAACCCAACTAAAACAGTGTGAAAAGTCTAATTTGGGCACCCAATTGGGACATTTCCATACATCCCAGGAGTAGCGGTGAGCCGAACTGCCCTACTCCCCAAGCACCCCCCCCCCCCCCCCGCCCCCCCCCCCCCCCCCCCGCGGCTATTCGGGCCCACCAGACAGAGTAACGATAGAGTCATTCAATCGGGCACCATTTAGTGGTAGCTGCGGGGTAAAAAAATTTAGTAATCCCCTAATACAGGGGTGGGGAATGTCTGGCAAGTGGGCCATGTAAGGCCTGCATAGCCACTTCGCCTTGCCTGATTAGAAGGGAAGCAGCAGGATAGGAGGGAGATGGCATCCAACAAAGTAATGCGGGATGGGGGCGGACGTGGGTTACCTGGCAACTGCAGGTAGGACTAGGAGGGGGGTGGCGGCGGCAGGCGAAATGGAGGACGTGGGTTACTTGGTAACTGTAGGTGGGACTATGAGGGGGTGTGGCCTGGCAGCCGAGGAGGACGTGGGTTATGAGGGCACTCAGCATGCTATGAGTGTCCCCACCGCGTGTCTTCTGAGCTCCTGCTGTTCTCCTGACTCCTGTGCCCGGCTTCTTGCAGACCTGTTCACCGAAGGCTGCTGGCAGAAGTCTGGATGGGACCTGTCCTGCAGTGGTGGTGAGTGCCCTGCTGGGGACATTGTGTGTACTTGGCACTATACCGGGGACATTATTTGTAACTGCACTATACTGGTGACATCATGGGAAACTGGCACTATACTGTGGCCATTATGTGTAAGGAGCACTAATGTAGACATTATGTGTAAGGGTGCGAGCTTTGGGGGGGGGAAGGGGGGTTGTTTTACTTAAAAAAAGGCCCACAAATGATCTTAAAAAAATAAATTAAAAAATAGACACTGGCAGAGAGAAGGTTCCCCACCCCTGCCCTAAGGGGTCTATTCATTAAACTACATTTACGATCTGTTCTCCAAAAATGGAAATTTTCTGAGGTTTACAGCAATATTTAAGTAGAGTGGACATGTGCTGCAGTCCCACTCCTATCATTTGCAAAAGCAGTCCTCATAGCCGTTTATGAGTGCTGCAATAATGGCAAGTTTATCAAGATCCATAAAGCTTAACACCTGCCCATACTTGCACATATGTGGCACGATAACGTAAGCATTATTATGCTTACGCTTATTCGAGGTGAGCTCTTATTGGAGCCCGTGTCCTGGCAAGACACATTTCCTAAATTCCATACTAAAGACATTCCTTATTGCAGTGATATGTGGTGATAAGAAATTATATTTAACAGGAGAAAGCTCAAAAAACTGTTAAAATCGCCCTTAAATGCACTCCTGGCCTTTAGAGAGTAATAAGTTATTATCATGCGATATTGCACCAATAACTGTTTTTCCATCATTGTAGGTCTACAACATAAGTCCCATATGACAAAGTGATTTAATATATTAATTAATTATAAAGAAGAAAAAGGACAAAACTACAAAATTGTTTATTTCTGCTAGTCTCCAAACACAAATTGGAAAAAAATTAGAAGCATCAGTCTATTTCCATTCACATTGTCTAAATGACCACAGCAGCAAAATGGTTAAGCTGTCCAAGGCCAGTAACTAAAGTATGACGTATTCTTGCCAGGGTACTCTAGTGCCGGGAAGGTTAATATTAAGGAAAAGGCTCTGTTTGATGTTATATCAAAGCCCCCTTTGATCTTCATTAGAATATTGTGCTGATTTTGCATAGAGGAAATGTTTGTCTGCATAGATCTTTATCACTACAAGGTTGTTAAATGTACTGTATTACTTCATTATTAAAAAGAAAAGTTAATTTTAAAATTCTGTAAAATCTCCATTTTTAATTAAGATGTTATGTTAAACATGAATGTATTTATAATCACTAGAACTCTAAAATAAAAGTTTTTAACAAAAGTGCAAGTAACAAAATATATTAAGATTTAAATAGAATAATAGTGCAGTCTTGTATTAAGTAGTTTATATGACGTTTTGAAATAAAGTAATTACCCGTGATAAATTACGTGGGTGAAAAAAAGGATTTTAATTACCTACCGGTAAATCCTTTTCTCGTAGTCCATAGAGGATACTGGGGTCCACATTAGTACCATGGGGGTATGGACGGGTCCACTAGGAGCCATGGGCACTTTAAGAAATTAATAGTGTGGGCTGTCTCCTCCCTCTATGCCCCTCCTACCAGACTCAGTCTAGAAACTGTGCCCGAGGAGACGGACATACTTCGAGAGAAGGATTTAACCGAATAGTGGTGAGATTCGAACCAGAACACACAAACAAGAGGAAAGCCATGCTAACCCAACTTGAAGCGGAACAGCAATGGCTGAAACAGCAACAATACTTAACCAAATAACAGTGCAGAAAAACGAAGCACCGGACGGGCGCTCAGTATCCTCTACAGACTACGAGAAAAGGATTTACCGGTAGGTAATTAAAATCCTATTTTCTCTTACATCCTAGAGGATACTGGGGCCCACATTAGTACCATCGGGAAGTACCAAAGCTCCCAAACCGGGTGGAAAAGTGCTGAGGTTCCTGCAGAACAGATTTATCAAACTGAGGGTCCTCAGCAGCCAAAGTATCGAACTTGTAGAACTTAGCAAACATGTTTGAACCAGACCAAGTAGCTGCTTGGCAGACCTGTAAAGCCGAGACACCCCGGGCAGTCGCCCAGGAAGAACCAACCGACCTAGAAGAGTGGGCCTGTACCAAATTTGGAACTGGTAAACCTGCCGTAGAATAGGCCTGCTGGATAGTAAGCCTGATCCAGCGAGAACTAGACTGTTTTGAAGCTTTGAAGCAGGACACCCAATCTTATTGGGACCACAGGAGCACAAACAGCTAGTCAGACTTTCTGTGACAAGCTGTCCGTTGCACATACATTTTCAAAGCCCTCACAACATCCAAGGACTTTGAAGAAGCAGAGGTGTCAGTAAGCACTGGAACCACAATAGGTTGGTTGATATGAAAAGCAGACACCACCTTCGGAAGAAACTGCTGACGAGTTCTGAGTTCAGCACGATCCTCATGAAAAATCAAGTAGAGGCTCTTGTGAGACAATGCCCCCAGTTCCGACACTCGCCTGTCCGAAGCCAGGGCCAATAGTGTAACTGTCTTCCACGTAAGAAACTTAACGTCCACTGCCTGTAAGGGCTCAAACAATCCGACTGGAGGAAGTGCAACCCAACTCTGAGCTCTCAAGGTGCCGTAGGAGGCACCAAGGGCGGTTGAATGTGTAGAACAACTTTCAAAAAGGTCTAAACCTCCGGAAGAGACGCCAATTGTTTCTGGAAGAAAATGGACAAGGCCAAAATCTGGACTTTTAAGGAGCCCAAACATAGGTCAACATCCACTCCAGCCTGCAGAAAAATAAGCAAACGCCTTAGCGTAAATTCTGCTGCAGGAAATTTCCTGGTCTCACACCAAGAGACGTACTTCTTCCAAATACGGTGGTAATGCTTAGACGTTACCCCCTTTCTGGCTTGGATCAAAGCAGGAATTACCCTATCTGGAATCCCTTTCCGGGCTAGAATCTGCCGCTCAACCTCCATGCCGTCAAACGTAGCCATGGTAAGTCTTGATAGACGAACGGCCCTTGCTGTAGAAGATCCTTGCGAAGAGGAAGAGGCCACGGGTCCTCCAGGAGCAACTCCAGTAGATCGGTTTACCAGGCCCTTCTTGGCCAGTCCGGAGCAATGAGAATTGTTTGCACCTTTTCCCTTTTTATTCTTTTGAGAACCTTTGGGATCAACGGAAGAGGCGGAAACACGTACACCATCTGGTAGACCCACGGAGTCACCAGAGCATCCACCGCCACTGCTTGCGGGTCTCTCGACCTGGAACAATACTGCTTGAGCTTCTTGTTGAGACAAGAGGCCATCATGTTGATTTGAGGAATCCTCCATTGATGTGTCAAGGACTCGAACACCTGCGGGTGAAGTCCCCACTCTCCTGGATGGAGGTCATGTCTGCTGAGAAAGTCTGCTTCCCAGTTGTCCACTCCAGGAATGAAGATCGCCGACAACGCCACCGCGTGCCTTTCCACCCAGAAGAGGATTCTTGTTACCTCTGACATGGCTGCTCTGCTCTTCGTTCCGCCCTGTCGGTTTATGTAAGACACCGCCCTCACGTCTGACTGGACCTGAATGGCTCGATCTTGCAGATGGGACGCTAGAAGAGGGGCAGCTTCCTGACATGACCACTTTCCTTGGAACTGCTTCCCTTAGGTGACTGCTCCCCAATGTCTGAGGTTGCGTCTGTGGTTAGCAGAATCCAATCTTGAATCCCGAACCTTCGGTCAGGTGAAGCTACCACAAAAGGGAGATCTTGGCCTTTGGCGACAGACGTATCCTCTGGTGCATGTGAAGATGCGATGCGGACCACTTGTCCAACAGATCCAGCTGGAAGGATCTTGCGTGAAACCTTCCATACTGTAGAGCCTCGTAAGAGGCTACCATCTTTCCTAGGAGGCGAATGCAAAGATGCACTGATATCCGAGACGGTCTTAGGACGTCCCGCACCATTGACTGGATCACCAATGCCTCTTCCATTGGAAGGAATACCCTCTGTGCCTCCATATCCAGAATCATTCCCAAAAACGGAAGCCTCCGTGTTGGTTCCAGGTGAGATTTTCGCTGGTTCAGAATCCAACCGTGATCCTGGAGCAATCGAGTTGATAGGGCGATGCTGTGCAACAGCTTCTCTCTGGACGGCACCTTGATCAGCAGGTCGTTCGGGTACAGTATTATGTTTACTCCCTGCATGCGGAGGAGAAACATTCTCTCTGCCATTACCTTGGTGAACACCCTTGGTGCTGTGGAGAGGCCAAATGGCAGGGCCTGGAACTGGTAGTGACAGTCTTGTAATGCAAACCTTAGATAAGCCTGATGAGGCGGCCAGATCGGAACATGAGGTTACGCATCCTTGATGTCCAAAGACACCAGGAATTTCCCTTCCCCCAGACCTGCGACCACCGCTCTCAGAGACTCCATCTTGAACTTGAACACCCGCAAATACGGGTTCCGTGACTTGAGGTGTAAAATGGGCCTTACCGAACTGTCCGGCTTCGGCACTACATACATGTTGGAATAATAACCTTCTATTGTGTAGGTGAATCGGAACTGGAACAATGACCTGAGTCTGTAACATTTTTTGAATTGCTGCCTGGAAGATCAAACCTGCTTCTGGAGGAGCTGGCAAGCCTGATTTGATGAATCTGGGAGGTGGGAGTTCTCGAAACTCCAGTCTGTATCCCTGTGTGATAAGATATTTTACCCAGGGATCCTGGCAAGATCTTGTCCAAATGAAATAACGGAAATAACGTAATCGGGCTCCCACCTGCCTGTCTTCCAGGCAGTGTGCACCACCGTCATGCTGAGGGCTTTGAGGAAGCAGACCCGGAGGCCTGATCCTGAGAACCTGTAGCAGCGGGTTTTCTGGGTTTACTTCTATTCCCTTTGAAGTTTGTAGAAGAACCCTTGGATTTGCCTTTAAATTTTGCTGTCCGAAAGGACTGTAGTTGGACCAGAATAGGTTTTCCTAGCAGGTGCCGGTGCGGAGGGAAGGTATGTAGACTTACCTGCCATAGCCTTGGATATCCACTTATCCAGTTCATCTCCAAACAGAGCCTCACCCGTGAAAGGAAGACTTTCCACGCCTTTTCTGGAATCCGTGTCCGCAGTCCAATGGCGTAGCCATAAGCCCCTGCGTGCTGACACTGCCATGGCAGTGGTGCGTGCGTTGAGTAGACCAATTTCTTTGATGGCTTCAACCATAAAGTTAGCAGAATCCTGGATATGCTGCAGGAGTAAAAAAACTTCATCCCTTGGTAAGGAATCTAAATCATCTATTAGAATACCTGACCATTTAGCAATGGCCTTGTGATCCATTCAGAAGCAATAGGGGGTCTCTGGGCCACCCCAGCCGACGTGTATAAAGACTTGAGGGTGGTCTCAATCTTGCGGTCAGCAGCGTCCTTTAAGGAGGCTGCCCCAGGGACCAGTAAGACTATCTTACGTGATAACCTGGATACCGATGCACCCACAATCGGCGGGATTTCCCATTTCTTCCTATCGTCTGCAGGAAAGGGAAAGGAAGAAATCAATCTCTTAGGGATCTGAAACTTTTTATCAGGGTTAACCCACGCTTCTTCAAAGAGGGCATATAATTCCTTTGAAGCGGGGAAACTAACAGAAGATTTATTTTTTGTATTAAAATAAGATTCCTCCTCAGCCTCTTCTGACTTGTCAGGGATATGTAGGACAGTTCTGACAGCTTTAATGAGGGCCTGAGTTCCCTGTGACAGGATAGTATCCCCCCCCCCCACTCGCATCTACTTCCCACTCTTCCTGATCTGATGTGTCAGGATCAGTATCACCCTGCATGATTTGGGCCAGTGTACGTTTTTGTGGGCAAATGGCGAGAGTCTGGGGTGCAGGTATGTGAGCTGAATCTCTATGTATCAGGTCATCCATAGACTGCCTCAAGAATTGTGTTTCCTTTTCATTATTAGACAGTTCAGTTGAAATATTTGAAATCATCCCTTTAATGGAAGCCAACCGTGGGGGTTCAGCCCCACTGGACTGGGAGTGAACACTATCCTGAGTACAGGGTAGTGAGTCCCCAGTGGATGAGATAGAATTCAGCTGTACAAGAAACACAGTCCCTGGACATTGTAAAGGGACACCTATATACACACACACACACAGGTGAAAACACAGTATATGTAGGCAGAGTCTCAGAGAGACACAGAGTTCAGAGCCAGCCACACGGCGCCCCTATCAGCAGTAGTAAAACTAAGCTGGGCTGCAATAAACAAGCACTAGTATAGTGTTTATAACAGTTACACTGCTCCCCCCTCACTAAGAGCCCCTGGTACCACAGTGGAGATTTGGGGTCCTGTCAGAGGAGCTGCGCGTCCCTTGTATTGCTGCCTTGTCAGAGCTGCAGTGGGGAAATGGCGCCGGAGAGCCGCTGGGTCCGCTCAGTGGGAAGCTCCGCGCCCTAAAATGGCGTGCGGCTTCCCGACTGGCCCTGAGGATTTGTAAGATTGTGCTAACTAGCTGTACAAACTTATGTTAGCTGTGTGGCCAATGTGGGTAAGATGGGTGGCCCAGCACGCCCCTCACGGCGGGACCCGCAGCAGCGTGCGTCTGTCTGAGCCTCCCTGGAGCGCAGCCTGTAAGTAGAGCTGCGCTCCTACCCTAGTGCCGCCATTCCCGCCGGCGACCCGCTTACCGGGGCGCCGGTGTTGTACTCACCACTCTTCAGGCTCTGTTAGAGGGTGGCGGTTTGCTGCGGGAGGGTACGCTGCACCATGGTGTGGCTTGTGAATAGCTCCCTCAGGAGCTCAGTGTCCTGCCAGCAGAGAAACGGGACCATTAACTCTATAAGAAGTTGGCCATTCTCCCCCCTAAGTCCCACGCAGCAGTCAGGGTGTTGCCTAAACAGCCCTGACTGAAAATAACAAACAATAAAAATAAAAGTAGAAAACTCTTCAAGAGCTCTCCAAAGCGTGACCGGCTCCTCAGGGCACATTTTCTAAACGGAGTCTGGTACGAGGGGCATAGAGGGAGGAGCCAGCCCACACTATTAATTTCTTAAAGTGCCCATGGCTCCTAGTGGACCCGTCTATACCCCCATGGTACTAATGTGGACCCCAGTATCCTCTAGGACATAAGAAAAATAAGAAATATGGGTGGTAGCGTCCAGCTTTAATGCCTAGGGCTATTCCATTCCAGCTCCTTTTTCACCAGAGCCCCTTGTTTACAGCTATTAAGGTAATGAGTTAACAGGCATTAACACACAATATCCATGAATCATAGATTTGTGTGTTAACAGGGTCATGGCACCTGTTAACCCCCTAGTTATCTGGGATGTTTTTTTTTTTTTTAAGTAAAAAAATTCCCTGACAAATGCTGCCAGAGGGCTTACTTCGGGAAGATGTGTGCTGAGCGATCTATCACAGAACGCTCAGCACACATCTCTCCCCCCACACAGCACAGCGCGATGGGTGCTGAGCGGGGGAAAGGGGGGGATTGCAGGCCAATCTAGAACCGGCGATATCGTCGCGCATCGCCATGGGGCATACACACGGAGAGATCCGTGCTCAATTTCTAAGCATCTAGTCAGATTGTTTCGAAATTATGCATACATCTCTCCGTGTGTACTCCCCTTACAGCCCTCACACATACTATCATTTATCTAGTATATTCTATAACATGATCGCTAGAATCTGATTGGTTGATCTGGTCAACACCTCCACTGGTCCGCTTTAGAAGGATTTATAAATCTCCCCCTAAACGTGTACCCACCTTGCATGGGCATACTGCAATCTCATAGTTTGTTTGGACTCATAGTTACTGACGGCAGGATGTACTAACTGCACAATGTGGTCAAAACTCAGAAAACTGCTGGTTGTGGAACTTTAGCAGCATTTCCCATATGTATCAAGCTTGTACCTGATAGGCAACGGCATCTATAAATGGCAGTGCCTATAGAAGCCTTTTCATATAATTCCCTGAGAGGGATCCAATAAGATCCCTGGTAAAGTAAAATTAAGTGTTTCAATCTGCGCTTCTCTGTTTAAACATGTACAAAATACACCATAGTGATGGCTGGAAATTTTAAAGTGTGTACACACAACATGGACCACACAGAAAAAATGTATTTAAAAATACTGAACTTATTTTAATTTCAATATGAGCAATTCGACTCCTCTTTCCAGTGGCTCACTGGTAAATGGGAGCACCTGGCATTCAATGAACGATGGGTCTGAAACAATAACACGTGCCTCCCTCACAGATACTTGTTACAGCTCAGTATTTTTAAATCAATTTTTTCTATGTGGTTCATGTTGTGTGTACTGACTTTTACATTTCCAGTCATCACTATGGTGTATTTTGTACATGTTTAAACAGAGAAGCGCAGATTAAAACACTTCATTTTACTTTACCATTTTCCAATTTTTGGAGTGTTGGATGAACATTCCTTTAGGCGTTTTTCTGCTACAAATCTTTGTTTTTAACAGCGCACATCTTTAACAACGAAAACTCTTTTGCAATAAGATCCCTACTAGTGTCACCCAAAGCTCGCGCATGGGTTGGTTGATGACTGCACATGTACAGAAGGACTCCCTGGACATAAACCAAGAAATCTGATATCGCAGAGGACAGCTCTTATTGGAAGAGCTGTCCTTAGCGCTTATATTCACAAATCTACATGTACACAGCGTTAAGAAATGCTGCTATGCATGCGGTAAGTGTCGGGATGTATTGCATTCAAAATGTGATTTGTGATACATCCGCTATGCATCTGTCCAATTTGGCTATCAACAAACTGACTGCAGATCTGGTTGTTTGGCAATTGCACGGAGGCTTGGAGCTCTGTAAATGGCTAAAATAGTTTCTTACCCAGCAGTAACTTATCATCAGCATGCTACAGTCTGTTGTTCAATAACAAAAAGGTAACTGAAATTCAGTCATGTAACCTGTGCACTCTGTACGTGTATTTTTCAACAGCTCATCTGACATCCCCCTGAACAAGTTTTCCCTCTACTCCCTCTCCCTCCCGGCTGCAGCAATATCTATGTAATGTTTGACTGGCGCACAATGTGCATTCACTAGAGCAGTTAAGCAGGTTGTCCATGTAACTGTTGAATGGTTAACTCATAGCAATTCTAAAGTGCCTCTGTACGACTAGCGGAAAATTACAGATATTTTGGCAGCAGAAGATAATATAAATACAATTTAAAAAAAGAAATGCCAATATTAGGGCTTTTGATCTTGTGTAATGAGAACAGTATTGTTGAGGATATCCTGTATCCTTGACATAAAAAACAGCTGAAGGAAGACAAATGAGAAAAACACTATTAGAGCTTCTCTACCAGGCCTAGTGGGAATAGAACGGCTTCTAATATGTAAAACTACACACGTAGCCATTGTGATATAGTGGCCTAAGTATTAATTGCGGCACTTCCGTGGTTGCTAATGGTCTTTATCGCGACGGGTATTTTCAAGGTTAGTAAAAATATTCCCACTTACTAAGTAACTCGTAGGGACAGTGGTAGTGATAACCGCTTACTTGCCTGGTAAAGACACCTCCAGGGAAATCTGACACTGCGCCGGTGCATATTATCAGATTGGGAGCCGGACAGAGGCTGCGGGAGGGGGATCAGAAAGTCGATCTTCTGCGAATATGCCTCCATAGGCATAAAAAGGTTTACGCCATATGAGGATGTTGACACTTTTCGGAATTTGATACATAGTGGTCAGACCGTAGTCCCCATTTATAATAATGGGGACTGCGATCTGCAGCACTCATTAGCCTTCTGCAGGAGATGTCTGGAAATCTTCTGTATTAGGCTATTAGTACATAGCGTTGATGCTTAAAATGATGACATTTGTTTTGGGCATATTCACACTTAAACTCAGACATTCCAGAACTTAATTTGTCCTCTTTGTAGAATGACATCTTTTTACTTTTATGACTAAGTAACTTGCAGATTATCAATTTGACTTGGTTCCAATATTTACATAGGCAATGTCTAGGTCAATAAGCAGTAGGTCGAACTCATATGGTTGACATGCTTAAGGTTGACACTGGAAAAGGTCAACAGGTACAAAAGTTCAACAAGTACAAATGGTCGACATAGCATTTTCAGTGTCGACCTCATGCATATCGACAATATAGGGTCGACCTAATGACTGTCGACCTACTGTAGACACTGTAAATCTGGGATGTAGTTGTTTTACAGGCGGTCTGGATCCCGCCGGTCAGGATACAGATGCCGGAATGCCGACCGCTTACAATGCCAGCAGCCGGAATGTCGGCAAACAGGGGCTATTCCCCGTGGTCGGGATGCTGACCTCCGGGATCCCAGCCACCGGTATTACAGCCCCAACTCATAGATCTTCTGTACCATGCCCAATTTGAGTAGTTGGTTTTCAGGCCTGCAGAAGACCACTTAGTCACTACCTGGAAAACATTACTGGAACAGGCACAACTGTAGAGAGAGCAATTCCCGGGTGCCAGCAGGCATCTCTCTGCAGAGTACAATAATCAAGGCAAATACTATTATCCACTACTAAAAGCATTTGGCTCATTCCGTCTGCCCACATACATATCCACCCAACTGATGATGTAAATCAGTGGTTCTCAGTCTTTTTCCACCTGGGTACCCCATAGCAATTAATTTGTATTATTTGTACCTTCAACAACTGCAAAGCAAAATGTAGATATACGCTATTAGATAAAATGTCTAGGCGCTGTTATACATAAAAAAGTAATATATGTGCAATAAACAAGAATTTAAATAAACTAGAAACATATTAAATGAACAATAAAACTATAGTGCACATATGCGTTTACAGGGACAGACTATTTGTTATCAGGGTCCTACTATGACGTATGAGACTAGAGGTACCTAGCACGCTACTTTCCCTGCGTCCTCCCCCCACCACACCATTACAAAAACAGTTTTAAGAATCCCAGAATGTTGTAGTGCGTATCCCAGGTTGAGAACCACAGAACTATAAATAAATAAATCTTGCATAAGGATTTAGAAAAATCAGATTATATCACTTTAGATCATGTGTACACTACCCACATAACAAGATTATATTGAATAAAATGTCATCATAAGCATAAGTAATACATTTCTCGATGCCAGAGGATCTGTTTCCTTATCTTTGGACTCTGTAGTGCATATGCCTGTCTATGTTATTATAATTGTCAGTAACTTTAATAGTGTATCATTATTTATGTTATGAACTAATGAAGTGTAAATTAGTGTGAATCCTGAAACTATGCATGATCTAGAACACAGAATTACATATTACATGTTTTCATAGAATTTCTTCTCCAACAAATAGCCCTTTTCTTTTTGGCTTTAAAAAGGAAACTTCAATGCAAAACACGCACTGTAACATAGCAAGGCCTGAGAAAAGGCAAGTCTTGCTGAAACTAGCAGAAAACACTGATAATTACTCTATACGAAGATGTGATCCCGATTCCCAACCAGCATGGCTAAAAGCACAGGGATCAAACATAATAATTTATATACAGTACATAAAAGAGGGGCCTCTTCAATTACTGGAATTGCATTCTATTTAGAAGGCAACATCCAGCGTATTTATGTACAGCAATGTAGCACATGAAAGAAAAACTATGCTACTAACGATTATGAAATATATTTGTCTGCCCTCAGAAAGTCACAATCGTTCTTCAAAGACGTCGAATAATAATGCATTCACTGTTTCTATGAAAGCATTTTCAACTACATGAACCAGTGTCATTATTACACCCAATGTCAGAGCTTTACATGTATGTCAGTGATATGTGTTCTATCATAGTTTGTCATATGTCTTAGAATGGCTCCCTCTTCCCTAGACTGACTTTGTATCTTTTGACCCAATCTTGTATTTTAAAATGTTGGGTATACATACTGCCCCACTCGATTACTGCGATCTGTAGATGAAGGACTGTTGACAGTACCTAGAATCTCCCGTAATTCATCTGGGGGTCGAGCTTTTAGTCATGCGGCTCCAACTCTATGGAACTCACTTCCCCGCACAGTGCGAGAGGCCCCAACTATAGAATCCTTCAAAAGTAGGCTAAAGACTTTCCTTTTTACTCAAGCATTCCCATAATGTCCCTTTAGTATCTCCATACTTCTGTATTTTATGAAAAGCTGTTCTGTACTTCATTATTATCTGTACTATATTATGCTATGTATCTGTTAAGCGCCTTGAGTCCTATTGGAGAAAGAGCGCTATATAAATAAAATTATTATTATTTATTTATCTATGCCGCACAAAAGGTTCATATAGTTACAGTATGTGCTGAAATTGAACATTTTCCTTACCAAACCCATTTCTCTAGCAAATCACTTATGTCTGTATTTCCGCCCTATGAACAATAATAGTAATAATAACACCCTGCTGCTCTACAATGTGACGTCCACAATCCTTCCAGGCTATGGCACATGTGCCCAATTCTCAACCTGATCTCCAGAGACCACTCCCTAAAAGTTATCAGTGCCAGAAATTAACCCAGTTATTACTATAAAGCTGCAGATAAAATAATAATCTCATTAATGAATAGTTACACAGAAATATTTAAATGCACACTGCTAGAAGAATATACATGGCTGCATACAAGACTAGTGGTATTATTGTTATCAACCTTTATTTATATGGCTCCACAAAGGGATCCAAAGCGCCCAATTACAGCGTAATACATAAACAAAACAAGAAAATAGTGACTTACAGATCAAGACAATATAGGACAAGTACAGGGCATATTAACATAGCTACAGCAGCAGACAACACTGAAATAAGTATCAGGATGGCAGAAAACCCAGGGATTTGGTCCCATCGAAGGGAGTATGGAATAGAAGATAGTTTAAGAGAAGAAAAACACATGAGGGAAGAGGGCCCTGCTCAAGAGAGCTTACATTCTAAAGGGGAGGGGCGGACAGACAGGGATGACACAGATGGGGTAGACCGTGAGCATGGGACAGAGGGGCGTAAGAAGAGATTGGTGAAGAAGTAGGTCTTCAAAGCACGTTTAAAGTTTTGTAGAGAGGTGGAAAGTTTGAGGGGAGAGGTCGAAAATTACAGATAAAGGGAGCAGCACGTGCAAAACCTTGGAGGTAGGAGTGGGAGAAGGTAATCAGTGGGCAGGAGAGATGGCTTGCATTAGTGGAGTGAAGAGGATGGGCGGGAGTTTAAAGGGAGAAAGGTCAGAGATGTACTGTAAATGAGAGAGGAGTGAATGAGGGGTTTGTAAGTGAGTGTGAAAAGCTTGAACTAGATTCTGAAGGGGAAGGGGAGTCAGTGAAGGGCTTGTAAGAGAGGAGAGGTGGACGTAGTACATTTGGTGAGGAAAATTAGCAGAATTGAGGATAGATTGGAGTGGAGAGAGGTGTTTGTCAGGAATGCCAGTCAGGAGGAGATTAAATTAGTCCAGTCTGGAGATGACCAGTGAGTGGATAAGGGACATTGTGGCATCCTGGGTGAGAAAGGGTCTGATTCTAGAAATATTTTTGAGATGAAAACGGCAGGTTTGTGAGAGGTACTGGATGTGTGGTTTGAAGGAGAGGGAGGAGTGAAGGATTACTACAAGACATCGCACTTGGGGGCTAGAGGAGATAGTAGTGCCATCACTAGATAATGAAATTGTTGGAGGTGAGGTTGTGCGGGAGGGTGGTAAGATGATCAGCTCAGTCTTAAAAGACATGTTACGTTTCAGAAAGTGCTGGGACATCCAAGAAAATATAGCAAAGAGACATTTGGAGATACGAGTGAGGAGAGCGGGAGAGAGGTCAGGGGAGGAAAGGTAGATTTGAGTTTCATCAGCATAGAGATGACACTGTAAATTAGAATAGAGAGTAAGCTCACCTGAAGAGTGTGTGTGTGTGTATATATATATATATATATATATATATATAGAGAGAGAGAGAGAGAGAGGACCAAGGGGGTCATTCCGAGTTGATCGCTAGCTGCATTAGTTGATGAGGCAAAAAAACAGCACTTCTGCGCATGCGTATGCGGCGCAATGTGCACGCGCGACGTACTATTACAATGAACAATGTAGTTTCACACAGGGTCTAGCGAAGCTTTTCAGTCGCACTGCTGGCCGCAGAGTGATTGACATGAAGTAGGCATTTCTGGGTGTCAACTGACAGTTTTCAGGGAGTGTTTGGAAAACGCAGGCGTGCCAGAAAAAACGCAGGCGTGGCTGGGCGTGTTTGTGACGTCAAAACAGGAACTGAACAGTCTGAAGTGATCGCAAGCGCTGAGTAGGTTTTGAGCTACTCAGAAACTGCACAAAAAACTTGGTAGCCGCTCTGCGATCCTTTCGGTCGCACTTCTGCTGAGCTAAAATACACTCCCAGTGGGCGGCGGCATAGCGTTTGCACGGCTGCTAAAAACTGCTAGCGAGCGAACAACTCGGAATGACCCCCCCAAGAACAGCACCTTGGGGGACACCTACAGTTAGTGAAAATAGGGGGTGGAGGTGAGTTGCGAAAGGCGACAAAGAAGGAACGGTTAGAGAGGTAAGAGGATAGCCAGGAGAGGGCAGTATCACGCAGACCAAGGTAGTCATTTGCAGAAGGAGAGGGTGGTCCTCAGTGTCAAAAGCAGTAGAGAGGTCAAGGAGAATAAGCATAAAGCAGTGGTCCTTGGACTTAGTAGAAAGGAGGTTACTGCAGATATGTGTGTATATATATATATATATATATATGAATCTATATTACCGTAGGTGAGACATTCAACCATCCGTTATCCGGTAAAAAATATCATATTCGTTACCAACTTACGTGCAATACGAAGTTTACGGTTTACCAAATCATTTGCCCATGTGGGATGTCCTATATTGGGAAAACGGAGCGTAGCTTCAAAGAAAGGATGACTGCGCATAGATCTGCCATTAGGAAAGCACTCGCTACTGGCAATAGCGAACAACCTGTGGCAAGACACTTTATAACAGCCAGACACAATTTGACATCTATCCGTTATAGGATGATAGATCATGTACCCCCGAGTATACGGGGGGGTAACAGAGGCCTTAAGCTATTGCAAATGGAATCCAGATGGATCCATCGTATGGGTACACTCACTCCTAGGGGCCTCAATGAACATTTGGGCCTTAATAATTTCTTATAATAGCTGGCACAATATTATTTTGTGCTACGGAGCTTATACCCATCCAAGCAAGTTTAATAGTGTAGAGAAGCTTTACTCCCTATAGATTATGGTGTGAGTATGTAATAGCGAAAGGCCTGATGTCATGATTTATACCACACTAGTTATTTAGTTAGTCCAGCTTGTAGCAATTGATATGATACATCCCTATGCCGCATCCAAAATATAACATAGATGCGATGAGCAGCCCCTATATTATTGGATTACTCGTATGTCGAGGGATATATAAGGGGAATTTGTGCTTTTGAGTTGGTAATTGAGCCTTTAGCCCTGCATAGGTTAGATTTTATTGCCTCTAATGGTGTTTTAGTCTTGTATATTATCACGTTACTACACTATACTGTTTGAATGTATATGTTTTCCAGTTACTATGCCAACAGAGTGGTGAGTCAACGGGTGCGCCGTGGTGTGCGCTAGACGTGATGACGTCATCATAGGGAGCCGCCGGGTCGGGTGCGTGGTCCCGTTACCGGAGTGGCGCCATTCACTGATGGGTGGGGATATAAGGTAAGAGTTTGTGTCTTTTGTATGTATTAAGCCTGATGAAAATGCCACAATAAAGGCATTGAAACGTTGCTAAACCACTTGCTTGGATGTGAAATCTTTTCTGACTGGAGTGCCGCACTAATATATATATATATATATATATATATATATATATATATAGGCAAAAAATGGGAGCACTCACCAGTCTTCATTTAAGCAGAGTTTTAATTTATAATTTCATACCAGACAGATTACTCTGTCTGGTATGAAATTATAAATTAAAACTCTGCTTAAATGAAGACTGGTGAGTGCTCCCATTTTTTGCCTGTGTATTGTACTGGTGACTTTTAATAGGTCTCCAGTTTTGGACGGCACCCCAGCATAAAACCTTGAAACGTGAGTGTGGACCCAACGCTTGGTATATATTATATATATATATATATATATATATATATATAAAAACATACGTTATATTCAATATATATTATACGTGGACATGGATACTTGTCTTTTATATAGTTATACATGGATTTGTGTGGTGTGTGTAATATATATATATATATACATACATACACACACACACACACACACACACACACACACACACACACACACACATATCTGAAACCCCCCCTTCAGAAACCCTTTGTTTGCCCTAGGCCCATGATTAGGTGTGTGTCCAGTCTACACTGAGGCTTGGCTAACAGAGTGTGAATGGACAGGACCCCTTGATAAATATGTATCTATAGTAAAGTGCATGCATGATAATGTACTATATTAATAACAGCAAAGCACTGTAGAAAATACACCACAGTCCTGAGTAGAGTAACATATCATATGCATAATGGGATGCGATTATGTTACAGGCGCTCGGGATCCCGGCGGTCAGCATGCCGACCCCGGGATCCTGAACGCTAAAAATGCCAGCAGTCAGAATCCTAACCCACAGGGTCTATTTCCACTCATGGGTGTCCACAACACCCATAGAGTGGGAATAGAAATTGTGGCGAGCACAGCGAGCGACCGTGCCCGCTGCGTGACAAGTGCAGAGAGCCCGCAAGGAGATTTGTTGTGCTCGGCCCCACCGCCGGCATTCTGCTGCCGGAATCCCGGTGTCGGTATGATGATCCAGTCAGCCAGCATAACACACCCAACCCTGCATAATGTATAATTCGAATGTACAGTCTGGAACCTGATCCCTAGAGGAGGCAGTGGGGCCTACCAGGAGTTTCCCCTGTACCTCTATGGGCCAGCCCGACCCTGGCTTCACATTTATTGAAAATTTGACTAAAGGGCCTACCTAAATTAATAAAGTCTTGCAAAAAATATGTCAGTAAAGTATCATCGCTTTTCCCTACTACACCCACTAATACGAGATAATTGTTCAGACCAATTATCGCCATCACTTTACTGTCGTGTTCTATTCCTGCAAACACACTGTGCGTGAAAAGTAACCACAGCTGAGAAAGAGGCATATCTGCTCTGTTACAGTATTCTTAAACAGAGCAATACTTACTTTTGCCATAAGAAGCTGTTTATGTATGATTTATGCATGATGAGTGATAACCATTTGATAAATACAGTAGGCCACAAATGCTCATATTAAAGTAACATCTCTATAGAGCAGGCTTTTTCAACCAGTGTGCCGTGGCACACTAGTGTGCCGCGACCAGTTGCAAGGTGTGCCGCGGAGCCAGAGCAGCTTCCTGCACCTTCAGAGTGAACTGTTGGCCCGGGCTCTTCTTAGAGGATTAGTCGTGCTCTGGACATGACCAATGCCTTGAAGATGCGGCGGTGTGATATCATAGGTCACAGCCGCGGCGTCTCACCACCCAGCCAGCCCACCCGCCTGCATACACATCTTCCAGTTCCTGCCTGCATATACAGCTTTCCTTGCACATCCACACCTGCCCGACCACCCGCTGCTCAGTATTCGCAAACTCCACTATGAACAACCCCTGCCACTGAGGGACAGGGAGGAGGACAGCTGACCGGTAGGGGCTAATATTTGTTATTATATCTCTCCTGTGGGGAGCAATAGGATTTAGGTGGGTAGAATAACGATTTATGGATTTACAGGGGGGGGGGGGGGGGGGGGGGGGGGGGACAATGTGAATAATTCATGTTGGGAGCAATAGGATTTATGTGAGGAGCAATGTGATTGATTTGTGGGGGTAATTCCGAGTTGATCGCAGCAGGAAATTTTTTAGCAGTTGGGCAAAACCATGTGCACTGCAGGGGAGGCAGATTTAACATGTGCAGAGAGAGTTAGATTTGGGTGGGGTGTGTTCAATCTGCAATCTAAATTGCAGTGTAAAAATAAAGCAGCCAGTATTTACCCTGCACAGAAACAAAATAACCCACCCAAATCTAACTCTCTCTGCAAATGTTATATCTGCCCCCCTGCAGTGCACATGGTTTTGACCAACTGCTAAAAAATTTCCTGCTGCGATCAACTTGCAATTACCCCCTATGTGCGGAGCAATAGAATTTATGTGGGGAGCAATGTGATTGTTTTTTCTGTGTAGGCCAATGTATGTGTGGATTTTTTTTTTACTGTGAGGGCCAATGTGTGTTTTTTGTTTTTTTCTGTAGGGAACTGATGGTGTTCCTTGGCAATCTTTTAATATTGTTCGGTGTGCCGCGAGTAAAAAAAAAAGGTTAAATATCACTGCTGTAGAGTATAGTAATGTGATCAGCACCTCCCCTGACCCTCACACCTTCACATTACACGCTTGAATTTTTTGGTCATATAATACAAGTCAGTACTAAGTGCAGACATCACTCATTCCATCTAGTTACGCTGTCTAACCATGAATATAACAGATACCTTGGTGTACTCACTTGTTGCTGAAAGCTTTGCATTTAGAGCTCAGTGTGACTGAAACAATGTATGAGCCTTCACAGATTTCTTTGGGTACTAAACCCCTTTTACGGAAAGAAAAGAACTGCACACATTTTGTGGCCTAAAAGCAATGAGTGATGAAGGCATAGCCATTGTCTTGTACCTGAAATGTTTTGTGGAACTGTATTTGCAATCAAAGGGTCTTAGTGCCTAATTCAGACCTGGCCGTCTGTGTTTTTGGGGCGCCTGCGTTGTCCGGTCCGTTTGCGGGGCAGGCCATGGCAGCTGCGTGGTGTCACATGCAGCCGCTGCGGCCATAAACATGGCAGGTAGCTGCCTGCTTTCGCACGTCTGCGGGGAGGTGGTGGTGGGGGGGAGTTTAGGGCCTGACATGCGGGGCAGACTAGCCCTGTGCTGGGTGTCCTCCCCCGCATGTCAGAGATTTTGAACGATCAGCTCTGAATTAAGCCATCAGTGCCCAAGACTTGTATAGGTCTTCAGTGTATAATCAGATCAGCTATACTCAGCACGTTTCCTCCTGAAAATGGTCAATGGAAATTAAAACTCATGATAAACAAATTCACATAATAATGAATAAGGAAAATTCTCTCTTTAGGGAGAGTACAAAGTATGCTCACAGCTTATTCTATGCATAAAATGTCACATTATGTTTAATAATTAGCATGTTTCACTGAAAATATCTTGTTTCCTCTTATGGGACATTTACATATATCTGCTACAAGCACACATTACTGCATGTTGCAGCAGGTTGTTACTGTGATGTGTTTTGGTCATACTTAAAGTAGTGATGAAAGATTTATTCTGTTTTTTGTTGTTTTTTTTTAAAAAAAAGGTATAATCTTGGGGATCTGACTGAATCTGAAAATCTGCAATGGAAAACACATCATTTCCATACATATTGGGTGTACACTTCCGCTGACCCACTGCAGATATATCGCTTGCTGCTAGAATGAACGATATTTCTTTTTAGTGTATACCCAGCTTGAGACTGGTGACCCACTTGTGTTATGAAATCATCAGTGACACTATACACAAATCAAAGGTGACTGCAATCATAGATAAGGTCAGTGGAGGACAGTCCAACGACGCCCTCCTGTTCACTCACTAAAGAAAGGTTGAGGTGATGACATCATTGGAACCAAATTGATTCCAGTGGCAGATTTTACCTATGAGCTGCAGGATTGCAGCCCCCCCCCCTCCGTAAAATACGCCACTTCAGCTCATGTCAGTGAGACAGATGCAGCCTGTGAGACTGCACTGGCTTCACTGTGACTGGCAGTGACTTCCTCTTCAAAGTGCTACCTGCCAATCACCCGCAGGACAGGCAGTCTCATTAGGAGGTGTTCTGTAGGAAGCCACTCTCTCCCTTTCGGACAGCCCTAGCCTGCTTATATGGGCTTCAGCCAACGCAGTCCATAAAAGCCGGGTTTTGCGCATGTGCAGTACCATCGCCACTACGCAGCATGCACTGGTCCCGGCGTCTGTCAACTACATTGTACAAGTGCCAGGACCCGGCACGGCAGCAGGGACATGGCAGCATGGCCAGCAGCAAACCCCCTCCTCGAGGACATCCAGGTAGGAGCCACCGTTGATTGGTTGCATCACCATATATGTTTACAATATTTGACTATATTAAGGGTAGTTGCTTACTTAACTCTAAACGCACATGATGTTTAAAATAACGTACTCACAATTATTTAGTAAATTACAAATATTTTTGGTGTCCTTGCATTTTCAATGGGACTGAAGTATTGTTTTTTTTTACTGTTTGTGCCCTAGTGTGAGTTTGTACTTCACAAAACTCCGGGAGCACCACCAACACAGGCCCTCATTCAGCATCAGTTGCAAATGAGACTAAAATTGCAATTTTCTCTGCAAAGCGTCTGCTAATATTTGCAAGTGAAGCCACCACCCCAGAAATGTAAAACGGTGCCCACCAGAGTGATAGAAAATTTGCGTATGCATATGCAGGCCATACGCAATATGGGCTGTAAGAGTAGACCTATGGCTACGCAGACTGGACACGGCACTAGACACGCAGGCACCATGTTTTTGAACACAAGCGATCACAGCTGACGTCAGATACATGCCCCGAAAACCGACATGGCACGTCTGCGTTTTCCCAACCACTCCCCACTAACGCCATGTTAACACCCCCAAATGGTCACTTCCTGTCAACCACTTTGCGACTGCATCCACAGTACAAGTGTGATTGCAAATGCCTCTTTGTGCATGCACACTGCGAACGCAACGCAATGGTCAGTTTGCCAAAAACACTCATTGCGTAATGGTCTGCATTTGCGACTGATGCTGAATGAGGGCCACAGTGCCTTCTCATATTTGCCATATTAAGGTAGACTTTTATGTTGGTTAAACCTATTTTTTTCCTTGCATTGCTACACTAGTGTGGACTCAACATTTATAGGATTGTTTTTTAAGTGCTCTGTGAGCGGTCTGCTGTTATGGTTGTTTTTGCAATGTGCGTTTTTTTAAAGTACACTATAATACAAAATTTCAACTATCAGTGAAGTGTAGAGTGTTTTAGTCTTAAATGCACAGAAAGTGAGACCGGCTGAAATTTATCAACAAAAGCAGTAGTAGTGTCCCTTGTTCATGTTACGACAAACAGTAGTGCTGCTTATTCAGGTTACACTACACAGTTGTACCCCTTATACACATTACACCACACAGTAGTTCCCCTTATACACAATGCCCACAGTAATAGAGCCCTAATACACATAATGCCCACAGTAGTAGTGCCCCTATACACATAATGTCTACCTAATGCTCACAGTAGCATACCCTCCAACTGTACCGTTTCAGCCGGGAAAAGTACTTTAAAAAAAATGTTCTGTACTGGTAACCAGGGACTTTGTACCGGGTGCCGTGTCACTGAATTTTAATAGATTTGTATAACAATGCTGCAGGAAACACACTCTTTACCTGTGGCCATGCCCCCTATCCTCATCTGTACCGGTTTTTACCTCAGAGACACTGGAGGGTATGCAGGTGTAGTGATCCTTATACACATAATGCCGACAGTAGTTGTGCCACTTTCATGCCCACAGTAGTTGTACCCCTTATACACGTAATGCCCACAGTAGTTATGCTGCTTACACTCACAATGCCCACAGTAGTTGTGTCGCTTACCAACCTTGGCAAGATACTGTACACATACAAGGCTGGCAGCAGCGTAGATGAAGCAGACTAGCTGACGCAGCCTGGACAGGAGAAAGACTGCAGCTGCAGTCTGTTTTACTGCTCAGTGCTGCTGCCCACCAGTGGGACAGGAGGAACTGGGAGGTGGGACAGGAGATGACAAGAATGGGCAGGAGGCTTCTGGGGAGTCTGGCACTGCCAGGGTCGGACTGGCCCACAGTGGAAACCCCTGGTGGGCCCCACAGCATGAGGCCTGACCTCCTGCTCTAGAGATCAGGTTCCAGGTGTGCACTTGAATTATACATATGTTACCTTATACTGCACAGGACTATGGTGTATTTTGTACAGTGCATTGGTGCGATTAATCTGGTACATTATCATGCATGTACTAGCAGTTTTTACTATATTTACAGTATATTTATCAAGGGACCCAGTCTATGCACTCTCTAATGGTTAGGTAAGCCAATGTGGGGGCTGGCCACACCCCTAAACATGGGTCCCTACCACTGTGTTCCCCCGGTGGGCTCTTCATGCCCCAGTCCAACATTGGACACTGCACTACAGCTCTTGCTGCCGGGAGCTGTAGTTTATTTTGAGTTTGATTACTGTAATTCATGCGGTGCCAACACTGGCACCAGTATCAGTGCCCCTTCTCAGATTCAGCCCTGTTGGTGGGCCTTTGGGATCTACCAAGCCTTAAGCAACTGCTTTGTGGACGCTTGCAGTCAGTGGTTCAACTGACTGGAGGCATCCAAGTAAAACAAAGGGAATTCTAAAGCTCATGGACAAATATGATAAATGATTAAATGAAGGAAATGATTATGTGAAGAAACAGACTTTTTTTTTTAACAATTGTACCCTTGTATATAAAATAAAATTATGTTCAGTCTTTCAAAGCAATGATGGACAACAGGTGGCTCTAGGGTCACATTAAGCCCTCTGAGCCTACACTTAAGGCCCTAGTTCATTTCTGTTTTTTGGTCATATTTGTTTGCTTTTAGCTTGCAATACTTGTTTAAAATGTCTTCCGATATGTTATTACAGATAGGGGTCTTTATCCTTGATTAAATATAGTGATTTAAATTATGACTGAGATTACGAGTAAGGGGCCACCCAATGTGGGGATATATAAAGACATACTCAATCGTGCACAGATTTTTGATAAACCCTGTGGGCAAGGTTTTTCTTATCCAATCGAAGGGCAGAAAATGAGCCACGTGATTTCTATAGAAATGACCGCGTCTCTTTTCTTACACCCCCAGAGCAAGTCTGATTTTTCCTAACATCGTTATTTTTGGGAACAATTGTAAAGACTTGCTCTGGAACCCCTTGGACAAGCCCTAATGACTAATTAAGCAATTGAAGGTTTCCAGTCAGTTTAAATTAGTACTTAATTACAGTAAACTTCTGAAGCTCTGTCTTCCTCTGCATCCTGACAAGCTGGTCTTGTGCATCAGCAGTGTGTGTAAGTATGTGTGAGATCCCTGTGACTTCCTGTCAGGTGTGTGTGACCCCAGTATGTATGTATGTATGTATGTATGTATGTATGTGTGTATGTATGTATGTGTGTATGTATGTATGTATGTATGTATGTATGTATGTATGTATGTGTGTGTGTGACTCCCTGTGTGTGTCCGGTGTCAGCAGGGATAACTACATCTCCCAGCAGCCTCCTCCCCTCCCAGCAGTCTCCTCTGCAGTGGAACGATGGAGGGAAGATAACAGGGAGCTGTGGAGACAAATCGGAGCAGCCAGAACACACAGGTAAGTACTCAGTGTTCCATCACATAATTTTTTTCCCACCCCGCGGGATTTTGACTGCAACCCCCCCCCCCCCCCCTTCCCCACACACACAGTTTTTAACTGGGTACCACGGGTATCTGGAGCATGCATACCCATGGTAATCTAAAATTGGGTGTCATAGTATATATAAGATACTTTACAAGCTTGTATTTGTACATTTACAATCCAAAATAAAATAGGACCTTAATTGAAATAAGGCCTTAAGCTGCCACTCTGTGTATATTTAGAATGGGGCTTTGATTTACCACCTAGGAGTCAGATCAGAGCTGTAGGAATTTAGAATGTGGCTATTTTTCTTGGCAGCTGATGCTGTGGTTATGGCAACATTCCACCACACGACAAGCCTGGACGCTTCATTATCACTCATTTGTAGCCACAAACCTAGCCACTAACAAGTGTGGAAGTAAACATTGGTGGTCAGTACCCAGCCTAACAAGTTATACAGAGGTTTACTCTTTTTTGTGTGTGTTTGTCTTTTTGATTCATTACACACATATATTACATGAATGTAAACTATACAACCTTATTATTATTTTATAAGACTATGACAAAACAAACAGTACAGCTCTTATAACTTATTACTAAGAAATGACCCTAGAAATGAAACACCTGAAGGAGCATGTCTATATATGAATATTGCTACTTGTCTCAGAGGAGCTGCAATTCAATAAAAAGAAGACTACTGGCCAACTTGAATTTAATGCCCACAAGGTC